>NC_086171.1:195798109-196429498 GCF_023053635.1 Elgaria multicarinata webbii
CCGACCTCGGAAGGATGGAAGGCTGAGTCGACCTGAGCCGCCTGCCTGAGAACCAGCTTCCGCTGGGATCGAACTCAGGCCATGGGGAGAGTTTCGGCTGCAGTAACTGCCGCTTACCACTCTGCGCCACATGAGGCTCATTTTAGCATTTAAGAAAGCTATAAAGACTGATCTCTTCTGGCAGGCCTATCCAGTGGAATTTTAAGATATTTTAGGATGTTTTAGGATGTTTTAATAATGTATACTATGTTTTTAATTCAGTTTTATATATTTTATACTTATTGTTGTTCCCTGCCTGTCCTAGCCTATAAACCCCAGAACTGCTTTCTGAAACAAGATTTCTATTTATTTCACTTTAATTACTTTACAAGTTTGCAGCACACATTTTAGGGGTGGGGAGGATTCTCACAAGGTTCCCAACCTTGTGTTTGCCTCGTAATGCTACCATGGGGTGGGGCATTGGCAGGGACAAATTGGCAGATGAGCACGGCTGCTTAATCCTTTCTTTGCTTGCCAATTCTTCTTCCCCAAGCTGTTCTTTTCACCCCAGGTCTAAGACCGGAATTAAAATTGGCCGGAAGAACAAAAGGCCTGCAGGTAGAAGTTGGATGGGGAAATGGGCAGATCTTCCTGCCTGCTCAAGTTCTTCTGCAAATGCTTCCAGCGATCCAAGTGGGGAGGCAGGTAAGAAATAAATTATTATTATTATTATTATTATTATTATTATTATTATTATTATTATTATTCCTGCTTCCAATATTACCATTAATTGGCAAACTCATGTTTGCCTGAAGTTGTAACATGCAGTTCTGCACTTTGCTCTGTCCTTCAGTGCTAAGCAATTATAGCATGGCCAGGTGTCCTACTTTACAGAGGACAGTCCTCTGCTTCTGAGAGCTGGCAGAGGACAGTCCTCTATTTGATGGGCTGTCCAATCCAAGTCTGGTTCAAACCATAAAGGAGGGAAGGCAGGCAGTGTCCCTGAAGTTGCCAGTCAACACTTAGCACCTGGGCAGCAGACTGAGGAGATACACAGGTCACCCAGTCACGCTATTCCCCTTTATTTGTTTGTTTATTTATTTATTACACTTATATACCGCCCCCAAAGCCAGGGCTCTCTGGGCGGTTTATAGAAACTATATGATCTGAACTATATTATATTTATATTGAAGTTATAGCACTTCTTTCTAAATTTGTGACAATACCCTTACACTACCGTATTCTTATATAAGAATTACAAATAAATAAATAAATAAATATGGGTGAAGGCAGCCCTTCAAATTACTTGGTCCCAGACCATTATACGCCAAGGCTAATTAGGCTGTACCTAATTAATATGAAGATGGGATTCTGGTTCAAGATTTTGATTTGATTTGTTTTTTGCATCCCAACCTTGAAAAGTTCTATCATTTTGGTTAGGACTTCACCCAAATTTCCCAGAATTGTTTGTAAATCATACATTTGGAAGTGAGTTGAGTGGTATCTTTTTTAAATCATTGGCTTAAGTTTTCCCATGGTTTGTTTAAAGGATTTTCCTTCACACCCAGATCATATTACATGCTTATAGGGTGAGTTATAAGGAAAAGGAGAAAACAAAACAAAGCCAGCCTTCATTTGCATCTGAGGTTCCTGGTTTTATTCCGTACTACATTTTTCAAGATTTGGGTGTGTGCAACCTTACCTGTTTGAACCAGTTTTATAATGTCAGGACTTCACAACTTCCCATGATATTGTCAGTTTAACAAAGGGGTACACAACAGCTCACTATCTTGGGGAAAGGCTGGCATACACAGCTTTGTATGTATCACAGAGGGGAGCAGATGGGGGGGGCTCAGAAAGAAGAGCCAGAAGGCTGTCACCACTGCTCCCCAGCATCTGCCACCAAAGGCTGTCATCTCACCCTGTCTAATGGTAGGTCTGGCCCAGGCACAGGATTTTTGGCATTTGGGCAGAGGAAAGGGAGTAAAACAGCACCCAGTTTTCCTTCTCCATCTCCTGATCTCAACTTCCAGGCATCTAGCCAAACTCTGAAGGGATCCTCTCTGCTCAGTCTATCTCTAGCCCTAAAACACAACCTCCCAAAATCACACACACAGTTAGGGTGGCCAGGCATCCTATTTTACCGAGGGCAGTCCTCTACTTGAAGAGCTGTCAGAAGACAGTCCTCTATTTGAAGGTGTCTTCTGTTTGAAGAGCTGTCTGGTCCAAGTCCGGTTCAAAGATAACGAACCACAAGAAGATTGAGCAGGGGCCTCAAACTTCCCAACAACAGTTACCTAGGGTGGCCATATGTCCTACTTCACAGAGAACAGTTCTCTGTTTGAAGTCCTGTCCAATCTACTGTTGCCTGTGGGTCAGAGGGTTTAATTGGCTTAACTAATGGGACATTACATTTGCCATCTTTCTATTGGACTTTTAAACACATTTGTAAGATACAGAACATAAACAGATGTGCGCTTCATGTAATGCAGGCTGGAGCCTCTGCAGAATTCAATTTGGTTTAATCCCTTGAGGTCCATGAAACAGTGCCAGTTTTTCCCAGCTACAGTAACAGATTTGACTCTGTAATGCTGTTACATTGCACAAGTTTCTCTCAGTGATCATTTAGATCTCTCGGATCCAACAAGAAGTGCTTGTCTTACACCAGGGGTAGGCTGAAGGTAGGAGGATCATCAGACTGCTTGGAGATGGGATTATGGTTTCCTACCTTTGCTTCTCCCCTCCCTCTTCTGTCTCAAAATACTTCCTCTTTGTTCACGGAGAATAAAGGGGAAAGGGTCAATATTAGCTTGTTTGCAATCCAATTTTCACCCTTTTGGTGCTCTGTAACCACGATAGATTCCATTCTTTTCATGGGAATCTTTTTTCATGGATTTTGGGTGCAGTGCAGGCTGCATGTGGTCCGCAGGCCATGTATTGCCCACCCCTGTCCTAAGTAAGCATATTTTGGTCCAAACCATGAGGGAACCTGATACCTTCCAGAGTTTGTTTGTTTTTTAGACTGCAACTCCCATAACTCCCCCAATATTGGCCACACTGTCTGAGGATTTTGGGAACTGTAGTCCAAAACACCTGGAGGACACTGGGTTGCCTAGCTCTGCAGCATTAGGGCTTTAAAGTACCAGCTCTTCATTTGGTACTGATTTAGGAAGTGGGTAGATGCAGTGACAATGTGCAGGAAAATGATATGTAGCAGCTAGAATACTTAAAGTCTGCAACAGGACCTGACATGCCGAACAACCACAAATGGTAGATAATTAACGGATAGCTTCTTTTTGTATGACAGACTTGCTGGTTTTTCATTAATAGGTTTCTATATTAGGCACTGGAAGGCAGTCCAAAAATTATTTGTTGCAGAGGTGGGGTTTGCATTCTTTACCCTTAAACAAGAGACATTTCAGTTTTCTCACTAACCCACCCTTGTTCAAGGCAAGCCTATCAGACATTAAATTTCTTGAGTTGGCAGCAATCCAGCTAGTCACATTATACTCTACAGATTGTGACACAAACAACACAGCACCAACCACAGACATTCATACAGTTGCAAACAACCCTGAGACTTTTACCATAAAATCCAGATCATCTTTATTCCCTTATTCAAAAGTTAGCAATCCTCAAAAACTAACACATGAATTATGGCAGTTTACTAGAGTGACCATATGGAAAGGAGGACAGGAGTCCTGTATCTTTAACAGTTGTATAGAAAAGGGAATTTCAGCAGGTGTCATTTTGTATGCATGCAGCACCTGGTGAAATTACCTCTTCAGCACAACAGTTAATGCTGCAGGAGCCCTGCCCTAGGGCGACCAGATACAAAAGAGGGCAGGGCTCCTGCAGCTTTAACTTTTGTGTCAAAGAGGGAATTTCACCAGCTGCTGCATGCATGCAAATGACACCTGCTGAAATTCTCTTTTCTATACAACTGTTAAAAAGACAGGAGCCCTGTCCTCTTTTTCATATGGTCACCCTAAGTTTACAAACTAAGGTTTGCAAAGGGCTGCCAACTCAGGATGTCAAACCATGGTTTGAAACTGGTTTGCAAACCGCAGTCTCTCGTAATTATGGTTTGCTTCTATGTTTGAATTCCCAAACCAGCACCACTGCTCCTCAAGAGGCTGAAGCACCACAAAGACCGTAGTGAACTTATTATGAAGCTGAGTGCAGAGCAGATGGGGAAATAAAAACAAACAAGCAGTTCTAAACTAGGGTGACCATATGAAAAGGAGGACATGGCTCCTGTATCTTTAACAGTTGTATTGAAAAGGGAATTTCAGCAGGTGTCATTTGTATATACGGAGAACCTGGTGAAATTTCCTCTTCATCACAATTAAAGCTGCAGGTGCCCTGCCCTCTTTTAAATCTGGTTGCTCTAGTATAGCTCCTGCAGCTTTAACTGTTGTGATGAAGAGGGAATTTCACCAGGTTCTCCGTACATACAAATGACACCTGGGGCCGATCTACACCAAGCAGGGTATAACACTTTAAAAATGGTATGAAAACGGTATATGTAATGCGTCCTGGGCCTGAACAGTTGTCATAACCATTATAAACCATTATAAGCAGTAGTGTAGATCCTGCCCTGCTGAAATTCCCTTTTCAATACAACTGTTAAAGATACAGGAGCCCTGTCTTCCTTTTTATATGGTCACCCTATCTAAACCATTATTTGATTGCTATATATCAGTAAGCTCAAACCATGGTATGGGTTCTTGACAATGATTAGCACAAACTATGATTTGGCAAGATGTCTGAATTGAGCCATAGAGCAGGGGCAGAAGAACTATTTTCAGCCTGAAGACCAAATTCACCCTGGGCCAGGACTTTGGGATCCACATGCCAGCAGTGGATAGGGCCACAACTCAAATGGGGGGGAGGGGCAAACCCAATGAGGGTGGAACCTCTGCCAGCATGAGCTTAGGGATGGGTAGACTCACTTTTGCCTACTTTGCACGCCCCTCACAGGACCACCGCTGGCTGCCTGACCCTGTTTACCATGCGCTACTCCGTTGACCTTTTATGTAAATTGCAAATTAGACCATTTATGCTTGTAATTTTGCATAAATGGCGCTATTTATGGCCGCCATTTGCACAAAATGGCAATTTACGTAAAATGCTTACCCGCAATTTTTCACAAAATGGCGGTTCGCGGGGAAGTGTGGAGGTCCGCGAACTGGGGCGGAAGACCTGCGAAGCTTGAGCCCACAACCAGACTCACGTGACATCCCTACATGAGCCCCCTCCCCATTTTCACAGAAACACACTGCAGTTACACACACATACATACACATACACCCTTTGCCAAACTCTTCCATACAGATCAGCTAAGTGGGACATTTTCCCTGGGTAGTGCTAGGAGAGGTTCCCTTTCTCAATGCTGATCACGGGGGAAGGCCATAGCTCCAATTTGCTTCTCAGAAGAGATAAGCCCTTTTTCCTGGTCCAACTCTGGGGGAGGGGAAAGAGCTCATCTCCGATCTGGAGGGAGGAGCTACAAGTCCCAGAAGCAAAGGGTGGCAAATGTTTGTACAATTGTTTGTACAATTGTTTATATATTTTTGAATGATAAAGGTAGGGAGGCCATTCACACACACACAAAACACAAAAATACATCACACACACTCCCAAAAAAGAAAATGGATGCAACATGGCACGGTGCACATTTGGAAATAATTAGTATATTTTAAATAGAAATATGATACATCTCATCATAGTGGTGAAGACACTAACTAGATGGCTGCTCAGTCTTCTGTCCAGTCTATTGATAGGTGATTTCCAGGGGAGCAAATGTCAGAGGAAGCAAAATTGACAGTTGTTTTCCACATTTGTGGTGCTAAATTAGAGTTGTTTGTTTGTTTGTTTCATTTCTATGCCGCTCACTAGCCAAAATTCTATTGAATAACCTATTGAATTTGCCCAGTGCAAATGCGTGAGAATTCCTTTCGGTTTTGGTTTTTTTCTTTTTCTTTCAAAAGAATTTTCACAAATGGGATAGAAAGAACTTAAGCTGGCAAAAAATTGGAATGTGGAAAAAAGCAAAACTGACAGTTTTGTCCATCCCTATGTGTAACCAAATGATCTGCCCAAACCACAGTGACAGAAGTTGCATACACTTAGGGTGACCACATGGAAAGGAGGACAGGGCTCCTGTATCTTTAACAGTTGCATAGAAAAGGGGATTTCAGCAGGTGTCATTTGTATGCATGCAGCACCTGGTTAAATTCCCTCTTCATCACAACAGTTAAAGCTGCAAGAGCCTTGCCCAGAGTGATCATATACAAAAGAAGGTAGGGCTCTTGCAGCTTTAACTGTTGCAATGAAAAGGGAATTTCACCAGGTGCTGCATGCATACAAATGACACCTGCTGAAATTCCTTTTTCTATGCAACTTTTAAAGATACAGGAGTCCTGTCCTCCTTTCTTATGTTCACCCTCATACACTATTGGAAACATTTAGAAGCTGGCAAGAGTCAGACCATGCAGGATAAAGTATGAAGCAGAACTGGTTGTTTTCCAGATTGGCCGGGTGCAATAAACATAGTCGCAAGTTCAAAAACAAAGCAGTACAACAGGGATGTTGAACCTTTCAACTCAAAGGATGAATTCCATTTTGGAGAAGTTCTCAGTGGCCACATTGCAATGGTGGGCGGGACCAAGGGCAAAAGGGGAGGGGCTGAAATACCAGAATATTTTTAGCTTAGAGCTCTTACTGCCAGTAACCCAACCTTTTAGAATGGGGAAAAAACTGCACAAGCTGGGAAAATACGAAGGATCAGTAGTCTTGGGAATGGGGGTGGAGTCAGGAGAAGGGGTGGGGCCATCTGGGAAACCCCAGGGGGGCAGATTGGGACTTCGGGCAGGTTAGATTTGCCCCCCGAGCCAGATGTTCTGCACCCCTTCAGTAGAGGCCAAAAATATATTCTTAATGCCATCTGACATTATGTTTACTCACGTGATCAAAGGCTACTCAAGATATAGATATATAGAGATATATAGAGATATAGATATTAAGGTGCACGTGCTAACTGCCTGTTCCTTTCAACCGTCATGCAGCCCTGCTCTTTAAGAGGTCATTCTGACTTGCACAACAGTTTTCACTCCAATAGGAATGAACCCTCTTGGCACTTTGTCAGGAATTTTGTTTGGAACGTGTAACATTTTTAACAATCCAAGCAGATCTGTATAACTAAAGTTCCTCCTGATTTATCTAGCCGTTGCTATTTCCACTGGGGACCTCCAATATTCACATTGGTTCTTCTGCCTTTCTTATCTTGTAATATTATGCCCTACCTGCACTCCTATAATCCCTGTGTACTACAGCCAGTCCCCATTTCCTTCCACCTGCCCCCGATAAATAATTCCCCATACTTTGTTCTTGTTTTTCTATGGGGAAGCTCTTACTGGGCTGGCCCTCCCTGCTTCATTCCTGTTTTCCTAGGGGGGTAGGGGAGATGAAAATATAAGAAGAGCCCTGTGGGATTAAACCTGTTCACACAGGGGCTTACCAGTTGCCCACAGGTCACCCACAAGCAGGACAAGAATGCCACAGAATCCTCCTAGCCATGTTCCCCATCAACTAGTGTACCTAGGCATACTGCTTCTGCTACTGGAAGCAGCATGAGCTTCCATAGAGCCACCAGGACTAGTCACCATTGATAGCCTTTTCCTAGGGTGACCATCTGAAAAGGAGGACAGGGCTCCTGTATCTTTAACAGTTGTATTGAAAAGGGAATTTCAGCCGGTGTCATTTGTATAAATGGGGAACCCGGTGAAATTCCCTCTTCATCACAACAGTTAAAGCTGCAGGTGCCCTGCCCTCTTTTAAATCTGGTCACTCTAGTATAGCTCCTGCAGCTTTAACTGTGGTGATGAAGAGGGAATTTCACCAGGTTCTCCATATATACAAATGACACCTGCTGAAATTCCCTTTTCTATGCAACTGTTAAAGATACAGGAGCCCTGTCCTCCTTTTCATATGGTCACCCTACCTTTTCCTCCAGGAATTTTTCTAACCCCCTTTTAAAACCATGCATCCAAACTGTGGTAGTGAATTCCATAATTTAACTATGCACTGTGTGACGAAGTCCTTCCTTTTATCTGTCCTGAATCTCCCACCCATCAGCTTCATGGGATAATCCCAAGTTCTAGTGTTATGAGAGAGGGAGAAAAATGTCTCCTATCCACATGCTCCACACCATGCATGATTTAGCACACCCCTCTCATTTCTCCTCTTACCCTCCTTTTTTCTAAGCTAAACAATCGCAGCGGTTATAATCTTCCCTCATAGGGGAGATGCTCCAGCCCCTTGATAACTTTAGTTGCCATTTTCTGCACTTATGGGGTCGGCCCTTCCTGCTTTGTTCCTGGCAGGATCTACGCTACTTGTTTAAAATGGTTTATAATGGTATTGACAACTGTTGGGGCCCAGGACACACTCCACATACAGTTTTCAAACTGTTTTCAAAGTGTTATATCCTGCTTGGTGTACATCTTGCCTAGGGGAAAGATCTCACAGGTCTGGCTCTATCAGAGTGGCTCTACCAGGTCAATGCATGCTGGGGGCACTGAGCAGCTACAAGGCGTTAGTTGACAGAGCCGTACCTGCCAAGTGACTGGCCTTCTGCCCCCTAAGCTAGCCTGTGGTCCTCAGGTGCAGTGGGGGACGCCGTTTCATCATCGTGTTGAATGCTCACTTAAACATTGCCAAGGAAGAGGACAAAAGAAGACAGAGACTGACATATGCTGATGTATATGTATTGATGCAAATTTAGAAAGAATAATTATACTTTAAATAGAAATACGATACATAGTGGGGAAGGTTGAGGTAGTCGCCTCGGGTCACTGATTTTGGATATGAAGAAAGATCAGCAAATTGTTAGTTATTTAGGGTGCAATCCCACACTTGTTTAGAGACGGGAGTGTGGGAGGAAGCCCTTCAATGCCCAACATTCCCCAGCCAGCTATGGGGAATGCCAGAAGTTATAGGATTTTTTCATGTCTACACATGCCTTTAAATTATTATTATTATTATTATTATTATTATTATTATTATTATTATTATTATTTCTAGTGAGAGATGCTTGTGGGATTTATCTTGGCCAGTATTCAGTACTATGCACCTTGAGGGGGTGGTGGCAGGGGGAGAGATTTGCTGTTGCCCCTCAGACAGCAAACGGTTTTGGCAACCTGGATGATCAGGGGCCTGGAAACAAAGCCCTATGAGGAGAGGCTGAAAGAACTGGGCATGTTTAGCCTGGAGAAGAGAAGATGGAGGGGAGACATGATAGCACTCTTCAAATACTTAAAAGGTTGTCACACAGAGGAGGGCCAGGATCTCTTCTCGATCCTCCCAGAGTGCAGGACACAGAATAACGGGCTCAAGTTACAGGAAGCCAGATTCCAGCTGGACATCAGGAAAAACTTCCTGACTGTTAGAGCAGTACGACAATGGAATCAGTTACCTAGGGAGGTTGTGGGCTCTCCCGCACTAGAGGCCTTCAAGAGGCAGCTGGACAACCATCTGTCAGGGATGCTTTAGGGTGGATTCCTGCATTGAGCAGGGGGTTGGACTCGATGGCCTTGTAGGCCCCTTCCAACTCTGCTATTCTATTAGGGTGACCATATGAAAAGGAGGACAGTGCTCCTGTATCTTTAACAGTTGCATAGAAAAGAGAATTTCAGCAGGTGTCATTTGTATATATGGGGAACCTGGTGAAATTCCCTCTTCATCACAACAGTTGAAGCTGCAGGTGCCCTGCTGTCTTTTAAAATGGTCACTCTATTATAGCTCCTGCAGCTTTAACTTGAGCCCGTTATTCCGTGTCCTGCACTCCGGGAGGATCGAGAAGAGATCCTGGCCCTCCTCCATGTGACAACCTTTCAAGTATTTGAATAGTGCTATCATGTCTCCCCACAGTCTTCTCTTCTCCAGGCTAAACATGCCCAGTTCTTTCAGTCTCTCTTCATAAGGCTTTGTTTCCAGACCCCTGATCATCCCGGTTGCCACACTGCTGCTTTCTGCCGGTATTGAAGTGCACTGACAACTGTTGGGGCCCATTGATACACATCATATACCGCTTTCATACCGCATTCATAGTGCTATATCCTGCTTGGTGTAGATTAGGCCACTGTTATCTTTTCAGTGCCAGATTAAGTCCTTCCTCTGCTCTCAGGAATTTGGCAGCATATGATGAAGTTTTTGATCAGGTCATGACCGGATATTGTTGATTGTCAAAATCATTCAGGTAGGTTGTGTGTGCTGTCTGTTTATATGTCTGTATATCAATGGTTTTTATAATATGTATACATTGTATTAGGGTGACCATATGACCGGATTTGCCTGGATTTGTCTGGGGTTTTGATGGAAAATCCGGGAGGGGGAAGGGGAAATCCGGATTTTTTTTCTCCAAAGAGCAGCTCTAATGGGAATTAACAAAAATACTTATAACTCTGTCATTTTTTAAGATAAAGACATGAAACTTGGCACAATGGTAGCTCTTAGGAAGGGCTTTAGTCATACCAAATTTGAAATAGATCCGTTCATCCATTGATTTTTTTAGGAATTTTTTAAAAATTGAGGTTTTAAAATTATTATTTTTTAATTGTCATTTTTAAAGATAAAGAGATGAAACTTTGCACCATGAAAGGATTTATGTAGAGCTTTAGCCACACCAAATTTGAAACAGATCCGTTCATCCATTGATTTTTTAGGAATTTTTTAAAAATTGTGGTTTTAAAATATTATTTTTTAAATCATCATTTTTAAAGTTAAAGAGATGAAACTTTGTACCATGATAGGATTTAGGTAGAGTTTTAGCCACACCAAATTTGAAACAGATCCGTTCATCCATTGATTTTTTAGGAATTTTTTTAAAATTGAGGTTTTAAAATTATTATTTTTAAAATTGTCATTTTTAAAGATAAAGAGATGAAACTTTGTACCATGATAGGATTTAGGTAGAGCTTTAGCCACACCAAATTTGAAACAGATCTGTTCATCCATTGATTTTTTAGGATTTTTTTTTTAAATGAGGTTTTAAAATTATTATTTTTAAACTGTCATTTTTAAAGATAAAGTGCTGAAAGTTGGCACCATGATAGCTTTTAGGTAGAGCTTTAGCCATACCAAATTTGAAACAGATCTGGGGCCAGTAGCAAACCCTGTTAACAACGACAGCAGCTTGCAATGCGTGAAGATACAGTCAGAAAAGATATTTGAGGGAAGGGGAGAATGTAACACACAGAGTATAGCAAAAGCTTCAAAGTATAGTAAAACCTACAAAAGTAGGAGTGAGTGAAGTTAATTTCAGATACACTGAATCTCTCACTTGTTCTTTATTTCAGTGATTTTAACATTAAGATGTTATGTAGAACAGATTTGTCTTAAATGTGTGCTGTAAAATCAGACATGTGACCAAGGCTATGTTCAGGTGGACACGCCCCCTTGGTACTGGACATGCCCCCTTGGGGGCGACCATGTTGTCCTCCTTTTTGGTTTCCAAAATATGGTCACCCTACATTGTATTTGTATGGTTTTTAATCTTGGTAAACCATCTAGAGAGCTTTGGCTATTGGGGAGAGATCTAGAAATGTAATAAATGAAATTATTATTATTAGCATTTAGATATTGCCTTACCTGCTGAAAAGCCATCTAGATAGTGTACAGCAATTTAAAATAATAAAACCCTGCAACGATAAAGATTGATATCCTTGGAAGATAAAATAAATAAATTACTTTGAGTTGATTCAGTGGGGGTTTGTTTGTGGCTTGACTGGGTGAGAGGTGTTGCAAAAACATGGATTCCTGGCCGGAGGGAGTGAGAGTGAGAGTGAGAGTGAGAGTGAGAGTGAGAGTGAGAGTGAGAGTGAGAGAGAGAGAGAGATGGATAATGCCTGGCCAGATACATACGTGTGTGTGTGTATATAGTGTGGGAGCAAGTCAAGTAACTATTTATTTGCAATTAATCTATTGATGTCATCTCTCAGTATCACGAAAGCGTTTTGCCTGTTGAGCACAAATCCTCCCTCCCTCCCTTCTAATGTTATCACATTGGATAGTTTAATTATCAGCTGGTGCCTCTATTGCTGCTTTAAAGTCCATGGAGCATCAAAACACTCCTTCTGTCCCCTAGCAAATAATACCCCTCCCCTCAGGGACAGCAGCCCCTCCTCCCACCCACAGCTCCTCCCTTCTGCCTCTGAGGGTTTTATTTATTTATTTAAATGCCCTGAGCAGAATTTACTTTGGCTTCTTTGACTGGCCTTTGAATGAAGTAACCAAGGTCATAACAGCAAAGGTGATTACATGTTAAGTGTAGCACATTGTCATAGCATGTGGCATGCAATGAAAAATGGAGGAGGCCTGTGATATTCTTGCTCTTCCGATCCTTTTCTCTCAGGCTTTTCTACATGAGGCTTTTAACCTGCCCCTTTACCAAGGTTTCTGCTTCCAATTATTTGTCGGATTCAGATCGGCTCCTTTACACATGTTTTTTTTCCAGGGGGTTCCTTTTGTGCCTTTCTATATGTGCCATTACACAATCACTAGGTGGCAGTGTGGTATAGTGGAATTGTGCAAATACACTAGGTTTCATGCCGGCATTCGGAGATATACCAGACTTTCCTCCTTAGGGGAAAAAATACTAAAATGGTTGCAAAGCACAGGAGAGGTCCTGGAGGATGTTGACGTCCAGTAAAGGACCCACAAACTACCTTGAGTGAGGAATATGAGCGTACAATAAATGCCTCATGTATAGAGGCTCTCAGTTCATGAGCATTACTCTGGGCCAAATTATGTATGTTGTTAAGCCCACTTTTGAGAAAGTGTGATTTAATACTGGGTTCTTTCTGGTTTGGAAAAACAGCAGCCATGTGGGGCCACAATTCAAATTGTGGGAGGAAGATTTTCACTCTTTCCTGGCTGATATTTTCCCATGAAGGTGCCATTTATTATCTGCACAAACTCCAGTAAGGTGAGATGCAAATTTGTGCCGATGTGAATTTAGAAAATTAATATAATTTAAATTCAAATGCATCTCACCATAATGGGAAAGACTATGACCAGTTGACCTGTGTGCCTGCTCATTCTGTTGCTATTACTAATTGTGAATGGGCAATTATAAAGGCTCCTGCTGTTCTCCTTTTTATGTTTTTTTAAAATCTTTAAACCAGACTTGGACTAGACAGCCCTTCAAAAAGAAGGGACCTTTAAATAGAGGACTGACTTCTGTAAAGTAGGACACTCCCCCCCCCCGCCCCGGGTCCACATTCTTGCCCAGTCTGCCCTTATGAACCTTATGATCTGAGGTGGAACAGGAACCTTGCACATACACTTTTACCTAGGGTGACCATATGGAAAGGAGGACAGAGCTCCTGTAGCTTAACATTTGTATAGGAAAGGGAATTTTAGCAGGTGTCATTTGTATGCATGAAGAACCTGGTTAAATTCCCTCTTCATCACAACAGTTAAAACTGCAGGAGTCCTGCCCTCTTGACTAACTTCTTTCCTAATATCTAGACAGAAGGAGGAGGAGGGCTTAATATTTACAATGGAAAAACTCCTATGCCAGTAGGAGTTGTGGTTGGCTGCCTATCTTGCTATGTACATACACACTGATTTTAACAGATCCCTGTCAAAACACTGGGAAACTCTAACCATGCTCAAATTATAGAAGTAATTATGAACAAGTAACTATAAGAAAGGGGTGAAAACAAATGTGCCAAGAATCTACTCAACTCATTAAATACTTTAAAAAATACACTTTTATCCTCCCTTTTTCCTCAGGGAAACTACTCGCATTTTTCACCCTCTCCATGTTTCCCCCCCCACACAACAACCCAGTAGAAACAGAATGGAAGAGACAACAGGTAGACAACAACATCTGGTCAGGTCAGAGAAGGCTGTCATGCACCATTAGAGGAATGCCACCAACTTCTTGGCACAAGTTGAGATGCCAAGAGCAGGAGAAATGCTAGGGGAAGCACTGGGTTTAAATCTCGTAACTCCCAAAACAGGCTAGGAGTTCATTGATGCACTTATGTAATAGGGAGACCCTAAGTCCACATGCTATAGCTAGCAGTTTGTTGTGGAGGCTTTTATAGAATTAAAATACATTAAACCAGGTGTTGAGAAAAGGCTTGGCCTGCCCATCCCCTGGAATAAATTTTCTTCCAGTTTTTCACTGTTAAGTATCCCCCCCTCCTCCAATATGATATGGCTTGCTTCCAAATTAAGCTTTTATTGTAAAATCTCATTAATGGAGTTTTATGTAGCCCTCAGACTTGGATGTCTTCCACTTGTAACCCTTCCTTTGTTTTCCCACTTTTTTTTCTACCTTTATACTTCCCACAAAAATCCTGTTAAGGAGGGAATTGCTGCACAATGTCTTTTGATTGGTACTCCTAGGAACTGTCTGCTTGAAGCACTAAATAGCTCAGGTTAGAATTAAATGCACTTAGGAGAGCAAAAGCCTTCAGTGTGTTCCAGGGATGGAAGAACCGGGGATGTTTGAGCTCGCCAAAATTCTCCAAACCTCACTTCAAAGCTTGGTTAAGCTCACTCCTGTTTTAGTTTGCAACATGTTTCTCAATTTGGTCGAATGGGGAAAGTGTGCATTTTTATGCACATTTTTCAAAAGTGTGCATTTTCTCCCCCATTAACTACAGTGTGATTTTTTTTAAAAAAAAATGCAATTGTGAGTTTTGGAATGTGCAGACATTTTTCCAAAAGATGTGCTCTCGTTTGCATTTGGGGTTGCAAGTAGGGCAAATTCGGATACTTGTGAACTGAAATGAAATGCTGGTACATTCCTAGCATATACAGAATGCTGTAGTACTGTGGACTGCAGTGTCACCTGCTGGTGCGTTATTGTTTTGCAGCTACAATTTAATTTAGAATAAATTGCACGAGGTGCTGATTCCCCTCTATTTGGCACTGGTTAGGCCTCATCTTGAGAATTGCATCCAGTTCTGGGCACCACGCTTCAAGAAGGATGCAGAAAAGCTGGAGAGTGTTCAGAGGAGGGCAATGAGGATGATCAGGGGTCTGGAAACAAAGCCCTATGAGGAGAGACTGAAAGAACTGGGCATCTTTAGCCTGGAGAAGAGAAGATTGAGGGGAGACATGATAGCACTCTTCAAATACTTAAAAGGTTGTCACACAGAGGAGAGCCAGGATCTCTTCTCAATCATCCCAGAGTGCAGGACATGGAATAACGGGTTCAAGTTACAGGAAGCCAGATTCTGTAAGGACATCAAGAAAAACGTCCTGACTGGTAGAGCAGTATGACAATGGAACCAATTCCCTAGGGAGGTCATGGGCTCTCCCACACTAGAAGCATTCAAGAGGGAGCTGGACAACCATGTGTCAGGTATGCTTTAAGGTGGATTCCTGCACTGAGCAAAGGGTAGGACTTGATGGCCTTATAGGCCCCCAACTCTAATATTCTATAACATCTTTGTTACGCAGAGAGGTAAAGCAGCAGTTTCTGCAGCTGAAACTCTCCCCACGGCCTGAGTTCGATCCCAGCAGAAGCTGGTTTCAGGCAGCCGGCTCGGGTCGACTTAGCCTTCCATCCTCCCGAGGTCGGTAAAATGAGTACCCAGTTAGCTGGGGGAAAGGTAATAATGACCGGGGAAGGCAACGGCAAACCACCCCGCTATAAGGCCTGCCAAGAAAATGTCTACGAAAGCTGGCACCCCTCCAAGAGTCAGTAATGACTCAGTGCTTGCACGAGAGGTTCCTTTCCTTTCCTATGCACCAAACCTAGCGAATCCGCTAGTAAATTATAGATATCTATGTGCAAAGTTTGGGGCAGATCCGGGGGGGGGGGAGAGCTTTGCTATGCCAAGGGAAGCGATAGGAGGGAAACAAGGTTGGAAACAGGAATAACCCAAAGGAATAGGAAACATGTAAGGGAAGGGAAATTGGGGAGAGTCAGCAGACAGGAGATGTGCAAATTGGCAGGAGCTACAGAGGTAAGGAAGGTTGCAGCTCATATATAGATTTCAGACAAAACATTTGACTGGAGGCCTGTAATAGAACTGTATCATACAGACTGACTTTTTTCCTGAACAAAAGCCAGAACTGTTTATTGCAGTGCTGTCAAAGTTTTCAAAGAGTGACATCAAGTGATTAAATCTAGTATTGCCTTTTTCTGCCCTGCCTCGTCTAACTGTATCAATTCATTACTAATCCTTTCTCCCTCCCTTTTTTTTTTAAAAAAAAAACAAGTTAAATTGCTAGGTTCTGAAAAGTGGTTAAATAGTACCATAATTTAGGGAGAGCCAGGAAGCAGTTATAGACTACTAAGCTTAATATCCATTTTTTGGAGGCAAAACATTAAGAGTCACTTTGTGGTATTCCGGAGTCGTGCTTCCAAACCCCAGATCTTCATTAAGTGCCGAAATGATCCATGGACACAAACTGTACTGTACTGTAACCGCACACGCATCAGTTAAACTAAAACCATGTGGCAGCAGCAACAGAATTTTAGTTCCAAAATGGTTTGTGTCGAATAAAGTGTGCATAAAATTGCAGCCTTAACATGTTTTTTTAAAAAATGCCTATGTTTTCTTTGCCCTTCATTCATAATAGGACTGGTACGTTCACATGAAAATTAGCAAACAGGCTTAGCACTGCACTGATTTTTGGTTTTTTGTATACATTGAACTTTTAACTAAATTGTCATAGACTAAGTGTGGGCCGACTTCAGGACTGCTAGATCTACTTGCTTTTTACTAGAATCCCAGGATCTACCATCTGGAGTCTGGTGCAAAAGACATATGTTTAGAATTAAAGACCTCTGAGACAGGGAATTTGTTTCTTTCCCCCCCCCCCCATATATTCTAATTTAATTTTCAAAATACATACATAAACAAGAATAGAAAACTTGAAACATATAACAAGAAAATTCACTGCATATTGGATGTGCATTTTAGAAAAGTCAGAAATAAGCTGTTATACCATTGGTATCTCAAAAGGATTATGCACTTGGAGATGTGACATGAAATAAACATGAATTGTGTTTATATGTCTTTCCAGAGCAATACTTGAGTGGTGGGTTGCCTTTATTGATGAAAGAAATCAATGGACACCATAGCTCTAGACCCAACTTGCTTGGTTACCTCTAGGTAACCAATTTTTCTGCAAGAGCCTCCCTTACAAAAATCCATGTCTGATTACTCCAAGCGTACTTCATTTCCACAACTTAATTTAGTGTGTGTGTGTGTGTGTGTGTGTGTGTGTGTGTGTGTTCATTTTGTTGCTGTTGTTAAATAACTGGGAGTCAAAAATGCTTCCCAATCTACCACAATTCACCTAGAAATTTATCACTAGACCTTCTGCCCACCTGTGCCATAGGGCTTTTCTACACAAGGCATTTGTCATCCACTCATCATTCCCTGTTCCTTGTTTTGTAAACATTCCTTGTTTATGAGTTCTTTAGATGACATTGTGACCCTCCAGTCTCACTTCTGTGTTTAAAAACACATTTGACTTTGGAAAACAAAACAAAAAAGTGACTCAGCCACTTTTTTGCAGGGGTGGGGCACAGCCCCATTAATTCCTTCTCCTTGCCTTAAACCTTGACTCATTGACCTAGACCAAGCTGCCATGCTGTGGGGCTCCAGGGGGCTTTTAAAATCCTTTCCCTCTGGCTGCCAGAGCTCAGCGCAAATATTCCAAAGCCTCCAACTGACTTCCCTCAATACAAACAATTCTTGAGTGATCTTGCTGGATTTCTGCCCGTTCTGTCTCAGCTTGGCAAATTTGCTGGCTTTCCATCCATATTTAGCACATCATGCATTTTCACTCTTTTCTCTTGAATTTTCATATTTAAAAAATCTACAATAGCCTACACTGTAGAATAACTCCCCAAAGACCTATACAAAAGGCAATGCTAACTTCCATCCATGAGGAAGGAAGGCGGGGTGAATCTTTCACCCTTATAACATGGAGGCAGGGTGAATCTTTCACTCCAGTAATATCCCACACAAAGCTTTGTTAAGTATCAAACCAAACAAATCTGCTAGCAAATTACGTAGCTATCTACATTATGCTGGTCGGACATGGGGCAGCTTAGTTATGTCCCCAAAACTGTGTTTTTGCCCCATTTGGAAAAACACATGTAACGGTGTTCCCCAACCATAACTATGGGTGGCCTGACTGGGCCACCCACAATACAACATTGTTTCCTACAAGAGAATTGCTGCAATAGTTCCATACGACTTCCTGGTTGGCCTCATGCCTGGTTTTCCATGGTACCTGCGGAAAAGCCAGTATGATACTGAGCAATAAAGGACTAGTGCATCGATGGTCTGCACAAATCAAGCTAATTATTACTACTATTAATAATATCTGCAGCTACCAGAGGTACTCCAGAAGTAGCAGAAACGTTCAGACTATGGGGAAAGTGATTAAACACCACCACCACTAACTCTGTCGCTGTTGGAGTTTTAAGAACTGCACCAGAATGAGAGAGTGGGATCATGGCGTGGGGGAGATCAGCTATTGCAGGCCGTAAGAAATCTGGTTGCTGTTTTCTGCACTATGTACCCTTGAGGTAGCTGTCTGCAGGTTTTATTGTTAATTCCCCAGTGTATTGGAAAGGTTTGGTTTATTTGGCTCTGTCTTCCATTCCACTGAGAAATAATCATTGATCATTGTGATACTGCCCATTTTGTAATTAATTGAAATATTATAATATTGGTATTAGTGAGATGAATTGTTTGGATGGCTTATTATTCTAATGGCATACTATTGCAATTGATGTATTGGTATGCATTGTTGGTTTTGTATTGTTGTGTTTGGGCACATTTTGTGGGGAAGCGGCAATTATTTATTTATTTTTGCATTTATATCCCCCCTTTTTTCCTCCAAAGAACCCAAGGTGGCGTACATAATCCTCCTCCTCCTCCTCTCCATTTGATCCTCACAACAACAACCCTGTGAGGTGGGTTGGGCTGAGAGTGTGTGACTGGCCCAAAGTCACCCAGTGGGTTTCTGTGGCTGAGTGGGGACTAGAACCCAGATCTCCTGACTCCCAGTCCAACACTTTAGCCACTACACCACACTGGCTAAAGTGTTGGACTGGGATACAATTTAGATGAGGAGGAGGATGGAATTCTGATTGCCCTGGCAAGGGGACATGGCTCAGTGATAGATCAGCTGTTTTGCATGCAGGAGGTACCAGGTTCAATCCTTGGCATCTCCAGGTAGGGCAGGAAAAAATCTGCCTGAAACCCTGGAGTGCTGCTGCCAGTCAGTGTTGACGATACTGGGCTAGATGGACCAAGGGTCTGACTTAGTAAAAAGCAGCTTCCTATATTCCTATGATTTGGCTAGGGCCAAATTTAGCTTAGGAGTTATAGATATTTAATTAATATGATCTAAGTGGTGATGACTGGACAAACTGCTGCCTTCTCCCTTTTGAATGAAATGCTTTGTTAAAGCCCACCCATTACCAATTTTGCCAGCGATCCTTGCCTTGATTTCCAAGAATTTGGTGATATTTATTCATTTAATTTTACAATATTTATACACCACTCCCTATCCAAAGATTTGTAACACTGAATAATTAGAATAAACGAATAAAAACAGAATAAAAGCACCATTAAAATTATATTTTTAAAAGAACAAAGTTCAGATAAAACTTTGGCCGGTCATTCAGGAAAAACTTTCTGAAACTTTTTCAGAAGGTGCTGAAAGCAATACAACTTGGGCTATATCTAGACCTAAGGTTTATCCCTGGATCATCCAGGGGTCAAACCTGTTCATCTAGGTGACACACTGGGGATCCAGTGCTCAGGCAGGGGTGAACCCTGGATGATCCCAGGATAAACCTTAGGTCTAGCTGTGGCCTTGGTGCCTGTCTGACCTCCAAAGGCAGGGAATTCCATAGGAAGGGGGTCACCTCACTGAAAGCTCTTCTCCTGGTGGACTCCAGTCAGACCACAGGACAATGTGGAACCAAGCAGAAACATGTCCTCAGATGGCCTTAGTGACTGGACAGGTTGATATCAGGCAAAACAACATGATCCCTCTTTCATTACATTGGATACCTACAGTTTTACCGAGTTCTGAGCTTTGCTGATCGATCTTTATTGATTCATTGTTTGCTTTCTGTATGAAGAGGGGTGTGTGTGTGTGTGTGTGTGTGTGTGTGTGTGTGTGTGTGAACAGTTTATTTTAGAGTTCAGTCCTCTTCCTTGCATGTGATTGTTTATCTTTCTTTTTCTCATCAAGAGCAAAGGCAACATACAGCTTGGACAAAAGAGAAAACAGATTTTCTACAGCACTTGTGTGATGAATAAGGTTCTACTACTACTACAAAAGTTTATAATAAATAGTTTTGAAACTGATTTGTTTGGGAGGGAGTCTCTAAAATAATGAATTAAAGCAGCCTTCACCAACCTCCAACGGCCTCCAGCCAGTGACCGTACTAGTTGGGGCTGGTAGGAGTTGTATTCCAACACATCCGGGGAGCACCACATTTGGGGGAGGTTGAATTAAAGTATATCAGAGTGTCATATTTGTATATTTAAAGTTTTGTTTACAAAAGAATTCTCAGTATTTTAAGCAATCGATGTGGTGTGACTAATTCTCAAGGGAACAAGAGCTACAGGGCAGAGGTATACATTCTCACTGGTACAACATATCCTTTTTGGTTTTAATAACTTGGGGAGTGCCCAAAAGATTTAATTAATGAGAATGATGGATCACCAAGAGTTTAAAATGGGATCACATTAACATGATAGCACAAATTCAGATGGAGATTTGGAGCTTGTCTATATGCTTGATATACCCTGTCGTGGCTGCGCAATTGCTCCCTGTTATTTATATGATGCAGCTGCCAACTCACAGCCACATCATGCTTTCACCTGTAAAACTGCGCTTTTTCAATGTGTGATTTTTCCTGCCTGGATAGCCTGTGCTCCCTTCTCCCATGTAACCCTATTGATGCTGCTTTGCAGCAGCAATGCAATGGGATTTGGAGGGAATGAGTAGGCAAAACAGTGTTGTGTGGATGGCCCCCTAGAGGGTTGAGATTGAGAACATAGGAAAAGAAGCTTAGCTGGTTCAGATCAAAGATCTATCTACTCCAGCATTCTATTCCCAACAGTGGCCACCCAGATGCACCCAGGAAGCCCCAAAGCAGGTCATGAAGGAAATAGCCCTTCCTCAGTTAGCCCCTGCCCCCAACAACTGCCTTTGAAATGGAGGTACCATTTCGCTAGCATGGCTAATTACCCTCGGTCATTACATTTCATGAATTAATTCAATTTATGGAGCCAACTCTTTGCCTTTGATTCCTGCCCACACTGTTCTGAAGAATTATGGAGAGCCATGATCTGGCCCATAGGGTGGCCAGGCATCCTGCTTCACAGAGGGCAGTTCTCTGTTTGAAGGGCTGTCCTATTTGACGACGTTTTCTATTTGAATGACTGTCCAATCCAAGTAAGATTTAAAAATAGTGAATGACACGTAGAGAAATTGGGGGCCCAGAAGGTGCCCATCCACAGTTAACACCTAGACAGCTGACTGAGCAGGCACATAGGTCACCTGGTTGCAGCTTTCCTCACTATGGTGAGATGTATTTTATTTCTATTTCAATTATAGTAATGATTTCGAAATGTTCATCTTGGCATAAATTAGCATATATAAATGTTGCCCAAATTTGTGTCCTCTTTTGAGGGTGACACGTGTCTTCTTTTTGCCGATGAGTAAATTACCAGCCTAGTAATTTCCAATCTGGGGCTGGAATATTCTACTAAGTGACAAAGCAAGTCTAAAGTAGCCAACCACAGACTGCACAGTGCCTGCTGTACCTCTGCATTAATCCATGCTCTCTTGGCCTTTGCCAGGGAGTGTAATTTGCCACATCTTGCATCAGGTGTGATTGGATAGTTCAAGGACTCTTAGTACAGGCACAGAATTAAATTACCTGCTCTCTCACACACTGAGAACAATTACTTGCAGAAACATGGTGGGGAGGGGAGCTCCTAAATCTTTTAGTGTTGGTGAGTGGAATACACTTTCAATTTTAATTCATATAAAGCATCCTTCCCCAACCTGGTGACCTCCATATATTTTGAACTCCAACTCCCATTAGCCCCAGCCAGCAAGGCCAATGGTAAGGAGTGATGGGATTTGTATTCCAAAACACTTGGAAGGCATGAGGTTGGGGAAGGCTGAATTGTAGAATGTACCTTAAGTTTGAGTAATTCTGCCTGGCAGGCCCTTGCTTATTGTAATACTTTGGCCATGAAAGCTTTCTTGGAAATTCTAGTGTTGCTGAATGAATGACTGAATCATGTTGGCTCTGAAAACTTAAATTACCATCAACAGCAAGACAGAAAACAAGGAACATGCTTGTGGCTCTCAATACCGTAAGGACATTCCAAGAACTGCCAGCAAGTATCAGCTTTGTTTAATATAAGACTGTCTTCCCGTTAAATAAAACAGAGATGTTAATGTGGAATAATGGAACAATTATGTACAATCTGATATCAAGAATCATGCTGAATGGGAATGACAACCTCGCCATTTGTAAATGGAGACCATCCAGTCTGCTGCTGGAACTGTTGCTTGTTAGTCAAATGTAATTACAGTGTTACATTCACAATATCAGAGCGCAGGAACATTGTGAAGCTTATCACACATTTAACATCTTCAAATCTGGAATATACAAAGCACAGGTGAAATGCTATTGCTTAGTTGAAAATGAACCCCTTGGTAAGAACACTGCAGAACCTCATTACATAGATTGCGAAATCTCAAAAATAGATTTGTATGGCTCTTTTGTTACAATTTGCAGATATTTGTTCTGCTGTTGTTTACTTCTAAACCTAGAATATTATTGTTTTTGCAGGAAATCAGTACTCCTAAAAATGTAACAACATTCCAGATAAAATTAAAACACATAATGCTGTCGTTTTGTGCACTGGGTAGAGTGCTTGGCTTAAATATAGAAATTTCTAATTCAAATCCCCATTCACCTATGAAACTCAGGACTGTTTCTTCACATTGTTTTTAGGTGTACTGCTAAGTTAGATACACTCATCAGGGGAACAGTGATTGGCTGTGGATCCCTGCTGAATGAATACTCAGTGGCAAACCTGGTGGGCAACCTCTGGCCCTCCAGATGTTTTGGCCTACAGTTCCCATCAGCACCAGCCATCCTAGCCAACACTGTGGGATGATGGGACTTGTAGGCTACAAGTTGTCCACCTGTGCCACCTCCAGGTTTTTGAGCCCCCTTCATCAGCGAGTCTATCTTCTCACCACCATTGTCACCAGCTGTGGTTGCTCTTCATCCTCTTTCTCATCATTGCTACCTACCTACTGACTGGCAAAGAGGCAGTGAGCAGGTAGGCAGTAGATCAACTGTTCCTCTTCCACCTTACTATCACTGTTTTCTAGTCCAGTGAGTGGCAGATGAACAAGCAGGTTGCAGTGGTGCAGAGGAAGAGGAGGAACTCCAGGGGACTCTGGTCAATAGGTCCTTACTGGGTGTGGGTCCTTGGCAGGTATCCAACCATGCCTACCCTCAGTACTGGCCCTGTTCTCCACCCATGGCATAATGGAACAATGCTGAGGCTCATTTACACAAAAGCAAATCCAGGGTTGCTATCAAGTTTATACTCAACAGGAAGCGGTTGCCAACCATAGTTTTACTTCCTGACAAATGTACATGTACAATACATGTGTTTGAAAACATATTTTTGGCACATGTTCAGGTTAAACTTAAAACTACTTCTTGAACAATGTAACATGCGGATTTGCAATCACCAGGAGACTGAGAAGCAGCAGGTTACTATCTCTCAGTTGCAGAGTTATGAGGCCAAAATACTGTTCCAAGCAACTTGGAAGGATGAGATACAAACATAACACCTTGTAGGGAAATATGTACATGCTGAAGACCTCATAGAGGAAATATGCACATGCTGAAGACCTTGGTCCCTGTGGTTCCCTTCTATTTCTGGAGTTTTATCACATGGAGTCTATAATCTGTTTACCAGCCAAGTAGCACATGGATTTAAGGCGCTGGGGTTTTGATACAATGCCATCATTATGACACAAGCACATAGAAGGGAGGGGTTGTTGAGTCATACTAGGTTCCCCACAAGGGAAGTTGTCAGGAAGCCAGGAGCAGATTAATGGCAACTGTGGATTCAGCAAGGGATGGATTGGAGCAAGATGGTCAATTGAAACAACACCTGAAAATAATCTGTAGGCCTTGGTCTCAGTGTGTGGATTCCTTTGGGGAGAAGAAAGGTTACTGGAACCAGAACCAACTTGGTAGGCAGCAAATGAAGAAGGAATATAGAGCCAGCAACACTGGAGACAGCAGACAGAGGAACAGCTCTATTTTTTAGGCAAGACCTGATTGCATATCCAGCAGCACTTATTCTGAGCTTGCCCACTGCAGGTTTACTTTAGTACAGGGGTGGGCAATTTGTGGCCCTCCAGATGTCTTGAACTACAACGTATATCAGCCCTCACCATTGGTTATGATGGCTAGAGATGATGGGAGTTTTCGGTGACAAGTTGCCCACCTCTACTACTTTACTATCTTGAGGTCCTCAGATCCTGGCAGTCAAAACTTGAAGCATTGTTCCCTGACTGGGGTGTGACCACAACCTCAGTCTATGCCCATGATTGCCTCCCTGCAAATTGTTCCTTTATGTAGCTTCTTATGGGACTTTAAACCTCCTGCATTGCTGAACCTTTGAGAGAACTTTGGCTATTGGGTGGTACAGATATGTAATAAATAAATAACCCAGTGCAATCTTAAATATCTACTAAATACTTTGGGGGAAAGTGCTAAGAAACACCCAGAGCATCACAAGCTAATGTTTGCATAATTCAGTAGTATTAGACTGAACAATTTAGGAACACCATTGAAAATATCTTTCATGATGTCCATTTTAATCAACTTTTAACATTCTACCCTTCAACAGTTTTCCCAAGGCCTAAATTTAGGTTGCACCATTATCCACACTGGCCATCATTTGCAATATAAAACCCTCTTAAAAACAGAAGTTCCTGGATACGAGAAAATAATTTAGATGGTTCCCTGGTTAGAATGTCTTTTGCACATATTATTCAGGCCAGCCCAAATGACATAACTGCAGATTTGCATGGTTATGAAGAACTTTCTTATGGAGAGCTGTTGGTATCAGTAAATTCCCTAGGTCTGGGCAACTTGCAGCTCTCCAGATCTTTGGGCTTACAAGTCCCATCAACCCTCACCATTGGATGTTCTAACTTGACTTAATGGGACTTCTAGGCTGCAAATGGATCATGCCTGCCCTAAAGTCATGTAATGCAGCTAGTTTCTAAGTTCCTTCTGTCTGTCCACTGTAGAATCTAATAGGAAGGTGTGATGGATTTCCTTTTCATAACTTATCTATCAGTTTAGAGGGGGTAGTTTAGCTTTCCTTCCATTCCCATCTTTGCTCAGACTTGAGGGGATCTAGAATCTGAAATCATCACTCCACCTAACAGCAAACACAGGTAACGAATGCCAGCAGAAACGGAGCCAAAATAGAGCCACTGAGAAACAAGGGAGAGGTATCAGCACCCATGGAGGAATCTCAAGCTTTGCAGAAGTACAAAAACTATTTAGACCTTGAAGTACCAAATTTGCTAGGCTTCAGGAGACCTTTTTAAAACTTGATTTTGTTCTGACTTTATACTGTTAGTTTTACCCTACCCAGTGCCTGTTTACCCTACCCTGTGCCTGTTTGCATTCTCTTCCCCTCCTTATTGTTTTATTATGATTTTATTAGAATGTAAGCCTATGCAGCAGGGTCTTGCTATTTACTGTTTTACTCTGTACAGCACCATGTACATTGATGGTGCTATATAAATAAATAAATAAATAATAATAATATTCACCCCAATGCCTTACCTTAAATTCAACAAATGAAACCCAACTGGGTTGGGTTTCATTTCTTTTGTTTCTTTCTCCTTTCTGTGGAATTCTCTCCCCACCCCACTAAGTTCATTTCACTGGAACTATGAAACTGGCAAAACATCTTTCGAGGGAGGAGTCATAGCTCAGTAGTAGAGTGCCTGCTTTGCATGCAGAAGGTGCCAAATTCAATTCCCAGCATCTCCAGATAGGGCAAGAAAAATCCCTGCCTGAAACCGTGAAAATCTGCTGCTACTCAGTTCAATAATATTGGGTTTAGGACTGACTTAGTATAAGGCAATTTCCTATATTTTCCATTAGCCTTTCGAAAGTTTAGGAAGACCAGTTTAATCGTTCCATTCTTAGGGCAGTATCCATATCCAATGTTCGTCCTACCCACTGAAATGAATGAGACTTAAGTTAGTAACAACTAACAACTTCCATTCATTTCAATAGGTCTACTCTTTGTAGGTCTAATGTTGGATACTATTACTTATTTATTTTCATTTCTTGATCACCCCACAGCTGAAGCTCTCTGGGTGGTCCACAATTCTGGGCAGTCCACAACAACAAAAATACAACAAAATTCTACCCTCTGTTGTGTTCAAATGAATGCCTTAAATGTGCTGCTGATTTTTTAAAAAATTATGAAGTCTTATTTTTTTATTGTTATGTTACTACAGATGCCACACTGGAGACCCCCTGGCAGGCTGAGCGACGCAGTATAGATTTCAAAATAAAGAAGCAATTGTTGTATCCTCCCATCAACTCCAAACTCTGTATCTCCCATCAACTCCAAACTCTGTATCTGCCTTCCCTGACCTGGTGCCCTCCAGATATGTTATAGACAGGTAGCTACAAGAGAGAGTTCCTTCTCAGTGGTGGCACCCCACTTATGGAATAAATTTCCCAAAGAGGTTCTCACAAAAAACACAAACACGCGTGTGTGCACACGCACACACATTAAGGAAGGAAAGAAAAAAAGCTGAACAATGCCTTTTGACTATTAAGCCCTAGGAGCTGTCTATTTGGAAGCTCTCTCTCTCTCTTAACTTCTCATTTGCAATATGAGGGATTAATTTACTTAACACACGGTTGTTGCAAGGATTACAAAATAGATAATGCATGTGATGTGTTTAGAACCCTTGTCAGCACTATGCAAATCAAAATTAATAATAATATTAATAATAAAGTAATTCTTGTGGTGCCATTAAACAAATTGTCAATTTGTTTTTTGCAGCCTAGTTTTATTTATTTTATTGTTTTATTACATTTACATCCTGCCTTTTTTCCTCCAAGGAACCTAAGGTGACATACATAATCCTCCTCCTCTCCATTTTATCCTCACAAGAGCAACCCTGTGAGGTAGGTTGGGCTGAGAGTCTGTGACTGGCCCAAAGTCATCCAGTGAGCTTCCATGGCCAAGTGGGGACCTGAACTCCCAGTTCAACACTCTAGCCACTACACCACAGTGATTTTATTTATGTGCCACTGCACTGTGTTCTACAAAATGTAACAATGTTTAGTTGCAAGAATGATTTCTGTGGTGTGAAGGACAGGTGACAGAAAGAGAGTAGAGCATAAACAAATGATTACCAATTTGCTTTCTCGGCAACACATGGGCTTCTGTGTACCTAGTTCTGGTTGCATTTGACATACTTGGGAGGAGGCATTTGGACTGGGCATTCAAGTGCCTAGTCTTGTTCCTGTTTACTTGTAATGTTTTGGCCTTTGTGGAGTTTCAGTTGCTCGGTTTTCCTCCCCTTCCACAACAGGACCCTGTTCCTACATCCCCTTCTCAAGGAAGCCTTCTAGGTGAAAGAAACTGTGCCTCAGTTTCCCCACCCACTTTCCTAATAAGCTGGGATTGTGTCCCTTTCCGGTCTCACAGCAAAGGTATTAAGTAAGATAAAGCCAGATCTCTCATCTAGGCAAACAGATGTCCTACCACAAGAGTGCAGCACTTCAGGCCTGGGGTCTCACGGTGGCCCAGCTGGGGTTCCAATCCAACCCTCTGAGGTTCACGCTTTCCCACAACCACAGATCATTTGGTGGTTTCCCAGCTTTTGTGTAGTTCCCCCCCCCCCCATTCTAAAAGGCTGAAACGCCTTTCTTAAGGCTTAGCTACTGGTAGCAAGAGCTTTAATATTAAACTAAAACATGCTGGTGTTTTTGGCCTTGCCCCTTTTGTCTCTGGCCCCACCAACCATGGGAATTTTCCTGCCCCCAGCTTCTGAGAAAAAGGAATTTTCAGCTCTTGGCCTGAAAGATATTCTGCACCCTAGAAGTTCCATGCTGGGGTGGGCAACTTGCAGCTCTCCAGATGTTTTAGTCTACCACTCCCATCAGCCTTAGCTAGCTTGGCAATGGTGAAAGGATGATGGTAGTTGTAGGCCAAAATATCTGGAGGGCCACAAGTTGCCCACCCCTACATGAAGAGAGAAACTGATTCATCATGTGAATGTTTGGGTTCAGAAAGAAAGGGCCTTTACTTAGCCGGAAGAGGGCTGACCTCTTTCTTATATTGCATTTAGTTTCTAAAGCCAGCAGCGATGGTGATCAAGCATATGGGCAACTCCACTGACTATGCGTCCGATCTGGTCAGTCATTCCTCCTAATCCGCAGGATTAGGCCACGGTTGAGCAATTTCTGGCCCTCCAGGTGTCTTGGCCTACAACTCCCATGATGCCTCACCATTGACTATAATGACTAAAGCTGACGGGAGCTGTAAGCCAAAACAAAAAAAAAGGCTACAAATTACCCACCTCTGAGATGTTGTGTTGCTGTCACCGGGGGCAGCTGAAGAAAAGAAACACTTTGTACATGCTCAGAGGCGCTGCCGTAATTCCTACGTTGCTCGCCCCCTCAAGCCCGTCGGCGGCGTATTTCCACTCAACACAGGGTGGTGGTGGGGTGTTTCCCGTGAAGAAAGCCGCTTCAAACTTCGCCCTGCCCTCAGCCCTTCGAGAGGCTGGGCTTCCCTCGGCCGCCGCCGCCCCCTTCGCTCGGGGAGGGCCGTCCCGGAAGGCTCGTAGGCCGGGCCGCTTGCGTAGTTCCCGTGGGCTGGGGAAAGAAAGAGAAGGAAGGGGCAAAGCGAAGGGAAGGGGAGGCGCTATCCATGCAGAGCAGGCAGCAAGAGCCGCGGGAGCGGCGGCGCTCCGGGGAGCAGCTTCAGCCGCAGCAGCAGCAAGAGCAGCAGCAGGAGGAGGAAGGGACCTTCCAGGCCAGGGCCCCCCACAGCATGGAGATAGAGAAGGAGTTCCACCGGCTCGACCAGGCCGACAATTGGGCGGCCATCTACCAGGTGAGCCGGGCGTGGGGGGAAAAGCAAGGCGTAGCGGCGGGCCCTGCAAGCGCGGGGCCCAGGAGTGTGAGCGAGCTTCGTTCCTTCTCCTGCGTCGCCCCATTGTCCGCGCTTTGTCCCCTTCTGTTTTTTATTGGGGTGGGAGGCAGCCCTGACCTTGGCTCTCTTCTTCCTCGTGCTTCCGCTTATTCCCCAATCTCAAATTTGCTGTGTGTGTGTGGAGTCGCCCGCCCCCACACTTTAAATAAGGTTGGTTCCGCCTTTCATGTATATAGAATTGCCTGGCTAGCATAGATGATGTCGCGTTTTGTTGGCCTTAGATTTGTAAAAGGTTCCTTATTATTAGTTTTTAGGGAGAGGAGGAGTGGGAGAAGCCTGTAAATTCATTAATATTAAAGATTTAGTTAGGGTGGGTGGTTTTTTTTAGCAAGCCTGTGTGCCTCCCCTTTGGGCAGCAAGAGAGAAGCTCTGCAGTTTCATTTTTGTCTAAGCAATTCCCCCACTTCTCTAGAATCTGCTCCCCACCCCCACACGTACAATGTTCCCAGGGGCAACTGACTCTTGCACACATACTTGCATGCAATCTGTTTAGGGTAGCTCTTTCTCCGTGTGTCCCTAATTAACAGCTTTCTGTATAGTGCCCTAAAGCAGATATATTAATGGTCAATGTAATCATCTCCTCGCTCTGCTATTGGAAACAGTAATCCTTTCTCTATCCCACCCCTTTCCCTATACCCTCCGGCCCCAAGAAGTCTTCATTTGTCCTCCTTTTCTCCCAGATTTAGGATAAAATTACCCTTTCTGTGCATGATTCCTCATCCTTCCCCAACTACTAAGGCAATCTGCATTGTGGTAGCTTGTTGTTTCTGAGCAGTTGAATTTCACAAACATCATTTTGGTTTATCTTCATATCTTGATAAGTATTCCTGTGCCATTGGTCTAAGGAAGCCTTCCCCCAAACTGGTGCCTTCCAGATATTTGGGATTACAACTCCCAGCATTCCTGTCAATTGGCCATGTTGGCTGGGGCTGATAGGTGTTGAAGTTCAAAACATCAGGGATGGGAGACGCGAGATCGGAGAAGGGGTTTGAAAACTGCAACCTACTTAGCATCTGAATTATCTTAATAGTTTGGAAGAAATATTTTGTGATATGTTTGTATATCATTTTAAAATTGTTTTTTTCTTTTTGGTTGAGCTTTTGTCAATCCTTTGTAATTTTGAAAGTGTTCCCCAAAGATATAAATCATATTGTGTTGGTTTGAGGTTTGGAAAGGGTGCAATTTTGCTTGTGTTTTTAACAAATTTCTTAAACAGTGATCTAGAACATGCAAATAAGTTAAATGTGGTAGCAGATAGTGTGCAAGAGTAGTCCACTTCACACGTGTATCTTCTGTGATGCACTGAGTTTAGGTGGCATTATAAGAAATAATTTTATACCCTTTTAATAGTATTGTGGCGTGTACCAATATTTGTTACTGTGTTTTTGATGAATAGAGAGGTGGGGGTGGGATTCTTCCCAATTCTCTAATGGGTATCTCTTTTTGGCTTAGAACCTTTTTAATGGATATTGATGGTGTTTTAGTTCATACGCTGCCAGGCCAAATCAATATGTGAGATTGGGTTTTGCTAGTATTCTTTCTGTAGGGGAATCTTGCCATGGGGATTTTGGAGAGTGAAAAAGTTGCGAAATCAATTTCTTTCCCTCCAGTTATGTTATGAAAGGTTGAAGAAAAAATCTTTTGCAAAACGTGGTGAAACAAGGATGTTTACATCATCAAATTACAAGTTATGGCTGCAGCCCTTTGCAGAGCTAGGCACTCTTAAGCCTGTTGATTTTAACTGGTTTCAATACACCTAGCTCCAAATGTGATCAGGCTACACAAGTAGATATTTGAGACTTTGTGTGTCTTTTGTTTGCAGGGAGGCCAGGGTGGGGGGTGGGGGAATCTCATGTGACTTTCATTTTCTTCATTATATTATGCATTGTTGAATGTCAGAATAATAGGTTTTATTAATCCGCCCCCACATCACTATTCTGTCCTTGAAATGCTAGATATTGTACAGGCACAGTATTCAGAAAGTGTCTTTGCAACATGTATTAGGCTGGTGTAGCTGTTACTTTTGCTTTAATTTAATTTTACCCTCTTAATATAGCTGTACTGAATTGTAGAGTTTGGATAGTAAATTAGTCCAGCGAAAGTAAGGAAATTAGGTCAAGGTGGCTGTTCCATTCTTGGTATTCTTACACTATGTGCTTTGCATAATATCACTACTTAATGTGCTAACGCTCTACAGCATTTGTGAGCACTTTGCTACTAAAAGCACAGTAGGCCTACTTAGGAAAGTACTGTAGAATTTACTAATCTTTTAAAATGTGTATTTCTGTTTCACAATTGCAGACTTGAGTTCAGTTCAGGTCAATAGGAGTCGTTTGGCCTTGGAGAAATATGTCTGGATATTTTATCTCTCTAGTGCTCTTGTCACTGAAGAACACTTTAATCCTCACCTGTGCCAGGCTCTGTAGAGCTGTCAAGTACATGGTAAATGTGCCATGGAACTAAACTGTTTTGACTCTCAATGTGATTTCTGTTCTCTCTCCTCCCACCCCACACTTCCCAGTATCTTGCTCAGAGTTATCCAGTTTTTGGACAAACTTCACAGCAAGCTAAAATATTTAGATTCAGTTGAGCTGTGGACAGGTTGCAGTTATATTGATGTTTAGTTACAAAGCTATTATGCTTGAGATCTCCACCTCCACTGCTTTTTCCATCAAGCCAGATCTCTTCTCCATTAAATGGTTTCTTAAGAACTGCATATTTTGTAAAGTCACCACAGCCTCATCTTTTCTGCATCCTTTGCTACCGTAGCCTTCCCTTCACTATTTTTTATCAAGCCATATCCTCATTGCGCTGCCTGTCTTAAGGGTGCATCCACATTGACATTTCTGAGTATTTAGTGAGCTACCTTACTTGTTCTACTTCCATAGAACAGGACTGTGCTCCCTGCTGGTGTAAGTGGTAGGGTATAACCAGCGGGCATGACAGAAGTCAGCTGCTGTACTATCATTAGCAGGTACCTCTTTCTCTCCATTTTTAGTTTATTAATAAAGCACAAAGCCAGCCCCGGAAGTAGCTGCAGGTTGAGCAATGCTTGTTTTATCCAACCAGTAAACTCTCTTGCCAGGGATTGTTTGTTTGTTTTTTGTACAGAATCTAGCTTGCTGTTCACACTACCAAAATAATGCTGCTACCTAAATGCGTAAATACATTTTCTAGTATAATTTTTGTGAGTTGTTGTTGGCACAGCTTTTTTTTATCATGGTCATCAGAGATTAAATATGTATTTATTATTTTTAATCCACCCAATAGCATGTGTTCTCTGGGCAGATTGCAAAAAACTAAAAGAATAAGATTTTTTTAAAAAAAAAGCTAAAAGAATAAATTAAAAAACAAGACAAATCAAGGGCGTTTTTTTTTAAAAAAAAAAAGTCATAAAACCGAAACTCAAACTCTAAATATGCCCTCATTCAACAGCCCCTTGCCTTTATATACCTAAAATGTCAAAAGCTGTTCTATCCATAGAGCTATGTGGACTGCTTGGAATTCCAGATTATATGTAAAACTTTACTTTTTTAAATTATATTTTGTTCTCTCATTACAAACAATTAAAGTATTATCGCTGGTTTCCAAGGTCACTGTTGCACAGCCTGTCAAGGAGTTGTTACATTTCACATTATCGTTAATGGAGCTTTGCCATGATTAACTAATGGTGAAGGTTTTGATAGATCTACAACAGTACGAACTGTTTCATATAAAAGAATAGTTCTGAGCACTTGTGATAAGTAAGTACACAAATGTTTCAAGCCCACTAAACGTTTTACTAGCCCACTACCTATGTTACTATTAGTCATTTGTGTGTGTGTCGGCGGGAGAGCAGAAAAAGAAAAAGGAAGTAACAAATTACCTTCTAATTTAGAAAAGCTTCCCTGCCTGTTGGTGATTCTTATTTGCCACAAGTTACCAGCTGAGTGACTGTTTATGAGCCAGCAGTAAATGCAGGTTGTAATAATCTCTGGAGGTGTCTGCCATGCCCAGTTCCTTATTTTTGGTTTGTAAATGTATAGCTGGTTTTTTTTTTCTTTGCAATTTAAAAAGGTTGCATCAGAGTAGCATGAGCACAGCAACTTCCTTACACAAGTGGAATTTCCAATCCCCGAACCCCTTGAAAAGCCTTTGCTAATGTTTGGGGCCCTTGGGAAAGGCGGGGTGCACTAGGAAGTGGGACGCCAGAGAAAATTGGGTGAAGGCAGATTGTTTGATGAGTTAATGAAAATGCTTGATTGAATTGTTTCTCCTAATCAGACATTTCAGTTCAGCTACTTTGCTATTGGAGAAAAAAAATATTGCATGAAAAATTGACATGATGTACTTTATTAACTTACTAAGTATAGTTCTAATAAGCATACTAATATCCCAGTCTATTTAAGGTGTTGGAAACCTTTCAGAGTTTTTTCAAATCCAAACGCATTTGGGAAACTCACATCACTGCCAAAAAGCCACCCCTACAAAGTTGCATTTTAACTTGATGACAAAACAAACTTAAAGGTGGGGTTTGGTGGGGGTTTTTTGGAGGTCATTCCATAATGTTGGTTCCATAATTGAAAAGTGCCTGCCTCATGTACTCACCCATCTCTTCTCTCATTGGAAGAATACAGAGCAGGACCTCTGATGCTCAATGGGGAGCAAGGTAGGGGAACACTTCAAGCTAATCATGAAGACATTAGTATGTGACATCCGGCACCTACTTAGACATGTGTGTTCTGGGAGAGATGACACAACATTAAATGCAATATCATATAATTGTATTCATTTACTATATATTTCAGCTCTTCTTTTTTGTCGTTACCATGTGATATTTGGAGTCATGTAATAATTTTTGAGGTTTTATTCGTTCCCTGTCCTGGGCAGGGTGAACTACGCTTGACCGATAAACATGGTAATCCAGTGAATATTTTGAGGAACAGTTTTTTTAAAAAAAGATTGGGAGAGAATCTCTTTTTCTAAAAAGAATAAAATATTAATTATGTGTTCGCATTACATTGCGACAAGAATGAATATGACATAGAGTTCTCAGTGGAAGTACTTTGGCATTTGGGTGCCAGATGGTTTGCCACAAATTCTTCAGGGCATAAGAGTTTGGGAAGGATGCCCAGGACAAAGGCAAAGAATCCAATCTGTTTTCCAGTCTGAACCGATGTCTCAGAAAATAGTCAAAAGAGCTCACCACTGCTCTGGAAGCATCTTGGTCTGGTTCTCAGAAGCAGCGGATGATGTAATAAACCTGTGTCTTGATCATAGTATTTCAGACTGCAGATGCGGACTTTTGTCATGAAATGCTGCTTCGTTTTAGGATGGTGTTGATGCTTTACATAGAAAACTACCATGCCAGGGAAATGGTGAAGCTAGAACTATCTTCCCTGACATCTAGCTGTCTATGTTTGGGGATTCTTTTGTATAGAGGAGCATTTCATCATGATGGAACTCATGTACACATGCAATAGAATAAGTTGGTTGAATGGAAATCAAGTTTACTTTAGAGTTCAAGTGTTGAAATATATTTAGGGTGCAATCCTATGGAGATAGTTGTCAGCCCTCCGTGCTCTGGGCACCCTGCATTTTCAGCTAGATGGAAGATTTTGCCTGTCTAGCCTGAGAGATTTGGAGCAGTGGGGGTGAGGTAAGAGGCCACGGGGCACATAGGGAAGCTATGTGACACAGCTTCCCCAGGACCTCCTCCTTTTCCCAATCTCCATGCTCCGTTTTTGAGCATGTTGATGGGGATGAACCATGCCAGCTATGTAAGGGTAGGGAAGCATGGTTTCTGGGAGCTGAGGTCAGAGCCCTAGCTCTGACCTCAGTTCCCAGAAACTGAAAAATCCTACAGCCATCTAGCCAGAGTCTAGTGGCCATAGGGTTGTGCCTTTATTTATGTATTCTGTTTACAGGATGCCTATAAAACAAGTTCTCTATTGTCTCGCTATTAAAGATGAAACTGTAATACAATAAAAAGATCCAAAAAAAGAACAAGGAAACCAACATGAGAAAAATACAGATGCAAATACAGAAGCTAATGTGATTAAAATACATACACAACCAATCACACTTCAAAAACTCATTTCAAGAAGAAACCTAGCACCTCATAGGGAGCCTCCATAAAAAACAACAGTGAGGCTGTAAAACTGAGTCCTCTTCTAGGGATTAAGCCCCTTGGAAAAGCACTTGCGTATAAACATAGGATTGCAGCGTGCATCAAAAAAGATTTAGCAGTAACAGTGAGTATCAGATTAAATGGGTGGTCTGGTATGACATGTCCTTGCAAACAAAGTTAATGGTATGGCTCTTAGAATATAGACATCTCAGTGGTGGACAAATGATGCATTCAGCATGTAAATATCTTTGGTGCATCAGGAATTAAGAGAAATAACTCTTAAGGTGGAGGGATATTGAGCAATAGCTGGCAGCTAGGGAAAACATGTGTTGGCCAAGACGTCTTAGGAAGCAGGATGGTACAGGAAGAGAATTTCCAGAAGCAATTATTACTGCTGTCCTAAGAATAGGAAATATATGGATATAATGTGTAAAGGCATGTTATACCTTGTGACCTCCTTGTTTATTATTTATTTGCAACATTTATATAGCGCTGATTTTGATAGACTCTCTCAATGGTTAACCTGTGTAACTTGGACGGTGTTTCGTTTACAGTCTGTGGACTCTTAAAATCCTGAGCATCTGAGCAACATTTTGCTGTCTGTAAGTCCTTAAGCCTCATGGGTGCAAAGGCCATTTTGAATAAAACAAAAAAAATGTTTTTTTAAAAATGTGATAAATTTTTGGTTTATTAATATTGCTGTATAATCAAAGCCTAAAACATTTTTTAAATTGAAAGCTCTAATAGTAAACTCTGCAAGACATTATCTAAGGTAGGCTCAGATATAAAAGACAAGTCTGCCAACATTAATTGTGCCAGGCATAATTAAGTTTTTTAAAAATGCTGACTGATTCTGTTCTAACTACCACTTGATGCCAGTGTTCAAATATTCCCAGCCTCATGAAAGATTTGGATAAAACATACTTATGAGAAAAGTTATTGTATCCTATTCTATTGATGTAGTTTTGGGCATTCCTGCATGAGTTATATATGCACAGAAAGATCTTTAGGAACTGGCCTTTTTGAAAAGAGGCTTGGATTCTGCAGAAGATTAAAGACTTACAGATTGTACTACTGTAATTTTGTTTCTCGTGGTCAGAATTTTTTACTGGCCTTGTTGGGTACTGGAATGGATGTATTTTTCAATTGGAACCCAGCATTTTATGGAATGTGTTCTTTGGAAACCTGCATTTCAAAATCTTAGTGAGAATCTAGTGAAGGAAAGGGAGGTTTGGGACCTATTAATTTTGAAAGCAACTCTTTAATCTGCCTGTAACTTTTCCAGTGTGTTAATTTTAATGGGTTCTTATTTTTAAAATGAATTCATCATTTTTGCTCAAAGCTGGGGTGATTCATCCTCTCCAGACTGAAATGCCACATGCAAATTTGTTCCTAAATATTACAAAATGTGGAGATGTGTATAAACCCTGTATTATGGCCAATTCTTTTTTGGGGTGGCAGAAATTCTTTCTGAACTATGTAAAAATGGTGACTGTGTTCACAACTGGGATTGTTGTAACAACAGAATAGGCACTTTAGAACATCAGGTACATTTTGACTGGATTGTTTTCTATTAAGTATCCTAATTTGAATCCAGATTTGCATTCTTTAATCAAAGTTGTAAAAGGCTCAACCTTAACTCCTCTGTGTAGACTATATTTAAATCAAATAATCAAGTAAAAGAACAGGAATTCATGTTCATTATTATTACTTCCAGTTACGGTACTGAGCTTCAGGCTGATAGAGATAGCCCCATATAATTTCTAGAGCACACCAAAGGCCCATTTAGTCCTACGTTCTGTTTACAACTGTTGATACTTCTGGGTAGCTCACAAGGAGGGCATAAAGGCAATGACTATCCCATTTTCTCTCCCCAGCCTCTAGTATTTAGAGGTGTACAAGTGGGGCCTGCAGCAAAAAGTTGCAGTGTATCGTCCTCTCTCTTAAAAAGAAGTGCCATGTGTTCAGGTTTCCATCCAAGCAGGCTTTCTCCCTCTACACCCCATGTTTTTCTTTTCTTTTCTAACCATCCTTTTACTCAGCATATTGGGGTCATGTTAGGAAGTTTGGGGGCATGGCGAGGGTTGCTTTGTAGTTTTTCTTTAAAAAATAACTTTTAAAATCCCAGGGTTCTCCTAAGCATTTGATACCTCCTTCTTGTTTCTCAGTGGCTCCATTTTGGCTTCTATCGACACTCACTGCTTGAGTTTGCTATAGAGATAGTGATATTGCCTCTACTTGTAGGCGGGAGGAGAAATAAACCAGGATTATGTTTCACTTTAGCAGATTCCTGGCTTGTTTTGAACTGGGAATTCCCATTTAAATAAAATTAGTTTGTTAAACAAGCCACTAAAACAATCCAGGTTTTGCAGTTTGCTTGTTTAGTAATTGACTAAAGTTTATTTTTAACCATGATTCCTGGTTCACATGTAACAAGGCAGGGATCTTCTAAAGTGAAACTGAATCCTGGTTTGCTCTTCTGCCCAGATACATGGGAGGGGGGCTCGTGACCCTTGCATCTTACTCAGGGTCCTTTGTGCTTGTACACATAGTACTAAAATATAGTTTAAGGTTAAATTTGCATGTAGTCAGTAACTTGTTTGGGATTTTAACCTGAGTCTCTCTTGTCTTTTTCTGACACTACACCAGTTACATTGGATGGGCTCTGTGAACTTGACTATTGCAGTATGTATATGTTCAGCTGCAGATTCCTTGCTATTTGCCTGGGCTCATTTTGCAGTATTATTTTTAATGTGTATTGATTTTTATCCAGGGCTTACTGTAATTAGCACTGAATAAGCTGAAGGTTGCTCTTTATTATCAAATTAATTTCATTGCAGGCGTGATGAACATTGGAGTCTCAGTTTGTGTTTGCATCAGAAATGGTGCAATATGGTAGGAAGCAGCATCACAGGCCTTCCTGCATTAGTGTGGGCCTTACCCTGGACTAGGGAAGGGAAGGAGAGAAGTTCTTATGGTCCATTAAATCTTTACTTAGAATAGAATATGCTACTCAGTTGCAGAGCTCATTCCATCCATGGGACTGCCACCCTCTCCTGTCAACAGTTGTAGATGATTCATGACCTTGTTGAATGATAAGGTTCTGTTTCTGTTTTCTGCACTGGTTCTGCTTTCTACAATATACCTGAACGGCTGTGAAAGTGCCCTATCAGCTGCAAAGAAAATTGCTAGGTAGCTAAGAATACTTCAAAAGATACATTACCAATAATGCCATTAACATATAGCCAGTGGTGGAGATTTCAACCAGAAGCTGAACTACAGTGTGTCAGCTGTTGCCACCTTTGTAAAAAGGTTGCCCATTCCCATGACAAATAGCTGCCCATGATGACATTGTACATTGCAAATGGAATCTGGTTCATTCACATGGCTAAATGCTGCTGGTGATAATTTCTTATCAGCCATATTCAGAAGACACCGTAAACTTTTACTACGGTAGTTAAGCCAGAAAGCTGGGCCATGTTCAGAAGACATCTTAAACCATGGCTTTAATTCACCATTGTTAGCCATGGTTTAAGGTGTCTTCTGAACACAGCCCGGCTTTCTGCCTTAACCACCGTGATTAAAGCCGTGGTTTAAGGTGTCTTCTGAATGGGTCCATCTTCCTTGGTATTGGTTGGTTTGTGCAGAGCTTTAAGAGTTGTCACTAAACGTGTTTATGATCATGTTGTTATGACATGACACTTAGACCAAACACATTTTGAGAGAGAAACTAATTTGTGTGTGTGTTCCAAGGCAGTCGTAGTTGGGAAACCATTTGATTTATTTGCCCACCTTTTAAAAAGTATTTCTAGCACAGAACCCCTTTCAGTCCGAAGGTTGAGTTACATTTTGAAGAAGCTATTGTGGTCTGCATTTCAGTGCTGGGTTGGGGGCAAAGGCAAAAAGGGACAAGGGCAAAAGTACCGGCATATTTTAGCTTAAAGTTCTTATTTCCATTAACTAACCTTTCAGAGAGGCATTTCAGCTTTTTAGAATTGATGAGGGGGGGATTTCACAAAAGCCAGGAAACGAGCAAACAATCAATGGTCCTTAGGAAAGGGGTGGAGCATGTGGAAGGGGATGGAACCAGATGGGGGAACCCAGGAGGGCTGGATTTGGCCCCAATTAGGGCTGCACCCCTGTTCTAGTGAGTACATTCAGACTGATATTTTTTTCCTGCCCTTTTGCCATCCATGCATAGGATCTTATGCTGGGGGCAGAAGCCAGTATTCTGAAAAATCATACTTTTCATTTCCCCCCTTTTGAAAAGCAAATTTTAGATCCTAGGCTGCAAAGATAGGTCTTCAAGTATGTGGGTAATGCTTGAATAAAATCTCAGAAACAGGGGTGTCCCTGAGCAGGATGTCAAGTTGATAATGAGTGAGGCTTTCCTTTTATGCATAGCAGCTTTCCATTCCCTATGGTTACCAATATGGAATCAATGTAATATAGTGAATTGAATGTCGTTCTTGGAACAGGGAGATCAGGTCTCAATCTCACCTTGCTCCCCAAACTATGGAGCTCTCTGGATAACTTTCAGTCAGTCACACTCTCAGATTAGCCTGTATCACAGGGTTCTTGTGAGAATAATATGGGTATAAATCATCATCATAATAAAATTTATTTCTTACCCGCCTCTCCATTCTGATCGAGGCGGGGAACAACAGTAATTATAAAACACATAAAACTGAATTAAAACATAATATACATTGTTAAAACATCCTAAAATCATTTTAAAAACATCCTAAAATTACACTGGATAGGCCTGCCAGTGTATTAGTTATTATACTGGTATACCTCCTGATAATTTCATGTGAAATATATGCAGATTGGATAAAAGTGTGTGCATGTCAATGGACTTCACCTTCTCTAGGCACAAATTTGGAGTACCAGCACTGAATGTTGGTGTTGTTTTCCTTGTAGCACACAGAATACAGAACCAGGGCTATGTCAAGCCTTTAAGTTGTATTGAGCTATATTTTGCTCCATCCTCCTCCTGTTTTAAAACAGTTGTCCAGCATTTGTGGGTGTAATTAAAATACACAGGGATTTAGCAGTAGGATATATCCAACAGGTGCATTGTAATATATGTTAAAATAAGGAAAATAGATTTTTCCCCACCCACACTTAAAGATACACAAAGCTGCATTGCTGCAAATGATCTGCTTTGCTTTTTAAAAAAGTAAGGAACTTCAAATCTTGTTTGGTTTTTCTCTCTGTTAACATTCTCTCTGTTGGACTTGTGTTTAAAAGTTCCTAATACTTGAGTTTTATTTTGGTTCTTACCCTTAGAATGCCTTAAGGACCCATATCCACTAGACAAACTGACTCTGCAAAAGAGCCCTATGGTGAAATTGTGCTCAAAGAAATATACCGTCATTCAGTTGTGGGAAGTCTTGGTATGCCATAATAGACTGCATTTGCATTTAATACTAGTTAAACCATACTTTAGTGTTAAATGCCTTGGACTCATACACTCCTCTCCTTATCCAGTGTAGCCACAAGATTGAAAGATTTCACTTTCATTTTTAACTAACCATGATTATATATGTCTGAACATGGACAAACTTCTTAATCTTAATTATAGTTTAATTAAATAAGCCATGTTTCAAACAGGGTTAATCCTGGCTTGTTTTACTAAACCATAATCAACATTATTCACAGTTCCTGGTTCATAGGTAACAAGTAACTGTGGTTAGTTGAAAACTGAAGTGAAAACTTCCAATCTCCTTTTGGCCACACTGAAGGAGGCAAACAAACCTGAAACTCAGACACATTACACTAAGTATGATTTAGCATTAGTTGTGAATCAGGCCATACAGAAAATTTAGCAATGACCCCTTGTTGGTGTTGATGTTTTCCTAGGTTACTGTCAAAGACTTAAGTGAAATGCTCCACATCTCAATTTTGAACTGAAATCCTAAACTTTCCTGGGAGTAAGGGTCATTGAACTGAGTGGGACTTCGTTCTGAGCAGACGTGCATAGGATTGTGCTGCTAAACTTAAAGGCATTTAAAAAGAAATTATGACTGTTAATATGGCTCTTGAATGGAATCTGTACATAGGTTCCAGGTCACTCTTGAAATAGTAATTGACACTAGAGGCATTAGGCAGTGAGTAATTCATGTGGCTTTCTGCTTGTTTTGGAAGACTTACTGAAGTTCATAAAATTAGTGGCTTTATCCTCTGTTTTGTATACCTCTGCAATGGGGATTATAGTTAGTAATTAGTTTTATAGGATTATAATATACAGACCTAGTGATACTTCCCCCACCCCACGCAAGAGATTAAACTAATATTTTTCTAGACTTGCAGGGAATACATTGATGATTACGGCAATGTATTCCCCCTTTATATCTTGGAAAATATTACTTCAGCATGGCTATTGTACTGTAATACGTTTTTCCAGCAACCTGAAAATAAGCAGTTAGTCAAGTACTTCTGGTTAATGTTCCTGAAGCCAAAAATTGTGTTACACACTAATAATACAGAGAGTTCTTGGCAACACCATATTAAGGTGTGTGGTTTTTCATGTGACCCTGGGAACTGTTTTTATAAAGAATTTTCAGCAAACAAAGACCCATCACGTATGAAGGTAAGGTAATAATATATGTACTATTATGTTTGTGTGATAATAATGAGAGTAGATTAGCCTTGGAGCTTTAGATTGATAAGTACTGTTGCACAAAACTAATACAAATAATGGGTTGGATATGATGGTGTCTTTCTACTGATAAAAATGCTTCTGTCAGAGGAACTGGAGGGAATGATGTCCCCGTTTCCTTTGCATGCCCTCAAAATCTGTTCCGGAGGGCTAGGAAACCTCCCAGGACAGATTTTCAGATGGTGCAGAGGGCTGCAGGGAAGAAATTCTGTTGCACTAGCGGACTTTTCTAGCATAAAGATCCTTACTACAGGATGCAAAGCGCTATATAGAGATGAAAAGGCCTGGGGTGGGGGGAACAGACAAAAGGTGAGGGGCAGAAATATTCAAGGGGAGGAACTGTTTTCCCATTTTTCTTCAGGGCTGTTTGGAAAATTTGTGGGGAAACTATTTTTTCTGCCCCCCCCCCCCCCAGTTTTCATATCTCTAGTGCTTTGCAATCATTATTGTGTGCTAACTACTCAAATAAGGAAGGTTGGTCGGTAAAAACAGATGGAGGTGAGGGAGAGAGAACAAACTTACAAATGAACTTACGCACGATTAGCTAACAGGTTCATGGCTGTTCATGAGCAAAAGAAACAAGTATTTGGTCTAGAAGTTATGTGTTATCAAGTTTTGTTTATGCTAAAACACTTTATGCTAAAATATTAAGTTGCTGTATTTCAGTTGCTGAGAAGTGGGCATGCTAATATATGCTTTAAAAACTTCCTGGCACTTCCTTCATACTGTTGATGGAAAACTTAATTATTATTTTCAAATACTTTGCACATACTAGTCATATAAATGATGAGAAGTGCAATATAATGTCATCCATCACTTTCAGGAATGAAATGCTGAGTAATTAGTCTAAACATTTATAGTGGGGGGAGGAATCACTTATCAAGATTAGAAGATGAAACCAGTGCTGAATAAATCTAAGCTTGCCTTTAAACATAAAGTCGTAACAGTCAATAAAGCAAGGGCAATCCATTCTGGGAGTGAAAATGGCTGCTTTGCACTACACTATACTCATCCTGCTAAATGGGTAGTTCAGTGTAAACAGCATGTGCTTTGTATGCAGAAGATTCCAGTTTCAATCCCTGGACTCTTCAGGTAGGCATGGCAAAGTCACTCATCTGAAAACCTGGAGAGCCACTTCCTGTCAGTGTGTAGATAGTATGGAGTAAGATTGACCAACCTTCAGACTTGATATAACATAATTTCCTATGTTCCAATTAGTGGATCAGGGCTGCATTCTCTCATCTTTAACAATGAAAATTAGAGTGACTTTTCTCACAAGGAAATCAGATCATGAATGTAAAGAGCCTCAGCTAGTATGGTAAAACTTTCTAGGGAGAACTGTCAAAATCGGCCTTGACAAAAATTCTGGGAGGGAAAAAACCCTATTCACTCATTCTCACTTAATTTCCCCACACACACTTGTTGCTATGATTTATACAAAAATACTTAAATGTTCTGTACTGACAGCGTAGTTAGGGCTTTTATTTTACTGCTGCAACTATAAGCTTAAAGGAGTGATTCTGGGCTTTGAAAAGCTTTAGGAAACAAAGCATTACTTTGTTTTAGGAAAATCTGATTCTAAATTGTTAGCATGAGCTTGGCCGAATGCCTCCTTCTTCCCCTCTGCAATTAGGCATGTGGTGATAGTGGGAAGGGCCTCTCAGAAATGATGCTCCATATTTGGAATTTGCTTCTAGGATGTTTTTCCTGGGAGAGCCCAAGCATAAGGAGGTACACTTTTCTGGGGTCCAGAGATCCAGGAGAACCCAGTCCGGACTGCAACCCCATTATCATGAGGGGCAAAGTTGAGGCTAAACTGTAGATTATGCTTGAGGATATTTATGGAAACTTGTTTCCCTATATCTGTGTATCATCTAGATCTTGTGAGAATTGCTGTAGGTAAACCAGAAGTAGGGTAGAACAAGCGACATTCTGAGCAGTGAGATGCTAGCCTAGGCCCTTCTCTAGAACAGTGTGTGTGTTCTTATGCAGTTATGCTAGGATTTGTATTTTGAGAGGCAGAAAGATTTGTGTTTCATTATAAGACATGGGCTGTGTTCAGACAATCAATGGTGGGTTAATAGTCAACTCCATGGTTGATTATCGAGGTGGTAGTCCCCAGGCAAAGTGATTATAATCAACCATGGTGTGGATTAAGGCCAGCGTAGAGTTGACTATTAGTCAATGGTGTGTTTGATTGACACATGCCCTTTCTCTCCCACCCACCCCTCAATCCTCCCACTGGTATCTCATCAACTATTGTGAGTTTTGCTGGCTGGACTAGAGTGGCAGCCACCGCTTTGATCACTGTTGCTAGGGGACTCTACTCACTGAAAATAACCAACTATGTGCGATGAAATAGTCAATGGTGCACGAGACACGACACGATAACCAATGGGTGTTCAAATAATCAGCTCTGCACAGGGTTGGTTATTTGAGTTAGTTATTTCGGTGAAATAACCAACCATGGAGTAAAGTCCCAACAGATGACACTATTTCACTATTTAACCCACTGTTGACTATTTAACCCGCCGTTGGTTATCATATCATCCAAACCCAGTCTTGGACTCTCAAGAACAACCAGTACTATAGTTCCTTATGCATAAGCACGCAAGACAGATAGCTGGCAGGAGAAACAAAGCACCATAATAATTGAAGACATTTATCCCAGGGACAGCGGGAGCTAGTGATGCTGGTAGTATTTACAGGCTCAAAAGATATTCAAGTAAGGGTGCAATCCTATGCATGTTTAGACAGGAAAAAGGCCTACAATTCCCAGTATTGTGTTGCTGGCTCTCTCTTTTTTGTGATATGTTTTATCTTCCTCTGTATGATCCTTTTTATTGTGAGGTATATATATAATACCATCGGAGTGTTAAATTGAAGGATGGCTTATAAATATTTGAGATAAACAAGTAGTAGTACCTCACCCATGGGTTCAAACATCACACAGAACAATCGAGAGACTGAGGCCATAGCTAGACCTAAGGTTTATCCCTGGAACGTCCAGGGCTCAAACTTGTTCATCTAGGTGACACACAGGGGATCCAGTGCTCAGGCAGGGGCGAACCCTGGATGATCCCAGGATAAACCTTAGGTCTAGCTGTGGTCTGAGTGTCCCTGGGTTGTTTAGAGCACTGGAAGTGGGTGAGCGGTCAGGAGCGAGTGCACTCGTTCGCTTCCAAACAAACCATGGTTAACAAACCATGGGTTGCTTCCTCATGTATACCGGGTCACTGAGTTGACAGGAGTACTCTAGTTGGAGTGCCATGCTTTCAGAGTGGAAGTTTGGGGCGATGCGGCACAAGAAGCAAAAGCTATTTTGGGTCAGGAATGGAGTTTAACAGACTGGTCACAAACAAAAATCAAGCCTTTGGTTAATGACTGATTCTTTCAATTGAGGAAAAGCTGAAGAGTCACTGCTGACTCTTTTTTTAATGGTTTTTAATGCTTTATGTGTGTATGTTCTGTGTTTTAGAATTTTAAATTTTGTATACTCATTTTTATCTTAATTTTAGAATTTCTGTAAACCACCCAGAGAGCCCTGGCTATGGGAGCGGTATATAAGTGCAATAAATAAATAAATAAATAAATAAACCAAGACCTTTATAACTCAGCTCCTCTTCAGAGTGAATAGTAGAGACCTCTGCTTTGGCATCAGTGGCTAGTGCCTTGGCTCATAAAAGCAAAATAGCAGTTGAGATTGAAAGGAGAGCCTTTGCTGCTGGTTGCACTGAGATGTAGAGTTTCTGTTTCATTCCTTATATTTTTAAACTGCCTAGTAATCATAGTTCTGTGTTGATTTCACACTGGAGATGATAAAGGTTAGAGCTCTTTGCTTGTGATTTGGTTTACTTGGCAGAAAAGGCAGAGGAGCACAATGGGATTGGGATAGGGGTTATACTGAGAGTCAGATAAGAAACTCATAATCAAGGCCTTCCTGTTTGCATACTGTTGTTTTTATACTGTTTTTATGTTTTTTAAATTTTTGTATACTTTTAACGTTTACTATTTTTAATTGTTGTAAACCGCCCAGAGAGCTTCAGCTGTGGGGCAGTATATAAATGTAATAAAATAAAATAAATAAATAAGTGCACGGACATGCCTTTTCTTCTTTCAACCAGCTAGACTAGCAAGTTGGTTGGTGCTGTTAGGAATAAAATCTTTCACGTTGATTCATCAGTTTATTTCCATATTAATCCAGTTTAAAAGCCCAAGGCTGTAATTCTGCTGATAGAAGCTGTTCCATCAAATCCTGGAAGGAGTATTCCCCCCCCCCAATCCATTCCCCCAGCACACCCTCGAAATCTACTCTGGAGGGCTGGGAAACCGAACGGAGATGCATAGGGTTGCAGGGCTTCCGCTAGTGCAATGTTGAATCTAAGCCAATATATCTGCTTAATTTTATTAGATTTCTCAGAATATAGCATTTCTTTCATACTGTATTGTGGGAGTAGTGACATAAACACAAAATATAGATATTAAAGTTCCCCTAGTAGAATGAAGATATTTCTTTTTCTTCAAAAAGTACCAGGCAAAGTTTTAGTTTAGTTTTTCTTTAATACTTTTGTGTTGCCAATTTAAGGAAAAGCTGGGATGGAGTATATTGTGCCGGTTCCATATAGGATGAGCCAAGATGTCAAATTATTTGCCAGGTGAAGAATTGAATGGGTAGTGGTGTGGGTTTTCCATAAAATTTCCTGGAATGGTTTACTTATGTAAATCTTTGTGTCTGAAAATTTTCATTTTGCACTGAAAAATTGCCCTAAGAGTGATTTTTTACTTGTATTTAGTAAATAACAATGCTATAAAAAAGTACCCAATGTTAATTTTTTGACCAATGCATCGCAAGTATTTGACCTGAAATATTTGATGGGAAAAGTAAGACACACTTAATGTGATTTAAATGTTACGTATAATTTTTTATTGGAATACTTGTAAAAATGTAAAGGCAATAGCATGTACTTCCCTTACATTGTTTGAATTTAAGGGAAAAAGCAAAGGTACAGAAAACTGTTGGGTTGCCAAGGTTGCCTAATAACTGTATCTACGTTTGGCATCCATTCATTCTAACTTAGGAAATTGGTTGGTTTTTTCCCATAGAAAAATTACTGTTTTGGAAAATTTTCTGCCTTGCAGAACTATCACTCAGTTGGGCAAGTTGGTGGTACTTGGAAGAAGCAACCCTGTGGCCCCTAGACAGAGTCTGAAGGGACATAGTATAATTTGGATTCCTGGATCTGAGGTTGGAAACGCCGCTCAGAACCAGAAATCTGAGTTCCCCGCTCCCTCCCATCCAACATGGACAGAACCATACCAGCCGCCTTCCCAAGGCCATAAAGGCGACCTTGGAGAAGAGAGAAAGGGGGACTGCCGTTAGCCCACCCCCTCGCCTCCTTTCTTCCCATGTTGCAGAGCCCTAACTAGACAGGCAAAAAAGTCTGTCTAGCCAAAATGCAGAGTGGGAGGAATGCAGACTCAAAGTTCATGTCCACCAGTCCTCCCATTCTGCATTGGATGGCCGTAAGCCTTCAGGTTTGGAGGTTTGCAGTAGGGGTGTGCACGGACCCCCCGATCCGCTTCTCTTCCAGATTCGCAACTTCCAGATTGGGTCCATTCCGATCCGCCTATAGTCCGCTCCGGTTCGCTGCAAAGCTCCGGATCTGGATCGGAGCTCCGCTTTCCCCCCCCCCCCCCATAGACTTGCATTGAAATCCAAAAAATCCTACAACTTTTTTTCTGTTAAAGTTAGAAACCTCAAACTCGGCACCATGATAGCTTATCCATGTGTACACATGCATGCCAAGCCTCAAGCAAATCCAAGCATCCCCTGATTTTCGGGGAATTTTTGATGCCCCATTTTCAGACATGGGATTTACTCCAACATTTTGACAGATAAAAACTTGGAAGCAGGCACCCTCACAGATGCCATCTAGATCCACATTCATGGCAAGTTTCAAGCAAATCCCATCATCCCCTGATTTTTGGCGGGGCTTTAACCTCTAAAGCATCACCCCAACCCCAATTCACACCCCTTTCGATATCTCCGTCAATTTTCACGTTAGAAATGTCAAATTAGGCACCATGACACCTAATGCATGTATACACATGCATGCCAAACCCCAAGCAAATCCAAGCCTCCCCTGATTTTTGGGGAATTTTTGAAAATCGGACACCCCATTTTCAGACATGGGATTTTCTCCGACATTTTGACAGATAAAAAACTTTGAAGCAGGCACCCTCACAGATGCCATCTAGATCCACATTCATGGCAAGTTTCAAGCAATTCCCATCATCCCCTGAATTTTGGCGGGGGTTTAACCTTTTAACTCACCCCAATTCAAGTCCCATGTTAGAACTCTGTCAATTTTCATGTTAGAAACGTCAAATTAGGCACCATGACACCTGATGCATGTATACACATCCATGCCAAGCCTCAAGCAAATCAAAGCCTCCCCTGATTTTGGGGGGATTTTTGAAAATCTGACACCCCCAGTATCTCAGGCAGCTCAGTGCTCACTGAGCAGACAGCTCAGTGGGCTTTATTCATGGCCATTTCAAAGGAAATCCCAACGTGCCATGAATTGGGGAGTAGATCTTCTTCCACACTTGAAAAATTTATTTGGAACTTCAAAAAGTCTAAGTGAGTGCAGGAAGGACTTATCCCTTGAGTCAAAGCAAGACACACAAAAACCATCCCTGCGAGGAGGTCACAGAGGAGGAGGACAGGCAGCACTGGGAGAAAGCATGCCGGAGGCTTGTGGGGTTGAACCACAAAGCCCATCATGTAGTACAGCTCCCAGGCACCAGGCAGGCAGAGAGGCAGGCAGAGATGCCATAGATCTATGGGGGAGTCAGTCCCAGCAGATACCCCAAAACAACAGCACCCAGGCGGAGGCGGGAAGGCAGGCATGGAGCAGACATTTCTGGGGGCACAAGGAAGTGAGCCAAGGATTATTTCAAAGCCAGTAATGCAAACCATCCCTGTGAGGCAGGAGCAGCACAGAGAGATGCCTTTTCTTTTGCATCCCATAACTAGGAGGCTAGGAGGATAAGAGTAAAGCTTTGTGATCCTTGCTTCAGAGTTGATTGACTGCATTGTGATCACAGCCATTATTAAACAACAACAAAATAATAACGTTAATAATAGCAGTACTAATTAATATTAATAGCAATAATAATAACAACAACAATAAGGAGTTGAACCACAATGAAAGCCTGCCTGACTTCACTGAAGAGGAAAAGCCAGGAGAGCTTGGGCTATGGGGTATATAAATATAAAATGTAATAAATGAATAAACAAAGGAGGGGTGGAATTAAAAGCAGCAGTGTTGCTGAATAAACAACAAGAAGAATTTTTTTTAAAAGGCTATGTCTGTCTTTTACCAGTAAGAGGAAAGTGGACGTGCCCAGGGGGAGGGGGATATACCAATTTGACTGGCCCTAAGTAAGTAACAGTGTTTAAGAAGCTAGTACCTGACACTTCAACTCATGACAGGCATAGCTTCTCCACTCCAGTCTCCACTGGTTAATCTTTGGAGGGCTCTGATGACCCTCCAAGGGCAGGCCAGTGTGTGCACTGGGCACGTCCACATGCCCTAGGGGACCTCATCCCCTTGCACCACATCTATTCAGTTGTTCACCAAGGTTAGGGTGGGTAGCAGTGCTGTGTTTCCTATCTGTTATTTATTTGCTTAGTATATGATTTCAGGTTGTGTTTGTGCATTTGGTGGGGCTACTGTTTAAAAAAACACTGGGAAAAGTCCGTTCAGAGACTAAGAAAGAGAAGTTTCCCAGTATCCCAAGTTACTAAGTATCCCGTTTTGCCTATCCCCCCCTCCAACTTTGGGATTGGAGGATGCTTCATCAGGTGATCATAACTGGGAGTTGAATCTGCCTCTCAGCACTTCTAAAAGGTACCTCTCCCGCTTTTTTCACCATATTTTTAAAAAATATATAGCAAGCAAACCGCACCATGCAGAGTGCTGAAAATAGGCTCAAAATGACCCCAACCCACGACTCTCAAAGAACACCAAGTTTCAAATAGATAGCTTGAAAAACAAAAAAGTTATACACTAATCTTTTCCGCAGTGCAATCCTATGGGCGAAAAAATCCAAAACAGTGGACGGAGCACTCCGCGAAAAGAGGAGCGCTCCGCTTATGATCGCCTCTCTTCGCCATGCTTCTCCAGCCCCCCGATTTGCTTCTCCTCCGCCTCAGGCGGAGGAGGATCACCCCAATTCGCTGTTGCTTCTCCGATTCTAAGTGAAGCGGATCACACCCCTAGTTTGCAGCCATCCTGATAGGATTGCACTAAAAAACAACGATACCTTTGGGTTTACCCTAGGATTTCATACTTGTTAATTGCTGCAGAACACTTACAAATGTGACAGTTCTATGTGTATTCTGTACCCATAATTATGCATGAAAGCAAAAAATACATGTAAGGAATTGGTGCAGAAACTCTTCATGTTTATATTTAAAGCCGTTTTTTAAAAGGAGGAGCAAAAATATGGGACTGGGGTGATGGAAGTTGTCTTAAAAATTATATCTGTATGCAAGGCTGTGCTTGACGTTTTTGAATGAAGAAAAGTTGGTATTATTTTTGTTGATATCCATGCAGCTTTTTTTAATAGCTGATGAGAAAGCTGGGTGAATAAGAAATTCATTTCGGCTCACATGTGATGTAAATGTATTAAAATGCAAGTGAGTTTGCACTTGACTTTATGTATTGAAAGCCCAGATGCTAGTACTGTTCATAGATGCAGGCTGTATTCTCCCTTATGTATCAGGCAGCATTTTCCAGCCGGCATTATCTGAGCCTTTCTCAGTTGCTTCCTTCTTAGCTACACCATGTGGTTGAGCCTTTCTAACCCACCATTTTGAGGTTTGCTTGTTTTTTTGTCCTTGCTGCCCTCTTCTTCTGTCTCCTTTTCCTCATTGCCACCATCTTATCTTGTAGAAGACTCTTGAAAAATGCAAATTACTCGGAAGTAAGGTCTGTTGATCTCTTCTCTGGAAGAAGCATGCTGCTCGCAACAGCTGTTTCATCTCCTCTCTTCTGTAACATGGGTGTTGTGTGCTGCTTCCGTTCTTGCAACTGCTGTTGCTGTATCAGCTGAGTCAGCTGTCCTGTCTTGTGTGGGCTTTATAAGCCACCAGACAAAGACAGACACTTTGATGCTGAGATGCTCACAGTGGTTTATCTTATTCAAGTTTTAAGACTTTGGGTGTCTCAAAATTATGTTTGCTGCTTTCTTTTGACACATTGGGTTTATCAAAATATTTTGTATTCAGAGCTAATATATGAAAGAGACTTGTTCCTTCCCTATTTCAGAAATGCAGAACAGGGACAAGACATCTGCAGATAGAGAAATGTTTTATATCTACCTTCTCCAATTGTATTTCAAGTGAGGTGTTCCACAGCCACAAGCTACATAATCAAGTGCAGCATGACCTTTTAGTGGGTGGAGGTGAAAGATGAACAATCTATTTTGAACATGAATATTTGAAGATTTAGCTTCCTTTTTTCTGGCAAGAGGAACTGGTATTGCGGCTGAAAACCTCTATTCCATTGTATTCAACTAGGGGGAAAAGTGATATAATAAACCCTACCTTACAGGTGCAGTTCAGTGAGAAGTGAGTTCAGAGCAGAAACTGACCATAGAAGGCATGCAAATAAAAAAGCATTCTTGGAAGCACTAATGTTAGACCTGGAGGGAGGGAGATGAATATAAGCTTGGGTTGGAATACCAGCTCCGAAGGAACAAAAAAAAGTCTGAAATATTTGTCTTCATTTCTAAAAGACCACATGTGCTATTGGGATGACTTGGTTTTCAACTTCCAAGGCCACAAATACCAAAACGGGACTTTGGTAAAAAGAGAAAACTAGAACAATCTTCTAGAAAGAACAACTTAGATTGTGCCACAGCACTGTTTGTGCAAGTTAAGATCATTGTAGAAGCTGTTCTTGTTTTCCATGTTTGTACCCAAACTTTAAGAGCACAGTAACAATTTCAATTGTTTCTTGAGTAGATTTATATTGTGTAGATATTTATCAGTACTGGCCTTTTGTGTTCAATTCTTGGAATTAAATTCAAGCATGTTGATGATTGAGACAAGATGTAGAGTTCTAGCAATGCCATCCTTTTATTCTCTTCTTGTATTCTGCCCATTTACTCAAATACTGAGCAACTGTTAGTAGTAAGCCAAATTAATCCCTATTTTTCTTAGTGAAAAGTAACAAGACAGCACATTGGTATGATGAGTCAACATTCTAATGATAGATTAGGGAATTATCTAAAGGCTTTTTTCTCTCTAGCACTAGTTGAACTGTTGTACCCCAGTTCAACAGTCCTCAGGCTTGCAAATTTTCTTTTCGGTGGTCCCTGACCCTTCTGGGCTGGTGGGCATATTTGGAACTTTGACGGACGGTTGTGGGCTGCATGCTGGCCTCCCAGTTAGTTAGTTTTTTTTAAATTGCAAAAAAACCTTTAAAAATAAAATAAAAATCAGGTGGGACAGGAAATCTCCCCAGTCCCAAATGAAAACCTATAAAAGTCCAAGTGTATTTTGTAACTGATATGGCTGAACTCCAATTGAAGAAATTTTAATTAATTAACCATATAAGTCAATTTCAAAGTATTGATTATATTTGCATAAGGGTCCATGCAGGTGAGGAGGAAACAAATTTATTGCAGAGTACAGTAGTAAGAGTGTGTTAGCGTGATCTGGATGGCAAAAGCAGCACAGAAGAATGACATGGGTACTGTATGATCTTCCAAAGAGTGTTCTTCTCTATTTAGAGATACAAATTCTTGCTAGTTCCTTGGTTCTGCAAATAGGCTTGGAGTTTTCAGAATAAACACATCCTTTTTTCATAAGCCTACTAGCTGTCCTGTATAACTTGTTTTACCCACAAGCCTTAGTTATGTTGGTATGGGGAAATAAGCCTAGTTTGTCTTGTGTCTTTTTAATGCATTTGTGTAAATGCATATTTTAATACATTTCATGTAAATAACATAGTGGCAGCAGGGCAGGCTTTATTGCAGGGCAAACCCAGGCTACTAAGGCATGATTTGCTTTGTCAGCTCACTGAAGGGGCACTTCCTTCCTTAAATTGACAGCAGAGGGAAAGGGGGGGGGGGTGAAGGGTGATCTCGTACTGTAAGAATAGAAGTTTACTAAGTAACAGGCAAGATATATGATGGAAGAAATGGGTAGGCAACAGCTCAGTGGAGCTGAACTTGAGGTTCTATGCAGATATAATTTCTTAATTAAGATCTCTGGCTACCAGAGGCAATTGAGGCAGTGTACAAAAATCAATAATGGATCCACAGCTTACACATGAATGCGAATGACCTCACATATTGTAAAATACATTGAAGAAGGTATCATTGAAGATACAGTCAATATGACTAGGCAGGTTTAGCGTGGGTAGGTGAGAGATTTGCTAAGAGCTCTGACCTTGTTCTTGGTTAGTTGTCTGGTGGTTATCTTTTTATATTGTGGTGCGAGTGGGAAGGAAAGCCAGCTAAATGTTTTAACAATTATCATCATGCAGGTGGAAATATTAAATATTACTATCTGTATAAGATGTTTCCAGTCCAGTAAACCAATGGAAAATATTAAGACAGTTTGAGGATAATAACAATAGATAGCCTTGTCTGAATTAGTCCCTGGAAAATCTTCCATTTTGCAAGTATGACTCTTGAGAGGTGAATTTTTGGCAAGGTAAGCATAGGTGGTTCTGAACCCTTCCGCTGTACTTACCTTATCAACTTTGCCTTGTTCTAAACTTGACTCAAGAGCGAGATTAACCTAAAATTGAGACAAGTCCAGAGGCTATTCTAAAGTCTAAAAATATTGTCTTCCTTATTCTTGAAGATTGAGCCTGTAGTAATTGTGATGGAGTCTTTTCACTCTACCAGAGTCCTCCAGAGGTTACAAAACCTCTCGCTATTAGCTATGCTCGTAAGGGCTGATGGCAGCTGTGGCTGTCCAGAGATTTTGGCCTACAAATTGACCATCCCCTGTTCTATGCCTTCGGAAGTAAGTATGCATGTGTATGTGCATATATATATAATCCCTACATTTAGTCGATTATATTGATCCACCATTCTGCTACACATCTGAATTGCTCCTATTGTTGATGTCTGCTTTCCAGACTGATAGCTCAATTCTATGCACATATCATTAGAAATAAGTCTCACTGTGTTCAATGGGGCTTTCTCCGAGGTAATTGGGTATAGGATTACAGCCTTTCAGTCAAGAGCCCTCCCAAGGGGGCTTCCAACAATAAAATTCATATAATAAAAATTGTAGTAAAAACTCAGGCATTCATAAAAATGACAAACACTAGCCTAATAAATAAACCTTCAACACAATTACAGCTGCAAGCCAGAACGGTCTGATAAAACATAATCAGGGGTTTGCTTTTACTACTTTATTAAAATTTCTGGCCACCAAAGACATTTGAGGCAGTTCACAAACATCAGTAATGCCCCAGTAGCAACTCATTGCAGATATGTGAGGACACTGCAGAAAAAACTCTCTCAGGTACTTGCCAATCTAAGTTCGCTCAAAGATTGGCAAGTGAGACAGGCCTCTGTTGCTGATCTTAAAGTGTGATCAGGCCAATATGGGTGAAGGTGTTCCTTCAAGTCATTTAGTCTCAAATCATTTAAGCTTTAAAGCATTAAACTGGAAGCACGTTTGGTTACATTAAATTGGCAACTCATTGGTTGCCAGTGCAGTATAGGTGTTGTATAATCTGAATGCCTTGCACGGCCATCTTCAAAGACAGCCCCATGGACGTGCCTACTGTATGGATAATCAAGCCAAAATCTGTCCTCTCCAGATAGGCCCACAGCTGGCATACCAGTTTAAACTGGTAAGCGCACTCCTAGGCACTGCAGCCACTTGGGCTTTCCCAGTTAGGACACATTTTGATGGTTAACTACTGTTGCAAGTTACTAATGGCAATGAATTAATTCATGATGAAGTATAGTGGCCTTAGTTCTTTTGCCAGCTAGTACATTATTAAATTACTGTTACTAGTACATTGTTTCCCCTTTTCGTGTGTTCTGTAATTGTTGGTATGTAACGTTTTGCAACTGCCCCTCCTCTTTGCATTTTTTTCTGTTTTACTGACATTCTCTCTATTCAATATTTTCCCCACAGATACTAGCAGTGACACATATCTTTTCCAGAATCTCTGTCCTTTTTCTGCCTCACTGTAAAATGTATTTAGTCATCATTTTTCAATAACTGCATCATGCATTTTTCTTGGGGCTATTTGTTATTTTATACCTGAGCATTTTGCGCTGTTTCAGGGATTTAAAACATTTCTGGTATTCCATAGTACAACTTTTGTTCCTGTCCAAAGAAAATTATTGATTTTTCTTAAAACCGTTTACTATATTCTCTGTAAATAAACATCCAGTTTGCACTACAAATGCACCCAATTTACTCCATTCTTGTAGAATACCATAATGTGGTGTAAAAGAGTTCTACATAGCTACCAAAGGGAAGGGGGCATAACTCAAGCTTCCTATTAAAAATCTGCATAGAGATTTTGGCAATGGAGAAAGAAATGCTACCAAGTGTTGATATATCTTTTAAAAGCCAATTTGGTATTTACAATTTTCTTTTTTGAAACCTTGAAACTTCCTATCCTGTATTTTTCAATATTTCTTCTGTAGAACATAACTTAATATGAATGGAAGATGAATTTGTACATTGAAATACAATTGTGGAGAAAGGTTCCTGAGAATATGTAAAAAATGTGGAGTGTGTTCTCTTTATTATACCACCTAGAATACACATGAGAGGAGTTGCTGGCTTGGATGTGCCCTCATGTCAGAATCTCTCTTATCTTGATGATTGAGCTCTCAGTATGTTTAGAGAACCCCTAGATCTTGAAGTTTAGGAAAGTACCTCTTAACAGCATGAAGCTTCAAGTGTAGCCACCTCGGATTTATGTGAAGCAGCCTCCCACCAGCCACTTCTGCTTTGCAGCATTCCTGGATTATTTGCTGTGTTATCTGAATCCAGAACTTTGGCTTGTTGAGGGAGAAATAACCCACAGTTTCAAGCCATGGTTTGTTGAGGGATTAAAACTCTGGGTTGTATCTCATTCAACAGCTCAGACTGCTGGATTTGCATGTCATGCCGAACAACCCAGGATTGTTTGCTAAAGTAGATGCCAAGCTGAAGTGGGAGGCAACACACTTGCTTGACTAACCATGCTTGGTTATATGTGCAAACAGGTTCATCGTTTTGGTAAGCTGACTTCCACATTGGAGAGCTGACTTCCACAAGTCAATAGCTGTGGACGTTTCTGGTGGCTGGGAGTAGGTTTGTGCAGTTGCATCACGAAGGTCAGAGCTGTTTATACTCGCTTGGAGAGGGAGATCCGAAACATCCTATGGCCCTTATGATGCCCTGGTGAGAACCATAGTATTTTAGCCTCGGTGAAGATTGGTTGATGGGTTTTTACGGCTGTTTTTTGCTGTTTTTTTCTGCTCTATTTCTTCTTTTCGTTAGTGATGTTTTATTGGCCCCGTTCAGAAGACACCTTAAACCATGGCTTTAACCACGATGGTTAAACCGGAAAGCCTGGCTGTGTTCAGACGTCACCTTAAACCATGGCTTTAACCACATGGTTTAAGGTGTCTTAAACACCTTAATGAACGGGGCCACTGTATCTTGATTGAAATTTTATTGTATTTTTATCAATATATATTGTATTCCTTTGTTAACTTTCTTGAACGTTTTTGGAAAGATGGGATATAAATGTATTAAATAAATAATTCCTCCATCATCTGATTGATGATATAAGTGCTAACAAATCCCTACCCTTTTCTTTTTGTATGGCTGTTTTATTATTGGATTGTTTAAGCCAGAGTGCCACAGGAGTCTCAGGTGCAGAGTGCCTACAGATGAGGTGTGCATTGCAAATGAACTCTGAAGTAGACTCGCTCAGGGTCTTGTGGACAGGACAGAACATTTTGAAGTTCTCCTTCTCTTGTAAAATGGGGGCTGTCTCTTCTGTTTTAGTAGTTTTGCTGTGACCTCTAGTGTAGCATAACTATTGTATAGAACTCTGCATGGTTTGCTGGAAGTAGGCAGAGAGAAATGCAACATGGGTTGCATCCATGTATGTGTTTGGGTTGGTGAAAAGCTTTACTCATATTAAAGTTAGGCAAAATTTTCTTCAGCATGTTTACAGGAAAGCACTTCCTCTTCCTTATCATGGCAAAAGATCATGTAAAATAGGTCACTAACGGCTTGTCCAAGGTCAACTAAATCATTAATAGCCAAATCCAAATCCAGGAAATCTGAAATTCTCAGAAAGAATCCGTCCCAGTTCCATTCTGCACTCAGCATTTGCTGGAAATGTTACAACTTTGCCAATGTAAAAAGGGCAATGCTACTTCACAACTCATCCACCTGAGCAGGTTGGATAATTTTTATATAATCAAAACATCTTTCAAAGTCATAATTGGTCAGATCCAGACATAGGATATGGGATATGCAATATCAAAATCAATGAATTTCATAAACACTTTACTAATTCATATAATACATTTTATAGATGCAAAAACTAAAAGCAATCAACTTAATGTATCTCTAGATTAAATAAAACATGAAATTCTTCATATATAACTAACACCATGGGTATAATGGTGGCTTTTAAGTGGTGAGTTTATATTTGATTCTGATTTTAATGTTTTATTTTCATTTTCAATTCTAATTATTAATGCCCATTTAAACAATTTATGCCCATTTCCATTTAATTTACATGTGACACCATTTGTTTCACTTTATTTGGCAGATTGGCTGAGATACAGTGTACTATTTTTCCATTTCTTTCTGTGATCTTACTAGACCATTTGGTCGAAACATATTTATTTGTCATATTTGAGGGATTTCATTTTACTCTAAAAGATGCATCAAGCTGCTTGGTTTTTATTTTTGTGGCTATGAAATTTATAATGACTGTGTTCAGACGACATGCTAAGCCAAAGTGATTAAGCATTTCGAGCTAAACATTATGGCTTAGTGAGTCATGTGAACCATTCCTAACCATCGTGGCTACATAACCATAGTTTAAACGTGCTCACTAACCATTTGCTGCGAGAGGAGCTTGGAGTTGCAACCAGGCAAAGACCATAAGTGGCGGTGGATTAATTTTGTGCTTTTAATCGTGATGGAAATAGTTTAAAAGGTGTTTTGTTGAATTCTGGGTCAATTGTTTTGAGAAAAAAAGAATGTGTGTTCAGACTATTTCCACATACTTCTGAAATACCTGTCTGTCTTCAGACAAAGTTATATTGATGCCCCATAACAGAAACAGGATTACTGTGTCCTTATGTTTAGATCCTCATATAGGGTCAATTAAGATCAATCTTTACTGGAAGGGTAGATCATTTTTAGTTTCCTCCTCTTGCCAAAAAGAGAACTTAAAAGGAAATGCATTATTTCCAGTCCTGATTTCCAGACATCCTTTTATTTGTTGCTCTGGATTAAAGCCACAATGGCAAATAATCCTGTTTAACTTGAATAGTCGGGGGGGGGGGGGGATAAGTATAAGCCTACAGCTTTGTTGTTTGTTCTTTCCCAAAGGACATTTGAAGACAAAAGATATTTCAGGAGTCACAGAACTTTTTAAAAAATGTTCTGCTTAGTGGAAGGAAACGAGCATATAATCAGTCTGACAGTGACCATTAACCAATAAAAAAAAATTCTTCCACAGTAGTTGGAAAGCTAAAATGATGCATAACAAATTGCATGTTTCTGGTGATATAGTTTGATAATAACCTAGCACCCTGGAGATCACAGGACTGTCATTTTCTACTTTTTGGAAGCTCAGTAAATTTCCCCACCAACACTACACTGGCTTTAAATTTTAATGGTTTTAGAGCAGATGATATCTGGTCATGCAGCTACTACCTTCTGTATTGTATTTCTGGCAATTCAGTTCTGCTTTGGCACCAACTATTGTGGAGCACAAAGCTTTGATGGCACCTTATATTGGCTTTAGGTCTTAAAACAACCCATCATATCCCCATAACCTTGAAGCTGTAATGTTTCTGTATGTACTTTATAAGACTATCAGAGGTAGGCAACCTGGACCTCAACTCCCATAATCCCTGATCATTGGCCATACTGGTCATGTCTTATAGGAATTGTAGTCCAAAACATCTGAAGGGCACCAGGTTGCCTACCTTTGGACTATCTTTTTAAGAATTTGGCTCTGTTCCATTGTTCTCCTTCCCAAGATTGTACCTAGGAACATATTGGGAAGTGGGCCATGGGATAGGGGTGGGGAACCACTGGCTCTCCAGATGTTGTTGAACTACAACTCCCAGTGCCCATGACTATTGACCATGCTGGCTAGGGCTGATGGGAGTTGGATTCCAACAACATCTGGACAGCCACACATCCTCCACCCTTTCTGTGAGAAGATGGAATATTTTAACTATAGCCCTGTTGCTGACCTCTACTGTCATTGGGAGGGGGAAATCATGCAAGAGAGGTGCTTGAATTGAAAGTGTCAGGTGCTACACAATGTTAATTTGTGTTTTAATCATCTTGAATCCTTAACCATGCAATCCTATACATAATCTTATAATCTAAGTTTCTGACTTTTGCTACCAAGTCACAGTGCCTTCCTGATAAGTAATGCACATGTAATGTAAACCCTGATAATAGAACAAAATATGTTGTTTTACCTGTACATGTCTTTGTTTTTAAACACAAATACATATATTGATGTATAAAGCATCTACTGCTAGTCCTGATTGCTATGTGCTACCTCCATTAGTGGAGGCAGTAAGCCTGTGTACACCAGTTGCTGTCTACACCAGTTGAGGGTGCTGTTGCACTCATGTGTCCTGCTTGTGGGTTCCTTGTCAACAGCTGGTTGGCCACTGTGTGAACAGAATGCTGGACTAGATGTACCCTTGGTCTGATGCAGCATGGCTCTTCTTATGTTTTTATGTTTTCTTGGCAAGGAAACATCAATGAAGTGTGCACAACAAAAATGGCCCAGCTAGATTCAGTCAGTTACAGACAGGTTTTAGCATGCAGCTCTTTCAAATAACATTTTTGTTGAATGAAGCAGTGTACTTCAAAAGTCAACATTGTCTGAAAGCACTAGTATCAATAAACAAGTTGATAGACTAGGCAGAATGCATTAAACCTGGCTTACACAATACTAATGAGTGAATATTTTGTACATTTCTTTCATTATGACGTTCTCCTGTTTAGCCAAATCTGTCCCTTTTGTTTATATAGCATTTATAGCCTGGTATAACCCCAAAAGAGGAATTTGAAACTGGAAATTAAAAATACCATAAAACTGTAAAACACAACAAACAAGGGGCCAAATTAAAGTCAAGGACCCCACACTTTTCATAAAATAGGCACTGACTGTAAAAAGACTGTATAAAATGAATATATGTGTTGACTTTCTTATTGGATTTTAACAATCTTTGGTCCTCACTGCCCGCTCCTTGGGCTGTACTGCAAAAGGAAGACTCCTTTATATTTTTGACCAGGCCCTTCTCGCTTGATACTAAGATTATCAATTGTATTTCCACTGTTATGCTGGCAGTAGGTACCACTGATCAGTTACTTGTACTGACAGAGCATCACCAATACAAGAGGAAAACTAGATGAAATAGGAAGGAGGATTGGGAAATTAAGTGGAATCTTGAGCTCACAGCTCAACCATGCCTCTGGTGAGAGTGTAATGTTGTACTTGCAAAAGAAATGCAGTTGAAAATAAAAAATGCTCTCAGAAGTTGATGAACAACCCAAAACAAACTGTTTTACCAGTAGTACTGAAATACTTTTCTTGAGTACCCTTGGGGGATCTATATTAATTCTTCTTGAACACTGTGCCATGGCACACCTGTGATGAGAGAGCTACTGTGGTCTGTTCCAAGGAGTGTGCAAAATGTGATGGAGATATGTACTGGGTAAAGGAACTTCATTGTGACATTCTCACTGTAACAATGTGTTGATTGGTGCCATTTCTGGCTGGTAATGGTGGGACAGATGGGTAGGAGAGGTTGTTAATGAACCGTGTCGTGATCAGATAGTGGCAGGTTTTCTGGGGACACTGCAAGAATGTCTGTCTGTACTGGCACATTAGCTGTTGTTTTGACATTATTACATTTATATCACATCCTCTTTCACGGAACCCAAAGCAGCTTACATGGTTGTCCTCTCCCTTTTATCATCACAACAACCCTGTGAGGTAGATTATTCTGAGAGTCAGTGACTGGCCCAAAGTCACCCAGTGAGCTTCATGGCTGAATGGGGACAAGAACCTGTCTCTCCCAAGTCCCACTCTGTCAGGTCATGAGCCCTCCTGGTGTAAAGTCATTAAACAAAGACTGATCTCTAAATAGGCTTTATTATGCAAAACAGTCTTTCAGCAATTCAGAATCTAGTTTCATGACTAAGCTGCCCCCACTTTAACTAGGTTACTTTAAAGGTCTTTCTGATAGATGCACTACAATAGGATAGTCAGTGGTTGCAAATCTAACCTTACATTTTAACACACAACTTGAAAGGGTTTTTCAGTCCCTCCCTCAGGGAAGATCTTCTCTGAAAGACTTCCTGTGATGTACTAACCTGGTAGACAGCCTCAATTCCTTCACTTGTTCCACCCACTTAGATCAATGCCTGGTCTGTGTATCTGCCATGCTCTCCCCCTCTTCTTCTGCAAGTTGCTGAGTTTGCACAGAAGGAGAAATGGTATCTGTGCCTGGCTCTAACTGATTAGCTTGCCTTTGAAAAGATTCTTCTCTGTCTCCTGGAGCCCTTTGAGGAATTTCCTCCTCTGCTCACTGGCCCATCTGATCTACTGACTCTGATTCTACGGTTTCTGCAGGGAGTCTGGGCCCAACCGTGACCCAGTCCAACACTCTTAACCATTACACCACACTGGTTCTCTTCTGTTGATTCTAATCCTGCTTACCATGTACAACCAGTGTTTAACCATTGAATTGCCTTGCTAGAGTCACAATTTATCATCCATGTGTTCCTTAATCTAAAATTATGAAGAATTCTTCATCATTCACTGGCTCAGCTGCAAAGCCCCTGGACTGGTGTCAATGTCCTGAAGTTTTGCCTTAGCTGGCCTCTAAGTTTTTGTGTGTGTGTTTTTCTGCTGCTGTGGAAAACCATGACTTTCTGTTTGACTCTATCTTTTCCTTGTCTCTCTGTGGGCTGGTGTTTTAAGAATTGGTACCATACCACCTCTTTTATCTTTCTCCCATGCAATTATCACCTAATTACAAACATTTTCAAACATCCACAGTGATTCTCTCAAAGTATACACAATGGGAAGGGGGACAGGAATTGGTTCGTAAAGTTTGCTCTTTCCCAGGCTCTGGGCTGGCAAATCATCAGACAAGGTAATGCCAAGAGCCCCATGTGTCTGTGTTTCTACTTTCAGTCTCATTTTTCCTTTAGCAGTTGCTCACACCTCTGCAAGGACACTTGGCTCATGTTTTCAAACCCCTGTTCTGAAATCATTCACAAATGGTTTATGTACTTTATGCGTTTCCACCGGCTCTAGCCCACTCACTGCATTCCTCAGGTTTTGACCTTGTGTCTTGTTCTCATGACTTCCAACCGTGGCTTGTACTGTATGTGTAAAACTGGATTTCTCAACTACAGAAGCCTCATTATAACTTGCATATTAATGCATTTGTGACAGTGAAATCTAGACAGAAGCAGTACATGCATTTGGTGGGATTGTGAGGGGGTTGGGGTAGGGAGACAAGCGTATGGCTGGAATGAAGGAAAGGAGGAAACATGGAGCAGACTTCTGGGGCGTGGAGCTGGGTTCAGCCCTGGTATTAAAATTTATTTATTTTTATTTATTTTATTACATTTATATACCGCCCCCCAGCCGAAGCTCTCTGGGCGGTTTACAACAATTAAAAATAGTAAACATTAAAAGTACACAAAAATTTAAAAAAACATAAAAACAGTATAAAAACAACAACAACAAAATAAAAACAAAATAGATTCTTGGCCTGAGCTATGGCGCAGTATATTATTATCATATATATTTATATCTGCCTTTTCCCCAGTACTGAGACTCAAAGCGGTTTACAAAATTAAAATATGTACTATTAAAACATATAAATATAAATTTACAAAAGTTAAAATAGAATTAAACCTACAGTAAAATTAAAAACATATTAAAAAAATTTAAAACAGTAACAGATCAAAAAGGAGGAGGGAATCCAATACATTAACACCATTCCAGAGTAGCTCCAAAAGCCTGCTGAAATAAAAAAGGTTTTGCCTACCTCCAAAAGTGTAGCACAGAGGGAGCCAGCCTAGCCTCCCTGGGAAGGGAGTTCCAGAGCCTTGGAGCAGCCACCAAGAAGGCCCTCTCCTGTGTACCCATCAGGTGTGCCTGGGATGTTGGTGGGATTGTGTGGAGGCAAAGGATGGAGGATTTGCCTGGTGATGGCAGAGAATTTGGAAGTAGGGGACGAGAAGCACTTTTCTTATGTCCTACTAGAAAAGGGGTTTGGAGAAAAACTTAGAGGACTTTTGGAAAGAAGGATGATTGTCTGCACATGTATTGATTTATTTGATTTATACTCTGACTTTCAACACCAACAGCACCCCTAAAAAAGTTACTCAATGTGGTCAAAGATGTGGGGGTATTTATATAACTCTCTATATCTAACAAGATTTCAGAGCACTGGACAATAAAAGAAAGAAAGAAAATCAAAATACAGAATTAAAATACTTAAAATCCTATTATGTCAATAAAAACGTGGCTCGTCAATCAGGGAAGGTTTACTTAAATATAAAAGTCTTCTGCAGACGCTGAAAACAAAACAACGTCCTGATCTGGAACAGCCCACTGAAACTATTGTAGAGTAAAAATAGGAGGGTGGGGGGAGACGTAGCTACTAGATATAGATTTAAAGTAATGCCTGTTTTAGCTTTTGGTCTTTCTCAGCGTTGCTATAAGTATTGGCTTTTCCTTGATCTTTCCTCTCTTTTTTTCCACACACACCCTCCCATTGTTATATTTTATATATTTATAAGGATTTATAGCTCACCCTTCTAGTGCTTACCCACTGCTCAGGGCAGCTTAAACAAATTAAAATTGGTTATAAAATATAGGCCATAAAAATAACAACATGACAAAACTGAGACAGGTTCAGCAGATAACAAAAGACATTGGTTCAGAAATTATCTACCTGGTATCTCAAAGGCCTGCCATAATAAAAATGTATCTATCATTCTCCAGAGCGTATGAAGAGAGGAATCCAGCCAAGTGCCACAAGGCAAAGAATTCTATAGTTTTGGGCATGACATCTGAGATGGCCTTTTCGATTGTCCCTATCAACTCAACCTCCATCACATACATGGTATTATTGCTGGTAGAGTAATACCATTGGATTTAGCTCTGTTACTGATATAAAGTTTTCTTCAATTATTTGTCTAGAAATGGACTACGTTGATATGGTGCCAGTCCAAAGTCAAAGCCCCAGATGCTGAATTACTGAATGCAAGCTGTTCAAACCCTAGCTATGTTTGCTTTGCTTCTGTGAAGTTCTGTTACTGCTTTTATTTTTTTATTGTTTAAGGCTGTGATAGTTCTTGTATAAATGTATTTGAGAGAAATATCTGTGATTTTTGGCTATTATATGGTTAAAATGCTCTAGCTACTTGTTGATTAAAAGCCAAACATACTTTCTAGGAGAAAGGTGAAAGGACACACATCTCACAAACAAGTTTCATTAGCTGTTCTCTGAACTCCAGGCAAGTATTCCAGTAAGGGTCAACTTTTTGCTGAACCTTGAATAGCAGTGACTCCCTTCTTCTGTTTTATCTAACTTCAGGTTATATGCTTAAAATGAACACATTTCATGACCAAATACGCTTTGTGAACTTCGCAGATTTTAATGCCCCAGGACATTTTTTTTTTAAAAAAAAGCTTTCTTTTTGCTACATGAGATTTGAGGGTTTGTATATTCATCTGTCACTTGTTAAGAGAGCATTGAAGCTACTATTGTCATTATTCTTAAAGTATTGGTGAACCCATTTGGTGGAAATATTCATCCTTGGAAACTCTCCCTACTTGGCATGTGATTCCAGTTACAAACTGAAGGAAGGAATACGCCTGTTGTTCAATTGGGAAGCTTTTAAATGTATATGCAGAGCAAGTCTGCCACATCCAAATCAGATGAGGGAAGTGAAATTACCTTGGCGGTCTTGCTTGGCCTATGATCTTATTCTTTCTCTCTTCCAGCAGTCCCTAGTGGCTTCATCACAAGAGTCTTCAGCTGTTAGCATTTTTTAAGCTGAGGGGAGCATTTATATAGCTCTGGCAATATATATAGTAAAAGGGTCTACCTTTAAAAATGGTGCATGTAGTAGGGATGGACAAGATATGACCTCTGAAATGTGTTCGTGCCCATTTTGAAGCTCTTCTTCGAGTTGTGAGTTCTCCATGATTGCAAAGAAATATATTGAGATACAATGGCAAAAACGCTCAAGAATTTGAAGCAAGGTAGCCCTGTCTGAATTCCGTACATTTCAACTTGTATTATTACTACCAATGGCTGACTTAAGTTTAAACAGCTGAAAATTAGTAATTTCCAAAGAATATTGTAGGATAAGCCTACTGCAGTGGTCTTCAGCCAGTGGTTCATGATCCAAAAGTGGGTTGCAAGGTCAGTCCAGATGGGTTGCAGTGAAGCTGTTGCCACCATGTTGGGCATGGCGAAAATTGAGAAGATGGGTCTCATGTTGCAGGTTGGGAGTCCCAGGTGGGCCTCGGGTCTGGACCACTTGAAGACCACTGGCCTACTGTGTCCACCAGTGGTAGCTTGCTGTCTGTTGTTTAAACGATACGCAAAGAACATGTTACCAAAATCTGCTGCTGCAGTCTCAAACTCTTGATGCTAAACAAGTTGAGTTATGTTGTATAGTAAAAGCAAAAAGTAAATGAAAACCCCTTAAGTGCACAGCCAGCATGTAGGGGTAGGTGTGGGTGTGTTAAAAAACCTCCTTGACATATAAAGCCAAAACAGCAGCAAAGCATGGTACTAGAGCACCTTAATACCATAATTCTACCATGCTTAACTTGACGTAAAACAATAATACGCTTATAGGGTTCATACAGGGATGGCTAAGTCTCAGTCTGCAGGCAGCATCCCGTTCCTGTCCCAATTGTGCATACTCAACATGTCCTTCCCCCATGCACAGTGAGGCAGGGTCCTTGGCAGTACTCAGGCCAAATTGTAGTGTGTCGGTTGCATGATGCTTTTCACCAGGAAAGTTTCCCCTTCGCAGATGAAATGAAACCATGCCCCAGAGACCTGTCACACTTTGTGGGGTACCTGTCAGAATCATAGAATAGTAGAGTTGGAAGGGTCCTATAAGGCCTCTAGGGTGGGAGAGCCCACAACCTCCCTAGGTAAATGGTTCCTTTGTCATACTGCTCTAACAGTCAGGAAGTTTTTCCTGATGTCCAGCCGGAATCTGGCTTCCTGTAACTTGAACCCATTTTTCCATGTTCTGCACTCTGGGATGATCGAGAAGAGATCCTCTGTGTGTCAACCTTTCAAGTATTTGAAGAATGCTATCTTGTCTCCCCTCAGTCTACTCTTCTCAAGGCTTCTCTTCTCATGCCCAGTTCTTTCAGTCTCTCCTTATAGAGCTTTGTTTCCAGACCCCTGATCCTTGCCCAACTCTGAACCCCCTCCAGCTTGTCTGCATCCTTCTTGAAGTGTGGTATCCAGAACTAGACGCAGTACTCAAGATGAGAAATTGCACTTGCTTTTGATCTGGGTGCTGTACAAAGTTGCATCATGACCCAAAAGACATGTTCTTAGTTGGTATGCCTTGCTTTCTTGCTGTGAGCCAACCTCCAAGCATATTTATTCTAAGACAAGAGCAGGCACCCTTTTTGGTTCTACGAGCACATTTGTCCCATGGCCATTTGGGCCTGTAGGCATCTAAGAATCTAAGGCATATAGCTCACTTGTTCTAAGAAATTTCTCTTTCTTGGGTTAATGGAACCATTCTTACCATTTGGAAAGTCATGATTTTAAAATATTCAAAGGGACTTTGCAAAACTGAATATGCAGCTCTATAACTTGCCAGAAAAAAATGTTTTTTAAAAATATTGCAGGATAAATAGGTTCATAAGTTTTAAAGACAAGGACTAAGCTGGAGTTGCTGTCAGATTTTAGAGCATTTCTTTACCAGCAGAAGCTGGTGACAATCACAGCCAGTTGTTGCTATAATAGGGAACATTTAGTAGGGAACATGATGGGAAATAAGGAACATACTAATTATACCTTCATGAAACAAGATACCCCAAGTGCTACATCTCTACAAGTGAAGATGGTAAGTTAATGAAAGGCTATACTATGATATTAACAATAAAGAGTCTTGTGATACCTTAAAAACTTAATGGGCCTACTGTAGCATAAGCTTTTTTGGGGTAGAGTCTGTTTCTTCAGATATATTATATTGGATAACCCAGTCCTCAAATGTTTATGCCACAGTAAGTCTTCAGTGTGCCACACAACTGTTCGTTGTGTTTGCTACAACATACAAAACAACGAATCCTCTGAAAGTCGTGATACTGACACCATAGTCCTATGTGTGTTTACTCAGAAGTAAGCACTACTGAGTTCAATAGGTAAGTGTATATATGATTGCAGTCTGAGCTTGTTTTTCTTTTTGTCTTGTCTGTTCTGGTTCTCCAGTTTGGCTGAGTTTATTTGCAAGAACAAACTTGTGGTTTGCTATGTTAATTATATTGATTGATCTGTTTGACATCAACTACAAATGTCAGTTGTTACTTATTTTGTGGATTTTGATTCTTTTCTCAAGCCAGGGGATTTTCTCAAGCACGTATTTTGTTTCCACTCATCAAACCTTGTTAAAACATGGATTAGCTACATAGAAACACTAAAACATTAACTGAACTCACTAGTTACAAACTACTTATATCTGCAGTATGGGGATAACAATACTGACCTGCCTTACAAAGTTGTTGAAAGGATTCTAACAAGATGAAGTATGTGCAATGGCTTAAATCAGGGTGGATTTGATTTAAATCATGATTTAAATCACTACTCAGAAAGGCTTGATTTAATTATGTGACTTCCCTCTTCCTCATTATATTTTACACAACTCAGAGTTACCAAAGACTCATTCTTGCTGGTATAATCTTAATATTTACAACCAGATGAAGGTTTCATTTTTAGAATAGCAACTTTTCAGATTAGTTTTACAGTTATATAAAAAAATACTGATTTGGTTATACTATTAGAAACACATCATGGATAGATAATTATGAAATTATTGTGAGGTGAACTACCTCCAGTTTAATAGGTTAATCATTCATATTTGGACAAATTTTCTGCTGTACTTTATTGGAAGGAGAAAAATAATCTTGCAGAAACCTCTGGAAGAGCATGACATTGTGAATGGATTAATGGAATTCATTTACCAAAAAATTTAAACAGCCTCATGCTACATAATTAAAAACTAATCCTTATTTCATGATGAATAACCTTTGGACTATAATGTATCTTAAATAGAAAACTATCTTTAGATAGTTTTTCCCTCAAAAAGCATTTTATTAAAAAAATCAATTTAAATCAAAAAAATCCAATTTAAATCAAAAAACCTAATTTAAATTTAAAAAAATCATTAATTTTTATCCACCCTGGTTTGAATACTCTATAAGGCACTATAGAGGCTAAATATTAACAATAGCAATAATTACAGACAGTGTTTATATAATGTGAATGTTATATATGCCCACAGATAAACATGTATAAGGGACTTGAACATAAGATGTGAACTTGGCAGATAAACAACAGGATCTTGCTAGATTTCATAAAGATTTGTTTCTGCCACAAATGTAACATGAACATGACTAAAACTGAGTTCTCTCACAGCCTTACATTCAAGTAACTGTAAGCTTGAAGCTTGTCTGTAACAGAAATATACTACATTTGTGCCTAAATGTGTGGGTTAAATCCCTTGATAGTCCCTTACGGGCCATTCCTGTTTATAATCGTTCAGTGGAAAGGAATCTGAGTTTTGGGAATATGTGGGTTGCAGTTCATATTGCATACCTATAACTAGTAACCAAAGTGCATTGTTCAAACAAGATCTTGGCAGGTTAAGGCCATATGTAGTGGAGGCAACTAGTTTATCATTATGAAATTGTCATGTACTATTTGTCCCAGTATTGCAGATAAATATAACAATATTTCTAGCCCACCCAGATGTACAAATGTGTCATAGGGTGGCTTAATTAGTGGATCTGGTTTTGGTAAATTTATAGCACTTTATTAATTTATTTTAAATAGAGTTGTTGGCAACAAATACACTAATTTGATGTGAACAGAGACCACAGTCTTTGGGGGGGGGGGGCAAAGGCTTATGGTGAAAATTCACAGAAAAAATAATTCCTTCTACTTACTGAAGCAGAAAAGGGCCACTCTGAGCATGCCAGTGAACTGAAGGAGGCTTCCATCCAAGAACATGTTGTTTGGATGAATTTGCAGAAGTCCATACTTGGTTAACAAATGGGAGAATAAGCACGGTAAATCATACAACGAGAAACTCTTTTTTCCTCGTCACTCACCTTCCCCATTACAGCAGCTTTCCCCAACCTAGTGCCCTCCAGAAGTATTGGACTGGGTGGTGGATGCTGGGATTTGTAGTCCCAACACATTTGGAGGGCACCAGGTGGAAGAAGGCTGCTTTTGGGCATCTTTACTGCCCTGCGTCCAATAAACTTCCTGAGCTGTCAATAATATAAAGGAAGAAAAATAGAATCACAATGTAGAGCTAAAATCTTTAAAATCAAATTATGCTAATAAAACCATGGCTGGTTATTCAAGTAAGTCTTGTTTAAATAAAAATATTTTTGATGGCACTACTGTTATGAAACAGCTTCCCAAGGGAGATCAGCTAGGTGGCCACCTCCTTGCTTGACTTCAGGAATGCGATTAAAATGTTTTATTTGCAAAATTAAGCATGGAGGCAAAATTTTTCAATCTTCTCCTTGCATCCTTGGCAGGAGGGATGGGAAGAATGTCCAAGGCTAATTCATAAAATGCCTAAGTACACATGTCATGCTAAGCCACCCTGAGCATTGCTTATTACTCCTGACAGACGATCAGGCACTCTGTGGCTTGTGGTGGCTTGTTTCCCCCTCAGTCCTCTTGTGTGCTCCTGGCATGTATCACAGGTGCCTTTGTGGAAGAAATCCTTGTTTCCTGCATCAGCATCCTTTCTACAATTGGTCCATTGGGGTTCCTGGCTCACAAGGGAAACTCCCTCCTCCCAGCATCAGATCGCTGAAGAGATTTACATTTCTGAGCCCCTATGAACATGGGAATGTGTTCACAGATTTTAGCATTCTTGTGCAAGTGTGACTGCCTGTTCGGTATTGAGCCCGTCATAGCCATATCCCCCTCTTGTCATAGTTGCTAAACATACATAAGGCAGAACAGGCACTGAGTGGGTAAAGATACACAATTCCAGGCAGAGAAATGAGGCAGATCGCTAAAAATACGCAAATTTCACGGCAGAGCAATAAAATGGAGTGGAAAATTATGCATATTTCAAGCCAGAGCAGCAAAAGTGAGGGGGAAATTACGCAAAGTTCCTAGCAGTGGACATTCATTCCAGCACACTTGCACAGGACTGATTGTTTTTTTTAAGTGAACTTGTTTGAGACACTCCAGTGCGCTTCAAAAAATTTATGCTGAAAAGATATAAAAATCCATCCTGAGGTAGAGAACGCTTAGAAGGGATAAGGGAGAATGGCTCCCATGATAAAATCTCCCTGCTGGGTTTGGATATCACAACAAGTCACCCTGAGAACAAGCCACCCTAAATTACACTACTATTAGCATTGGTTTCTCAGGATGGCTTGTTTGCACAACGGAAAAAACGCTCCAAGTTCAGACCACCCTGCAACCCCCCACAATAACAACCCACTGTGACTTAGTGTGATGTGCAAACCAGATCAACAACAAGCCATGGGTTCTCGGGGGGGGGGGGCTTGTTCATGAAAAGCACTCTGGGTTTGGATGTCATGAAAAGCTACCCTGAAACAACACACAGTGACAATCTACTGAGGCTTATTGTGTCACGTACACCAGGTCACTGCTTTAAAAAACAAAACAGAAAAAAGACCTTTAAAAAGATTTTGAAGACTTAAAAAAAAAGGCTTGACAGTGATCTACAGTCATCAAGTTATCTGTAGTCTCTGTGTAGTTTTGCATATGAGGAAGTATTATGTAAGTCAGGTTCCTTTACAAAGATCGGGAAATGTGAAGGTTCCTTCCCACCTCATTCCCGAATGCTCTGTTGGCACCTATAGTACCAGGCAAAGGTTAGGGTTAGTGATCTTCCCACTTCTTTCTGCTTGTTGCAAGAGTAGCAGCAACAAGGAACCTTTGCCCCAGTTCTGTGAGGAAAGGGCTTTGTTCTGCTTTTAGTCATTACATGCTTTTTTGGCTTCCTTAATTAGCTTACTGCTCAATTGGTGATAATGAGGGGGTTATCAGTTCCCTTGCAAGAGAAAGACCAAGAAACTTCTGGCTCACAGGGCTGGCCGCAGAAAAAAGCCCTCTCTATAGAGACAAATGAGCATATCCAAAATTCACCAAATACCCTTGGGGAGACTTGAGCCCACAGCCATCGGTCCATTATGTGACAGAAAGCCTTGCAGAACAACATTGTTCTCCAGAGAGCTTCGGCTATTGGGCGGTATAAAAATGTAATAAATAAATAAATAAATAAATTATTCTCCCTTTCAAGTTTGTCCAAGCAGAAGGTTCTCCCGAATTACTGAGAAACGTCTCTCTCCAATGTTTTATGGAAGCGGATGCTTGTTTCTCACCCAAATACGTTCCACGTGTTCATGGACTCACATGACTTCTTCCCTTCCTTCCCATGCAAGCTAAGACAAAGGAGAGAGAACCCCAGTCAACCTGTCTTTGACTGGGTATCAACGACACATTAACCAACTGTGAGTTAAATAGTCAGTGATGGGTTAAATAGTCAATGGTTGGTTATTGTATAGTCTGTCTGAACTTTTTAATATCACAGGTGGTTATTCAGCCAAAATAACCAACGCTGTGCAGAGTTCATTATTTGAACAACCGTTGATTATTGTGTATTTCATCGCACACACTTGAATATTTTTGGCGACTACAGAATCCCCTAGCAAAAGCCACTAAAGTGGCGGTGGCAGCTGCTACAGTCCAGTAGGCAGAACTCGCAATGACTGATAGGATACCAGTGGGAGGGTTGGGGGGAGAGGAGGGATGTGTCAATCAAGCACACTATTGAGTAATGGCCAACTCGAAACTGGCGTTAATCCACTCCACGGTTGATTATAATCATGTAATCTGAGGAGTACCTCCTTGATAATCAATCGTGGAGTTGACTATTAACCCTTCATTGATTATTGTGTTGTCCGAACCCAGCTACTGTTTTTTCTTAATGGAAGGAGCACCAGCAATATATAACCTGGTTGGAATAAGAGTTGATAATATGTCTTTGCCTGTGCATACCTCTCCCCACCTGACTTTTCCAATTCCCTACTCAGTTAAGGGAACCATGCTTGGGTTTTCTGCAGCGGCCTGACTATTTAGGTAAAGGCTTATGTAGAGGTGCGAAAATAGGAGAAAGTGTGTCCCATGCCGCTGTCCATTTCCTTCAGCAAAGGGAGAGTTGTATGGGAGAATATTTGTGTAGCACTGTCTGTTATGATGATTCTGTCTCATTCAGAGTCAGAGTATCTCTGAGGCCTGTGGTGGGTTTCCAGCCGTCTACGTGTTGCTGGTTCCTGCCTGCCCCACTTCTGTACTGGGATATTGCTAGACCAACCCACTGGCCTTGCTGCAGTGGTGTTACTGAGTGCCTGTGGAGAACTGCTCGTGTACAGATGACCCTGCAGCACTAAACTTGATGCAATTGGAAAATTTCTGTGAAATCTGCCTCTCTGTTTAATGGGGTTTGTTTATTTAATGCATTTTTAGACTGCTATTCAGGATTAATTATCCTCCATGGAAATGTGATGATTAGCCTCCCTCAAAGCACTATTTCTCAGGTCACTAGTTTTGTGCTTTTATTCTCTTCACTGTAATGAGAGATAGAGAGAACTGATTGCAAGGAGAAAAGAAAATGTAGTCCATGCTACTCTTTCTCTGCACAGCTATTTGAAGAGCTTCATGAAACAGAAATGGAGGGAGGAAGTGTTAGTAAGTGATTCACAAATCTTAAACTGAATACCATCTTGATTTTGTTTTATGAATATATCGGGAGAGTAAATGCTGTTTGTAGTTTGCTCATACTGATAGGAATACATTACAAAATGGTGAAACTGTACAGTAAGGATTAACTTTTGTTTTGCTGGGTAAGGAGCTGCTAGATGTAACTATTTTTCTTCAACTGTGCAATATTAACTCCAAACATGCCAGCTGTTCTCGGTGTGAAACAGACAGCATTCCTTGTACACAGATACTCTTCGTTCTAAAAGCTTATTCTGACTGATGAAAGAATATGGCCTGTGAAAAAGAGACAATTGTCCCGTTCTCAAGTTACAGTGGGAGCACAACTTTCATAGACTCCTTTGTTAATGAACAGTTGCAGTTCAGCTGCCATAGCTTCTATAGACACACATTAATCTCTATTTGACATCTCTCACACCTCATGGTCCTGCTGGATGGTCTGAAAAATTCAGTAGTACCTTAAATACTTCATGCAGACATAACAATCATGGGCCAGATCTACACCAAGCAGGATATTGCACTATGAATTCGGTATGAAAGTAGTATATAAAAGCCAGGAGCCACACCAAGCAGGATATAGCACTATGAAAGTATAGTATGTGCCAATGGGCCCCAACAGTTGTCAGTACACTTTAATACCGCTATAAAGCAGTAGTGTGGCTCCTGCCTCTTATATACTACTTTCATACCGCTTTCATAATGCTACATCCTGCTTAGTGTAGATCTGGCCATGGTTTGTTTTCCTTATCTATAGCTAACTGTTATGTCTGAATCCTTAAACCATGGTTAAGGACTGGCCTCAAACCATTGTGTGAAATTATCGTTTACTTTAGCTATGGTTAACTGTTACATCTGTGCCAAGAAAGCCATGGTTAAAGCCTTTGTTTGCAGGTCTTGCTGGGAGTTCCCATATATGTGGGGGGAAGAGCCTCCAGATACACAGCAACATGTTTATTGAGGCCAATGCCTGCACTTGGAAGCTTCTCCTTCTTTCTTTTGTATTTGGTGCCTTCCTCCTTTTCCCCCCATCTTCTTGAAAGCTCATGTCTGTGCAAGCTGAACCATGGTGGCTTGTGGTGATCCTTCAGAGCCCTAGCCAAAGGGCTGGTACACCGACCCCTTGCCTCACAAGTTTTTTGTGATCTGCACATGCCTCAAGGGCTGAGCACATGCGTGCTCAGTTCTTTAACCGCCACAACAGCAGTACTTTGAGGAACATTGTTGGTGGAGTTTCTCTTTATCATTTTTTATTATTTTGTAAATATTACGTTAATGGGGCAGTGCCCTGCACCATTTGTCTGAAAGGGGAGGGTGCATGCAATACATGTCCTGTACTGCTGAGCTACAGCCGCTCCCTGCGATCTTAATACTGATGGTGGAAAACACAGGTAATGTGTTGAGCTTTTCAAGGTCTGTTACATGATGGAGGAAATTTGTTACTTGCTGGTCTAGAGGAAGGACCCCCGCCAAATCAACAGGTTCATATCACCTTTTAATACTTTGGTGGCACTGACTGCACAAATCAAACTCTTAATATAAAGTTACTTGTTACTCCCCCTACCCTTCCATGTCAAGTCATGGACAACAATTTTATTTTAAAAAAATTAAACCGGTCTTTTAGAAATTCTTACCTAACGTGATTCAGTATACATTAATCATTCAGAATCCCTTGTAGATGCTTTTTTCTTCTCAATTTATATAAATGTATTTTTGTATGTATGTGACAAGAATGCCAAAGCCTCTATCTGGTTTTTGGGGCGCTCAACATGTTTTCCTTCTAAATTTTATAATATTGTTTTCTGCTTTTATGACATCACAGAATTATATAGCATTTGGATCTTTTCTTTCAGTGTTATAGCACCCTGTAAGGATTCAGTTTTTCAAATAAGTGAGAGTGGTATGTGTATTTCATGCTGAAGAAGGAAAGAGCATTAGTCTGAGAGATGAATCCCCTAGAAGAGATATGGAATGAAATCAATATTTACCTTCTAAAATAAATTGTCTTGTGGCCTAACCCGAAGGTCAGAGTCTGGGTTCAAACACCATGATAACCAACTAATAGTCAACTCAACACGGTTGATTATTATCATGTTGTGTGGGGAGTACCCCCTAAATAAACAACTGCCGAGTTGACTATTACCCTACCATAGACTATCGTGTTGTCCAAACACAGCCTCCTACTTGATATATATGAACCATTGTTGTGAATGCATGTTGTGGTAGCATCTGATGAAGTCGACTCTGGCCCACGTACATTTATGTCACAATATATTTGTTAAGTCTTGGGCAGAGCAGTTTTATGGCCTTTAGGCAGCATCTAGGGCACCATAGGATGCTGCAGTTCTCCACGCTCATAGACAGAGCTGAGGACACAGAGGAGGAGATCCGATTGTGACTCTCTCCATGCCCCGTTCCCAGCAGCTGCCATGGAAAGTTCTGTGGCAGCTCCCCTTTCCAGACTTCAGAGTAGGATGGAGGAGGGTAGAAAGGGAATGTGCTGGTCAGTGGGGAGGGGAGGGAGGAGGAGAGGCCAGGATCCTAAAGTCTCTTTGTTTCCACCCCCAGAAAGGTAAGCAAGTTAAATGGGCTCGTCTAGCTAAAAATATTTTTAGAGGAGGGATGGGAGCGAAAATGCTTGCATCGTCCCGTCCCCCGCCCTGCCTGGTTCTTATAGGCATGGTTTAGGATAGATCAAGGACTGCAGTCTCAGAGCCCTCTGTTTATAGATCGCCAATTCCGTAGCTTTGCACTCTAAGGTGTTATAATACTGTTTCTTGTGATTACTGCAGCAGTTAACACAGCTACCTCCCTGGAATGTGTCCTTAGGAAAAAAAAGAAACTCTATAGCTCTGTTCCTCCCCCCCATCCTGCGCTGCCTTAATCTGAAACTTGTGCAGACTTGCCAGAGGCTATTTGAATTTAGGCAGACTTCCCTGAGGATGTATTTCTTGAGACTAAAGAAACCAAATAGACAAGGTTTTCAGATACACACTAGGATTGGGCTGCAACCAAAGTCATAGATTTGAATAGACAGTTTTAGCTCTGGCTCTGGAATGTATTAGTATAGCTGGATCCGAACTGAATAGTTGAATTAGTGATTTAATCTTGATACTATAACGAGTTGGTTTCTTTTACTGGCATGAGTTCTTGCAAATAGCAACATACACAGTTTTGATTTGCAAAAATATTTTAGTCTCGTTATTGATATTCAAGTATTTTAGTTACATTGACTTTACATTTCTTGTGCACTTCCCTATTCTCGAGCCCGACCTCAAAAAAAAAAAAAAAAAAGGCTATCTGTACTCCAGTTTTGGAAGCATTGGGAGTGAAGTAGAGTAGTAAAACTTAGTGGTATGTGAAGAATAATTGGGCATGTATCTGCCTTTGTAAGTTCTTTATGCACAAGACAGGTGCATAGCTGTTGGGAGAGGGCAGTTCTATGAAACTGAGGTATGGAGGCCCGTAGATAATGAAGGGGGCGGAGTACATGCATCCCAATGTTGTCATGGCTACACTGATTGATGGAGGGCTTGGCAAGTTGGCTGCCCAGCCCTTTTAGGAACATAGAAAGTAGTAGGGGTGTGCTCCGCTCCGTTACGGATCCCTGGATCCGAAGCAGAGCAGGCCGATCCAGACCTCCTAAGCCTGGTTCCAGAGCGGATCGGGGGAGGTTCGGAACGGTCCGAAGCTTTGGAACCAGGCAAGTAAGTAGGGAGGGGAGCTTACCTGGCTCCCCTGTCCACCGCCGCCACAGTCCGTGCGGTGACGGCGGCAGAGCCAGGTAACAGGGGAGGGGGCTTACCTGGCTCCGTCGTCGGTCGCAGTGAACGACTGAGCCATGGGAGGGCGGCTTTCCTGGCTCCGCCGCCGCGGCCTTTGGGGCGGCGGATGGCGAAGCCAGGTAAGGGGGCTTATTTGGCCCCCATTTTGTCCCCCGTTCCCCACTTATCTGCCTCCGGCGCCTGCCGCGGAGGCAAGTAAATGGGGACCGGGGGGGGGGGCAAAATGGCGTCCAAATATTGATCCGGACCTCCAGATCTCTCTCCGGATCCAGTTATGGAGCAGATTGGCCGAGGTCCGGATCGGCCCGAACCAGTTCGACCCTGATCTGCAAGGTCCGAATCGGGATTCGAAGCGGTTCAGGGAGGGCATGCACAGCCCTAGAAAGTACATGATTTCCTTTTAGCCAGTGTGGGATAGTGGCTAAAGTGTCAGACGGAAGATCTGGATTCTAGTCCCCACTCGGCCATGGAAGCTCACTGGGTGACTTTGGGCTAGTCACAGACTCTCAGCCCAACTTACCTCACAGGGTTGTTGTTGTGAGGATAAAATGGAGTGGAGGAGGAGGATTATGAACACATGCCACGGTGACACATGCCTTAATTACATCCCAATTGGATTTCTGTAACGCGCTCTAAGTGGGGCTGCCTTTGAAGAGTGTTCGGAAACTCCAGCTGGTTCAAAGAGCTGCAGCCAGATTGTTGACCGGGGCTGGTTACAGGGAGCACACAACAACTCCCCTGTTAAAACAGCTCCACTGGCTTCCCGTCTGTTTCCGGGCACAATTCTAAGTGCTGGTTATGACCTACAAAGCTCTATATGGTTCGGGTCCAGGTTATTTGAAAGAACGTATTCTCCCTTATGAGCCTGCCCATGTTTTGAGATCTTCTGGAGAGGCCCTTCTTTCAGTCCCACCTTCTTCACAGGCACGCTTGGTGGGAACATGGGAGAGGGCCTTCTCGATGGTTGCTCCGGTGCTCTGGAACTCTCTTCCTGGGGAAGCTAGGCTGGCTCCCTCCTTGATGGGCTTTCGGAAGCAGGCTAAAACTTTTTTGTTCAAGCAGGCCTTTGGAGAATAATCCAGCCCTCCATCTATGTTAATGTCTTATAATTTTGTTGTGTATTTTTTAATTGTTTATGGTTTTGTTTCCCTCCCCCCCCCCAATGTATATTTTAAACTTTGTAAGGCCGCCTTGAGGCCCAGCATTGGGCAAAAGGCGGGATACAAATAAATATAATAATAATAATAATGAATACATAACCTGGGACTTATGTATTCAAAGCACATGTCCTCCCTGCTCACTGGAGGACATGTGCTTTGAATACATACTGTACCGATTTAAGGGAGTAGATCTCTTCTCTCCAGCTTGCCGTTCAAATTAGGCATCGTGATAGCTTTTGTTAGGTAAGTTATTATTATTATTATTATTATTATTATTATTATTTATTTATTTATATAGCACCATCAGTGTACATGGTGCTGTACAGAGTAAAACAGTAAATAGCGAGACCCTGCCGCATAGGCTTACATTCTAATAAAACCATGATAAAACAATAAGGAGGGGAAGAGAAAGCAAACAGGCACTGGGTAGGGTAAAACTAACAGTATAAAGTCAGAACAAAATCAAGTTTTAAAAGCTTTAGGAAAAAGAAAAGTTTTTAGCTGAGCTTTAAAAGCAGCAGTTGAACTTGTAGTTCTCAAATGTTCTGGAAGAGCGTTCCAGGCATAAGGGGCAGCAGAAGAAAATGGACGAAGCCGAGCAAGAGACCCTTGGGCAGGCGAGAAACATGGCATCAGAGGAGCAAAGAGCACGAGCGGGGCAATAGTGTGAGAGGAGAGAGGAGAGATAGGGAAGGAGCTAGACAGTGAAAAGCTTTGTAGGTCAACAGGAGAAGTTTATATTGGATTCTGAAGTGAATTGGAAGCCAATGAAGAGATTTCAGAAGTGGAGTTACATGGTCAGAGCAGCGAGCCAAGAAGATGATCTTAGCAGCAGAGTGGTGAACAGAAACCAACGGACTGATGTGAGAAGAAGGAAGGCCAGTGAGAAGAAGGTTGCAGTAGTCCAACCGAGAAATAACCAATGTATGAACAAGAGTCTTGGCAGAAGAAACAAACAAAAATGATCGAATCCTGGCAATATTATACAGGAAAAAACGACAGGATTTAGCTACTGCCTCAATATGAGGACTAAAGGAGAGCGAGGAATCAAATATAAAGCCAAGACTACGAGCTTCCTTGACTGGAGTAAGCGTAACATCATTGATAGTAAGAGAGAATGAGAGATGAGGAGAAGGTTTAGGAGGAAAAACAAGCAATTCAGTCTTTGCCATATTAAGTTTCAAACGACGATGAAGCAACCAAGCTGAGATATCTGAAAGACATGCCGAGATACGATCGTGAACATCAGGAGAAAGATCTGGAGATGAAAGATATAATTGTGTATCATCGGCATACAGATGATATTGGAGGCCATGAGATTGAATAAGATTACCCAAGGGCAACATGTATAAAGAAAACAACAACGGACCAAGCACCGAGCCTTGGGGAACCCCTACTGAAAGGGGAAAAGAAGAAGATGAGCTGCCACTAGCCAACACGCTGAGAGAGTGACCCGCTAGATAGGAGGCAAACCAGTTATAGACAGAGCCGCAAAATCCAAGGTCATGAAGGGAATCTAAAAGAAGATCATGATCAACCGTGTCAAAGGCTGCAGTTAGATCAAGGAGAATAAGAACGGAATAATGGCCTTTAGACTTGGCAGTAAGAAGATCATTGATAATCTTAGTAAGGGCTGTTTCAGTGGAATGCAAAGGACGGAAACCAGATTGAAAAGGATCCAGAGCAGAGTTACTAGAAAGAAAATCAAGACAACAAGAGTAGACCACACGCTCCAGGATCTTTGAAAGTTGCATCATGTTTCTGTATTCTTAACAGACAGCTTTTGTTTCTATCTTTTATTTCGGGTATCACAATTGCACAGTAGGGAGGCTGTTGACCACCTGGGTATTGTGCAATCGTCTACCAAGTGAAGCAGAAGAAAACATGCTAGGTGTGGGAAAGAGAAAAATAGCATTGCATTCTGTAGGCAATGCTTTATAGTTAGGATCTGAATCAGAAGTAGTAAGTGTTGCAGAAAGTACCTGGGTGTTGTATTGTGTGTACACACAGAGATGTTTCCAAGGATTCATTAGCGTGCACTTGCTAATTGTGTACATTATTTTGCATCTGTAAGGGTTGGTTTGCTAGGTTCAGAATATTTGAAATCTACTTATTTTCCTATTCGTTTTAGTTTGTAGCCTGCCCCATCCCATCGGCTGGAGGGTTGGTAACATCATATTGAAACAAACACATTGCTTATAATGCCTTATTTTATTCAGACTCAAGCCTCCTATTGCCTTATTGTCAGCCTCCAAAAAAACAACTGAAGTAAAATTTACAAGGCTTCCAGACAATACTCAGATGATTTTGGCAAGTTTCCAGTAAAGGGCTATTTCAGAATTGAAGGGCAGATGCTGGCAACCCATCTGTGTCCCATTGCAGTCCTAACTTGGGCACAGATGGTAGACTTTGGGCTGAACAACACTCACTTGTATAGTGTCAACATGGTGTGATGAGCAGAAGGGAGGAAAACTTCCGTACAAGCCCTCTTCCAAGTGCTGAGATGATTTAACGGTTCTACCTAGTTTGCATACGGATGGCTGTGTACTTCAGCACCCTGGCTTATTGCCTGTAGTCGACCAATTGCTGTTTATGTTGCTTCACTACAACGTGTCAAATTACTTCTGTAGTACTGAATCAGCAAGGGGCTTTCTAGGAAAGTCACATTATAAGGGTAGTCATATAGCGGTAAGATTACAGTTGCTTGTTTACTGCCCCACCATATTAAAAAGCAACACTTCGCAGCCAAGCTAGTTAAAATTTACAAGAATCAAAACTCTTGCTATCTAGTCCTCTCTGTAAGATGTTTATCTCTGCCCTGAGAACTTCACACAAGGCTTTATCTGATCAACAGTATTGTGTGGAAGGGGGTGGGTGGTAATTGGCTGCTTCGCTTATATGCCACATAATGTTTTCATTCTGATTGCTAGCTTTTAAGGACATGGTTTGATTTCCACCACCACCATCTGCATTTTCGCCACTTCAGACTGAATCTTTACCCGTACACATGTAGTTCCTAGTACTGCGATTCAGTATCCTGAATTCATCTGTTTTTTGTTATGGCTGGGTCTTTGCTAGACTTTCTATCTAACGTTGCCATTGTAGCATTTATGATTCTAGTTAACGGATTGTTTTGAATTGAATATTGTATTGATTCTTGAAATTTTTCACTTATTGATTTGATGGTTTATCAATTTTTGTAATGAGTTCAATTGTTACGTTTATATCTATATCCATTGCAAATCCACTTTAAGGGCAGTAATAGCAGAAAAGGGGTATATAAAATAAACTGGACTTGACTTCCTTACAGTGCTTCATGATTATTGTAATCTCATTTTACAAATCTTTGCCACTTTAGGGCAAATGACTGAATCAATATAAAGTCAGCCAGCATATGGGATGTCTGCTTAATTTGTCAGTTTATCTAATATGAGAGGCAAATACTGATTCTTCAAAATAAAGTTTCAGATTGGACAAAGCATGGAATTTTTTCCCCCTGCAAGTAAAAAGTAAACTATAGCACAGAGGTGCGGGACCCTTTTCAGCCTGAGGGCCCTATTCCCTCATGGGAATCCATCCAAGGACACATGCCAGCCATGGGCAGGCCCAGAGCCAGTGTTACCCTACACCTATTCATTCCTTTCTCGCATATGAAATAGACCTGATAGGATACACTCTTGGACACTGAGCAAAAAAATAACACTCTAGGATCACTGCTGGATCCAAAAGTACTTCCAGCTGTACTGCCAGGGAAGTATCATCAGTATTGAGCACCCAAACCATCAACCCTTCCATCCTGTTGGAATTTTCTTCTCCTCTACACAAACTGTTCCAGTGGCTTCATATTTAAGAATAGGGGAGATGAAACTGAACACCGCAAGGCACTAAGGTATTGCACCAATGTGGAGGATGGGCAATTTCCCAACTTGACAGACCTTTTTAGATCTGTCACATGAATTGATACCATATTTTACACCAGCAATTCACGAGAACTTGGCAGTCCACTATGATGGGTCTGGAAACTTCAGCCAAAAGTGAGAGGTGACTGAATACCTCTTTCTGCTTTCTTCATTCTCAGTCTAAAGATCCCTGATCTGTAGCTTTAAGCAGCCTTCTTACTCATGAAGGAAACGAGAAGCTATTCAATTTAGATTTACTAGAAAGATACTAGGGGTGGGGAAGAGCAATCTGTCACCTCTCAGCTGCTTCTTCCTCCCAATTCTCAAGTTTCTTTCCAGTTCACAAGCTACCATAGCTAAATGATTCAAGCACATGAGATTATTGGTGTCCCACACAAACTGCATGGGTATTTTAACATGGGAAAACTTCAGTTGCTTCTTTCTTGTTTTTTGCTACTTGACATTATGTTTTAAAAGGCACCTTTTTCTTGGAGTAATGGGTTGTTTATAATGGAGGTATGTGGTAAACTTATGCCTGGGCTGTACAACTTGAGAATGCTAACGGAGGGCTTGTACAATTTGAATGCTTCTTCAAAACAAAACAAAATCACACAACAGGGAAAGCTAGGCTAGGTTAGGCTAGAATCTCTTTCCCTAACATCTGATTTCCTATATGGAGGATTTTGTTTTATTTTGTATGAACTAACATTCAATCATAGATGTAGGGATGGCCACCAATTTGCATGGCTTTAAAAGGGGGTTAACAAATTCTTAGAGGAGAAGGCTATCAATGACTACTAGTCCTGATGGCTATATGCTGTCTCCAATATCAGAGACACCAGTTTCTGGGGAACATGGGCAGAAGGGTGCTGTTGCACTCATGTCCTGCTTGTGGATTTCCCGTGGTCGGCCACAGAGTGTATGGAATGCTGGACTAAATATACCTTTCGTCTGATCCAGGTCTTCTTATATTCTTAAGATGCTGACTTGGCCCATCTAGCCCAGTATTGTCGACACTGGCTGCCAGCTACTCTCCATGGTTTCAGGCAGGAATTTTTCCAGCCCCACCTGGATATGCCAGGGATCACACTTAGAAAATACTGCCTGCAAAGCCACAACTTCTCCCATTTAATGTAAGCTGCAGCAGCAGACTTGGAATTGGTACCTCCAAGGCACAAAACTACCACTTCATTGAGCACTAGGTCTTATTTTCACTCCTTGTAATTCATCTGTATGCAACGGCAGTTGTCCTGAATATATCAGATCTCTTTTAATATCATAATTCTGTGCTTTGACTGTCATAAATATTATGTTAATGGCTGAAGAAGCTGCCTAATTAGGGAGAAGGGTAGAGAATAGTGAGTTATAAAAGGTGATCACTGCACTCTATCCAGTATATATATATAAAAAAATCTGCTTATTAGAATCATCTAGACCCAGGATAGCTAGATGGGGGCCTGGAGGTCACATTCAAGTGAGGACGGCCATCAAGAGGAAAACTGGTCCTTCTTGGGCTTGGAGGATTTCCCCAGAGGCCCCAGCTCAGCTTGCATTTGCGAGCCAAGCCATGGGCCTTTTCCTGAAATCCAGAAACTCTTCTTGTTTAAATCGCCCATAATTTGCTTATTTACACAAATTTACATAATTAATTTGGGTAATTGGCACAAATTACAGATGTAATACGCTTAATTTGTGCAAATTGTGCCTGGGATTTGCGCAGATTTACAATAGTAAATGTCAAAGTAAGAAAAAGAAAAAATGAAAATCCGCAATCAAGTGGGTCCATGTCATGGGTAAGTGAGTCAAAGTCTGGGGGCTGAGCTGATGAAAGCTCGGTGAGGTAGTTTCCATCCCCAAACCATGCCTGAAACTGAAATGGATCTGGAAAATGAGTCTCATTCAAGAGTGCTTGGAGTTTTCCAGTAATCACCCGCTTCAGCACGTTGCCTAGGAAAGAAATGTTAGCCGCTGTCCGATAGTAGTTCACATCTTCCGGGAAGTTTTTTTCAGTACTGGTTGTTTCACAGTTTCCTTTAGTACTATTTCTGACACTGGAGAACTAATTTTACCATTGTTGAGAAATATAGCAATCCCAATATACTCAACTGTAATGGTTTGCTAGACCAAAGGTGGGCAGAAAGTAGATCTCCAGATGTTTTAGACTTCCAGCTCCCAGCATTCTTGACCATTGGCCATTTTGGCCTAGGCGGTGAAGGCTGAAACATCTGGGAGTCTGTCTTCTGCACACACCAATGCTAGACCACTTGTAAGTTCAGTACTTGACAGAGCTGTCTATAGTCTGCCACAGTATGGGTGTTCTTGGAGGGGTGAAAACAAATGAAATCTGGCACTAAATCTTTATTATGTCTAAAGACAAAGGAAAACAAAGTGAACTTGGGTGGCGTTCATGTACATTGTCTTACATTTATTTATTTAACAAAATAAATCAAAAATGGCTCCACTCCAAGCCTAGTGAAAACGATGCAGTCTGGCCCAGCATTTTGTTTAATTTTCTTGGATGGCCTTTTAAAGCTGAGCTTTACTGTTCATTTTGTGCATACAAGATCCCTGTTTGTTTTTTGTTAATGCCTCAAGTGAAAATCCTGCAACTTCTCTCTCTCTCTCTTTCTGTTTCTTAGTCTGCACAATGTCTTCTGTATTTTTCCCTTAATTTGTACTTTCTGTGTACTTCCTGTATGAAGCTCCTGTCATACGTCTCATGGATTTGATTTATATTGAGGTGGCACAAGAAGCTTCCATTTTATTACTTCCAGGGAGTGTCGAATTATTTCTGAGATGCACAAGTGAAAAGCGGCTGCTGCAGATGCTTGTTGGCTCTATGATGTATCTGAAACTATGTTGTTGCCTTGAAGCACAGAACGCAACGAGGACAAAAGGAGCTTTTGACATCTGCAGCTCTACCACAGCTTGCTGATGACTCAAGAAAACTTGGGTTCTTATCTCAACCAAACATTTGCAGCCTTTAGTTATTAATATATATTTATGAAACGGTGGTTTATAGGATACCAAAGGACTACAGTGTGCTTGCAGATATCCCTGGTTAGCTGCTGTGCTTGCTTTACTGAGTCCTTTGCAGTTAAATGAGGCCCACTCATGTATTTTGTGTTCGCAGTTAAATGGTTCTTAGTGCTGTATATCATATGAAACATGGTCTCTACCTTAACATTCAAACTGTCCAAAGACTTTTTCGGTGACTATGTATATACTGACAGCCTGTAATTTAAGTTTGAATCCTCCCAATGAGCTGTAATACGAGTTTGGATCCTCCCATTCTTACCACCTTTAATCTGAAACCTTTAAATATTTGCCATGCAAATTCTTCAAACAGAATCAAGTACTGCTTTAAGTCAACACCTTTCAGTCGTTTTTCTGAACCAGCAAAAAAAAAAAAAATCCACCCCAAAACACCCAATATAGACTGAACTGTGACTCCTCCTTGTAAACTGGTAGCATGTACAGATGTCTTAATTTGTTTCCTTCCAGGACATACGACATGAAGCCAGTGACTTTCCATGCAAAGTGGCCAAACTTTCCAAAAACAAAAATCGCAACAGGTACAGAGATGTCAGCCCCTGTAAGTATTGTGTCCCTCTTGATTCATTTAAGTACTTTGATTAACTCTTACAGGGTTAATGTTTTCCTAAAAGGCGTCTTTAAAAATGAATGGGATTGTTCAGATATAATACCAAACCATTATGTGGATGAATTGGGCTGGACCTTTTGATTAACGCCTCAAATCCTCCCCTTCCTTACAAGGAACAATTCTTGCTTCCTCTCCCGGTTTGAGGCAAACCACATGTGGCTATTCCTGTTCAAACTGGCAAACTATAGTTAGTGCTTGCCCTAGAAACCCAGAGTATAAACCAGGGTTTGATCTCAAATTTCCATTAATTGCTGATGTCATTTCTGCATGTGCACTACACAGAAAATAATTTTGTTCTATGTTAGAGGTAGGTGAAGGATAGGACAGAGAAAATCGGATGTAGATGAATTAAGCTTATCCAGAGCAGAAAAGTTTGCAAGCCTGGACCAATGTCATTTGCGATCTTTCACTATTTATTTGTGCCTGTTTTCCTGGATCTCTTCAACTTATTCTAGCAAGCTATTCAAGCTAAGACATTATTGTTGTTTTCAGTATATGTAGCTTTTAAAAAAAGAAGAAGCTGCTGCTTTAAATAGCATTTCCAAAATTGGTGCTTCTGGTATATTTTGATAGCATATCAAAAAATCCCCACTGGGTTGTAAGGTAGCCAGTATTTGCCATTGTACAGAGAATTTCACAAGTGGGGTAAACAGCATTGTTCACAGACAAAGTTAGATAAGTCCATAATTTGTTCAAAGTTATGGACAACTTGCAGTATACTCATTCCCCTCCTTTTCTCAAGTCTCTCCAAACATTCAGCTTTCTCTTCATGCAAGTGCTTCTGGAAAGGATGAGACTTTTGTGCCTTGGAATGAGTTTTTAATATCAGGCCTAGTGATGTGGGTTTTATGGAAATGTTAAATAGGAAAATTTCCCTATACAAATTACGGTAAATTTGCATATGAAAAAAAATCAGTTTGCATTGAATTTTTTTTATGCTTTAGAGAGAGATCAAGTTGGGCATTTTATTTCACTTGTATTTAGTAAACAGCAAAACTATATATATAAAAAATAATCTATGTTAATTTTTTTGTCCAAGTGCACCTCCTATAAACCCGATATGTGTGTCACGTACGTCCCAAAATGTTTACCCACTTCTACATATGGTACTGCTTTAATGCTGTTCATCGACAAGTCTTCGTGTACATGGATCAGAAAAAATCTAAAAACATGAATTTTGGGGGTTTATGTATTTTTCTTTAAAGAATTTAATAAAAACCTAAGTTTAGGCCTACAAATCCCAGCATGCCTTGGGTGGGAGGCCAGCCTTACTGGCCTTTGGTGGCCATTGTGATTCCTAAAGTCAGTCAACCCAATTCCACATAAAAGGAAACAACCCACATAAATGGACTACATGTGTGGTTTTAAAATCATAACTAGATACAACAGTGTGTCTTTGAGAGGCCAAACTCTAGACATGTCCTGATATAGTTGTTTTCTCAGAAACTGAGGGAAGCACATGCACAGCTTTCACACTTAAGAGGGAGGGAAGGAGGAAGAGAAGCTACTCTGCGCATGCCCAGAAACAGATCTGACAAAGGGGGAGAAGTGCCCAGCCCACCCTCGGCCCTTCAGTACAGGCACTTGGTGGGTGAGAAGCGCAGGCCAAGGCAGTCCCAGCAGGATTGGCCAGAGCTGGGCACATCCACTGAGAGCCACTTACTTCCCCTCCTTGGCGATGCTACTCCTGGACACTCTGTCAAGGAGCAGCATTGACAATGAGAGGAGGAAAGCGCCTCTCAGAGGACATGGACACCTGAGGGCCGCCAAAGGCATGCTGGGAGGTGTAGTAGTTTGCCTTCTAACTGACTTTCTCCAACTGCCACTAACCCCGCCCACCATTCTATTGTAGCCTCAGCTATCAGTCATTCCTCCATTCACTCTTCTGTTTCAATAGTAAAGTCAGGTTTTTACATAAAAATCATAAACTTTATTCAGTAATTCTTGCATCTGTCTTGGAATGTTGTGTTTTAGTTAAAACAGAAAAAAGCATTAAAAAATCTCAAGTTAAAAGGCCTTGGAATTTTTTTAAAAAAAATAAAAAAATCACTTGACACTTAAAAGCCATTAATGCAGTCACTAGACAAGCCTGCCTGGGAAAAAGAAATCCATAAGCAGGGTGCCACAACCAAGATGGCCTGCTCTCCAGTTTTTTTTCAGTACACCTCAGACAGTGTTCAAAGATTAACACGTTATTCAGGGACCAAGGCTTATGCCTACAACTCCCAGCGTGTCTTGGGTGGGAGGGAAGATTTATGAGGCTTTGGCAGCCATCACCTGGAAGTGGCTTGCCATCCTGGGCCTGAAGGGAGAGCGCCTGGAGAGAGAAAAGAAACTAATTTAATTTGTTTTAAAGTTACCTCACAGGCCTAGGACTGGCCTACCTTGCAGGGCTGTCATGAGGGTAAGAGAGGGAGAGAAATGAATTTAATTTGTTTAAAGGTTAATTCACAGGCCTAGCCCCCGCCTGCTACTTTAAGATGATTACCTCACAGACATATATCTTAGGGGGCCGGGTAGAAACTTGAAATTTGGCATGCTGATAGGTCTAGCTATACAATCTACCTGAAAAATCTAAAAACCTGAAATTTTGTATTTAAAATATTTTTAAAGAATTTAATAAAAGTCCGAGGTTTATGCCTACAACTCTCAGCATGCCTTGGGTGGAACTCCCAAGAGTCTTCACTTGTCACCAAACTATGACTCATGGTCATGACCAGTACAAATTGCTATTATTCCTTCAGGACGTTCCATAAATAAAATTTCTTCTGCAGGAGATATTGAAAATATAGTAAATTATGCCAATAAAGTATTCTGTGTTCTGGCTGCTTTCCTTTTTTTCATAATAATAGCTTCAGAGCATATGCATACAACAGTTCCCCGCGTCCACTGAGATCCGCTTCCCTACTATATGTTATTCAGATGTCTTGGCAATGTGGGTGTATTTTGAAATATTCTTAAGTTTGCATCTTTTTTAGCTGGTAGAAAGGGTGTGTGTCCTGATTATTTTTGAAGATTAGACAGCTGCTCCAGCCAAGGCATGATGGGAGGTGTAGGCATTTCAGGTAAAACAAAAAATGTGGTTTATCATGAAGCTCTAATTTAAAATACACTTCTTATTAACACAGTTTTCCATTTATTCTAACAAAACAATTTACTAACTAAACCAAACTAAAAAAGAACAACCAACCTAAGATGAATAAGTTGCAGAGAAACTTATTATTTATCAAATAAATGTAATAAACATTATTCATGGACCCAAGCAATGCTGGGCATATCAGCTAGTTTGATATGAAATATTTGAGGGATAAATAAAGTACCCAATGGAATGGTTCACATGATCACCAGTGCCTTTGTGAATATTCAAGCTGCTGTGGACGGTCCCGAGACCGTGGGCAAAATCAGGATAAGTGTGCAACCAGTTATCCTGTAAAAAGGGAGGGGTTGTCCCTGGCTGCTCCCGGGATCCCCTGTGCGTCATGTGGATGTAGAGGGATGACCTAGGGATGACCCCAAGATAAGTCTCATGTAGACATGCCCCAAGTCTCAAACAAGTCATGATGCAGTTTTGTAGTTGCTTTGCTTTTAAGTGCATAGTAATGACCATCTATGTCTCATGAAAATGTTTGTTTTATTGTCATTTAAACTACAGTCACGAATATACATTGAAGTTGAAGATATTGTATGTTCATGTACTAGAATACCTCTACAATCACTTAATAGACTGAAATCTGTTGAGTCTTCCAGGAAAACTCAATAGAAGCTATAATGTTGCACGTAATTTTGCTTACTGATCAGTTCGAGGAGTTCTTTTTGTGGTAACCGCCATTGATTTTTGTTTGTTTTAGATGATGACATGACTTCCAGTCAGTTTGGTTTTCCTGTAAAATGTGGGGATTCTTCTATATCTGTGTAGGCTAAATAGAGCAGACTTCAGATCTTTAAAAATGGAGTGCAGTTACTGTCAAAGTGGTTTGGATATTGATAATAGCTGGGTGGCTTAGGAGAAACATTAATTGAATAAAAGATATATAATAATGCAGGAGAAGAGAAGATTAAGTTTTTCAATTGAGATTCTGATTTCTTATAAGCAATGACTTGATTTTTAAAAAGCTTATAAAATTGTCATGCAACTTCAGTATAGTATAGACGTGCCTATTACTATCTAGACTGAAATTGAAATTGTGATGATTACATCTCTATTAGTATAACATCATGTTAACCATCAACTACTATTCACCCGCCCATTTCTTTTTCAAAGGAATTCTTGAGAACCCAATATAATGGGACTGTTTTGCATTTTACTGTCTAGAAATGAAAGATGTTCAGCCCTGCCCTTAAATAAGCTGCTTAGCATAAAGTGAATAATGCACAGGTATTACAACAGTGTTTTTCCCCCTTTTCATTTTGTAGTTGACCACAGTCGAATTAAGCTGCAGCAGGATGATAATGATTATATCAATGCTAGTTTGATAACAATGGACGAGGCACACAGGAGCTATATCCTCACACAGGTAAGTGTTTTGATGAGCAAGAGAGAGACAGAATACATTTAATAGTCTTTTTTCTTGTTCCTCAGTCTTCGAAGCTCATGAGCCCATAACTTGTGTGTAGTATAGTAATGTGGGTGGAATTCATTAGTCTCTCCTATTACACCGCATTTCACTATTGTAGAGATGCAAATCACAAGATACAGGGACTAGGAGAATTCAGTTGAGTAGTGGGGGACGTAGCTAGAGAAGAGGTCCTGCAGGTGCTGGACGCTTGGATAACTTCCGACATGAAATATGAATTCCAAAGACTTAGAACCCCTTCGGAACAGTGTACGTACAAACCCTATTTCTGTTAGTTTAATATATGGCTTTGTTAAGTCGTTTAAGACTGAAAACATATATACAACCTTATACAGGAAAGGATTTTCATTTTGTCATCTGTCTACCTGGAATTATAAATTATAGTTATGATTTAAGCATTCCAACTTCCTCTATGCTCAGACAGGTCCACTCAAGAGCATTAGTGCTTAGAGGCCTGTTTTTTCTTCATATTTCCATGCTTCTATGGTCTTAAGTAGCTTAGAAGTGCAAAGTCTTCTCCTTCCTTTTCTAGCTAAATAATTGGTCATCTGTCAAAAGCAGTGGGGATTTTAATCTTTTCCTCAGTGGCTCTCAGAACCTGACCTTGTTAGGGGAGGCATGAACAATTTCCAGGTGAAATATAAACACCTCCGTGACTCCTGCCAGCATATGTCTTTTTTTTGTTGTTAAAACAGGATCAAATCATCTACTCCCCAAAAGCACAATACAGGAAGCTCTGCACCCCACCCTTCCTGTTGATAGTTGATGATGTGATCAATCATGTAATTTTCTCTTTCCGAAGCTGTTTCCTTTGATAGAATCTTCTTCCCTCAGGTACTTTAAATTACTCATCTGTTCATATGGCCCTGCTCCAACCCCTTTCCTTTGATTGGTTTGGGCCTGAGCTGCTAAGCTAGCATTCATTGCTTTTATCTTTTTTTTTTTTTTGCTTTACTCCGCTGTGTATGAGGAGTCTTGAGAAATGTTAATGTCAATATGCACAGGTTGAGGGAGCCATTCTTATGCTTTAAATTTTATTAACAAAGGGCAGTAGCTTAGAAAACTAGAATCATCAGTAAGAAAAGTATGTGGTCGCAGACAGACATGGTATAGATTGTATTGATGTCTTTCTGAGCCGAAAGGGGATTAGAGATGTGAAGGCCCAGAAAAAAGCAGGAAAATTCGGGGGGGGGGGGTTCAGAAACGTTTTTTCCACTTTTTTTCCGAAGCCTTTTGGGGGGGGGTTCCAAAAAAAAAAAATGGAAAAAATGAAGAAAAATGGGTTATGGAATGTTTTATTTTAGCATAATGAATAAAATGTTTAAGACAAGGTGTTTAGATATTTACTTCTCCAAAACTATGTACAGTATCAGATTATTACTATTTCTGTGCACCAAGGACAAGCAAGTCCTAGGTTGGAAACTCAGACTCTAATTCTCAAATGTAAGAGCAAGATGCATTTCTGCCTCTAGAGGGCACTGCCATTGAAGCAGAGCCTGAAACTGATAGAGATAGCTATAGCTCAGAAAATGCGTCTGATTGAATTTTATGCATATTCATTGAATCTTGGTCCCCCCCCCCTTTTTTTTCTCAGTTCTTTTTATGGGAATGGGTGCTTTATGTCTGCTTGACACTATGGAGGACTAGCGGAGACATAAATAATTTTCTTTGTTACTAATGTTGATCGTTTCTTCTCTTGTTGTTTTTTTTAATTGTTTTTTGCCTGCTCCTCATAAACTGGCAAAACCAAAGAGGTTCCTTACAGTTCAGGTGTTTCTAACAGTAAACATTTTAAAAAGTAAATTCAATTTGAATACACTGCTTTTAATATACTAAATGTAATAATTTTATGCCAAACCGACTTGGATATAATTACATTTTATGTTCGTAAAGTAACAAAGTGACTTTCAATCTGTAAAAAGTGCTAATATTGCATTATTTCAATTTTTCTGGAAATTACAATCCCCCCCCCCAAAAAAAACCAGGGAAAAAACGGATTTTTTTCCACGGCTTCAAAATTTCCAGAAATTTTACATCTTTAAAGGAGATCTGCACAGTTATCAGATCTTCAGGGGTCTTTATTATGCATCAAGAGTACCTTTTCAGATGATTTAGAAAACCTCCACATGAATATCTCCAAAATAATGATCCTACCACATAGGATGCTTTTACAATACAGCTCCTCAGCAAGAAAATTTGAGGGCAGAATTTTGACCCTGTTGAAAATGGCTGTGTGAATGAGGTCCATACAGCTCAGGATTTTGTACCAAAGTGGCTATCCATCAAAAGCAAAATTCAGTTTGAGTTTTTTTCGTTATAATGAATGTTTGCAGACACTGTTAATGTCTGAGGATGGGTGAATGCTGTATCAAAGAACCTGGAAGGCAGAATATTTGTTCAAAGCCTTTGGTTGGAGTCTAGGCACAAAGTGCATCAAGAGTGAGATAGTAAGTAAGGTAGCAGTCAGGGATATAAGTGAAGTGCAGGCAATGCTAGTGTCCTAACATTGGGAATTTCTTGTGGTGTAACCCTTCGCTGTTTAAGCATTTCCCCAGAAGCTTTGTAAGGTTGAAAGTCATGGGCCTATGCTCAGTCAGTCAGGAGTTAAGGAACTAAGAAGCTTTTTTGCTGTTCTACTGAACTTGTATAGACCTAGCAGTTCCAAAATCCCTCTGGCTCCAAATCTTAGCAATATCTATTCTGGATTATTTACTTTAATTCAAACAGGATATAATGTATGCTTAGTTGATATTGAGTGTCAGTTGTGAACCAATGGAACTGATGTTTAGCCACTTAACAAGCCATCCTGCATTTTCAAGGGTCACATCACTGGACTTGCCAGCCTTGTGGGAGCAAGTCCCATCTTTTAGTTGTTCTTTTTTTGTTGCAGCCTAAATCCTGAATAGCTCTCTTGTAATTATATTTTAATACCTTAAGACAGTATGCATTGATCTGTAAGACACTGGTGGGAAAGGAAGAACCTTTGACCTAAAAGAAGGGTGGTTAGGGTAAACATCTAGCAGGAATAGTAAACTCTTCCTGACCTTCTTTGTCAGTGTTATGCCAAGACTTTCCATGAAATGTCAAAGACAGCTGAACTTCCTAGCAGTTAGCTTTTATTGTCCCCCATCTCTGCGAATGATAAGTTCCATTGATTAGACATTCATCATATGAGATGGCATATTTGTCTTCTTTCTGGGCAAGCTGTCTTAGAACTGTTCTTTCCCATTTCACTTCTGGTGAATAGGGTCATTGGTTGCCTTGTATATTTGCATAGAAAACTTTTGCATGTTTAAATCTTAATATTTGGCAACTTCATCACTTAAAATAATGATGCATTTTATATATCTGAAAACAGAAGCTGCACACTGTGAGATTAGAACTGCTAGATAACTGTTGCTTGGCTACGGTACCTTGAACTCATACCACGTGAATATTGCTTACTCTTGAAAGTTCTGTATCTTTGCAGGGTCCTCTGCCAAATACTTGTGGTCACTTTTGGGAGATGATTTGGGAACAGAAAAGCCGTGGTGTTGTGATGCTTAACAGAGTGATGGAAAAGGGATCAGTAAGTAAATAAAACATTTTTTAAAAAAAATACCTTTGTTTTGGGATCATGGGTATCATGCATGCAATTTTATAAAATCTGGCAAAAATGTTTTTCTATTAATAATATTTATAGAAAATTATCCAATGACTAGAGTGAAGAAAAATAGGTCTTGGTTGAGCAAAGTGAAAATATGATAGAATCTTCCATGTTCAGAATATGAGTTTGCAATATAAGTACAGTATGACCACCCTGCAACCTAGTGCAAGGACAGTATTTTCTTAGCTTCTTTGCTGTCTAGTGAGCATATTTATTTATTTGGATTTTATTCCACTCCTTCCTGATTTCTCATTAGTTCATGGAGAGGTAGCCAGTGTAAGACAGAAAAGCTAGTACAGAGATGAAGGACACAACCCACACAAATATTTCAACACCTCTTTAAAAAGCACCTACCAGTTTTGGTGGTTTGTATTGGGCCAATATTCACGGAAGATATAATGATCAGTTTATGTGCAACAGCACACAAAATAATACAGCAGCTCTGTTTGCTCTCATCATGTAGCCTGTGAGATCTAGATATGTGGGCCAGTGACGATAAAATAAGGCCTGTTCTGGCAGCATATTAACCATGGTTAGGCCGCTAACCCTTTTGCTGTAAGTAGTTAGTGAGTGTATTTAAACCTTGGTTATGTAACCACCGTGGTTAGGAATGGTTCACACAACACACTATGCCGTCATGGTTTAGCTCAAAACACTTAGCATCATGGTATAGCTCGCATCACACAGCAAAGAAGCCCTTTCAAGTATTTAAAAGAATGCCTCAGAGTCACCAGCATATTGAAGAGCAATGATTGCAAACAGATGTGAAAAATGTGGAAGACGGGATTATACAGACAGGTTTGAACCTGTTGACATGGCCACTTTCATTTTGAAAATCAAGCATCGTGAACATTCATTACAGCAACAATAGGTGTTTGAACTCCTAACCTCTAGAATTGAAACCTTTAGTGACCAAACTTTCACCTGTTGCCTTTTTAACCCTTTCTCTATATGCAAAAGAAGAGAAAACTGTGTCGTTACCTGCATGCCTTCGTAATATGTGTGTGCCATTATTATTATTATTATTTATTTATTTATTTATTTATTTATTTATATAGCACCATCAATGTACATGGTGCTGTACAGAGTAAAAAGTAAATAGCAAGACCCTGCCGCATAGGCTTACATTCTAATAAAACCATGATAAAACAATAAGGAGGGGAAGAGAAAGCAAACAGTCACAGGGTAGGGTAAACAGGCACTGGGTAGGGTAAAACTAACAGTATAAAGTCAGAACAAAATCAAGTTTTAAAAGCTTTAGGAAAAAGAAAAGTTTTTAGCTGAGCTTTAAAAGCTGTGGTTGAACTTGTAGTTCTCAAATGTTCTGGAAGAGCGTTCCAGGCATAAGGGGCAGCAGAAGAAAATGGACGAAGCCGAGCAAGGGAAGTAGAGACCCTTGGGCAGGCGAGAAACATGGCATCAGAGGAGCGAAGAGCACGAGCGGGCCATGTTATGTAAATAGACCTGAGTGTTATTTTCAGTCAGTAAAGAGGTGTTTGGTCCAATTTATTTTCACATTGAGTCATTATTTAAAATGTTCTGAGAATTTAAAATAAATTGGCGCTTGCTTTGAGATCCTACAGCAGAAATGGGAAATTTGTGGCCCTTCAGATGTTTTGGCCTACAAACTGCATCAGCCAAAGCCAGCACAGGCAATAGTGAGAGATGCTGGGAGTTGTCCATGTGTTGGACCACTAGAGGTCCACAAGTTTCCCACCCCTGTCCTTTACGATTGGGTGGTGTAAACAGGATGCTACAAATTGGAAGTGAACCAATGACATGCTTTGTTGTGAGTACTGTCTATATACTAAAGACTGGAATCCTACAGGGATTACAGATAATACATTTGACTTCATTCACCCCTTGCAGGTGCTTCTGAAAAGCATGGATTTTAATGTTTATAGCAGTTGTGCCCAGAAGCACCAGTCAAGGTGAAGAGGAGTCTTGTAGCCAGGATTATATGTTTTCTATGCTTTAGCATGGAAGCCAGTATTTGTCATATAATCTGTTCTACTTCACTTGAGAGTTCTAAATGACATATGGTTGTGAAAAACAAATGTATAGCCCTTTGGTTGCTTCATGCAAAAGGTTCCACTTAATTCCAAGGAACCCTAGAGTTCTTCAAAAGCTTTACAGCAGTCATTTTATGAGAACATCGGTAATGATGGACAAGCTTTGTGGAAAGGGGCGATAGTGGTGCAGCACTTTCTTTGCATGCAAAAAGACTTGGGTTCAATCCCTGGCGTCTCCAGGTAGAACTGGGAAATTCTCCTGCCTGAAATCCTAGAGAGCTGCTGTCAATCAGTATAGTAGACAATACCAAGCTGGATGGGCCAATGATATAAGGTAACTTTTTCTTCCATTTTCAAGTCTCTTGCTGTACTGTGCAGCCACAACAATGTATTGGCTATGTTCTAGTTCATTCATTCATTCTTTCCATTTATTATGTTGGTATACCACCCCATAGCCAAAGCTTTCTGGGTGGGTCACAAAAACTAAAAACCATTTTTATACAAAGTACAAAAAGAGAGGTATTTGCATAAAATCATATAAGAAATTTGGTAAACCATCAGCCAAAGACAATTCAAGACCTAATTTAAAACTCATTGTCTGCTGCCAAATGCTTGAGAGAAAAGAGCAGTTTTAACTTGCTGCCAAAAAGATGACAATGTTGGCGCAAAGCGGGCCTCATCAGGGAAATCATTCCATAACTGGGGCGGGGGGGGGGGGGCACCACTGAGAAGGCCGTCTCTCTTGTCACCCTCCAAGCTTCCTTCGAAGGAGGCACCTGAGGGAAGGCCTTAGATGCTGAGCATAGTGTATGGGTCGTTTTATGTCGGGAGAGGAATTCCATCAGGTATTGTGGTCCGGAGCTGTGTAAGGCTTTATAGGTCAAAACCAGCATCTTGAATTCTACTTGGAAACGTATAAGCAGTTGCTCTCAGTTTGCAGTGCAATAGTGAGCCCCAACAGGTCTGGCTACATGAGCATGACCCATATGAGCATACACCCAAAAACATGCCTCAGAATCCTCTGCAGTGTACTGGGTTTCTATGGCAGGCGAACAAGCGATCTTTGGCTGATAAGCCAATGTGGAAAATTCTCCCTTAAGGTAGAATATTTGAAAGTCACATGTTCTGAAGTTTGGAGTTTCTTTGCCCTGCACAACTTATGATATTTCTTTCTCTCACAATTTCCTTTCGTATTCCTCTCCTTTTACTCCCCTATTGGCCATCACTCCCCCCATATTCTTCTTCCTTAAACCATACTGCTCATTTAAAAACATTTTCAATGAAATAGTTCAACAAAATAGGAACATTTTATTTGTGTAGTGTTTATTTGCATAATGAATTTTTGCTCATCAAAAGCAGTTGCGGGGAGGGTGGGACTAGTTTGTAAACTCAGATTATATCACTTCCTAAATAGTTAGAAAATGCTTGCCCAGTTACTTCAGGGAAAAGACAGACAATGGCCCCATTAATTTATGAAAATTAATCTGGAAGTGCTTTCACTGCAAACATACCTATTCCTCTCCAGAGTCAAGCTGTAAAAAAAGCAGTTCTGAACATTTATATGGAAAGCATTCATGGAGCTGATCAGCTGACTTACCATAGTGTCATTAAAAAACAAAATCAAATCCCAAGAGCAATTTTGCATTAAAAATAATAATACAGTGACAGACGAATGGGAGGGGCAGTGTAAGTTTGATGTCTGAAACCAGCATACAGTTAAGCTGCAATACCAATACACAATTACCTGAGAGTAAGTTCTATTGAGCATAGTGTGACTTAATGTCTGAGGAAACACATAAAAGGTTGCATTGTTAATTGGTATGCATGTCACTCATTCTCACCCAACAATTAAGTGATGCACTGTAAGCACTGTTCTTAACTGTATTGCCAAGTTTGCCTGTCCTTGTTTCTCCTTCCAAATAACGTTCAGTTGACTACTTCCAATAAATGACATCATTGGAGTTCTTAAGTCCCGGCCACTGGTCCTTTCAGTGACTGGTCTCCCTTGAAGTGAAGGATTGTACTACTATTGTGTTGTAGAGAAGAATTGTCTCCACCTGGAGAAGTCTTCTGCAGTAACCTGCTGAGTGCAGGTTTCCAGTTTTACAGTAATATGAATAGTAAAATAAATCTTAAAAAGGGAAAAGTGTCTTACCACACACTCAACCAATCCTCCCTCTCCCACCCACCCACCCCACCCCACTTGCTCTTTCTCCACTGCCGATAAGCTTGAACAAAGAACAGAATTATTGAGATCCCTTGGGGGCAAGCGGCTAATGCTTCTCAACAAACTGTTGTGGGGGGATACTCAGTGGAAACTTGGCAAAAATGTTATTTGCCAACCATTGGGTACAAAAATTGTGCAGGGAGCAAATTCACTTGCAAGCTGTAATTGAAAATAAATGTACAGAAGATTGTAATTTCTTGCTACAGGAGTCAGAGGAAGAAAGGCATTGGTACTTCCTACAGTGGACTAACCTACAAGGCATTCCTTCATTTTCTCTCCATAAAATGCTTTGTGGGTTGCCTGAAGCTTTTCTTTGTTAATTTCTGTGCAATAAAAGATCTCCAGTATTACCATCTCATGTCCCATGATTTTTTTTAAACTTGGTAGTTAAAGCGTGTAAATGTTTCTTTGTTAAATGAAAAGGGGGGGGAAGGAGGAGGAGGATATTATATTGAAAATGAAACTCTAAAAATCCATGATAGTCTTTCAAGAATCACTGATATATAACCCTAGCCAGACCAACTGTTTTGAATTCTGCAGGACAATGTTCTTAACAAGCACATGTTCCTGGTGAATATAATTGTAGATTTAATAATTATGCATATTAGCTCCGGAATTCTTTAGGAAGTTTCCCACTTCTAATCATTGGACACCTTCAGGTTTGTAGTATGTTAATATTCTAATGATGCTGAACTTGGATTTCCTGGAAAAAGATTATTGATAAATTACTATGATTAGTCACAAGTTTAGGTAACTGAAATGTTCAGAATTCATTTTCAATGAGAAAAAACCATTGTAACCTTTAAGCTATCCCATATGTCATCAAAATGAACTCATAAGAGTGGGATTGTTTTAAAGGAGAAATGGGCAGCCCAATTGCAGTTCTGCCTCATGATTCGAAATTAAAGCCTTACAGCTTTGTGCATGTACTTTCTAACTGTTCTCCAAATAGTGTCCCATAAGTCATTGTTGTCTTGTCTTTATCAGTTTTGTCTAAATGAGGTTTTCTTAGTTGCTGCATTCTGTACTCTCAAAATAGTTCCAGCAACCAGCACCTAGTGCCGGTTCATGGTATTGAATTACATCTTCAATTCTTATGCATGGACACAGTCCCTTCATACATGCGCACATGTATGCAAAGCTGCATTTCATTGAAAGTACATCCAGTGCCACGCACATATGGATACAAAGCTGTGATATATTGAAAGTACAATCTTCTGCAGTTGGTAGAAGCTCCCCAATCCTGCTACCTGAGATCCTTTAAGTAGAGATGTTGCATATTGGTTCCAAGAACTACTCACTGGCCCTGTTCAGAAGACACCTTAAACCATGGCTTTAACCACAGTGATTAAGCCAGAAAGCTGGGCTGTGTTCATAAGACACCTTAAACCACTGCTTTAACCATGGTGAATAAAGCAAAAAGCCTTATTCACTGTGGTTAAAGCCATGGTTTAAGGTGTCTTCTGAACACAGCCTGGCTTTCTGGCTTAACTGCCGTGGTTAAAGCCATGATTTAAGGTGTCTTCTGAACGGGCCCCATACAAAATCTGTACTCTACCACTGAGCCACTTTCCACCCCACAGCGCGCACAGTGGCCCCGTTCAGACAATACGCTAAACCATGCTGCTTAACCAGAAAATGGTTAATGGAATGTATTAAGGTTAATGCATTCCGTTAACCATTTTGTGATTAAGCAGCATAGTTTAGCGTGTTGTCTGGACAGAGCCAGAGTGTGTACCGTCACTGCCCTTTATGAACTATCTCCCTGATATCTGACATGCTCCCTCCATCACTTTCAAGAAGCATTTTAGATTCTTGTCTGTTTGCTCAGGACTGTGCAGTGCTCAGCATTGTGATTTCCTTCCTCTCTCCTGTTTCCTTGTTTGTCATGTTTCTTCTTATAGAAGAAGCAACAACCCGTGGGAAGCAATAACCCTTCTTTTCATTTCTGTAAGTCTGCTTTTAAGTGTTTTATAAATTATGCTAACCCACTAGGAGAAGAGGAGAGGGCTGTCAATTTTTTGCTGTGAAATACCATATATGCTAATGATGTGGTATGATTTTAAAGTTCTGTGTTCCTCTTTGTTAAACAATTGTGCACAAATCTTGCTTGCTTTCCTCTCCACCATTAGATAAAATGTGCACAGTACTGGCCTCAAAAGGAGGAGAAAGAAATGCTCTTTGAGGATACAAATTTCACATTAACCTTGATATCAGAAGACATAAAATCCTATTATACAGTACGACAGTTAGAATTGGAAAACCTCACAGTAAGTATGGAAAAGCATATGCTATCAAGTGGTGTGATTTTCCTCCCACTGCAGTTCTGTAAACTATATTTTGCTATATTTGTCTTCTGGCTGTGGGATTATGGGAATTGTAGTCCAACACTTCTGGATGGGACCATGTTGGGGAAGGCTGCTCTATATTAAGGCCATACATGTTTGGTGACCCTCCCATCAGTGCTTCAATAGTTTTCAAATGCTGACATAACAGAATTCATGTTGCCTTGATTTTGGAGAGCAATGCATTCTAGTATTTAAGCAGTTGTCACATAGGTTAAAGGATCACAGATGCAACCATTCTCTAGTCATAATGTATCTAATATTAATGCAGTTAATGCTGTTAAATCCATAGATGGCCTTCTGCTTGCAACTGTATGCAGCCTTCCATATGGTTCAGGATGGTTCCCCAACTCACCAGAGCAAATTGGGTGGGCTGCAGGGGGAAGGGAGATGTGAAACCCAATTATACTCTGCTCATAGAACTCTGGATCCAACCCATAATTTTGCTTTATCATAAATTAAAAACCTTTATAGGAGTGAGATCATGATATGGGCATAATGGGAAATCATGCATTATGGGCATCTAAGGAAAGAAATTCTATTCATAGCTCTAAATTTTTGCTCTCCAATATTTCAGTATCCCTCAGGTCTGCCATGACAACCTTCCTCCCCCTTCCTCAAAACTGGGATTGTTGCAAATGGTTCTATGAATGCATCATTTCGTTGACTGGTTAGTTCATATCTCCAGGGTTCTATTAAAGGAAAAAAAAATTGTATCAACCATTACAAGAAGATATTCTAATGCACCACAACAGCCGCCACCCCACCCACCCCCAGCACTTTTGAACGGCATATACTGACTTGTTAGGCCCCTGAAAATGTGTGCTGATCCTTTGAAGGTTCAAGGGAAGATATAGGATGTGAATGTATTCTAACAAGTGCTATTAGCTTTGCAGAATACAGTAGAATAATGCTTGTAATCCGTACCACTTTTTAGTAGAAGCAGAGACTGGAGGCATACAAAACAGATAGTGCCAGATGACTCAAGCAAATGAGCTAAGGAATAAGACTCCATGAGGAGGCAAACCTTGGGATTATGACGTATTAAATACGTCCTTCGTAGCTGCAGATATGACAGTCTGTTAGACTTGGTTCCTAGGGTGGCTGGTAGTTGGAATTAAGTGTTCTTTCTGCCAGGAAAGTGGCAGGAAACTCCTGCAACTCTGCTTCTCTGGGTGACAGATGAGGCTCAGTTGATCTCCCTTTCCCATTGTGTTCTTCCTCTGAGAGAGAGAAAGAGAGACTCTTCTCAGTGGACTCTTCAGTGGACTCTTCCCTTGGTCCACTGGCTGATGGCAGGCTATGCTCCCCTTCAGCTCTGCAATCCCAAGGCAAATGCCTTACAGAGATCAAACAGACTTAAAGATACAGTACTTCTAATCATGACAATCCACCTTTATTACGGGGACTAAATCTGAGCTAAGATGCCTTGTTCATAGGATGACAGAGCAACCTTAAAGTTAATGGGACAGCAGTGTCACCTAAGGTACAATTAGTGTTTCTTACAGCTGCTCTAGGGAATTTCATCCAATGTTCCAAGAGAGCTCCAAGTCAGTTCATAGTAACATCTCTCCACTAACACTTTAATTTGAATTTTACTTACTTGAAAGAATGTACCACTGGTTTCCAGTGGAAATTTCTTCCAAGTAAACATTTTTAGGGTTGTGGTTCTTAGTAGAGGTGTGTCCTAACCACAAGACTTGAGTTGTCCCATGATTCTGAGATTCAGAAAGTGGATCAATTCCGCTCTAACTGATTCAGAGGCCATCCACTTCAGATTGGTACCAAACCCAAGTCAAGATTCGGAAAACCAAGGCTTCATGCTTCCCATTTGCTCATGCTTAATGAAAAAATGGCAATAGCTTTTTCTCCTTTGTCAGAACTGAATGGCATTTACATGTGTTGTATCCCCTTGGGAGGAGGTCATGCCTGCCAAGTGTCAGGGGGAAAAAACAGATGCAGTGTTTTTTGTGTTATACACTTTTATATTATAACCTCCTTATTTCTTGGCAGAATTGGATGAAATTTGCAGGGATAGTAGCCTCTTCTGAGGGGATAAAGCCTGCCAAGTTTCAGATGAATAGGTGCAGGGATGCTTATCCCACCTACTTTCCTTCGGGACAGGGGAAGGGAATAGGTATTGTAAAAACTTACCTATTCCTGATCACTTTTTTGAATGGTACAGAGAGCCTGTAATATATGTCACTTCATTTCCATGTCCCTTTATTTTAGTGGTGGAGAAAACAGTAGGTTGTCCATATTTCCCCACTATCAATTTTTCCTAAGTAGGTTTATGCTGGGAAGAGCATTTGCACGTGTCCCACAGTAAAGTACTCCCTAGAAAAACTGCTTTCAGCCCAAGGGTCAAATTCCATTTTGGAGAAGTTCTCATGGGCTGCATTCCAGCACTGGACGGGGGGGGGGGGGGGGCAAATGCAAAAGGGGCATAGCTATGTCACTAGTAGCTATATCTTAGGGAAGTTTTCAACCTTTTAGGTTCAGGGGAAAACTGCACAAAATCTGGGAAACTTTTGTTTCACACCGCCTTTCCCCTGACCATGATCACTATCTTGTCCCTGACAGCCCAGGGTAACCCAGGAAGGCTAGATTACAACCCCAGGAGGGCTGGATAAGAACATATGAAGAACCTTGCTGGATCAGACCAAGGGTCCATCTAGTCCAGTATTCTGTTCACAGTAGTGATCAACTAGCTGCCTATTGGAAACCCACAAGTAGGACATAAATGCCACAGCACCCTCCCGCCCATGTTCTCCGGAAACTGGTGTACATAGACGTACTGCCTCTGATCCTACAGGTAGCATGCCGCTGTCAGGCCTTGTAGCCATCAGGATTTATAATCTGGGTCTGAATTTCTGAACATTGTAGATTACAATGGAAGTTGCCACAATGGAGTTTAACATGCTCATTTGGGACTTCTGCTTGTGGAACATGTGCAAGAAAACTTGTAGCCCTTTCTGCTGTAAACGCCTGACCGTGTGAAGCCTCAAAATCAGCCTCATAAACTTCTTTGAAAATCCATCAATGTAATATTGTGTAGGCGTGTAGTTTTTAACAAGGATTATAAAAATATGCTGAATGTCGGTTTCCTAATCACTGAAGCGTTATTGCAGACAGTAAAAATAATTGCAAATGCATTTTCATTCTCAAGAAACCCCAAGTGAGAACCGTTTTTCTTCCTTTGTAATTTACAGACACATGAAACTCGAGAAATCTTGCACTTTCACTATACAACGTGGCCGGACTTTGGAGTCCCCGAGTCTCCAGCTTCGTTCCTCAACTTCCTGTTCAAAGTGAGAGAGTCGGGGTCGCTGAGTCCTGAGCAGGGACCCATTGTTGTGCATTGCAGTGCGGGGATTGGAAGATCAGGAACTTTCTGTTTGGTTGATACTTGTCTCCTCTTGGTAAGAACAGCTTGTAGGAGGTGTTGGCAAGCACGTACAGCATAATAACAGCGCTGGCTCAGCTGGAGCAGAGCGGAATATCATTCAGAAACTTTGGCAAGCCGTTTACATAATGACCATTTTGGACATCTCTCTGAATTCTTCTTTAGCATAATCCCATTTTAGAGACATGCAGGGTTGCCACAGACTCTGTGCCATTGAAGCACACGGCACACACACCCTCACCTCCACCAGACACTGAAATTAATGTGTGGTCTGGGCAGTCCGCATGGAGTCCCATATAAATTACTGTCCAGTTCTTGTGAATCTTCACCCTAAAAAAAGGAGTGGGAGAAACACCAAAAGGAACAACACGCCTTAATTTTCAGACTTATTGCAATAATTTTTGACCATTATCCAGAGCTCATGTCCCTCTCCAAAGTTCTCGCTACCACAGCTAGAACCCTGGCAGAGAATCCCATTCTGTTCTCCTCCCACTTAAATTCCAGTGCTAAGCACATTTAATTGTAAATGGGACCCCGCTGCTGTGCAAAGGATTACAGATCTACAGCGCAATCCTGTGCACATTTATTTGTCAGTAAGTCCCAGTGTGTTCACTGGAGCTTACTAGAATGCTTAGTACTGCAGCCTTCAGTGATGGCTGACACACAAAATTGAAACTACGAGTGATAAATTTTGGATTGCATATCAAATCATTGAAGTGTTGGCCATTAGGCGACAGCATTCACCTTTCAGTTGTTTTGCAGTGGAGAAATTATATTGTTTCTTTGTAGTTCATTAAACCTTGCTGTGTCTCTATGATTGCTGTTCTCAGAAGTTTTTCCCCCCCTGTCCAATACTGGTTTCTTGCAATTTCTGCTTTTATGAGTTTGCGTTATATATGTCTTAAGATATTATATGATGTGTCATGCATGCTGTAATGACCACTGGCACCTTGGGACGCTAGCGCTTCCCAGAACAACTCTAGAAACCTATCATTTATGGGATGGGGCAGGTCAGCGGAGCTCTTTTCTGCAAGCTGACCTGTCCTGTTTTGTAAATGCTCGTTTGAGGTTGTTTCTGGCTACTGTAGCTTCTACAGCTCTAGCTTTAATTCCACCAGTGGCCATTCTCACTATCATAGGGGTAGTTTTGGATAATGCCCACAATGTTTAAAATAAAACAAATTAGAGCATAAACTGAGTGTCACGTTTCTCTGTTCAGATGGACAAAAGGAAAGACCCTTCTTCTGTCGACATTAAGCAGGTTCTTTTAGAAATGAGAAAATACCGTATGGGGCTTATACAGACCGCAGACCAACTTCGTTTCTCTTACTTGGCTGTTATAGAGGGAGCAAAATTTATTATGGGAGACTCATCTGTGCAGGTGGGTAGTACTAGCAATGTATTGAATATGTTCTAGTTTGTCCTTAGTTTTAAAAATGTTTGCCCCATGTTTTGTGGAAGATCAATATTTATTTATATTTTTTACATATTTATACCTGTTTATAATGCCCAACAGCCTAGGCTCTCTGGACAGTTTACAACTAAAACCATAATATAATAATCCAGATTAAAATTTTAAAAATCACATAAAACCAGAATAAGTTACAGTCCAGGGAAAGCTTGTCTAAAAAGATATGTTTTTAGGAGACGTTTAAAAGATATTACATTTTCCGCTTCCCGAACCACACAAGGGAAGATTTTCCAGAGGGTGGGTGCTGCTACAGAGAAGGCCTGCTGTCAAGGACCTTCATGACGACATTCTCTTTGTCTCGGAATGATGAGCAGGGCCTCATCTGAAGATAGTAAATGTCGCCTGGATGTATATAAGGGAAGTCAGTCTGCCAGGTATCCTGGTCCCAAATTGGTTAGGGCTTTATAAGATAATAGCATGACCTTCTACATAGCTCAGTAGCTAACAGGCAGCCAGTGTAGTATGCAGGACCATAGGACTTAGGGCCAGCCCAAGACATTTTGCTGCCTGAGGCAAAGGACAAGATGGTGCCGATATTCCATTCCTTGTACAAAGGCTGACTGGTTGTTGGCAGTTGAATTTTTCTTCAACATTGGCAATAGGACAGCATCCTCCATCCCACTTGAAGGCAGCAGGCTTGCTTAGGGGGCCCACAGCTCTCTCCAACCCCTTGCTGCCATCTGCTGCCTGAGGTGACTGCCTCACTCTGCCTAATGGTCAGGCCGGCCCTGATAGGACTCAAAGGGATTTGGAGGTGATAAGATGCACTAAAATATTATGATCCACAACTTGACCTGCAACAGAAACATAAGCATAAACCTGGCTATAGGAGGCCACATGTGTGGTTGCAATTGCCTGATCCAGAAGCAATTCTTTTACAACTTGGGGCAGCAAGATGTTATGTGGAAAAGCAACTCCTGCCCTGATGCTGCTCACCTGCCCACTTCCTCCTTTATCTTGTAGCACAACGAAGACTCGTTGGGTAGCACGTGGTTGCTTCAGGTACTCCCTGCCATAGCCACCTAAAACTTGTTTGCAATAGGTAGAACAAACTAATAACTTTTCCTTGAAAATGTTAATGTTTTAGTGGTCCAGTAAATTCCTAATCGCTGGGTTCTCATTTCGGAGGATGTCAATAAGTCTCTGTTTCTGTTGAAGGAGCAATGGAAAGAGCTCTCTAAAGAGGACTTGGACCCACCCCCAGACCATACTCCACCACCACCCAGGCCACCCAAACGAACCTCAGAATTGAATAATGGAAAGGCATACGATCTCATGGAACCTTTTCCAAAACATCAGGTGACCGAGGAAGAAATCACACCTGCAGTCGGCATGCTGGAGGCGAAGGTTCCTGATGGCAGGGGTTGCAGCCCTGAGCAACTAGATATGGAGAGGTAATGTTGACAAGGATTATTTTGGAACGCTTGCAGCAGACTTTCAGCAGCCATGCAGCCAGCAAGCGGTCCTAGGTCATAGAGTTCCTGCACCAAATCAAATGCCTTTCGTTCCTTTCCCAGTGGTTTTACCAATCTATGCGAGGCGCGCTGCTGTTTCATTTGTCAGTGTAGAAAGAGTAGAGATGTGAAGGTTGAGCAGAAAGGGATGAGAACATTTGGGGAAAGTTCCCCTTTCTGTGCATTTTTTGTTCTCCACCAGCAGAAAAAAATTGCCAGGAGGGGAGAGCACTATCTTCAAATAAGCAGATAAAATAATTTGGGATTGGTAAATCAATAGTGTTACTTTTAAGCTTCAAAATCATCCATGGGCATCTTAACCAAAGCTATATCCTTCATTATATGGCTCAATCATGTTAGAAAAGTATAATTTTTAAAGAAGACAAAAATAGTTCTGAAAGCAGTCGGGCTTGTTTTTTATATGCCTTCAAATTATTCTGAAAATGGAAAATGCTAAAATTAGGAAACTAGATCCATTCCCAGAAGATGTGGAAGGGTGGACGCCTTGTCTCGCAATTATAACGTATTTCTTTTAAAGTAGCTATGTAAGCTTTGCACTCGATGTGTCTGAAAGGGGTCTCTTACTTGGCAATCTCCATTTCTCAGTGGAACTGAAACACTCTTACTGGAACTGAAACAGTGTCAGGGTGGAACTATAAATCAGTTGTAGTTCTGCGATCCTTTTTAGAGGAGAAAAAGTCTCTAAAAATAATTATGGAACTAACTATAAAAAGTAGTTCCACCCTCCATTGCTCAAAGTACGTTGCAAAATATCAGAGAAGTGGTTTGTGTCTCTAAAGAGAGCTTAGAGATGATGAAAGGTTTTCCACTCCGCTAGAAGAAGCAAAAGGTCAGCATCAATTTTATCTCTTCATTGGAGGAGAGCTTATTACCTGTCAGTCCAAACAGCCATAACTTAAAAACGCCAGAAACGGAGCACAACACTTATCAAAAGCATGAGATAGAAACAAGGAGCACTTCTGAGCACTAGATGTCACTGCTGCTTCATGAGAGATAGTATAATTTCTAAATGAATGTCAGAGGATTCAACGCAGACCTATTTTTATCTACGGCAAGACATACAGGGCTGAAAACCCAGCTTTTCAGAGCCCATATTCTCATCTCGCAACACAAACCAGACAAAGTAGTTCTTTCTGTCACACAAAAGGGAGTTCAGATGAATGGAATGTTGACGGAAGCCTTAATTTGTCTGTTCCTGAAGAACAATGCTAGAGGCAATTCTTTAGTAGTAAAGAACAAAACATAAAATTGTTTATTCTTAAAACAAAAATGAAACATTGATAGATAGAATAGGAGACGAGAGATAAACTCATGGTATCAAGACTTCTTGGAGACTTCTTACTAGCTGTTACTAGAAAACATAACTGTCACAGAGAGAACTGTTAGAACGAGGGAACAAGCCTGGGAATTGCATTATTTTTTATTTTATTTTTTATTTATTCTGCCTTTTTTCCTGCAAGGAACCCAAGGCGGCATACATAATCTTCCTCTCCACTTTATCCTCACAACAACAACCCTGTGAGGTGGGTTAGGCTGAGAGTCTGTGACTGGCCCAAAGTAACCCTGCTAGAACCCGGATCTCCCGACTCCCAGTCCGACACTCTAGCCACTACACCACACTGGCTCTCAGTGTAGTACAGACCAAGAACCAGTTAGTTAAAGAGATACTAACCAGTCAAAGTAAAGAATATAGTGCAAACATGTCTAACTGACTGTCTCTGCTGTACTCCTCCCTTATGACAGGCTGAGTTTCTTGCACGCTCGATGTTGATCACATCTAATATGGAAATGATTTCCTCAGGACCACACTGATGGACAGTGAAGGAAGCCTGACGGCTTGGTCTTCCTTACCCCACCATTCTTTCCTTGACTCCAATATAGATTTTCACTTTTTCACCTTTTGATAAAATTTCAGATGCAGTCCTCATTCAGTCATTATCCTTCAAGCCTCTCCCTTCACCTTCAGTGCTCTTCTGGTAACTCTGCAGTTAAATGATGGGCCCCGAAATGTAGCGTTCCATTTGAGTCAGATTAACTATTTTATCATTTCACTATAATGGTCAGAACACTGGAGTAAAATTTAGCCTGCCAAAAGCAAGATTGCATCAATGTTCGTGAGTGTTAAGCAGTCGGGGAAAAATGGCTGTTTGTCATTTACGTGAAATGAATTCTTTTCCCTCTGTCCTCCTTCTCCACACATAGCTCCTTGTCCTTTTGCCATGCTGCCTGCTCCTTTTATGTCTTACTATCTACCTCACCAAATAAGCATGTGCCAGTATGCTTTGTAGTTCCTTTCCTCAGGTGACAAGGAATCCTTCTGATCAGAATATATTTACCCTTGTTCCTCAGAGGTATCCAAGACACTGAGCTTAGGAAGAGAACTGTTGATGCTTCACCGCACAGTGAAGAGATGGTAAAGCCAGAAGAAGAGGATGACGAGAACATGATGTCAACTTGGAAACCATTTCTGGTCAACATCTGCATGTTCACTGTCCTGACTGCAGGAGCGTACCTCTGTTACAGGGTGTGTTTTCATTGATGGACATGCCGGCGATCGTTCCGAAACGCCAGTAACGTCACCAGTGTTTAACTTGTTTCTATAAAAAAAAAAAGCTGAAGGGGGCAACCAAGCCTTGTCCCAGTGGAAGAGTATATTTTAAGTTTGAGAAGCTGGAACTTTGGTTAGGGCTTAAAGAGAAAGTTGATGCACTAGGGTTTAATGTTAGCCCTACGGTCCCAAGAACATAATATTCTAATCTCAGGGCCTTAAGATATTCAGGAGTAAGCAGAGAATATGCCAAATAAGTCTTGTGTTTTTCATTATTTTTCCTTATTTTTTAAAATGGAATAATAAGAGTTTACAACACATTGTTGTTTTTTTAGTCTTTTAAAGCCAGTTTTTGTTCTTTTGGTGTTGTTGAGGGGTTTTTTGTTTTGTTTTGTTTTTCAAAAAAAGAAAAGAAAAAGAAGCTAGCCACAAGTGAAAACTGCTTGTATTCTCCAAGTGTTTGTAACCAAATACGCGATTGGGTTCCTTAAAACACCACTATACACCCACATATACACACCCCTGAAGAATGTACAACTTTTTTTGAGAAGGGAGAGCTCTTTACTGCTTGCCTTTTAAAGTCTGAGGGGTTAATCTCTAAAGAACCACTTCTGTATAACCTCTATGAATTAAATTGGCTGTTGCTCAGGAGCTCCGGTGAATAAATAGAGATGATTTAGTCCCACCACCACCACCACCGTTGAAGTTGGATTGTACCTTGAGATTTTTTTGGCAGTGCAGTTAAGATCGGATATATTTGATCATATTTAGATAGGGTTGTTTTTTGTTTTGCTTTCATTACACATTTATTATAATGGGCACTTGCTATTGCTCAGGGCATCCTGACAGGTCAATGCTACTATTTTGTTCCTCCCTTTTAGACAAAAAGGAACTGCATTTATCCCTACCCACCCTCACCCATTGCAAGTCTTCTGTTACACTCTTATTTGTGCGCACATGCTGATTGCATTGCACCATAAACTTTCCAGTTACCTATCTTTTGGAGGAGGGGAGGCAAAATGCAACCAAGATATGTGCACCAGCATTAAAAAAAATGGTTTCAGATACTTGCTTTAGAAAGGACCAGTTTTAAAGCTGCTTTATTATTTGGAATGTAAGATGCAGTTTCACTCTAGACTTGCCATGTGAAGAATGTGCTTTGTGTTTAAAACAGAACAAGAAGAGTTTAAAAGTCATAATAACAATAAATCTCCGTATTACAGAGAGCCGTTGGTAATGTTTCTTAATAATTCCTGAGTAGCTAATGCTGGGGGCAGCTTTCTTTTGGAGAAAAGGTGAGCAGACCTAGCTCTCCAGATCAGCTAGTCATTTCGCAAGATGCAAGCCACTGTATTGGTAGGCTTTCATTGTGTTGGCTTTTATTTTTATTTTTTAAGAAAAGCATTTCAAGATTGATTTTTATTTGGTTTAAGATCATGCTGTTTAGTAACCAGGCTTAAGGCTGCAGTTCTATACACACTTACCTGAAATTGAGCCTGATTGAACTCAGAAGGACTTAATTCTAAGCAGCATATGTAGGATTGCACTGTAAGCATCTGAATCTTCTGCCTCTGCAGAAAAGTAATCATCCTTATTCAGAACAAATCCATGGGGTTAGATCCAGATTTAGAGTGAACCTAACACAATAAATGGGATTTGATTTACTCCTGACTAACTTAAGTCCCATTGATTTCAATGGGTCTACTCTTGAGTATGACAAGGTCAGGATCCAACCCATGGACTTTTTGTTCCACTTGAAAATGGGGGGCGGAGGGGTTTTTTGATACAGTGTAGCTCTGGTAACTGGCCGTAGCTGCGAAAAGAAGGGCATAAATTAGGCCAATCATGTATTTTACTTTTGTTGACTGGGTTAGTAAGCTGACTTGTTAACTTCTGTTTTTGTGAGCACCAGAAGTAATAACACAGAGGAATCCTTTGTCTATGGTGCAGAGAACAAGACAAATTTATTCATTAGTGTTGTAGTTGTTTCAGAGTAAAACCATGACAGCTAAACTACAGTGCGACTAATTACTGCTTTGAAAATTCTGCGTTCTACTTATATAGCACTTAAGCTCCATCCCCTTTAAAACAAATCTATAACATAATAGACTTTTCACTCCATATTTATTTTTGTTCTCCACAACTCTTGCAGACTTTAGCTCTTTTTTCTCCCTTGAATCAATGAGGCGTTAATTAATAGTCTTGAGGAAGGAAGGAAGAAAGGAGAGGTCTGATTTTAAAAAATAAAGTTTAAAAGCTAAGGTTGCATCAAGGGCTTTTCTTAAGTACAATAATAAATCCTCAGGTAGTACTGGAATCTTACAAAAGACGTTACCTGTGAGATTGTTGTTCAGATCAGAATTTGAAAGGAGGAATATTGTTAAGTGGTCAATATTTAATAGTAATATTGGAAATATGAGAAATATTGATATGAGTATAGAAAATGGTATAATATATAATGGCTCATCTGTGTATTTTACTATACAGTATGTGGATTGCTTTGTCCCCATTAATCTCATTCAGTGGGATATTGTTCAAAAGTGGCATTTGTATCCCATTTTTACTCAAATGCATGTATAGAGTCTCCTAAAAGTGTCCTGATCAAAATCCATGTGCTTGAAAGGTGAAAATATATTTTTTTATATTTCTGCTTTCTGATGTGCCCAAATTATACTTGCATGATCCGATCATTTAAATGGCTGTGGATCCCAAGGGTGTCACTGAAGTTTCTTTGTTCAGCCAATAGATGGGTAGGTGTGTGTGTGTGCTCTCTTTAAAAACAAAAACGAAACAGGTAGCCTGTGTCTTGCCTACTTTTGGCATGACCTTCTATTCTGTTTTCTACGTATGCCATGTAACCCAGTTGTATACCACTCATTTAAGCCAAGTAAGTATAGTACGAACATTCCAGAGTGAGTACAAAGCCATATTCACACCTCTCTCGTGCGCATACGCTGGTTTTCTGCAGCAAATAGCTGAAACACAAGGTGTCCAAATACACACTGAGCGGTCTTCTCTGATATTCCAAGGGAGAAGCTTCTCACAAAAGGCACCAGAACCAAAGTGAGATTTAAAGTCTGTGCTTTTTATTTTATAGAGAACAAGGTGTGTTTTGTTTTTTTTAAGAAACAGCAAAGCTCTTGAAAATAACAGTGGGTGATAAATGAATTGTAATATTCTTCCTCACAGGAGGAAATAGTTGAATCCAGAATGTTTCTCTTTAGAATCCACAGTGTGACTTGATTGTATAATACTTGCATCCCTTTAGTCAGGAAGAACTAAAGATCTTTCTTGCCATCCAGAGAAAGGGAGAGAAATCAGCTCTAGCTACCATGTCCCTTTAGGCCTGCTGGCATCACTGTTTGCCTTTTACCCATTAGAACTCAAGGAAGACTTGTACTGTAGTGAAAACATACAGTAGAATGCCCTAATCAAGCCCAGTGAGGTGTGTATAAGGCTTATAATGCTGAACTGTAAGCATTTTGTTTTGATGTCCTGTATATGTATGTAGTAGTTTTGGGTGTGTATATACAGTAGCGTTTCAAAGTGGATGTATTGGTTAACCTATTCTTGGGGTGGGGGGGAATGGAGAAAAAAATATCCATGTTTAAACTTGTTAGAAAGTTAGTGAGCTGCTCTGCTATATGCCTTAAGCAAATATTTACTCATCAGGTCTTTCTTTTTTACAGATTGCCATAGAAAACTTTTTTTAAAAAAAACAAAAATAAAAAAAAAAACAAGCTAAATGTTTTGGTATAATACGTTTTCAGGTATATTGTCTTTTGTGTAAGGCGCTGCAATGACCTCACAGTTTCAGTAAAACTGTACAGTTTTTCAATTTCCCATACAGATTTTCAGTTCTCATTTTAGCTGCAACAATAAAATTCTTTTGTAAAGAAGTACATGTCTGATTTTTCTCCACTTCTTCTTTTACACGCAGCTGCAAAGGCTCTGCATTGAACCTGTGCTTGGGGCCAATCTATGCGTGGTTTTTATCATGTAGTTCTACCCTTGCAGTTTTTCCCAGAAATTGCCAGCATGCCAAGGTGGTAGGGAGCAATCCAAATCAAGACGGTAACATGGAGCAAAAGGTTAAAGCCCTCCTGCACCCCATGCTGGGTCGTAATCCAGAGCCCGTGCTTGCAGCTTGTGAAAAACAACCCTGTACTCAAAGGCAGAACTACATGATGAAAGTCACTTGTAGCTTGCTCCTTGGGCTGGTAGAACTAGTGCTGAACTTTGGCTCGGTTCAGATGTAATTCTGAACTATAGTTTAGTGCTACATGAATAAGACTCTTTTTTTTAATTATTTTTTATTTTATTTTATTTTTTATTTTTTATTCATTTTCAACACTATATAAACATAAAAAAAAAATTCCAAAATATAACTGAAACAAACACAATAGGGAAAAAAACTTCAAACATCTGCTACATACATATTGAATAATTGTTGAGTACAAATATCAAAAACTATTACATATACCTTATCATACTACAACATCTTCGTTCTTAACATAAAAGTGCACCCCCCACCTCGGGATCATTCTTGAGTCCAAAATCTAATCGTTTCTTCTGCTGGTGGTTTCCCACTTCCCTTAGTAAACACAAACACTAGGAACTGTTTCCAGATTCCTTCGAACTCATTTATTTTAGTTACGCCTTTTCTCCACTTAATATTACATGTCAGTTTATCATTAATGGCTATGTCCCATACTTCTTTATACCATTCCTCAATAGAATATTCCCCTTGAATCTTCCAGTTCCTAGCTACCATCAGTCGTGCTGCAACCAACAAACTCGATATCAGCTCTATAGTTCCTTTTCCACACTTTATATCTTCAAATAGTGACAGCAATGCTATTTTTGGTGTTTGTTCTATTTTCATTCCCACTATTTCTTCAATTTCTGAGAACACCATCTTCCATAATCTTTGTACATATTTGCATTGCCACCACATATGTAAATACGTTCCTTTTTCCCCACAACCTCTCCAACAATTTGCTGAATGTTGATCACTTATCTTATTCAATCTAACCGGGGTTAGGTACCACCTCCATAAAATTTTAAAATAATTCTCCTTTATTCTTACTGATAAACTTCTCAACACTCTTTGTTTCCATAGTCCCTCCCAGCTCTGTCGCCCTATTTGTATCTTCAAATCTGATTCCCAAACCATTTTCTCTGTATTCTCTCTAAACTCCTTCTCTAACAATATTTTATATATTTCACTCATTAATCCTTTTAAAACTATACTACCTCCTTTTCCTTTCTCCTTACTTACTACTAATTCTTCAAACCTCGTCATCTTTCTGCACATTCTGTTATCTTTAATCCACTTTTTATTCCATTGATCTAATTGACCATATTCTAGCCACGATAGCTTCTTCTCCTTTAACAAATTTTCCATATCCTCTCTTGTTTTAATATCTCTTACCCAATCCTTTAATTTTATTTTATTTTTCTCTTTTAATATTTTACATAATCTACCCTTTAGATCTTCTGGGAAATTCTTTAACATTATTATCGGTGCTAGTGGAGAGTTGCTCGGAAGCAGCTTCCCTTTAAATTTACTCCAAATTTCCCATGAAAAGGAAATGAATAAGACTCAGCAGGCCTCAGGCTTGCCTGCTCTGTCCCATCCCACTCCATCCTCTGGCAGAGTTGCAGGGAAAAGATTGAAAACTTCCACTTTTAAACTAATTAGAGTTCTCTGTTACATCCAAACTTGATGAACTCTTATTAGTTTATAATTTGACAGTAAGCCAGGTTCTGATTTCATATGCTTCTCATCTCATCTCAATAGTGCCATGGAGAGGATTGGGGGGGCAGAGTATCTGGGCCCAAATCTCGTTTGCATAGTGCTATGGTTTAGTGTTGTATCCAAAAGGGCCTGTTGTCTAAGGGAGGAACCCCCCCCCCGATGTTTAATTACACAGCTAGCACCAAAACCACCAACCCCAAAATTAATCACGTCTCTTCTGCTCCCCTAACATATAGGACAATGTCTAGGATGTTGTTTTATGGGTTTTCTTCACATCAGCAAAAATGATACGGATAAGGGGAAATGGTTAAGGGGAAGAAGAAATTACTCTTTTTTTTTTGCCATCCACTGAGTATGAATTTGCTATGGAGAAATAATGCATATGACTGGGTGTGCCTACTGAACTTTGAGAGTTAGGATGCAGCAAGAAACATCCGTACGAAGCAGCATGACATGGCCACATATCTGGAGTTAGGCCAAAGCTGCTGGCTGGGTGATTCTAGGAGTTCTAGTCCAACACACCTGGAGGACCCCAAGTGGGGAGTGCTGACATATAGAGAGAGGGCTGAGCGGAGTACTGCAAAGGAATAGACGATTCTGGTCTTCGGACAGAGATGGAGAGATCAGTGCAATAGAACATTATTGAAGTGAATTCTGTTATACTGTACAACGCCAAGAGAAATCTATTTTGAGGTGTTTGTTGCTGTTATTATTATTATTATTAATAATAATAATAATAATAGGTATGACAGACTCACCCCATATGCAAATCAGCTTGTTTTCAATTAACATCACACCAAACAGCCAGAGTTAGTATCTTTGGTCAGGACTGTGCTTGTGCTTCCAAGTGCTGCTCTTAAGATACAAGAGTATTGTTGGGAACTTCACTCTTTGTACTTATATGAGCAAGCTTGCTAGAGCAGATGAAAAGTCCATTTCGTTGTGTATCCTGTGGTCAGCTGGATGGCTCTAGAAAACCCACAAAAGAAACAGCCCTCTGCAACTGTGCGTCTCTAGCATCTGGTATTCAACCCCTGAACATGGAGGTCTCCTTTAGCTTATCACAGTTGTTGACAGACCAATTAGCTATCTTCCATCAATTGGTCTAGGTCTTTAAAAAAAACCTGTTGGGTGGCTTTGCTATGTTGATTGATAATATGCGAATGCAAGTAGTTTCTGATCTAGCAGAGAAAGGTGTGGAAGGATCTGGAGATAATGGGCAGCATCCAATGCAAATTATGATGCCTAAACGTAAAGGAACACTTGTGATGGAGGCTGTTTCCGCTAGGACAGGGGTGGACTCCTAATCTGCCCCTCCCCTGGACCCCCCCAGATGGCCATATCCCCTGGCCCCACCGCTTTCCTCCAACCACCAATCGTTTCATGGTTTCACAGCTTTTGTGCAGATCTTCTCCCGCTCTAAAAGGCTGAATTGCCTCTCCTAAGGCCTTCATTACTGTCAGCAACAGCTTTAATTAAAATATGCTGGTATTTTTTTGTGGGTTTGATCCTAACCCCTTTTTGCCTGGCCCAATCCTCTCAGCCCCACCCAGTGCTGGAGTGTAGCCTCCAAGAGCTGCTCCGAAACTGTATTTGCACCCAAGGCTGAAAGAGTTTCCCCATCTTTGCGCTAGAGCAACATAATTTCCATTAGCAGTGGTGTTGCATTAGATGTGGTCTAATTGCCATTTTCCTAGTATCTTTTTTAAAAATGCATGCGGTTTGTATGTAGCCTCTGCATTTTATTAACTGAAAATGATCCACGGCATACATGAAAACACAGTGGCCCTGTTCAGAAGACACTTTAAACCACTATTGTTGTTATGTTCTGTTTGGGGGCTTTCCATATTCATCTAGTCAGCCACTGTTCTTACCCAGCAGGGCTGAGTACCAACCCAGAAACAACACCTGCCTGCCTTGTTCTGCTATCGGATCTGAATAGTTTTGTTCCATTGTTTTGTATTTAATGTAAATAATAAATTGAAGAAAAATGAAACGACATTTCAAACATTTTATTAAAACTTTTTCAAGGAACAGAATATGTAAACGAATCCCAGCAATAAATACTGAAAAGTACAAACACAATGTACTGTATAAAATATGTACATTAAAGCTAAGGGCCACGATCCAACGATGAGAGCCTGCACACACACGAAGTATTTCTCATTACCAATAGAAAAAGCACACACACACTCATACAATCAAAGCCCTAACATGTTTACACAGAAGTAGGTTTCAGAGTTCAGTAAATAAGTTTAGTAGTATAGTCATAGACCACTTTAAAACAGTTCTTTGTTTTGATCTAAACAAGTGTTGTAAACCCAGAATTAGGCACACAACTGGGCGGAGCTAGTTTCTTTCATATCTCACGCTAGATATTGGTGTGTGTGTTTTAACCTTCAAGGACAAAACAAAGAAACTTGGAATAGCAAAATGCCACCAAACAAAGCCATATACAAAGTTAAGAAAGAAGTGCACTTACCAACAATTTGTTTTTTGGGGGATGACATTTTTTTGTCCCAGGTGCATTTTGTGTATTGAAAGAAACCTGTAAATGGTAAGAGGCTGAAATTTGGGGACAATATTTACTACTATGCTGGTGACAATCCCTTAGGCGGACTACATTTTACATCAACTTCTGTGTAAATTTTGCACTTTAAAAAAATGCACCGGGGTAGAATTTACCCTGTGATCTTGGATAAAGGTTATGATGTGTGGCGGCTTAACTGCCAGAGGTGAATAAGGAAGTCACAAATCTCCCCAAGTTTTTTTTTAACCAACATAAGGTGCCCAAAAGAAGACTGCAAGTTAAGTTGCTGTAGCTAGTTCATAATTTTAGAAACCTGTTGTTGAAAGTCTTGATCCACAAGATTAAATGAATAAATACATGCCATATTCCGTCTCCTCCTGGGCCTAGAGAAAGGTGTATGTTTGTCTTGATTTGAAGTTGTAGATGGCGGTCTTTTCTTTAATGCCGTTCACTCCCGGAAGTCCCAGATTTATCTCTCTTGTTTGTGTTTTTCCTGCATGAACACCATAAATTTCTGAGATACTCACTTCAGTGCACTGTGCCTTCGTAATCCAAATACACTGCAGGCTTAACATTTGTTGTTATACTGAAGATTGGGGAATTTGGATACTTCATAGTTCAGAGTACATACTGGTAATGAGAACAGAGTCACCAAGCCTTTTTACACCTGCCAGCTGTGTTAAAAACCCCAAAAAACTGTTCTTTCTCTGATGGTTCTGATATTAAAATGCAGCTAAGGTAGATTTTCAATTTTTATGCTTCGGTCTGCACTCTAGGTGTTTACATGCTAATAAAAGCAAACCCAGGATGAGCAGAACAGCTGGCCTCACTTGAAGATACCATTCAAAATATTGTAATTTCTATTTCAGCTTCTTGATGCATGGTATCCCTCAGTTCACAACAGATTTTGTCCATTTTTTCAAAAGCCAGCCTTCCTTTTTCACCTGCAGACGTAGAAAGAGATAGACATCCCTAGGGGTTAAACATCAATGTTTGCCAAGCAAAGTATCCCTTATACATAACACTTCCTTTTGGGGGAGCTTAACTCTTCTGTGTTATTGACCAATTTACACAACCACATGGGAAGTATCCCTTGTGGAAAGTCGGTTCAGGATATGCCTAATGGTTTGCAGCAATAATCCAAAAACAAGCCAGCTATAATACCTGGAGCATTTTACAGAGCTCCAGAACCTGGCTTACAGAGTTCAGATGGTTTTTCAAAGAATTCAATAATCGTACTTTGGGCTACCATCCAAAGAGAAAGCTGCTTAAATAGTTCCATAGATTTTAGTATGATTTCAATTACTCTTCCACAGCTGGACTACAGAACAGGTAGCTTGCAGTATAACCTACCCACCTCCTTTACACATTTATCAGGGGGTAGGAGCATGAACCAGATTCTTCCTTTCTGAAAGACTCATCCTGGTTTGCTTATAGCCTGTACTAGTTGAATGAATATAGTAAAAAAAAATGCATTTAACTTGGGAACATAAGCTTGTTTGCAACTCGGATTTAAGCACATTTGCCTTCAAACTTGCTTGATCAGCATGACTTGTGGTCTGCGCATTGCGCATTGCAACATACTGAGAACCAATCTACACATGCAGGATGAGTTGGTAGAATTCTGGTCAATACTGTGTCAGACAGCTGGTGCAGGGGATATCTACTCTTTTTTAAAAAAAAATCCACCCCCACATTAACAATTTTCATCAGCAACTAACTCTTTGAGAGGAATGTCAAATGTGTTTGTGATAGAAAATTGTACTTTTTTTTAAAAAAAAAAAAGTCACTTTCACCCACCCCCAGACTGGGGTAGACTGGGATCACAGTCCAGAATTTTCCTACCTCATTCTGAATGGAGTGTATACTAACACTGGCTATTCCAAAGAAAGGGTGGGTGGGATATGAGACTTCTGCTTGCTATATAATGTTAAAAATCCATGCATCTCCCTGGCAGAACTGGTTATATTATATATATTGGGGGGGGGGGGGGGGATAAGGTTCATTCTTTGCCCTACTGTAACCAGAATCCTAGGCTGTTCTTCAGGTGCCCCTGACATCTGAGGTGCAGCAGGTGGCTAGAGGGAAAGGGCCTACTCAGTGGTAGGCACTGAACCATGGAATGCCATTCTGTGTCTGTGAAGGAGGCAGAGTCAGCCAATGCTGCAGGCAGCAGCTGCTGGACCAGAGCATAGATGGGGGAACTGGAACCTCTGTGGATGTTGCTGGACTACAGCTCCCATCACCACCATCCATTGGCCATGCTGGTTGGGGTTGATGAAGTTGAAGCCCAATAACATATGAAGGGCTACAGGTTCCCCATTCCACCAGCATAGTAGGTAATAGGTATGGGATGAAAGGAACTGAAGCCACTGTTTCTATTAATGTGCACTTCTCTTGGGAACACCATTCAGACAGGACATTTGCTCAGTAAACTTGCCAGAACGGTGCTGAGGATTGCCCCCCACAATGGCTAATGATCCCCAGTTGCATGAGCCCCAGGAGGGGCCATCCAAAAGGCAGGAAGGAGGTATGAGAGCAAGCAGTGTGGCATCTCAGTGCAAGAACCCTAAGAAAAGCAACTCCGAGGCTTCTGCTCTTTAATGTGCTACTCGCGTGCATTCAATATCCATCAGGAGAAAATCATTAAAGCATTTACCAAATGAAAGAGTCGTTTCTCTGGCAACGTTCCGCACTTCCTCTGTCTCTGATAGACACAGTCTGGCAATTTGCTCTATGCTTTCAATGCCCTGTGTTGTAAAAGAAGCAATAGCAACAGCTGTTTAAGCATTTCAAACTGTTCCCCTCTCTTAGCATCAATGCATTAATTCATGGATAGCTAATCTGTGGCATAGTTAATGGAGATTGGTGGCACTCTTTGGGAGGAGAAGGAAGCTCCACAGACTGGCAGGGCCGGCCCTCCCATGAGGCAGGAGGGTGAATCCCCCACCTCAGGTGGCGGATCTGGAAGAGTAACAGATCCCACATGTCCCACCACCAGGAGGGCCATAGGTTCCAATGCCACTGCTGCCTTATGCCTCTCAAAGTGGGTTATCCTCACTCTGAGTAAGGCACAGGCAGGTGGCCACTCTGGAAAGCAGCCGCAAGAGAACGGCCTTCCCACTATATCAAACACACACACACCAACACACACCAGGCTCAATGAACACAGCAGCAAAATTCACCCCTCAAAATAAGGATTCCAAGCAAATAAAACTAGCTGGAACCCTCAACAAGAACATGCCACACTGCACCATTTTGTTCATTTCTTGATTGTTTCTCATTTCAAAGCAACAGTATCAAGATTCATTCACTGATTTACAGGCGGTTCAAATGCCTTACCACATCCACAGGCTACTGTCCACTCACTGCAGTTAACACCATAAACACGGAATCAGAAAATGGAGGCCTAACTAGATGCTGCATTAATTATATGTATGGGCTGAATTTAACTTGTTTTGAATCTAAATTTGACCCATATAGTGCTCTGTAGCACTAATGCCACCATTTTTTTGTAATGGGGGGCATGGGGGTGTCCAGGGGTGAAAATAGTCCTTGGAGCTCCAGAACGTACCCATATCTGATTTAATGTATCTAATTTCTGATTAAATAGCAACTGCAAGGAGGAGATCAAAATTGTGCCATATCGGATGGGGGGTGGGGAGTTAACCCTTTCCCTTGGAAAAAATTCCCCCTCACCCCCATGCAGGCTGCTATAACACACCCAGCTCCATTTCATGGCTAATACTACCTGGAGTGTGTATGTGGGACCATGGAAGAGGGGGGAAGGATTAAACCCCATTGTGATACAGCTCTGACACTGATTTCCCCTCCTCCGACCCCCACCATGCTGTGTGCATAACAAAACTTAGATACATTACATATAATCTAATTTGATCCTGGGACACCACATTTTGGCTCAGGTCAGACAACACGTTAGTCAATGCCGTGTGAAAACTCCACTCAACGATTGAGTTTTTGGGGATACTCTCTACACAACATGTTCTAACTCCACCGTTGTGTGACTGTGGGCTACCGTGGAGTTGAGTAAAATCCATTGCGATGTTTGATTGTCAGTCCTCCACCCTCTCTCCTCCCCTGGTCCTTCCAATCATATTCCATCAGCCATTGCTGCAGAAAAAGAATCCTGGCAGCAATCCTAGAGCGGCACTCTCTCTTTCTGCCACTCTTGCCAGGGAACTCTGTAGCCAGTGGAGGAAGTCAACTCAAGGCAATGGAAAACTCCACGGAGCACAACACACAACACAACAGTTGTGCAGGAACTCTCCTCTGCACAGTGTGGATATTCTGCATGGAATGTTTTTTTTAAAAAAAAACCACCTCCACGGTTGCATGTTTTCCCACCAGACAACACATTGGTGTAAAAACTCCACCGTGGAGTTCTAAAACCACCATTGAGAAATGTGTTGTCTGAACTGAGCCTTTGTCTTAATGGTGCTTTTTGTTTTGATTAGTTTTTAAATACCATCACTATGTTCCAAATGTGGCTCTTGCCCCCTCTGCTGGCTGCCTGTGAAAGAAATGTGGGTGCATGGTCATCTCTCTCTAATGACGCACTAGAAAGAATGTAAAAGCACTCACTCTGAGGTTTTTGAGAGCCAGGCATGCGGCTTGCTGTAATTTTACATCATCGTTATTTAACATATCTGTGTAAAAAAGAAGAGCCTGGAAAATACAATGGAATATTCAATTACTGTTAACCTTTTTATTTCAAAAATTCCCTATTATAGATGTTCTGAAATACTGCCAATTAATACCCCCTTGTTTATGGAACACAAGAAGGAGCCTTATACCAGCTCAGACTATTTCTCCATCTAATATGGATGTGGAGTCATATTTATTTCCTTTTGTTTCATGAATTAAACATTATTTTTGTAATTTCAATCTTTTGTAACATGTTAATTGGTATTTAGTTAATTCATATTTAGTCATGTTGTGTTTCAAATTTTAGTTCCCGTTCTGGAAACTCATTTCAATAGAACTCCATCTCCATCCAATTGCATAGGAGTGGGAAAAGGCTGCTGCCCCAAAATTGGCTGGTTGTGGGGAAACACCGCCTCCCACCCCCCACCCCAGCAAGGACCCTTGGCTTCAACCCTGTTCCAGCCATTCCCAGCCCTGTTAAAGTGAATGGAGAACTTTTGCAACACTGTTTCTTTTCTCAAATTACAAGAAGTAGTTCAATTCAAATCAACTGCTATTCAAATAAATCTGAATAGAAATAAATATGAACGAGAAACAGAATCGTCCACTACCTGAACCTTTTAACTCTGACCAGATTCGCATGCTCACAGAGCGAAAATAAGCCACGGTGTCTTATTTTCCCTACCTGCACATGACAGTTGTGAGCCACCTAATTAGCATAATTACCCTCGCCGGGCACAAGTTGTTGTGACGTTCAAACCTGCTGAAGGTGGGTGGCAGGGGAGGTTTACAAACCACCCTGAAAACCATGGCTTGTTCTAGGATTACTGGGTGGTTTGTAAACTACCCCAGCCAGCCATCCTCGGTGGGTCTGGATGTCATGATAACCTGCACCCAGTGAGGATAATTATGGTAATGAGGCAGTTCATGACTGGGACTGTTCACACAACATGCTAATTTACAATCAGTGGTTCAGTGTGGGTTGTTTTGAACCATGGGTAATCATGTTGTCTGAATGCAGCCAGGCTGGCTTGATAACCAAGCAGTGTGGCTTATTTTCTCAAACAAGCCACCTTGAGGTCCCATAGTTTGTTGTTGTGATGTTCAGGGTGGTTAACAAGCCACACTGCATGGTTAACAAGCCCTCCTGGCTGCATCCAGACATGCTAACCCATGGTTCAACAAACAGCCCATGTTTCAAAACAACCCGCACTTAACCATTGAGTGTGGGTTGACATGTTGTGTGAACAGCACCACAGGATGGGAAAATAAGCCACTGTAGCTTATTTTCCCTTTGTGACCGTGCGAACCTGCCCAAACTCAGGGATTGAACCTGAGACATTCTGTATGCAAAGCAGATGTGCTCCCAATAAGCTACCGCCACACTCCATATTTCTGCATATATTTTCTGGATGCCATAAATAAGTGAATGCCAGAGAAGAGGAAAAGCTAGTACCTTTCTCCTGAAATTCCTATTGGCTGTTGCACGAGAAAGACACGATGTGGCTGCTTTCCCTACACGGTGATTTTCATCAAACTGCAGGACTGCGAGGAGCTTTAACGTCTGTGGCAGGGGTTGCAGCTGGTTCAGCCGCTTCCCTTTCAGTTTCTTTATTTTCTTCATTCTCCCAGGATGCTGAAGGTCTTCAATTAATATCACTGAAGAGAGAGGAATGCAGCCATTAACGGAGAGATCTGATGCTGAAAACTCCAACCCCAGCCTGGTGCTAATCAGAGTGCTGGAGGGGGGTGTTAAGGGTGGGTGGGGGTTCTGGCACAGCCATCTGAGGGTGCTGCATGCTAGCTGTGAGCCTGCTTGCCTTGAGTTCAGGTTGTTTTCTGTAGAAAGATTGCCCACTAATTCAGTAATAAGAGGAAGGACAATGGCAACAAATATGCAATTGACCTCAAAAATAGTTTTTCTAGAAATCTTTAGTTTTGTACTTGAGTAAAATCAGATAACCTAAGATCCTAGCAACACTGAATAGGAAACTCCACTGTATTCTCAGAATTGCTATGGAATATCTATATCAATCTCTCATTTCAACACAAGGGTCTATGGTGTGCTTGGGAGGCTCCCAAAGCCATAATTCACTGGGACCTCCCTCTTCAGACACTCTTTTACCTTCTTTAGTGAATCTGGCCAAATGTTTTTCCAAGTTGTTCACATGGTGCTTCTCGAGGTAGCTGTAAAATTGGAATAATGTCACTGATTCAGCCGGGAGATCTTCCGGGAGAAGTAATAGGCTGCCTCCAACTATCTGTTCCAGGAACATCTGCAAAACTGAATGGGAATGCAGGGAAACAAGGAGTGAGACTTTGCTCACAAGTTGTGTGTTTCTTGAGTTTGTTGTGGGGGGGAGGTAAACCAAAATTAATTAATGATTCCTGCATTGAGCAGGGGGTTGGACTCGATGGCCTTATAGGCCCCTTCCAACTCTACTATCCTATGATTCTATGAATTACTTATTGCTGAATGCATAGATTGACTTTAAGGGTTACCCTTCTCAAGGCTGTTCCCAACGTACTAAAGCAATTCATAACAACATATTACAAATCATAAAATCATATACTAAAACAAACTAATACATTTAAAACTATTATAGCAGCAGCTGAGAAAATATCAGCAGGGTAAAACAATCAGTTGATAAAAAAAATACTAACATCAATGTTTAAAAGAGTAATTAAATCAATTTAATAAATGTCAATTAGAAGCAGCCTGGAATAAATAAGTCTCCAAAGCCCGTTTAAAAGACATCCATGTAGGGGCCATGGGTACCTGTCTAGGGAGGGGATTCCAAAGGCATGGGGCCAACACTGAAATGGCCTTGTCTCTAGTGCCCACCAATCTAGCGCTTGGTGGAGGTTGATTTTAGAACCTGGGCATGCTCGTACTGGTGCAGGCAGTCCTTCAAATAACTTGTTCTCAAATCATTAAGGGCCTTAAAACGAACACCCCAAGGGACTTCAGAAACGTGGACCCGACACTGCTCAATAGTGCCTTTTGGCTGGGAGCGCTATGAGCTCTCCTTCTGGAAGCCATCAACACCCCTTTAAATTGGTTCTGGAAACAAACTGGCAGTCAAGGCAGCTGATTCAAAGAGGTGTAACATGGACTTCCAATGGAAGCTCCCACATTGTCCCCTATATAGTGTGTTACAGTAGTCTAGTCTTGATATAACCAGTATATGTACAGTATGACTCTGGCAAGTTCCACTTTCTCTAGATGGGGGCATGTCTACACCAGACTATCCCAGGGATCGTCCCGGGATCATCCCTGTACGTCCACATGATGCACAGGGGATGCTGGGAGCAGGGAAGAATGATCCCTCCATTTCCTGAGATATCGGCAGTCCCTTTTGTTCTTTTTTTCCCGTGGTCCCAGGACGATCCCGAGGACCGTGGGTATTGTGGGCAGCCATCTCAGCTTCTTCCCTACTCCCTGCAAGTAGCGGGGGTCATCAGAGGGAAGGGGACGGGGGGAGTGCAGGGCCATCGGGGGTGGGGGTGGGGAGTGGGGTCGGGGCTTCTTCTTTTTTTAACCTTACATTTTTGCTGGAGCGCTCCAGCTCCTGGCTTTGTAAAAAAAGAAAAAGCTGCCACAACATCCTGTATCCTTCCTGGACATCGCGCACTGCATGCGAACCCAGGGGGAGGATCTCGCGATCAGCATATCATGAGATCCTCCCCTGGTGTAGACATGCCCAGGGTCTCAGCTGCCAAATCAGACCGAGCTGATAGAGGGCACTCCTAGCCACCTGAGGTATCTGCACCACCCACAGCGGCATCGGGTCCCGGGGAGACTTGATCTTTACAGACCAGCTTACACACCTCCATTACACACCGGCCTTTCTGGCTCCCTGGCTCTCCGCCTGTCAAGCAATCCAGTGGGAGCAATGATGAGGAAGAGGATGAGGAGCAAGAGCTGCTGGTGGCAATGGTGGCGAGAAGGTAGAGACTCAGTGATGGAGGGAGGGGCACTGAGGGTGTCTTTTGCCCAAGGGACTTCAGAAACGTGGACCCGACACTGCTCAATAGTGCCTTTTGGCTGGGAGCGCTATGAGCTCTCCTTCTGGAAGCCGTCTTAAATATAAAGGGGCAATCTCAATCCAAAAAGGCAGCCTGCATCCTAAATGCCGGGAAAAGAAAGCTACCTTTTTCTAGATGTCCTTGATATTTCTCTTTAGTTTTGAACATCAATATATATTTCAAAGGGTTCCAAAATCTCTCCGCCGGACAGAATAAAATGCTTCCCTGTTCAGTGCACTTGCTCCAGATCTTCAGGCAATGCTTCTGTTGTTTAGCTTTTTGAATAACTGCAAAGGGTAGATTTTGAATGTCAGAAAGGAGCTGGAACTCGTTTTCAGCTGAAAGTGAAATGCCAGATGGTGTGCCTGAGATGAGCCAAGTGCAGTTCTGTACACATGCAAATGCACACAGATAGACAAGAATGTATAAATGGATGTATATGTTACCAAATTATGCCACTAACAATTTACTCATCTCAGTAAAAGACCCCTGGATCAGTCTCTGCCTTCTTGTGAGACAGAAGCTCAAATGACTGTATGACAAGGGAAGAAGGGAAACATTCTTCAGGACTTCTGCCAGGCAATAGGAAAACTAGCCAACATGCTCCCTCTCCAAATCTGCTCATTATGAAAATGACTGTGATTGCACAAGCCACATGGTCCCTAAACATAAGCTAGCTTCAGGCACTGCAGAACTCAAAATACTTTTTCTACATGTAGTAACACAGAGTGCAAGCTAAAATAATGGTTTTGGCTGTTGAAACTGTCCTATGTAGTCCTGCCCAACTCTTACAAATGGGTCTCCCACCTCTAACAGCCTCCCCACTTTCACTGGTGTGCAAACCAAAAAAGAAAGTCATGGATTTATTATTATTATTATTATTAATATTAATATCTTACCCGCCTCTCCCTCTGGATCGAGGCAAGGAACAACACTGAATACAAAAATATAAAACACATAAAACTGATTTAAAACATAAAACCAATACATTATTAAAAGCTTAAAATCTTTTAAGACATCTTAAAATTTGACTGGGTAGGCCTGGCAGAAGAGATCCGTCTCTATAGCTTTTTAAAAAATTCAGAAAGACTATCAAGCTGGCGCATCTCTCCCGGCAGGCCATTCCACGGTCTGTGGGCGGCAGAAGAGAAGGTCCTCTGGGTAATGGTTGTCAGCCTAGTTTTGGCTGACTCAGGACCTGAGTGTGTGGAATGGATTGGATGGGAGATTTCGGATGTCTCATAACTTACTCTCTTCAACAGAAGTTAAGTTCCGCAGCACAGGAGCAGCCAGAGCAGAGATTATTTCCAGAACGTGTTTCTGCTGTGACACCTCTTCCAAAAGGTTCTCCTGGACAATTGGAGCTAAGTTTGGCATGACAAGTTTCTGAAACAAAGCAGGGAGAAGAGCACTTCTGTTCAGTGTCTTAGATTAAGCACTCTACCAGCCAAATTCAGCTGGACACAATCCAAAAGTTCCCCAGGACCATCAGGGAGAACACCTGCCTCCCGTCTCTCGGATGGGACACACACTGTCAAATGCAACTCAACAGCTGTGAGCTAATTGCGCTCTGTTGACCCTGAATGAGAATAAAGCCACTTCCTTCCTTTTGAAATTGCTATGTTGTATTACATGCTGATAAGCAGCTGCCAGCATTATGGAACACAGAGAGACATGCGCAAAGGTGACTCTTACAACGTGGCCGCTCTCGCATTGCACTCCAAGGCAGGTTCAAACATGATGGTTCCTACGTGAACACTACCAAAAAGGACTTATGTGCAGCATCAACTCACATGGAATCCATAAATTGGTAACAAGCCTTTTTTGTTGTTGCAAATGTGCAAACTATGAAGATGCACTCATTGAAGATTGGTTGCAGCTCCCAAGCAATTTCTACACTAGCATTTCTACACTAGTGATGAAATGGATTAGCCATTGTAGCTCTATTTGGGCATCCCACATGATTACCAGTCCTAATAGCAACTGCCCCATTACCTCTGCCCCCAGCATCATGGCCCTGTCCCACCTTCCATACATTGGGGTCACATCTGTAAAAGGAAGCCTGGTCTAAATGTGTAGACTTTGCCTGAGATATGGAACCTTTCATGGTAAAGGTTCCACGTCAGAAGAGGAAGTTTATGCCCACAGCGCATGCTCCCCTCTACAAATGTGCCCTCAAGCACATGGGTGATGGAGCCCACATGGTTGCAATGGCAGGGATAGGGCCAGCACCATTCTCCCCCCCCCATATAATTGTTAGTCATATTTATGTATTTCAAAAGCCATTCCGCCAACATTTGCATTGTTCAGGACAGCTTACAACAATTAAAAACAAATGGAAGAGAAATAAAAGAACAAGTGTAAACATGGAAAGAGCCCTGGCAGATTAAAACTTTCTAAACTGAGGGTGACCCACATAAACATCATCTGTGCAAGAAAACAAATGCTTTGCATGACAGGGGAATTTTAACCGGTCAACGGAAAACAGTATGAATTTGAATGATTCTAAGAGGCCTAATGTGTGAATCATTGTCTAAAGCAACCTTCCCCAACCTGGTGCCCTCCAGATGTATTGGACTATAACTCCCAGCATCCCCATCCAGCATGCTGAGAGTTGTAGTCCAACACATCTGCAGAACATCAGGTTGGGAAAGGCTGATCTAAAGTAACAATTCAAGGCGCTGGCTTTGATCTTTAAAGCCCTAAACCAAGGGTAGACAACCTAGCATTCTCCATGAGCAGGGATTGTCTGAGTTCTAGTCCAAAATATCCAGAGAGCACCAGGTTGCCTATCCCTGCCCTAAACAATCTGTGTCCAGAATATCTCAGGGAGCAGCTTATTCGGTATGTCAACTACACATAAGCATATAGGAAGCAGCCTACAAATCAGGTTATTTGTCTAACTAGCCCAGTATTGTCTGCTCTGGCTGGCAACAAGTCTCCAGGGACACAGGCAGAAGCTTCTTCATCTTCTGCTAACAAACCCCAAACACTGCAATCTTTACCGTAGGGGAGTAACTCAATCCCCTTGATCAGTCTGCTTGCCCTTTTCTTTTTCCAGTTCTACAATGTCCTTTTTAAGGTGCAGACCAGAACTGAACACACTATTCTGAGTATGGCTGCACTGCAGATTTGTACAGAGGGCAAGGCATTGTGACATCGCAAGCCTTATCAACAATTCTTTTCCTAATAATCCCCATCACCTTTTACTTGCTTACATTGAACCATGTTTGCCATTTTAACGTCTATTCCCCTGGTTTGGAGAGATCCTTTTGGAGTGCTTTGCTGTCCCTTTTTGTTCCAATTACATAAACTAGATTGGTGTTATTAGCAAACATTACCACCTCACTGGGTCAACTCTAACCCAGATCGTTTATGAACACGTTAATAAGCACCATCCCAATACAGATCTTTAGGAGATGTCACTGCTTACAACCCTCCATTGTGAGAACTAGCCATTGATGCCTACTCTCTTCTTTATCCAGGGGTAACAAATCCAAAAGAGGTAACTTCTCCTCTTATCCCATGACTGCTAAGTTTGCTCAGGAGTCTAGTTGAAAATACTGAGAACACGCCGACTGGGAAGTGCTCTTAATCAGAGGATCTGTTCGTGAATAAGCAGGGATAGCACCGTCAGGAGTCTAAACACCATGCCTCTTCCAGAAAATGGTCTCCCATGGGGACTGTGGTGCATCTGTGGGTAACCATCATGCTGACTCAGCATTCTGGACTCCCACCAGGCAGACGTCAATTGCGGTCTTCCCACTGCCGATCACTCCTATTGTATGAGCAGAACCAACTGGAGAAAGGAGCAAGAAATGGTCAAGGTCGCAGACACAGTAATGAATACAATCAATGCGACTGGTGAAGGAAGAGAGAAGAAGCAGGAAGGAATGGAATGGAAGAACTACCTAGGCTAACCCCAACTTGATGCCCTCCAGATGTGTTGGATTAGGGGGCTGAGATTGCGCCACTCTGCTGCCAAACACCATGGTATCACTGGTGCGGGGTGGTAGCAAGTTATTTACATGGAGGGAGACAGCGTGGCTTTCCGGTAGCCATTAGGCTTGCTGGGCCCAACCCCAACCCCTCCTGCAGTTTCTGGTGACCAGTGAAAGGTCACCTTCTGCCCAGGAACGCCCCCCCCTCCCCGGTGTAGTGCCCAAGCAAAAACAGACAGGGAAGAGTTGCGCTGCCCTCGCTCAGGCAGGAAAAATTGAGGTACGTCCCCAACTTTTCTGCTGCGGGTCTTCGGCTCTTTGCCCTGGAGTGGCTCCAAATCAGTGGCTGTGTCATATAACCTACATAGCGTAGATTCTGAGCCATCCTGGGCCTCCCAGAGTGTATCAACAGCCCCTAGCTCAATGGAAGACCTCAGTGGAAGAGCACATGCACTGCAAGCTGCAGGCCCCAGGTTCAATCCCCAGAACCTCCAGGTCAACCTTTCTCAACCTGATGCCATCCAGATATTTCAACTACAATTCCCGTCAGCCCCAACCAGCATAGGCTGTGGTCAGGAATGATGGGGACTGTATTTCAAAACATTTGTAGTGTACCATGGTGGGGAAGGCTGCAACAGTTAATAGCATCATGTAGTAGGTGCCCAAAACCTTGAAGAGCTGCTGCCAACCAGATGAATGTGACTACGGCAGCTTCATGTATTCAAAAGAGGAAGGGACAGGGTTTCCAGCTAGCCTGAAAAATACTGGTCCTGTCTGCTTTGGAGGTGTATGGTCCCATCACTGCGAGATGCAGGAGGGGGGAAATTCAGCTTACCAATAAATGTCTTTATTTTTTTTAAAAAAGCTTTTGTGTGTGCATGCATAGTGCACCATGCGTAATGGAAGCATCACGTGTGCACACACCTTGCCAGGCAAGGCAAGCAGGGGAAGGTTAACATTCTCATGTCTTGCTTGTGGGCTTCCCAGAGGCATTTGGTTAATCACTGTGGGACACAGGATACTGGGCTATGTAAGTCTTTGATCTAATCTAGCAAGGCTCTTCTTATATTCTTATGTACTTACTCATGACAAAGAACCTGGTATGATTCCAGTGTTGGCAGAATGCGCTTATTGAACCACTAGACTCTCTCCAACGGCGAGTGTAATTTGAGCCCGCGCTAGGTCTCCCATTTTGTGGGACAAAACATGGTAATAAGACTCCAATCTGCTAAAAAGAAGGTCATTCAAACACAATGCCCCACCTGTAGAAGAACTCTGCAGAATTGCAGATGAACTTCCAGAAGTGTGTCTAGGTCATCACTGCCTGTTGTTAACTCTTTCTTTTCTGCTTTGGTTTCATAGCACAAGGATGGAAGTGTGGCGTCGTTGTAGGTGCTGGTGCTAATGACAATGAGGGGGGAAGCAAATAATTAATAGAAGAAAAGAAAACCAGTCTGGGGTGCAGGGATTCAACTGACATTTTACTGTGGTTTCCAATAACGAATACAGTCACTTCTCCCCTTGTGATTTTGATGGGGGATCAGGTTTAATGCGACTGGCTCAGGAAACCAATACAAGGAACGAAAGATGAGAACATCAAAAGAGCCCTGCTGGATCAAACCAAAGCCCCCTCTAATCCAGCATCCAGGTTCCTGCAGTGACCAACCAGGTGCTTCCAAGAAACCCATAAGCAGGGCTTAAAGGCAACAGCTCTCTCCTGCTGCTGCTGCCGCCCAGTAAACAGTATTCAGCAGCCTACTTCTTTTGAATATGTGATCTTATATAGCTGTTGTGGCTAAGGGCCGTTGATAAATCGATCCCCCATGAATCTGTCTGACCCTTTTTTTAAAGCCATCTAAGCTTAGAAGCCATCTCCTCATCTTGTGGACATCCAGAAATTCCAGCAGAATGATCAGGCACATGGGGTCAATGCACCAGTTCTAGAGCTACATTGGGCAGGGGCATAATGATCATGTAATGCCTATATTGTGCCACCTGCACTGGTTACCAGTACATTCCTGAGCCCAATTCAAACTGCTGGTTTTGACCCTTAAAGTTCTAAACAGTTTTGAGATCTAGTTACTTGAAGGACCGCCTTCACTCATATCAGCCTGCTCATATCAGAAAGAGAGGCCCTTCCCATTTGCCCACCTGTGAGAGGAATTAGGCAGTGTCCACACAGGGGAGGGCCTTCTCTGCAGTGGCCCCAAACCTTTGGAACAAACTCCTATCAGAGGTCCGCCATGCACCATCCTTGCAGGCTTTCAAGAAGGCCTTTATTTTACCATGGCCTTCCATGGTTGTTCCTGCTAGTTTAATTTTTTTAATTGCTATTTTATTGTGAACATGTTTTTATTTGTTTTAATATTTTATTGCTTTTAATATTTTATTGTTGTAAGCTGCCTTGTGAGGGGCCTCTCCCCTGAAAGGTGGCCAAGGAATGTTATAAATAAATAAAAGTGAATCCAGTCCTGTTGGATCACCCTTCTTCTTCGTCATAGTCCTCCAATTTGCTATTGTCAGGGCTGTGCGCATCCTGTGATTCTGCAGGAGTGCACGGGCGGCAGGGAGGGTTGGGTGGAGTGATAATATGGCATTACTATCAGCAGGTAATCCACCAGTTTATACGGGAGCACCTACCTGACACTGCGGGTCCTTACGCTCCCAAAGGAAGAGAGTTCATCAGCACTGCAGTCAGCATTGAGGAAGTCAAAACTTTCCAGCACCGTCTCCACCATCAGGCTCTCCACAGAGGAATGTTTTGAATGGTACTTTCGGGGCTGCCAGGAACACAAAGTAAGCTATATTTCCTTGTAAATAGAAATTCCTTTTACCCTGAGCATTTCTATCACCGGACATTTCAGAAGTGGAGAGAAAAAAGGTTATTCTGTTTTCTCTTGAACTCAAATTGCCAGGGTGAGTGAAGTGATGAACGTGCTTCCTGCCCCATGCTTGGCCTTTCTACTTTCAATTTCATGGACAATTGTTGGGCTAATTCTGGGTTGTTTAATCCATGAACAACACAGAAATTCTAGTTTCATCAATGGGGCATTTTTGGGTTGTTAATAGAAAGTGGAAATGATGAGTGCGTGGAGGCAGAATGCTCGTTACTTCACCTGTCAGACAGCTTCCACTATTGGGTGGTATAGAGATAAAATGAAATGAATAAATAAATTCTCCCCAGCAATTTCTGGATTAAACAACCCAGGAATTGCAGCGTGTTGTGCGATCTAATCTTGCAGTCTAACCTTCCTGCAACTGAGATGGTTCCAAAGATGTGCTCATTATGCTTGTTCTTGGTTTGAGGCCTACATATCTCATATGAATTAGTCCAAACAACTAGGATCATCTTTTTATGGCCAAAACGAGAGGTGATGTGGGAGAGCCATTTATTAGATCTCCCATGGTATTTCAAAGATTAATGGGAGCCGTGGGTGTATGATTTGGATGAAGACTGTGGTACCTGGAGAAGAAAGGTTTAATCTATTTCCTCCATTTGGTTCAATTTAGTAGTTGTATACTGCTTTTCTAACAACAAAGTTGAGCTCAAAAACTTGAGCTCACAGAAATTTTTTTTTTTTAAAAAAAAATAGAAATAACATTTCAGTTCATATGCACATCAACAAAATATCAAAAACAATAACATGTCTGTAATGTAAGAACAATAAACAATTCAATAAGCAATAATTACAGTTCGATACAAATACAATTAAAAAATAATCAGAAAAAAATAAATAATATAAAAATAAGAGGAGCTGTGCTGGATCAGAAAAAGCCTCGTGTGGCGCAGAGCGGTAAAGCAGCAGTTTCTGCAGCTGAAACTCTCCCCACGGCCTGAGTTCGATCCCAACGGAAGCTGGTTTCAGGCAGCTGGCTCGGGTCGACTCAGCCTTCCATCCTCCCGAGGTCGGTAAAATGAGTACCCAGTTAGCTGGGGGAAAGGTAATAACGGCCGGGGAAGGCAACGGCAAACCACCCCGCTATAAGGCCTGCCAAGAAAACGTCCGCGAAAGCTGGCATCCCTCCAAGAGTCAGTAATGACTCAGTGCTTGCACGAGAGAGGGTGCTGGATCAGACCAAAGGCCTATGTAGCCCAGCTCTGATGGGAAGCTCACAAGCTGGACACAGAGGCCTTGGGAGGACTTCTGCCCTAGAGATATTTTAAATAAAATAAATAAATAAATAAATAAATAACAGCATGACATCACCTTCATGCTCATGTTCCCCAATCAACTGTTATTGAGAGGCATACTGGAGGCAAAATACAGCCACCATGACTGCAGGGTAGCTTTATCCTCCATCAATTTGTCTAATCCCCTTTTAAAGCTGGGTCAGATTAGAGGTCCTTCCAACTCCACGATTCTATCTCGAATCATAGAATCATAGAATCATAGAATAGCAGAGTTGGAAGGGGCCTACAAGGCCATCGAGTCCAACCCCCTGCTCAATGCAGGAATCCACCCTAAAGCATCCCTGACAGATGGTTGTCCAGCTGCCTCTTGAATGCCTCTAGTGTGGGAGAGCCCACAACCTCCCTAGGTAGCTGATTCCATTGTCGCACTGCTCTAACAGTCAGGAAGTTTTTCCTGATGTCCAGCCGGAATCTGGCTTCCTTTAACTTGAGCCCGTTATTCCGTGTCCTGCACTCTGGGAGGATCGAGAAGAGATCCTGGCCCTCCTCTGTGTGACAACCTTTTAAGTATCTGAAGAGTGCTATCATGTCTCCCCTCAATCTTCTCTTCTCCAGGCTAAACATTCCCAGTTCTTTCAGTCTCTCTTCATAGGGCTTTGTTTCTAGACCTCTGATCATCCTGGTTGCCCTCTTCTGAACACGCTCCAGCTTGTCTGCGTCCTTCTTGAATTGTGGAGCCCAGAACTGGACGCAATACTCTAGATGAGGCCTAACCAGGGCCGAATAGAGAGGAACCAGTACCTCACGTGATTTGGAAGCTATACTTCTATTAATGCAGCCCAAAATAGCATTGGCCTTTCTTGCAGCCATATCACACTGTTGGCTCATATTCAGCTTGCGATCTACAACAATTCCAAGATCCTTCTCGTTTGTAGTATTGCTGAGCCAAGTGTCCCCCATCTTGTAACTGTGCATTTGGTTTCTATTCCCTAAATGTAGAACTTGGCATTTATCCCTATTAAATTTCATTCTGTTGTTTTCAGCCCAGCACTCCAGCCTATCAAGATCACTTTGAAGTTTGTTTCTGTCTTCCAGAGTATTAGCTATCCCACCCAATTTTGTGTCATCTGCAAATTTGATCAGCGTTCCCTGCACCTCCTCGTCCAAATCATTAATAAAAATGTTGAAGAGCACTGGGCCCAGGACTGAGCCCTGTGGCACCCCACTCGTTGCCTCTCCCCAGTTTGAGAAGGTTCCATTGATAAGTACTCTTTGAGTCCGATTCTGTAGCCAACTGTGGATCCACCTAATAGTTGTTCCATCTAGCCCACTTTTAGATAGTTTGTTAATCAGAATGTCATGTGGTACTTTGTCAAAAGCTTTGCTGAAGTCAAGATATATGACATCCACAGCATTCCCACAGTCCACAAGGGAGGTTACCTTATCAAAAAATGAGATCAAATTAGTCTGACAGGATTTGTTCCTGACAAATCCATGTTGGCTTCTAGTAATCACTGCATTGATTTCAAGGTGTTTACAGATTGACTACTTTATAATCTGCTCCAGAATTTTCCCAGGGATGGATGTCAGACTGACTGGTCTGTAGTTCCCAGGTTCCTCCTTTTTGCCCTTTTTGAAGATAGGGACAACGTTAGCCCTCCTCCAGTCATCCGGCACCTCATCCGTCTTCCATGATTTTGCAAAGATAATAGACAAAGGTTCTGGGAGTTCTTCCGCTAGCTCCTTCATTACTCTTGGATGCAGTTCATCGGGCCCTGGAGATTTGAACTCATTCAAGGAAATTAGGTGTTCTTTGACCATTTGTTTATCAATCTCAAACTGCAATCCTGCCCCCTCAACTTCTGCTTCACTTTTTACATGTCTATACTGAAGCTCTCTGGGCAGTTTACAAAAGGTGAAAACATTAAAAAAAATTGATATACAAATTGTTAGCCACTTTGGATTCCTTGCAAGAAGAAAAAAGGCAGGATATAAATGTAACGATAAATAAAAGATAAGCTTATGTGAGATCATGCAGTTCCAATCATTGTTTGTACCTGGACTTCTTGTTCCCTTGTGAGTGAATCACGATTTCTTCAGTGGATTAACTTGTGTATGATCTTACTGATTTCAGCATGCATTCCCTCATTTGCAACCTAATTTGGCATAACAGTATTTTCTCCCACTGGATCCATACACACGCACACGTTCAATGTCCGTTTTATGCAACTGGCAAAATTGGTGCTTGACAACACCTTCCTGCGCACGTGGTGCTGATGAAGTTTCTGCCTACGAAAGCTCATGCTGCAATGGATTAGTTAGCCTTCAAAGGTGTATTTCTCTATGGGTCTTCCCTCCCTCCCCATGTCTGAGCATAATCCATTTCTCTGTGAAAACATGCTTGAAGTCTTTGACCTTTGGGAATCTAGGAAGGAAAATGACGAGTAGCAAGAAGGGATGTGAATGGCCTATGGCCCAAGCAAGAAATAAAGAAAGAATAGCAAGCACTGAAAATGGCAACAAATCTGTACCTTTAATTTGCCCCGGATACAGAAAACCTGGTATTCTAATTCCTCCAGTTGGATGGGACCTGGATGCTGTGAGTTCAGTAAACGTAACACTTCTTGCAAGAGCATCTCAATCGATCTGTTATTTCCATCAGGTTTGGCCCCAGCATCACCTTTCAAGCCTCTTTGACCAGCAGAGAGGATTTTTCTTTGTTGCCCCGAAGGGTGGCTCCAGTCCCGGGCAATGGATTTGCTCTCACCTTTCTCCTGATCCAATGGACATGCTGGGGTGGTTAGAGCAATGTCCGCATGGGGCGTCTCTTGCAGGATGTCCAGAGTTCGGCAGCTGAGAGGCTGGCAGGGCAAACACTCTTTCTGCTCTCCATCCACACAACCATCCTGTAGGATAGACAACGGCGCCGTCCTTTGATTCGAAGGCGGAGTCGCATTCCTGCTGTCTGCCCCTTTCTGGTCCTCAGAACTGAATGAGCTTCCTTCTGTCGTCTCAGTAAGGCTTGTACTCCTCAGACTCATGTTAAAATCACAGTCGGCCAAGTAGCTCAGAATGCAGGGATCTTGGGCCTCGTCCCGGATATCTACTTGTTTTTTCCCTTGCTGCAAGACAGACTGAAGCAAAGACAGATAGGTAGAAAGGGAAGTGCAGTATTTATTTGGTAATGCCTTTCCTAGCATATAAGCTCAAGCCCTAAATGACAATATTGTGTTTTCTACACAAGGCATTTATTGTGCTCTCCTGATTCCTTACTCACAGATGTCTACAGGCTCTAGACAGTGTCATGATCCTCCAGTTTCACTCCTGTTCTGTCATCTATCTAGCACATTATTTCCAGATTCTCCACCCCTGAGGGAACCTGTTTTGTTTTGTTTTTAGCGTGGGGAAAATGGCGTATTATTTCTGAAAACGCTGTTTCTACTGGTGTATTTGCACTAGTCTGCTATAACACAGCACGACCTAGAGGTTATGTAGTGGAAAAGCAGGAAAGGAAAAGCTTTTTGTGTGGAGCTCAGATCACAATTCTGCGACAAAACCAAAAGTAGATGCAGCAATTAACATCCTTGTGTAGAAAAGCTCATAGTTTTAGCTGTATAATTTTCTTTTCCTTTATACAGGCTAATTTGCATAATGATCTTAAGATATCTTTCCTTCCTCCCCTTGTCCATGTCCCATTATAAATTATGAAATGCCATGCCATTTTGTGACCTCTAGATTAATTTTAATTTTAATTTTCCAGAGCAGCCTTCCCCAACCTGAAGCCCTCCAGATGTGTTGTACTACAACTACCATCATCCCCATCCAATACATACAGAAATGTGGCATAAGGGAAGGCATTCTAGTGACAGAGCATTCCCCGCTGTACCATCAGTTGCAAAAGTACTCCTCTATCTAGCACATTATTTCCAGATTCTCCACCCCTGGGGGAACCTTATCCAATTGCTTGAAGATACTTAGGGCTTTACTAGGTCTTCACTTCATTAATGATCAATAGTTCCACGTGGCAAAACTTTCAGTTTAAAGAGAGCTGGGAAATACAATTTGTATATAGTGGAGTGGACATATATTCAGAAGGAGCTGCTAAATTAGTCAGGCATGTGTTCCTTTACCAAATACATTTCAAAAAGGGGGACCTGAAACAAAATGTGAAGTGTAAAGTGCTCCCCTTCTAGATTCCAGCCAGCCAGGAAGCTATGTCCTTTCCCAGGATACTCCACTCAATTCCCCCACCCCACTTCCATTTTCCATTTCTTCCTCCTCTCCTGCCCAGCAGTCAGCATGCCAAGGCCACTCAGCATGTTCAGAAGCCCTGAGTTTGGGGCTTCTCCCCATTTAGGGATTTTTGCAAAAGCACTTCTGCAAAAGTACAAGCCTGCTGATACCTCTCTGAGTGGATGGTGACATTTGGGTTATATGGATCGATACACAGGTAATGAGTTCACTATAAATATATACAAGCAAGACCCTGCAACAAAATGTTGCAGTGTGTCCCTGGCATGTGCATGTTACCCGAGCCTACAGCTGAGACAGGGTGAAGAGTACAGGAGCTAGCATCAAATACAGGAATCCTTGCTGTAACTTGGATTTTACTTCCTGTGCAAAAATTTACTTAAGTTTTTTAAAAACAAAACAAAAAAAACCTTTTGATCCAAAGCCAGAAGTGGACAGGATCACCCTTTTCCCCCTGTCTCCCCCTCCCCATCTCTCTCTCTCTTTCCGTTCCCGCCAAGGGAAGGACTGATGACTCTTACCAGCGGTTTGATCACCTCCACAGTGCTTTTGAACTAGTCCAGAGGGGTGCATGAAATTAAGCCAAGAGCCTCATATGGCCACCGGTTGCTTACCCCCACAGGAGTGGATCTCTTTTGTCCAGCTGCTTTGTATTCTATGTAATAGGCACAGCTGTTTGGATTTCCTTCATTTAGAAATTTTGATCCAGCAACGCAGCACTAACGTGGACTGGCAGCGTACTTCATCCTTCCCCAACCTGGCACCAAGGGAATTGCAGTCCAACACATGGGAGGATACCAGAGGGATGCCTCTACACAGGGAAAGCCCCGTGGATCTGCGCCACGTCAGTTAGACAACATAAGCGCAGCTGTGCAGCCACCAGGGAGCTTCCCCGCGATGCTGTGTTTTGAAAAAGTTGGGATTTACCGACTTTTCCAAATGGAGCGATGTCAACACAGTATTTCCGCCATGTGATGTCACTCCGGGGTCAACCCAGGGGCACAGCCTGCAATTGGTTGCCTTCCACCAGGAAGAGGGAGGGGGCAGGCAGCTCCATGAACCGGATGGCCACCCAGAAACCCTGTGCTCCCTCCTCGGCGTCAGGATTACCCAACGACACCCCAGGAGAGTGAAAACACGGGGTTTTAGAGAGAGGCAGCCCCAACCCAGTGCCATAGACAGCCCCCAGGTTGGGGAAGGCTGATGTACTTCAAACTTAGGTTTCAATAATATCTATTATTGTAAAGAATTTGCAAATTAGGGCTTGGGAAGAGAAGTACTTCCCATCCCAAACATACTTACAAGGTAATATTTTTCTCGGAAGCTGGGAGTGCTTGGTGGAGTCCAGCTGTATATGGAGTTTTTTCTACTCCCCACAGAAAACTTGGTGGTGGATCCAGGAGAGAAAATGAGGTTCTCACTGTCAAAGGGGCTATGGACAAGAAGCACAATTCACTCAGAATTCTAATTCGAAGATTAGAATGCCAACATAAGCTTATAAGTCAAAACTAGGTTGACAACTATTACCCAGAGGGCTTTTTCTTCCACAGCCCCCAGACTGTGGAATGGCCTGCTGGAGGAGAGTTGTCAACTTAACTCTCTCTGAGTTTAAGACAACTATAAAGACCTGCCTCTTCCGGCAAGCCTACCCAGCTGAATTTTAAACCAAAATTTTTAAAATCTCTTGATTGTTATTTTCATATTGTATTGATTTTATATGCTTTTTAATTAATTTTATGAATTTGATTTATACTGTATTGTTGCACAAATGTTGTTCTCTGCTTCGATCCAATGGAAGAGGTGGGTAAGAATTATTATTATTATTATTATTATTGTGACACAGCACTGAAGAATTGTCATACATCTCTAAAAGCAAAACCACAAAAACTGGCCTTTCCAAGGTATGTTCTTTTACACCACTCTGCAATAAACATGCAATTGTTACTTCTCTACAGCAAAGGATACAGAGATCTTACTTCAATGTATAATTGCTGTTGCAAGATATTGAATTTCCTCAGCTGGAAAAAACAAAAACCCAACCCACCAATATTTCTCACTGGAAAAATGCATTTTTTTCACCCAGCTGACATCTGTCGCAACCATGAATATGGAATATAGTTATATGACTGTAATGAGCACCTGATAGACAAAACCTTTGTTGGAGTGTCATTGGCAGGAGATCACGCCAGATAAAGGGGCAAGCTAAAGGTTAATTTGTTCTTAAAGCAGTTATTAGGTTCAATAGCAAAGGTCACAAAGACCACTAATTAACAGCTCTGGATGCATCCAAGAGCCTTGGATACAAACAGGGGTCACAAGGAAGGGGGGGATGTTGCCTTGGAGCCAAATAATTTCCCTTTTTAGCCTGGATGTTTTGTATATAAAAAGACTAGTATGTTCAGTATGTTCTTTAGTATTAGTGGTGGTGGTTTCATTCTCTGATTTGCTTAGCCAGATGGCTCTGCCTGTAAATGAATAGTTAAGCAGTCTTATTGTTACAGTTTTATTTTGATTCAGTTACATTTATTTGTTTGTTTATTTATTTATTGCACTTATATACCACTCCCATAGCCAGAGCTCTCTGAGCGGTTTACAGAAATTCTAAAATTAAGATAAAAATGAGTATACAAAATTTTAAATTCTAAAACACAGAACATACACACATAAAGCATTAAAAACCGTTAAAAAACTAAACATGTGGGTGATTAAGATGTGCTGCCATATGCCTGGGCAAAGAGGAAAGTCTTAACCTGGCGCCGGAAAGATAGCAGCGTTGGTGCCAGGAGAGCCTCGTCAGGGAGATCATTCCATAGTCTGGGTGCCACCACCGAAAAGGCCCTGTCCCTAGTTGCCACACTCCAAGCCTCTCTTGGAGTAGGCACCCAGAGGAGGACCTTAGATATTGAATGTAGTGACCGGGTATATTCACGTCGGGAGAGGCGTTCCGTCAGGTATTGTGGTCCCAAGCCGTGTAAGGCTTTATAGGTCAAAACCAGCAACTTTTACTTTCTGAATTCAGTCTGCTTTATTCAACCACTCCTGCTAACACTCATGACATCGTACCCACTTTTATGAGTTTTAGATGTCAGATCAAAACAGTTTTATTTGCTCAAATCCTTTTAATACAGGATATTGTGTTGTTTTTATCTAATGGCTGTTTTATGAGGGTTTTTTTTTTTTTTTAAATCCAGTTTACAACCCTTGCCTTAATTGTTATTATTGTATGTGTTGTGCTTTTTAATGACATCATCTACTGTTTTTAAATTGTCAGCCACATTGATAACAGTCTTATTAAAAACTGGGATGAAATAAATGATTGTCATGTGTCCTCATCCGGCCATGGCCATGCCATGGCATGAACTCAAGATTTTATTTTTAACACTTTAGAGGCTGAGAACTCGAAGGAAGCATTTATTTAGCTCAGTGGTTTTCAGACTTTCTATCTTGAAGGAACCCTTTCCATGCTGGTTGTCCACAAGGAACCTCTGCAGACCAAGCATCAATATGTAGCAGGGTGGGAGGGGATTCTGAAGCCCTTCGGCCCAAGAAGGACCATTGCAGCTCATGGCAGTTTCCCTTAAATAGCCCAGTGCTGTGAAGCAGTATATCTTGGGGTATAACTTGGCGATAACCAAGATGGCGTCTTCAGCTGCTTCACTCAGCTCTCCTCTCAATGCTGGGCTTGGGAGTACCAGGTGGCTGGAGCTGCACTACTTTCAGCACCTCCGGCACATCCCCATGGAAGTTGGCGGGGCCTGGGACGAGGGGATACTAGGGAGTGCATTTATGCTATTGAAGTCCTATGAATTCTGAGAGCATGCTTTATCTTGGTTGTTCCTTCTAGGGACTTTTGCCCACACTGAGAAGAGTGTGTGACCTAGAAAACATCCAGCACTCTCCTGTGGCTGATTGCACATGACACAGGAAAATCAGTAGGGAAAGGAGAGTAAGCAAGCTATCCCAAGAACTCAGATGGGAGAAATGCTACCATACCACCTCCAGAAGGATGAACTTCATAAATTGTACTTCATGCCAAAATAATTCAAATTCTGTTAAAAAGTAACTTACATTTCCTTTTAATCATACACGGACATTGTTTTCTTTTGTGCTAGTTTTCAACTGCCTATTGTAGTTTGTCTCTTTAATTGATTTTACTGTACTTTATGTTTTTATCTGTAAGCTACTCTGAGAGGCAGGGCTGAAAAGCAGCCTATCTATCTATCTATCTGTGATTGATTGACAGACAAAATCTATGACTTTAATAAATTATACCTCAAAATAACTTGCATACATTTGCTTAATTTCCAAATTAATTTGCATATATTTACTTAATTTGCCCAGAGCACTGGATTTTGCAATTGCTGTTCCTTTCTCTCACTTGCCACTTTAGATCAGAGGTGCAGAATGCTGAAAGCATTCGGGGGGGGGGGCTGATCTTAAGACTTGTTCAAAACAAATGGGCATTAAACAAATTAGAACCGTGGGGTGTGGGGGGGAGAACCATAACCTATACAATCTCTAATTAAGAGCCAGCTACAGGAGAGAGTGTTTTCAACAAGATGTCTCCCACTGTCCCATTCATTTCATTTGGATTTCCTTCCGCATATGGAATCTCTGGCCCAGTTTGAAGGCAGCCTAAACACAGACAAGTCTCAGCAGTGCTCTTCACCCCAAAGGTGCTGCTGTGATGACCACCATGGAGGCAATGCATCCACAGGTTAATTGGCTGTGTTAGACAGTGTCACGCAGCTGGGATTTGTCAAAGTAAGCCCATGTCACAAAGGCAGATTAGCAGCCCATCTGTTTTTTCTCACTTTGTAGCAAATTAACACAAGCACTCTAAATGACAGAGAGGCTCCCGTCCAAAGCCATTACTTACAACGCCACAAAACTGCACTGATAGTTACAAGACCTACACTTTATTTTGTTATTAATATGCAACACATTGATAAATATATTTTCACCATTAGAAGCAGGGCCAGCCCAAGACATTCTGCTGCTGAGGCAAAGAACAAGATGGCACCTTCTCCCTGTCCATGTGCACCTGGACAGGTAAATTAATCTCTCTTCAGCACTCATGATGAGGCCGCTTCCTCCACTGCACTTGCAGACAGCCTGCTAACAGAAAAGGCTGCACGGCCTACAGGTCTCTCCTTCAGCACCTTGCTGCCACTTCCCAACATCTGCCTTGTGAAGCAACTGCTTCATTCCGCCTAATGACGCGGTCAGCCTTGGCAGCCTTCCCCAACCTTCTGGAGGTGTTGGACGTCAACTCCCTTAATTCCCTTCCAGCACGGCCAATTGTAGTCTAACACCTATGGAGGGCACCAGGTTGGGAAAAGCCATTTGGGAAATTGGGGGGAAATTGCATTTCCCTTCCGTTGTTTTTCTGTGCCACAGTAGGAATGAGCAGCTTCCTCTTTCTTCACATGGGGAAGAAAGAGGAAGCAAACAACAACCACATGGCCCATTCAGTGGGTGTTTTGATCCCGATGCTTCTTCTGCACTCAGCAGGAAATGGCGACACGTTTTGCTACAGCTGAACAAAGTCGGATTTTCTGGGTCTTCTTTTGCAAAGGGAAAATGAGCAGAAGGAGCGGGAGATGCATGGGAGGTGGGTGGCATTGTGAAAAGGACCCATGCAAATCCTTGAGTGCCCAGTAATGAGCGTGCTATAAAATGCTCATCTAATGACGCTCTTAGTCTGTGATGGCAAATACCAAAAAAGGCCGAAACACGCTCCAAGACAAATAGATTTATTGTGTTGAGAGTCTCAGAAAGAATACTGCAGAGTTGCAAAGATGCAGAAAAGGGTAATCAGAATGATCAAGGGACTAGAGCAACTTCCCTATAAGGAAAGGTTATAACATCTAGGACTGTTTAGTTTAGGTGGAGGGCGACACATGTAAGGCGGGACAAAATTATGCATGGTGTGGAGAAAGTGAACAGGGAGGTGGGTTTAGTTATTAATTAAATCTATCTATCACCCAACTGGCAAAAGCCCTTGGGGTGGTTTGAAACAATCTCATAAAACTAGAACCCATGAAGGTGAACAGTGGGAAATTCAGGACAGATAAAAGTACTCCCTTACACAGCACACAGTTACCTATTGTCTTTGCTACCACAAGATGTAGTGATGGCCACCAACCTGGGTAGCTTTAAAAGGGGATTAGCCAAATTCACGGAAGAGAAGGCTATCAATGGCTACTAGTCTTGATGGCTATATGTGACTTCTAATCAGAGGTAGTGTGACTCTGCAAAACAGTTGTTTGGGCACATGAGTGGGAGGGTGCTATTGCACTCATGTGCTACTTATGAGGTTTCCACAGGCAACTGGTTGGCCCCTGTGTGAACAGAATTATGGTCTGGATAGATCTTTGGTCTGATCCAGCATGACTCTTCTTATGTTCTTTAAAACACACACACACACACACAGAGAGAGAGAGAGAGAGAGAGACAGCAATAGCTGCTTTGCAAGTAAGTGATTTTATATCAAAAAGGTATCTACTGAAAACAAAAGATAACTTTGTCTTGTCACACTAAAAACATTTCCATGGGTAAGAGCAAAGAAGCAAACAGCCTGCCAGGAAGAAGAAGAAGAAGAAGAAGAAGAAGAAGAAGAAGAAGAAGAAGAAGAAGAAGAAGAAGAAGAAGAAGAAGAAGAAGAAAGGAATGCATTGGGGGAATTTTGTACATGTCCCTTGACAATCCACTTGGGCAACACGTTGAGTAAAAACATTACAAAATTGTTTTAGATTTCCTATGAAGAATTAGCTCACATGCTATTAATTAAGGGTTTCCCAGAAAACATGTTTGCATCCTTAAAACGTTTTTTTCCCTTGGAGAAAAATAAAAATACAAATTTCCCATAATAAATGACATAATAGGAATTTTTCTGGTTTTTTTAAAATTTATAACAGATCCAATATATCATCTGAACATATTTCCACACACATAATTTACCTAGGATAGAAGTTAGGCCAAATGGTATGTAGTTTCCTGCAATCCCAAAACACACACCTCAAAAAAACCACTACAATTTCCAGTGCACCATGGGGTATGTGTGCGTGTGTGTGCCCATCAGAATCATAAAAAAGTGGCTTTAAAAAACAGTCTTGTCCTCAAGGGAGATGAGAGAATCTGCCTCAAGAATGAAAAGATCGTGCTTTCCATATTTCCACCCCCACATTGTTTGCGATTTCTTTTTTATTGTATAATTTTTAGTTGACGTTTGTTGTTTCAATATTATTATGTAAACCACTCTGTGAGAATATGGGCCAGAGCAATGCTTGGGTGGAAGCTACTTGGAAAATGTTAATCAAACTGCTCCAAATGAAAAACGGGGTGCAAACTGATAAACGAAAAACTACATGCAGATAAATAGCATTGCAAGATGCTATAAGGAAGTGTGGTCATATAGCTGAGGTGGGCAAGTACTAGCCCCAACTCACTTTTCCTGGTGTCGGTTAGAGCTGGAGGGCTCCTAGCGCTACCAGGTGCAGCTATTCTGCCTTTTTGCAGATTGTTTGCGAAAAGGAAAAGAGAAGCAACGGGAAAATACAAGAGGAACACAGGAGGAAGATGTCATTGTATGGACACCAGCACCCATAAAATTCCATGAATGAAGCAGAGCAATTGCATGATAAAAAAAACCTCACCTGGAAACACCATAGGTTTCTGCCAACTTCCCCCCCCTTTGCAGCTGCTGCATCTTAGCTTTGTTGCAACATGGCTCACATAACTTTAAAAACTGCAGAGATGGGCAAAAATGCAACAGCTGCCGCTTGCCCGATTGCTTCAAGAAGTTGTAGCGGGACAGATAACCTGTACATTGGTTGTAGCGGTGGCCATATCATTCCAAACATACAAGTAGAGAGTAGAGCAGAGGGAGAGCACTGGCTGAAATCTGCACCGAGTGAGCTTTTTCCTTACCGCTTTTTCTAGGAAGAAGGAGCCTTTGCGAGGGCTCCGTCACAGCTGGAAAAAGCCGCAAGTGACCCCAAATACAATCTCTTTCACTCCCTTCTCAATGTTATACAGTACCTCCGCTGGCAGCTGCAGTTCAGGAGGCAGGCAGGCTCCCAAATGATATCACAGACATCTGGGGTATCATCACAGATGATAAATGCCAACTCATTCTTCCCCTCGTCCACATGTGATGTCTAAATGTGCAGTTGCTTCGCATGCAGCTGAAGAGATCCACTTATAATTGTACAAAAGGATTGCCAAAGTCACCACAAGATGGCCCCACTTAAACTTAGAGTGGAAACATTCCCTCCCTAAGTGAGGAAAAGAATCCAGAGCTATAGGAGAGCTGGCACATGCGCTTCTGGATTTAAAGAGCTAACAGCAGGGAAGGATTGGCAAGCTCCAAGTGAACCAGGAATTGCTGCAAAGAACGCTGTGGAAACTTTTTGGCACAAAAACGGGAGCATCGGAATCAATTAAAACTTTCGCTGCTCTTGGCTACCCGTACAGTGCTCCTGCCAGCAGACAAGAGGTGTGCCTGCACCATAGGTTTACAACATAGTCATTCCCAAGTTGATCCTGATTTATCCAGTAGCTGACATGCAAGATGCATACTGGAGATAGCCAATATAGCCATGGCATCTACACACACACACACACACACACACACACACACACGGCAGCTACTTTTAGAAAGCAGTGATTGTGTTCAGAAATGGCACTTGTGGGTTTCATTAAGGGCCCCTCTATCATTTCTCCCATAATTCAAGCACTGGTCTGAGAACCTGTCTAGGTGTTCCTTGGTGATATATATATTTACTCTGCACTGAAGAGAAACGAACATCCCATTGTAAACATCCAGAAAGGTAAAGAGTGAGGAGGCAGACACCCAGCAGAGTTTATATTGCGGTTTCTGGTTGTACAATATGTAGGATAAAAAAAGACTAACACTAATAAAAAGACTAAGATTTTAACTAACGCTGGAAAGGAGACAACAGAACGTGTCCAAGAACTATTTCTTCCTGAGGCATGTCGCTGTCCAAAAACTATTTCTTTCAGGCCATCTTTCTATTCAAGAAGCTCTTTTTCCCATGGAGGAAAAGGTCTCCTCATGTGCCTTACATAGCAGTACTCATAAGACAACTCCAGCATTTCAAGCCTGTTTTAATAGCAAACCATTTACCACAAAAGTTTTACCAAAAAAAAAAAAAAAGATCTAAAAAGATTAAAAGTGAGGCAACTAGTCACAGTCTGTGTTGATGAACTTTGGAAGTGGAAGCCAAGTTATTACACTGGAATGGTTGAGTAGGAGCTTGACGCAACCATGCACAACACATGTAGGGTCATTGTGTTAAGATTCAATATGGGAAAGCTGATAAACATAAATAAACAGTTTGTTTCAGTGGTGTTCTTCCCTTCCTTTTATCCTTGACGCCAGCCAAATGTTTATTATGTTGTTTTAAAAGCTTTCGTTTCATCTTCAGAGTCCATTCTTCATTATTTGTATAGACATGACTAGAGAGCAAGGAAGTGAGCATCAATTCCACCCAGAGCAATTCATTTTAAAATGGAGGCCAGAATTACCACCAACAGTGGGGATCGGAATTTTAAAAAGAGAAACGAGAAAAGCAACATGGCTGGGACTCTAGCTTCTCCTGCCAAATATCCGTCCTTCCAGAGGGAGGATTTATAAAGCTGAGGGAAGGCAGCTGCCATTACCTAAACTGAGCTTGATCTGCAGATAAGAAGAGAGGCGTATGGTATTGAACACTGCTAATATAGTTTGACCTCCCTGCCCATTTCCAGAGCACTAGATTCACCACACAACACAGACAGACAACTTGTGTGAGTTTAAGGGCTGCTATGTTTATGGCACACAAACATACATACGCCATGTACAGTCATGGGCTTAATCCCATGGGCTTAATCTGTGGGCTTAATCTCACTCCCCAACCCAGCCCACAAAGCTTTCACAGGTCACCACCATTCCTTCCTGATTTCACTCGGTTGCCATGTTAACTTGCCTTCAATCGCACTTGGACTGGACATCAGGATTCTCTTCCCCTCCTTATTGTTTTATTATGATTTTATTAGAATGTAAGCCTATGCGGCAGGGTCTTGCTATTTATTGTTTTACTCTGTACAGCACCATGTACATTGATGGTGCTATATAAATAAATAAATAAATAAATAAATAAATAATAATATAATCAAACTGAGTCATGCTGGGACATTAAAAAAACACCAAAATGCCCCAAGGAAACGTAACATTAAAATTCACACTGACACACAATCTCTCTCTCTCTCTCTCTCTCTCTGTGTCTCTTTCGATGTGTGTCACTCAGGGCCAAACTAACCGTTCTTCTAATCACAAATAGTGGAGCTATGCATGATTGTTTTCTTTACTCCTGAGTAAGTTTGCATTATCCCAATTTGGATCAGGACCATAGTGCACGGGGGAAGGGGGGTTAAATCTTTCCCCAACCACCATTTTCATTCCAAAATTCCACCGCCTTAGAAGTGGGGGGTGTTAATGAACAATAAAAGCTTCCACTAACTCCAATGGAGAGTTTTTCTTTTTTTAACATCCCCATGAAGGGGGTGGGGAATTTCAGGACAAAAATATCAGGTGCGGGGGAGGTTATCACAGAGTGTCAAAATCCCAATTTAGTTTGGCCCTCACAAAAACCTTAAAAATGCTTTTCTTTTCCTTAACAAGTGAAACAATGGGCATTTTGACTCCATTTTGGTATAATCACCCAGGGCCAACTAAAACGTATTTTGGTACTGCCAGCTGGCAACTCCTTCTATGCAAAAGATTTTGTGACCTGGCAACTGGCATGCCAATCAGTGTACTTACTTCCAGAGGACTTCCAGTTGTAGTTTGATGGTACCTAGCTCAGTTATATCCACAATGATGGTTTGAGGCCTAGTCGTGAAGAAATCTACGGTGTCACATGTCACCATGCCAACTAAGAGGCTACTCAATCCCCGCAGTTCTGTAACCTGCAAAAATACATGATGGTATAAGCCAAGGGAGCTACCTCAAGGGCAGACATTAACATAGAACCACCTCAAACATTTGGCGGAGGAAATAGGTACACCATGAATTATGTTACACAAAAATTACTTCTACAGTATGATAGTGATGTAGAGGATGTTCTGCCCATGGCATTTTGAAATATTAAGATGTTTTTCATGTGCACCTCCAAGCACATGTTAGCATTGACAATATCCTAAATAGATACTTTTGTTACAAAATAATACGGACTTCAATACTCAGTATAATAGGACTTTTGGATTCCACAGTCACAGACCAAATAGACTCAGTACAAATCAAAGAGCTTGTACATGCAGTGAGAAACACAGATACAGCACCTATAATCTGTATTGTTGGAGATTAAGAGGCTTTCCACACAAGGCTTTTATTGTGCACTCATGATTGCTCATTCACGGTAGTTTGTGGATCATTAATTAATTTCATTTCATTTCATTTCTATATCACCCAATAGCTGAAGCTTTCTGGGTGGTTCACAAATGTCATCATCCTCAGGACCTCTCCCATTCTTTGCAACCATTTCCCCAGCTGTTTTTTAGATCAAGGAAACAGTGGCACTATTTAGAATTGGAGGAACGAGATCCTTGTGTAATTGCGCAATTCTGCTATATCACATCGCCATCTAGTGGTTCTGTAATAAAACATATAGAAAGGTGGAGAAAGAAAAAATCCAGAAAAAACACACGAAAAGGAACCAATCTTAATCCCACAAATAATCCAGAAGCAGAAGCCTCAGGAAAGGGGCGGGTTGAAAGCTTCATGGAGAGCAGGATACAGAAACTTTTTGAGGTGGGGGCCCAGATTACTCTTCACCAGGCCCACCACAGACCAGATGTCATCTCTGGACATACCCCTCTACTGATGCAATGTCAGTGAGTGTGGCCATGCCCACCGATATTATCATCTCCCACCTTTTTTCCTTCTCTGTGCAGAGGTCTCTTGCCAGCAAAGAATTCAACCAGCACCAGGAGGGAGCAGAGGCTCCTCCTGGCTCTGCACCTCCATGAGCCCCAAGCACTGTGCAAAGCTACTCTGGCAGCAAGTCTCCCCAGCCCAAGTCCCTGCTATCCACATCCACAGTGTTATCTCCAATCTTGGATCAGAGATAACAGTGGGGATGCCTTTGGGTGGGATTCTTGCAGGCATGCCCTGCCCACTGGAGGCAACTTGGCCTGGAGGTTCTGCACCCCCTGACATAGAGTACACTACAAATTTAAACTAGTCACTTCCTCTCCCCAGGAGTTCCTGGGATCTGTAGTTCTATGAAGGGAGCTAGGGCTAGCAGTTTCAGCAAACTATGGGAAATAAATTGTTACAGGAGTTTGTAATGTAAATATACTGTTTGTTGCCATATCCCACGAAGATGTTTGACATCTGTCTTAGTGCAAGGCATACAGAACAAGCAGTGTTGTGTTTTATTGCAAACTTTCAAACAGGAAACATTTCAAGCAACTGAGTTATTCTGTACTTGCCCCCTAAAACAAAAGCATTCAGTGCTGAATTGAGTAGACCGAAAAACTGTCAGGTATCCCTGAGCGTGACATCGAGACACATAAATATAAGTGCCAAGGTTAAGAATTACAAGGAAGAAATTATGAGCTGGCTTTCATTGAAGTTAAGGCTATCAATGGTTACTGGTCATGTTGGCTATATATTACCTCCAGTATCAGAGGCAGTGTGCCCTCTGAATACCAATTTCTGGGGAACACAAATAGGGTAGTGCTATTGCACTCATGTCCTGTTTATGGACTTTTCACAGGCAGCTGGTTGGACTAGCTAGGCCTTTGGTCTTATTCAGCATGGCTCTTCTTTTGTTCACTGTGGAAAGAACATAAGAAGAGCCCTGCTAGATCAGACCAAGGCTCCATCTAGCCCAGCATTCTGTTCACACAGTGGCCAGCCAGCTGCCTACAGGAAACCCACGAGCAGGACATGAATGCAACAGCACCTTCAGTGCTGTTCCTTATACTGTGAACAGCTAGCAGTTCCTTATACTGCAAAGCATCATTCTAAGAGAAGTACATCTTGTTTAGCTTATGGCAAAGCAGCATCCATTCCTTTAAGTAGGGTACTAAGTATCTGTAGGTGGGGTAGGTTTACAGCTGCCTGCCCTTGCAGAAAAATAGCAAGAGGGAGTCAGAACGGGGGTTAGAAAGCACACACACCCTCGAAGCAACTTGGGTGAGCATGCATACATGCCTCCAGAATATCACCCCTGGATTGGCATGAAGGACTGGGCAATTGCATTAACAGTACACACAATGGGCTCATCTACACCAAGCAGGATATTCCATTATGAAAGTGCTATGAAAGCGGCATATAAAAGGCAGGAGCCACACTACTGCTTTATAGCGGTACTGAAGTGCACTGACAACTGTTGGGGCCCATTGACACATCTACACCAAGCAGGATATAACACTATGAAAGAGGTATGAAAGCGATATATGGCATGTGTCAATGGGCACCAACAGTTGTCAGTGCACTTCAGTACCACTATAAAGCAGTAGTGTGACTCCTGCCTTTTATATACTGCTTTCATAGTGGAATATCCTGCTTGGTGTAGATGAGCCCAATGTCATCGATAAGAGCTACAATACAGAGCAACAGGAGAACCAAGTAGGTTAATTTATGTTTGGAAATGTAACTGCTAATCCCAATACTTCTCGCACTTGGACTTCCGGTTGCCAGTGACCACATGGATTTGTGTTGCTTTGTGTTGCATTCATGTTATGCCTTAGTAGCAGAAATTTGGGAGGAGAACACGGAAAGTGACACAGAAGCAAATACATGGTTGTGTGGCCTCGGATCGGGGCTTTAGGTATTGGGCTTGAATAGTTAACTTGAGGTTTTTTCAGATTGCATATAGAGAAAATATCCCCACATGCTAATTTACTTTCTCCACTATTTTAACCTGCAAGTTGGTCCTTGGGGCTGCTTCACACATGCTCTTCATTGCTCAAAGATGTTCTACAGCTTTAACAGGCATCCTTCTACTAATGCAAGCTGTGTTTGAGGCACAATGAAATCTCTATTTATGATGGCCACTTCACACATGCAAGTCATCACCTGATACTATGGTCTTTGACTAAGGAGAATGCTCATGTGAACTCATCCCAATATAATTAAAAGCAGAGCGTCTGGCATGCAGGGCTTAGGAGTGCCAACAACACAAAAGCCAATTCTATCGCTCCTTCTTTATATTTGGAGGAGATGACTCATCTTCATTGGCATAATGCAACGCTTGCATGTTTTCTCACAATATTTGTACAGTGCATCTCAATTAACCTCTCACCATGTAGTGATGGGGGAGCAGGGGTGAAAAAAAGGAACATTTTGAGCACATTTCCAAAATATCTGCTGGATAAGGATCAGGAATACTTTCCAGTGTAGACCTGCCCACCCCCAACACACACACACACACACTGCCAGAAAGTAAAGAGTGTTGCAACAGTTGCTTACAGAGTTTGAAAGCTCCAAGCAGGCTGTCATTTCATAGAATGGTGCATGTCAGCAAGAGCCAATTCACACAACCTTTTGCAGTTTGGGGGGTGGAGGGTGGGGGGAGCATGTTTCAAAACAATTTGGCTTGGTCAATCGTGTTAGATGTAATCAATATCGAGTATGCAAGAAATTCAGCCTGCTATAAGGGAGGAGTACAGCAGAGAATCAGATAGTTAATCAGTTAGAGACATATTTGTGTTGTTTATTTTGACAGGTTAATATCCCTTTAACTGAAAATACTATGGGTGTCCCATAATGCGATTCTCAGGCTTTCTTCCTGGTTCTAACTGCTCTCTCTGTGACAATTATGATTTTCTGATGACAGTTAGTAAGAAGTCTCCAAGAGGTCTTGATAGCATTAGGTTATCTCTCTTCTCCTAGTGTTATCTATTAATGTTTCATATTTGTTCTAAGAATAAACTAATTCATATTTTTGTTCTCTACTATGACAGAATTGTCTCTAGCCTTGTTCTTTAAGAACACACAAATTAAGACTTCCACCAATAAATCAGGCACTCAGATAAATTCACTGCATGATGGATTGTCAGCTCGGTCATCAATAGGCAAAGAACTTCCATGACTTTTGCACTCAGCTTCCAACAAGATTGCTAGAGTTCCAGGCAGGCGATCAGATTGCTCTGTGGCATCGGCCACTGCTCACCAATGCAATCAAAGAACCCAGTACTGCCATCACTTAGAGCTGCTCATTAACTGATGAACGTTAAGAACAAGTTGTGACTGATAGGTGCTAATCCAGCACCACAGGCAGAACTTTTGTATTATCTTGCATCATTTCAAGCACAATGTTTCTCCAATGGGATCAGTTCACGCATTCACTCATCGAACGTAAAGAAATCAAGTGACAAGTAGCCATGTGCAAAATCAACCTCGAGTCAAGCTTAATGGATAATGGCTCCTGTGTTGGTTACCCAAAAGAGAGCAAATTCCTAAAAGCACATCCACTCCAGCTGTATTTCCACAGGATGTTTCCTGGGAACACCAGGAGCTAATTTCATCCCAAAGTAGGGCTTTGCTCCTGGGGGGCTGTCTTGATGTCTTCTTTGCCATGGGGTGGCTCCGGATCTGCACGGCATCAGTTAGATGACGCAGCCGCAGATTTGAAGCCACCCCAGGGCAAAGAGCAGAAGATGTGCGGCTGAAAAGTCAAGGACTTACCCCAACTTTTCCAGCCAGAGCAAGGGCAGCCCAGCTCTTCCGATGGCCTGTCCTTGCTCCGGAGTCCTCCTCCTTGCCCTAGACTCAGGGAGGGATGGGGGAAGGAGCGGATGACTGCCATAAACCCTGCGCTTGCTCCATGGCATGGGGCTTATCTGGCATAACCCCACAGGAGCAAAAATGCAGGGTTTGGGGGAAATGCGTCACCAACTTGCCGCCTTGAAAATAGTCCCTAGGTTTGTTGACTGAGAAAATGAATGCTTCATTAAGAAGATAATCACTTCCCTGGCAACATTCCTCATCCTCGCTAGGCAGAAAAGGTGCTTAATTTTTGTGAACCACCCAGAGAGCTTCGGCTATTGGGCGGTATAAAAATGTAATAAATAAATAAAATAAATAAATAATTGCAAGGAATACCTGTGCTGTTCTTTGTGTATGTGGAGCACACAGATGCACAACACAGATAATAGCAGGGTAAAGCTTTATTCCTCCATATCCTGGAGAAAGTGAGCTGGTTAGGGCACAGTCCTGAACAGTATCCACATGATCTACTACACAAAGGGCTACATATATCTGCAAGTATACAATTCATTACTTCCATCGTATTAAAGATTCACTTCTAGTCCTCATGGTTGCTGTTACTAGCAAATTATGTTGGCAATTAGTTCTTGGAGGCTCTGAATCCTACTAAAAGGTTCTCAACCAGGAACATTTTGCAAGTTACGATTTGCCAAAATATAAGACAGAATATTAGAGCGTCAGGATATAGGCCTCAGCTAGACCTACGGGTCTAGCACAATGGAGGGGTGAGGATCTCACGACATTTTTATCACGAGACTTCCCCCTCTGTTTACACATGGTGTGTGATGGCCTCAGTCAAACAGGACGTCGTGCCCGCCATTTTGTGGTGTTTTTTTTTAAAGAAACAGAAGCAGTGCACGAGCACTTGTGCACTCAAAGATACGGGTGTTTTTTTAAAAAAAAAATTAATTTCCCCGCTCCCACCCCCATCCCACCCCCAATGGGCACAGAACTCCTGAGGTGGTCTGCGCCCTGTGCACAGTTTCCAGCTCCTCACGAGTAACTGCAAGGAGCCAGGACAAACCGCGACGCACGCCCACACGTTCCACAGTCTCGGGATCATCCTGAGACCATGGAAAAAAGCGGGCTGAACGGGTAGGGCCATATCCTGGGGAAAGGGAGGGATTATCCCTCCCTGCTCCCGGGATCCCCTGTGCATCATGAGGACACACAGGGACGCTCCCGGGGATCGCCCCGGGATATTGCCCCGTCTAGCTATGGCCAATGTCTCTTGCCAGTTCACTAAGCACCACAATTTGATAAAATGTCAAGGAAAGGAGAGTAGAAAAAGCAACAGATGGTCCAAATGAGCTAAACATTAGGACCATTTTTTGCACAAAGATACTGGGAGAAACGTGGTGCAAGGAACTGGCTCTGCCAGCAAGGAAAGGCCTCCAATCAATACATGTTACTACCTTGATTTCAAACTTCTCATGGAGGTTGGGTATGAAACCTTTTTCCTCTTCATCCCATGTTTGACTGTCATCTGTCAGAATCTTGCCTTTCAGTTTCCACTTCTGGCGCCCTAGCCGTATAAACACCTAAAGAAATATACAGTGGGAGAATGACTGTTACAAAGGCACAACAGGGTTTCAGTGAGAGGGGCACTTATTTCTGTTTGATTTCTGGAAGTTTTAAAAAATTCAGTGGATTCTTGGGCCCGGCATATTATTGGAGCTGTGCTGTAATGGCAGCCTCCCTCCTGGGCCAAACATCAAGATTGATGGGTGTTCAATCCTGCTGTTTGGCCCAGGAGGCCCTACAGTGTGCAGAGAAAGGGTTAAACCCCTCACCACACCTCATGCTCTTGATCAACAAACTATGGCTTCTTTTTGTGGTATGTAGCTGGTTAACAAACCATGGCTTGCTTGTAGGGATGGGTTCAGACATAACGACAAGCCGGATTGCAAGAGAACGTAATACGACTTAGCTTTCTATGCAAACTAGGGTATTAAATGCATGCACACATTGGATATATCATTTAGTTTGGCTCACAAATCACATCAGATGGGGTAGGACAAAGGAGATATTTCTAGTCAAGTAAGAGGTGGGGCTTAACTAGCGTGCCAAATAAACCATTTTAACTAGTATTATATGCAAATCAGCTATGCCCATGGTATGTTTGGCATCAGGCTTGGCCTGAGGCATGTTGCTGCCCGAAGCAAGGGGGCAGTGCTGCTGCCCCATTTTTTCTGGCCTCTGTCACCACCCAACAAACACACACCATTTCTAAGTGCTTACCTGGCCAACTACCTGGCCAGGTAATCCAGCTGGCTGCTCATACCTGCCTGCCCAGCTGCCACTCCCACCTTGAGGGATCTCTCGCAACAGTTCGGTCAACCTCCCCCAGGAGCCCTGCAACTGTGAGACAAGGTGGGAGCAGTGGCCACATAGGCAGGGCTTAGCAGCCAGTCAACTGGCTAAGGAGGCAACTAGCGGAGGTAGCAACAAGAAGCAGGAGGGCCCATTGACAGTTGTGAGTGTAAGAGAGAGGAACGGTGCAATGAGCCATTCTTCCCTTTCTGCCGGCTGATCCCCCCTCATCAGGCTGGCTCACGATAGGGCCGGCCCTGTTTGGCATGACTTCTCTCTTCGTACCCATGAGGAGCAATGACTGGATTCAGATTTCTAATGGCAAATGTAGTAACAGAATCCTCTGTTTGCATTTGTCTTTATAGGAACAACACAGAGTTAAACTATGGAATTTGCTACCACAAGATGCAGTGATGGGCACCAAATTGGATGGGTTTAAAAGGGGGGTTGGATAAATTCCTGGAGGAGAAGGCTATCAAGGTCTACTAGTCCTGATGGCTATGAGCTACCTCCAGTATCAAAGGCAATAAGCTTATATGTACTAGTTTCTGGGGAACATGGGCGGTAGGGTGATGTTGCACCTGTGTCCTGTTTGTGGGTTCCTGGTCGACAGCTGGTTGGCCACTGTGTGAACAGCGTGCTGGACTAGATAGACCCTTAGTCTGATCCAGCATGACTCCTCTTATGTTTGAACACAGGACACTGTCTTCTACAAAGTCAGACCATGGGTCCACCCAGGTCAATATTGCCTCCTCCAATCTGGTGTCCTCTGGATCATCCCCATCCATTGGATCATCCCCATCTATTGGCCATGCTAGCTGCGGCTGGTGGGAGTTGTAGTCCTACACATCTGGAGGACACAAGGTTGGAGAAGATCGGCCTACAGTGACTGGCAGCAGCAATCCAAACTTTTAGCCAGGAGTCTTTTCCAGCTCCACCAAGAGATAATGGGGATTTAACCTGGGATCTTTGGTGAGCAAAGCATCTGCTCTACCACCTAGCTACTATCCTCCCCCCATCTTCAAGCAACTTCTTCTTGCAATAAGGTTGCTAAATACTATACCTCATACTGGTCTCCAGGGCAGAGTCGCGCATAGCCCACTAACCCTGGAAACGACACAAAACAAAGAAGGAATTTGTAACATTCATAGACTTTGAGGAAAGAAACCATTAACATAAATTGTTGGGGATCTCAGAATAGTTCTGGTTACCATCCCGTCAAGTAAATGCCACAAGGAGGATTTATGGGCAAGCAAATCATTTGGGATGTGTGTGTGTGTGGCAAATTTGCTTTTAAATAAACCTCCAGTATATAAATGCTCCAGAGAACAGCACAGATCAACTACTTCCTTATGCAAAGTAACGGTCCAAGCTATGGCACAGCATGCAAGAAAACTGAGCCTGTCTAAGACTATAAGGGTCAAACCAGACATTACAGACAGTTCCACATAATGTTCCCTGATGTGAGAAGCAGCCACTGCAGGCTGCAAGCAGGTGGGGAATGTGTGCTTAACCCTTTTCCTGCCAGCCTTTTGCCTCTTGAAAATTGCTCTCCCCTCCTAAGAAGGAGACAAGCAATTTGGGGGAGTGATTTTTGAACACCCCCTCCTGACCCAGCCTTCCCTTTCTCTGGGTTGCCTGCTTTTCTCTACAGGCTGCTTTCCATTTTTTTAAAAAAGGCAGGGGAAAGTTACATGGATCTCTCTGTACTGTGGCCTTCCCTTGATAGTCTTCAGCAACAAGGGCCAGCCCAAGACGTTTTGCTGCCTGATGCAAGATGTAGTGATGTAGCCACCAATTTGGATGGCTTTAAAAGGGGGTTGGATAAATTCCTGGAGGCAAAGGCTATCAATGGCTACTAGCCCTGATGGTTGTGTGCTATCTCCAGTATTCGAGGCAGTAACTTGCTGGGGAACATGGTTGCGAGGGTGCTTTGGACCATGTCCTGCTTGTTCATCCCTGGCCGATGGCTGCTTGGCCACTGTGTGAACAGAGTGCTGGACTAGATGGACCCTTGGTGTGATCCAGCAGGGCTCTTCTTATGTTCTTATGCAAAGAACAAGATGTGCCCCCCTCACATGCTGTGCACAAAAGCCAAGTGGGTTAGAAGATGAACATGTCTTCAACACTGATGATGGGACAGCATCTTCCATTGCACTTGAAAGCAGCAGGGGAATCTAGGGGGTGCAGGGCTCACAGCTCTCTCCCCCAACACCCTGCTGCCACCTCCCAGCATCTGCTGCCTGAGGCAACTGCTTCACTCTGCCTAATGATAGGGCCGGCACTGTCAGCAACCCACTTTCAGTTTCTCACCATCCCAGTCCCATCTGCAATAGGAGGATAACAATATATAGCTTCTTTGAACACCACTGTATAAACATGAAGCATTTTCACTGCGATGGTGAGTAGCAATTTACTCCTTAAGCCACTAAAATAGGATTTGCCCTCAGACTCGAAGTACTATCAAGCTACTGCTAGACGTTCCAGCAGACATTTCAAGGATAGGAGAAATAATGGTAGATTCCACAGGCAGTTTGAGAGTAGACAGCATGGCAACCTGTGCATTGTTTTTCATGTATTCACATTGTTGAAAAACAACAAAAATTCTTGGGGCAGCTTATAGACTAGCACATTTATTATGGCTTAACCTTTTGTGGACCACAGCCCACTTCTTCAGATGCACGAAATGTGATCTGGAGTTGATATATATGCACACACATACACAAGAAGAAAAAGGTTACCAGTAAGGCCAGGGGGGAACGAAGTGCAAGAAATATGAAATATACATTAAATATAAATTATGTTAAAACTTAGATATATGTAAAATACTTACAGTGATCATTCAGTAAAGTCAACAAAGAGTCTTGTGGCACCGTAAAGAATAGCCATTTTATTCTGGCTTAAGCTTTCGTGGACTTTGGCCCACTTCAGCAGATGCATAAAGTTGACATATGATGAAGTGGACAGTGTCCACGAAAGCTTATGCCAGAATAAACGTGTTAAGTCTTTAAGAGGCCAGAAGACACTCAGGCTTTTGCACAAAAACAATGTACAGAGTTACCCCTCTGAAAATCATTCAGCAAAATGATGTTGATGAAGATACCTGTGTCCATACATGTGAAAGGGCTTTCTCCTGTGTGGCCCACAAGCTATGAAATAGGCTCCCTCAAGAAATACGATTGGCCCCTACCCACTTTTACAAGGGAAAAGACCACCACCGAACCGATGAAAAAATGAAAGCCAAGCTCTGGTGCTATGAAACAATCTTTTACTTTAATCTTTACTGATTTCTTTGATCTTTAATGATTTCTTCGATTTCTTTGATTAAAGAGAAGGATTATTTCATAGCACCAGAGTTTGGCTCACATTTTTTCATCGATCCCTACTCACTTGGCCTTTAGGAAGGGTGTGAATTTGATTTTGATTTTCAAAATGTATAGGAGGGCCTTTTCTGTTGTGGCACCCTGGCTGCTAAATGAACTCCGTAGAGAGGTTTGCCTGGCACCTACAAGATTAAGTTTTATACTTAAGTTGTACTTTATGGTTTTAATTTTTGTAAACTTCCCAGAAAGCTTCAGCTATTGGGTGGTATAGAAATGCAATACATAAATAATAAATAATAAATACTTTGAATGTTTTAATGTGTGTGGTTAATGTTCTTGTTTTCATGATTTAAAGCTTTTATTGTTTAAAATTGTGGAACACTGCCTTGATGGCTTTTTAGCAGATAAGGTGGTATATAAACGTAAATAAATAAATAATAAACATCCTGGCATTGATAAATTAATACTTTTCATGTGATTTTTTTTCTATTCACCATTTCTATTCAAGCCACAAGTGACAGAATTAAGCTTTTTCTTAAATGTTATTTCAACAGCTTCAGCATTTAAAAACACTGAGCTGCACAGGAAGGAAAATTGGAAAGATCTGAAATCAGCAGAGCACTCAGTGGAGAAATGGTGTGGCTAAGGGAGGCCTGAAGACAGCTACGATGCATATTCTTCAGGCAGATCTGCAGTGAAAGTTGAGGTCTTGTTTGAGAACCACCATTTTATTCTTTTGGAGCGGGGACGGATATAGCCATTCTGTTTTTGTATTCAGGATTTACTCTTCATGCCTTGTGATTACACACACACACACACACACACACCAAGCCTTTCTAGAAAAGTTCCCCTTACCTTTCATCTTTAAGTGAAACTCTCCCAAATGCACTTCGAGTGTCCCTTCAATCAGACACATATCCTGAAAGACAGATACGGGACAATAGCACTGAATACACTGTGGCATTAAAATGGCCAGCGTGTTCTGCCTTCATTATTTACCGATAGGACTTGTGTGACTCATCCCCAGCACAAGCATGGAAAATAGAGAGATTTACAATCTAAAAACAAGCTTGCAAAGAAGCCCCCTTTCATGGAAGTAGTTGAGCAACTTCGTTACCATTTCACACACCGCACAGGAAGCCATGCAAAGAAACAATTGGTTTTTTAAAAAATCCTGGAAGTTTTAAAAGAGAATTTCTTCAGGTAACCCTATAACTCCTTTGTTTCTGTTCCTCTTTAACAGCTACAGAAATCCCTCCTGTGTTTTGTCTAATTGTGACAGACAGGATTTGGGAAGGGGACCCAAATCCCATTGAAGAGCAGAGCAGCACCACAAATTCAGACTTATTAAATAGTAATTCTGTCTCCCAAGAGAACCCTGGGAATTGCAGTTTTGTAAGGAGGACAGACTAGAGATCTCTAACACAATTGACAGCACCTTTACCAAAATACAACTCCCAGGATAATATGGGGGCCAACCAGTGTAGTGGTTAGAGCCAGTGTGGTGTAATGGTTAGAACATTGGACTGGGAGTTGGGAGATCTGGGTTCTAGTCCCCACTCCACCATGGAAGCTCACAGGATGACTTTGGGCCAGTCAGAGACTCTCAGTTCAACCTACCTCACAGGGTTGTTGTTGTGACGATAAAAATAGAGAGGAGGTGGATTATGTATGCCACCTTGGGTTCCTTAATGAGGAAAAAAGGTGAGATATAAAGGTAACAAAAAATAAAATGGCAGTGAAGCAGTATGAAGCCAATATAAATGTGTAAAGCAGATAAACATCTTCATTTTGGATTCCCCTAACCCAGGTTAATGCTGAACACATTGCAAATTCGCTGGCATTAAAGCAATGTGAGTGTTGCAAGCATGCACACCAGAGCATCCTCAGTAGGTGGTACGGAACAGAAATGTGATAGTCATTATCCAGGGAGATTCCACAGGAACAACAGTCCATGTCAATATTCTTTCTTTTTTAATCATAGATTTTAAAAAATTGGAACTGTGAGACGCAAAAGCAAATATACCTCTGTACATTCTTGGAGATTCTTATATAGTTCTACCAGGCTCTCTCTTGAGGCTTTAGTGGAAGGGGACAAGGAAAACGCATGTTTCATATTTGAAGCCCCGTCGCGCAGTCTGCACTGGATGCTATAAGCTTCATATAATTCTTCTACCTTAAAAAAAAAAGATAGAAAGAAAAAAGTCAGGACATGTTCCAATTAAAATGGCATTCTCCAAAAATGGCATTCAAGGCAGCTAACGATAATAAACTACAGATAAAAACAGAATCATGATTCAGACATGAAAAAAATTAATTAAAAACACAATCATAAAAAGAAATTTTAAAAATCCAGTTTTTTAAAAAAAACCTTTAACAACAAACCAGTATACCTGCCTGAATAAAAACATCTTTGCCTGCAGGCAGAAGGACAAAACAAAGAGGGCGGCAACCTGTCTTCCCTCGACAGGGACTTACAGAGCCTGGGAGCAGCCACCAAGAAGGCCCTTCTCTTGCATCCCCACCAAATGTGCCTCTGATACTCATGAAACTGAGAGGAGGGCCTCTCCCAAAAGACTTAAAACTCAGGCAGGCTCATATGGGAGAAGGTGGTCTTTCAAATCCCTGGGAAGGTTGGGGGAAGAGCCAGCGCATGTGAGAACACTGGAGGCAATGCTGGCATGTATCCTCTGGAACCCATTCCATGCTTTATAGCCAAGTAAGTTCTTTGAATGCCTCCATAGGGCTCTTCCCTTTCTCAAATTATATCACCAGAGCCAATGCGGCCAAGAAGAGCCAAAAGACTATACTATGTTTACATGAAAAGGGAATAAAATAGTTCAACTAGAGGATTCAACAGAGATTGTTTCTGGTGTTAACTGCATAGTGAAGGATGATATGAGACAATGTTATCAATTTATTCTGGGCTGGACGCAATAGGAAAGGAGCCATCTCTTGAATTAGATTAGTCCTCGCGAACACAGATCCAGCCGTATATACAGAAAAAAGTTATTTCTGTACTCCGGGAATCTTCAGGCACCAGAGAGCTGGGCAGGTGGTCTGCTACCTTATTTTAGCTGTCACCATTGTAGTTCTGGCTTCTTCCTTCCCTTCTCTCTTACCACAAGCAGCTCTTTCCCCCTTCCAAATATGCTGGCACGGTCTAAAAACTGGTTCTACAGGCTGCATTTCAGCTGTGCTCAGTAATCACTCTGAATGGAGTTATTGAAACAAAAAAGTCTCCTCCTTTTGCAAAGAAAGAAATTGAGGCTTTGGGAAAGCACCTAATGCAATTTCCCTTCAAACAAGCCTTGGTAAAAAATATTCTGTGTTGAGATTTGTTTCTACCACAGTATAAACCTGACAAGCAGAGAATATAAGCCCTTACCTTGCTTATATGGAATTCCAGTTTCCTGATATATCTTTCGACAGAGCGGATTTGCTTTTAAGAGGAAGAAAAGATGTATAAAAAGTCATTTCTACAGTTCCCGGCATGGCAGCATAGAATTTGTTACCATGATACATTTGCCTAAACATGAGTTATTGTTTTAAGAGGTCCATTATCAACTAGTGTTGTCATATATCTATAACTATGTCTATTTATATAGCCACTAGCACAGCATATACCAAGTGAGAAGATGATGATGATGAAGAAGAAGAAGATAATGATAATGGTGATGATGATTTAAAAATCTACATTGCCTTTCCACCATATTGGCCTTCCTAGAACCCAACAACTCAATTTAACAACTAGAGTAATAAAACTTAAAAACCAGTGAAATATAGGGAAAATAAGCAGATCAGTAGTTTTTATTATCAAATGCTTGAGAGAACAGGACAAATTTAACCTATTGCCTAAAGAATAGCAGTCAAGTGAATATGTCTAGGGAGGGAATTCCACAATTAGGGTGCCACTCTAATAACTACACAACTAACTCCCAAATTGGAGTCATCCTCAGAAGATAAACTCAGCACACAGGATGGTTCAGAAGAAGGTGATATTGTAGATACTTTGATCCCAAGCTATATTTGGTTGGTTGCAAGGAAGAGGGCACAACCCTGCATTCACCAAAGATCAAATGCTTTCCTGACCAATTTCGATAAGAGAATGAATACTACAAGATCCAAAACCATCCACAACAGTGGCCACTCTCATACTCAATGTTAAGTATGGCAAGATGTGGGGAGGACCACAATTGGAGGACCACCAATGACTGAAAATCAATCTGGCTACACGAAATATATCATGAAATCCACCATGGAATCCTGATAATTTCTTACCTTGTCCAAATCATAGTAGAAAGCCTGAAACAGAAATGTGCAAAATTAGTAAATACAACCAATGCATCTAATCTATTGCTATATCAGTTGCTCAAGGGCATATTTATGAAAGAGAGTTATATTGTTCCAATATTTGGGGAAGTCCACGCACCAACAGAACCCATTGCTAGTGCAACAGCGAGTTAGTCATTCATAAAGGAATCCCAGAAACTAACAGACGTGCTTGTTTTCAGAATGGGGAAGGTCAGCAATGCTTGCAGAAGGAAGCAGAAGGAGCTGTCCCAATCTGGAAACTAGCATTTCCAGGGTCCCTTTACAAAGGGACCCCAGATTGATTCCTGCATTGAGCGAGGGGCGGGGGTGGACTCGATGGCCTTATAGGCCCATTCCAACACTATTATTCTATGAATTCTATGAAAGTGCTAACCCCATTGTGCTAGCAGTGGGTCCCGCCAGTGCCATAATATGAATGGGGGGACAGCAAGAGCATAGAATGGTAATCCAAACACTAGTTTGGTTCTGTGCCAAATGTTTTACATTGCTGGGCTTGTATGCGTTGCAGATACTGAGTTTAGCACTGGGGGCTGGGGTGGGGGGGACAGGGAGGAGAGAAAGAAATCCAGGTGTGCAGGCTTCGTGGATGTGTGTTCTTAGAGTTCTCAGCATCTCAACTGTAATGGAGCTCCTGTGCTTTTATTAGCAGTGATATGGTTGGCTTGAATGACAATTTTGCCACCACACCAAAGAAGAACCCTGGGTCTACAGGCCAAGGACTATAGGGCTCACCCTTGTGGTCTGAAAAATGTTCCCAGGGAACCCTGCCTTCGCAGCCTGCCTGAGCTCAGCTGCTCCTTTGTAGGGAACAGAGACGACCAGTTGTGTATAAAAGTGTCTAAAGGACTGTCAAGTTTTTGAAGGCATGATTACACAGGCTCAGTAACACAACAAACTGCTTTTACTAGCACTTGGGGGAGGAAGACTGGTCTTTGCAGAAACACATTTTGCCCTGTGGTTTAGGGCTAAACTGGATGGGACAACAACAGACACATTTTTGTTTACATCTAGGTCTGCCCCAATACAGTAGAAGGTGGCGATTCTGTTTTTAGAGCAAATGGTGCATGCAAGTCGGGAATGCTTGGCCCTCCCCATGCCCACAAATAAAACAGGTCTGACACTGTCACATCTCATTTGGGCCTCAGATTTTGCACCATTTGCACCCACTGACTATCTGAAGCTGTGCAAGTACTAGCCATGGTTCCGTCTGAAACTGTTTTGCAAAGCCTGGTAAAAAGGTAGTCTGAGTTAAGTTTCACCTTCAGCAGGAGTGGACAACAGTTAGATTTGGATCCACTGGTAGCTCTCTGGATGATTTGCAGTAGATCGTCAAGGACTCCGACTCCCAGGGGTTGCCGCCGCGATAAATAAAACACTGTGCTTTTGCTGCTTTGGTGTGGTGGCAGCTAATCCCGAGGCAGCAGAAAAAGCATGGGGTTTCCGGCAGATGGGCCCACCCCCTGCTGTCTGCCCGGGCGGATGGCGATCAACTAGGGATTGCCATCCGCCTGGCCATGCCTCTGCCACGACTCCAGAGTAAGGATAGATGGTGGATGTGCCATAGTCGCCTCACTCCGGAGAAAAAGGCCAGGTTAAGTCACCAACTTTTTTCCTTCGCAGCTTCAGGAAAGCACCAGGGTGGGCGCCAAATGGCTGCTGCATCGTACAATCGACGCAGTGCCACCGTGCACCCACCACAGGGCTTTCCTTGCGTATATACAGCCCCCGCTAGTTGGTTTAACAGCAGCAACAAAATGGCTCCCTAAATTATATTGCTGCAATGAAGAAAACTTAGGGTAAAATGGAATGGATTTTTGTGTGGAAGGACTGACAGCTGTGTTCAGTTCTGGTATTCACAACAAATTCCTGGGCTCAGAATTCTTCGATTCTAAATGCATGTCTTTTGGACCAGGCACCATGTTGGTGGATTTGGGAATTCAATTAAAAACCATAGTAAATTCTGCAAGCTTGAAGTTTTCCCATGCCTGAGCTACAGGAGCATTATGGGGAGTTCTGAATATTGAAGCCAAGTGAGCATAAAGTATGCTTAGCATAAAGTACAACATTGAAATTCCATTGGTTTCCCCACAAGAAGTTTCTCCGCTTAACTCAATGGGACTTTACAGCTGCAATCCTATGCATGTTTGGATGGTGGGGGGGAGCATGCATAGGATTGCACCTTAAATATGCTTAACTTCATATTGTGCCTTTGGTTTGCAGCAATGACCAGCTATCCATTAGAACTGATGAGAGAAAGTGAAACCTCCTTACCAGTCGGGAATTCCTTCTTGTATCTTTGTGGCGCTCGGACAGATAATCAAACTCCGCTTGATGCATTTCCAGATATTCACTAAAAGGAAGAGATGCATTTGATGGGAGCCTTAGGATGTATCTCAGGAACAGATTTCTAGAACCATCATAAGCATGCTAAGCACATTCAGAGGAGGGCAACAAGGATGATCAGGGGTCTGGAAACAAAGCCCTATGAGGAGAGACTGAAAGAACTGAGCATGTTTAGTCTGAAGAAGAGAAGACTGAGGAGAGACATTATTATTATTATTATTATTATTATTATTATTATTATTATTATTATTATTTATTTATTTATATAGCACCATCAATGTACATGGTGCTGTACAGAGTAAAACAGTAAATAGCAAGACCCTGCCGCATAGGCTTACAATCTAATAAAATCATAGTAAAACAATAAGGAGGGGAAGAGAATGCAAACAGGTACAGGGTAGGGTAAGCAGGCACAGGGTAGGGAAAAACTAACAGTAGAAAGTAACAGTAGAAGTCTGCACAGCATCAAGTTTTAAAGCTTTAGGAAAAAGAAAAGTTTTTAGTTGAGCTTTAAAAGCTGTGGTTGAACTTGTAGTTCTCAAATGTTCTGGAAGAGTGTTCCAGGCGTAAGGGGCAGCATGATAGCACTCTTCAAATACTTGAAAGATTGTCACACAGAGGAGGGCCAGGATCTCTTCTTAATCATCCCAGAGTGCAGGACATGGAATAATGGGCTCAAGTTACAGGAAGCCAGATTCCAGCTGGACATCAGGAAAAACTTCCTGACAGTTAGAGCAGTACAACAATGGAACCAATTCCCTAGGGAGGTTGTGGGCTCTCCCACACTAGAGGCATTCAAAAGGCAGTTGAACAACCATCTGTCAGGTTTGCTTTAAGGTGGATTCCTGCATTGAGCAGGGGGTTGGACTCGATGGCCTATAGGCCCCTTCCAACTCTACTATTCTATGATTCTATTAGGTCTCACTAATTTAAAATGGGACGGAGAAGCATGTTTAGGTAAATGAACCAACCTGACCAGTTCATGACCTATAAAAAACAAGGGAAGAAGACAACAGTACTAAGCACATTTACATAAAACTTAGTTTCTAGATGTTCAAATTTGTGATGGAAGATCAAGGCCCTGTTCAGACATCACACTAAGCCACTGTGAATAGCTCAAAAACTTGATCTGCAGTGGCTTAACGTGTTGTGAGGAGGGTGTTTCCCCACCACTAGGATGGTTAAACTACCTACACCTGCTACCCACCTGCTGCGGTGGGATCAAGGGGCTTCCACGATGTTCCCCTTGTCATGTGATAAGAACATCGTGGTTAGATAGGTCCGTGCTGGAGGTGGGGGAATGGCAGTGACCCTAAAGTCCACTGGCAAGAGTGACCATCACTTCCAGCAATGCTCTTGTGACTGCGGACCTTCTCTCTGTTGGCATTTTTTTCACTTATTTTGACAGAGCGGTCTCTGGGAGCTCATTTGTGAAGCAGAGGACACCGGGATGCATAACTGAACCACACAGAGGTATGTGCAGTAAGCACAGGGGAGTAGAGGAACCATGTGGGCCTGCTTGCATTGGATCCATTGCCCTTCCCCCCTCCATAGTTACTGCACAGTTTCCCTATATTTCAAACACTCAGAAAATAATGCTCTAATATTTGATGTTCTAATATTCTTATACCCACCACCATCCCAATTACATATGGTTATTGTTATGCAATGTTGCTTTTTCAGCAACATGTAGTGTCTTCAACAATCTTGAGAGAGCCTGATGAAAGCTTTCTGAAGCCCTAGGTGATGGAGCCTTCATTTACAGCCCCGGACCTACTTATTCTCTTGCTCCGTAATTCAGCTTTGGGAATCAGTCATTGCTGCTACCTCCATCCTCACACATACGCAGGGTTGGCTCAAGAGAACTTTCAACCAGCTAACCACATGGCAGTGGACATTGCTATTCTTGGCCATATTGCCAAGCAGCGATGGGGTAGGGGATGAAGACCACCACTGCAGAACAGCAAGCAAGAAGGAAAAAGAGACTGATGCTTGCTTCTAACTAGTGTGAGAAGATTACGAGCATCATCACACAGAGGAAAAATCACATTTCCTTACTGTCGCTTCTCCACCTGCACGTTTCCCTCATTACTTCCTCTTTTGAAAGAGGAAGTAAACAACTTGCACCTGGCCCATTCAGTGGGCCATATTGATAACACACAGCAGGAGATAGCGGCAAGTTCCATCTCAAAAAATATGTGGGAGTTACTGGGGTGTTTCTTTGTGGCGCGAAGAAGGCAAGAAGGGGAAGGGAGGTGCACGGGAGGCAGATGGCATCGTGAGAGGGACCTGCGAAAATCCGTGAGTGCCCAGTAATGAACAGGCAATAAAACGCTCGTCTGATGGAGTGTTACATCATTGGCCTGCGCAGGCTGCTAGTCCTCTGTGCAGCAACATCAGCGGACCCTTCCCCGCCCCCTTTTTGGCTGCTGCCCGTCTGGGGCAGCCAGGAATAGCAACATGCAGTCTGTCTTTTTACATTTTCCTCTGCATTGACTATTCTATCAATGTTTCCACTGAACAAAATGGAGTGTCTCAACTCAACAGAAGCACTTCATGTTCTGAAAAGGAAGATTTGGTGGGAGAGGGGAATCTGTTTCTCCCCCCCTTTCTTTTGCAGTGGAGCCTTAGCCTGCAAGGTTCTGGCCTCTTTACGCCTACTAGGGCCCAGTGGGACGCCCAAAACAGAGAATATGTAATAGCTGCAGACTGAACTCCATGTTAGCTCCCAGGGGGCAAACCTCCTCAGCTCACATTCTTCTTAGTTTCTGAGCTAATTCAGACCAGACATCATGAATAACTCAGTTTTCTCCCCTTGTATTTAGAAACGATGCAGTCAGTGCTGCTTTACAAGATGCAGAACCTAAACAGGTCAATGTGTTTATGTTAAACAGCCTGTGCTTTTTCCAACTTACTTTGGGGTTGAGAGGGGAGGTCTCTAACCATTGCAAAGACAGCCCCACCCATCCATCCGAGACACGGTTCCTCCGAAATTCATCCATTTCATCACTTGCCAGTAACACAATACAGTGGTCTCCAAGGCTAGTTTAAATATTTCTGCACCCAAACCTTTAAAATGCAGCTGCTTGAAAACCTACTGAACTAAAAGGTTTCCTTGCTCTTAGTGCCATAAATCCCCATGCCAGATGAAGACAACTCAAAATAAGTAGCTACCTGCATTGAAATAATTTATTAGCCTGGGATGCTATTCCAGAGACAAAAGAAATCTTCTAGTGATTTATTTAGGATTGCAAGAGATCTTGACATGTATTTGTGGGTTAACTCCTGCAACAGTGGAAGAAATGGGAACCTCTGGATCAGGGTAGCACTAACTTTATTAGCATTAAAGATGTTTCCTCGGTGGTGTGGTTAGAAGATTCTTGCTTAAGCCAACATTGGTGGATGATGGGTACTATCTCCTCGACATGCTTTACGTGGTTGAATAGAAATCACCAGCAAGTTTTTCAGTTACACAGAACACCTCAAGGGACTTTCTTTTTAGCCAACAGCACAACTTCATAAACTTTGGCTCAGTTCAAGCAACACATTTCTCATTGGTGGTTGTAGAATTCCACAGTGGAGTTGTCTGGAGGGAAAACTCCACCCCACAGTGGAGTTTTTAAAGAAAACATTCTCTGCTGAATATCCATGCTGTGCAGAGGAGAGTTCCTGCACAACCATTGTGTTGTGTGCAGAGGGCTCTGTAGACCTTTCCGCTGCGTTGAGTTGACTTTTCCCATTGGCTACAGAGTTCTCTGGCAAGAGTGGCAAAAGAAGCAAGTGCCGTTCTAGGAGAGCTGCCAGGATTGGTTTTTTGCAGCAATGGCTGATGAGATACCATCAGGAGGACTAGGGGAGGCGAGAGGGTAGAGGAACTGTCAATCAAACACCACATTGCCTTTTACTCAACTCCATGGGAGCCCACAGTCACACAACGGTGGAGTTAGAACATGTTGTGTGATGAGTACCTCCTAAAAACACAACCGTTGAGTGGAGTTTTCCCACTGCGTGGAGAAACGTGTTGTCTGAACTGAGTCTTTGTCTCCACTGCTGATGATCTCAACTGAAAACGGTTTCTCTCCAGACCCTAAGTGAAGTACACACCAGCCATCAACGCCTATTTAAGCAAGCATCTTCCAGCCATCAGTGCTGGTTGGGGAAACATCATTAACAATTAGCTAAAACAAAGTCTGGAGAAAAGGTCATCTCCTTTACTTGATGTTTATAAGAACACCAAGTCACCAAAGGCCTTCCTGGTCCACCATTGTGTTCCCACCACATCTTGGAGAAGCCCAAAAGCAGGACATGAGTGCAACAGCATCCTCCTGCTTGTGTTCCACTGAAAGCCATTGCTAGCCATAGCCATATCCTCCATGAATTTGTTTCATCCTTATTTTTATAACAAGTTGGCAACCATCACTACATCTTGCAGTAGCCAATCCATAGTTCAAATACATGCTGTGTAAAGAATTATTTCCTTTTATCCAAACAGCTTCGTGGGATGACCCTGGGTTCCAGTATTCTGAGAGAGGGAAAAAACACTTCTCCCTATCCTCTTCCTCTACACCCTGCATAATTTTATACATTTCTATCATCCTTCCCCTTACTTGCCTTTCCCCCTGCCCCAAACTAAAAAGACCCAAATATAACCTGCTTTTATAGGGGATTTGCTCCAGTGTTTCGATAATTTTTGCTGCCTATTTCTACAACTTTTCCGTCCCTACAAATAATAATTTTCAGGTTTAGTGACCACAACTGTACACAGTATTCCAAGCATAGCCATACCATAGATTTGTACAAAGGCATTCTGATACTGGCATGTTTTAGTTTTGATTCCTGTCCTAATAATCCCCACTACAACCCCAAGACCCCTTTCCCAGGGAGTCACCAACAGCTCAGACCTCATCATAACAATACATCTTTTGAGATGTAGGCCCTTTGAGCTGAATTATTTCTTTATTCTCTACAACAGGGTTGCAGAACCTCAGGCCCGGGGGCCAAATTAGCCCTCCTGCGGTCCTAATCTGGCCCTTTGAGGCTCCCTAGAGGGCCACACCCATTCCCATGCCTCCACCCCTTTCTCCCAAACTACCAATCATTTGCTGATTTCCTGGCTTTTCTGTAGTTTCTTTTCCCATTCTAAAAGATTGAAATGCCTCTCCTAAGCTTTAAGCTAAAATATGGTGGTATTTTGGGACATTTTGGTCCTGGCCCCTTTTGCCTTTGGTCCTGACCACCCCAGAAGTGCACATCCCAGAATTTCTCCAAAATGGAATTTGGCGCTCAGGATGAAAGAGGTTCTGCACCCCACTCTTAAGGACATAAGAAGAGTCATACTGGATCAGATCAAGGGCCACTTAGTCCAGCATTCTGTTCACACAGCAGCCAACATGGGAAACCCACAAGCAGGACATGAGAGCAACAGCACCCTCCTACCCATGTTCCCCAGGAACTTGTGTAACATGGGCATGCTGTCTATGATCATGGAGGTAACACAGAGCCATCAAGACTGGTAGCTATTGATAGCCTTCTCCTCCAGGAATTTGTCTATTCCCCTTTTAAAGCCATCCAAATTGGTGGCAATCACTGTGTTGTGGAAGTGAATTCCGTAGTTAAACTATGCACTGTGTGAAGAAGTACTTCCTGGGTTCTAGTATTATGAGAGAGGGGGGAAACATAGCACAGTGGTGGAGCTAAATGAGTATTACACTAAAAGATAAAAGTGAGCCTCCAACAACTTAATGTACGCCAGGGTGGGTGGGATCCTTACTTTAGTCCTTTCTTCAAAGCTTCAAAAACCTTCTTCACTTGTTGCGGCTTGGGATCCCAGATGACTGTGCCTTTCTGGAGAGAAGGGTACAACTTGGCAGATTTCAGAGACATTTTGGACCTCGTAGAACCTTTGCTGAGAGATTTTCTGTAAAAAGGGCAATAAATAAATAAAGAACCACAATAAAGCAAACCAAGAACATCAATCGCTTTGGTTTCAGCACCCATGGATGCAACAGATTGTGGTTTATATCTAATGTTAGTATAATTAAAGTCTGGTTCATTTCAATGGATCTACTCCAAGTATGACTAACTGTGGATACAATCCTATAAAATGAATTGAATTCCAAAACCTGATCGTCTGCATGTTTACTCAGACATTAAGTCCCACCAAATGCAATGGAGCTTTCTCACAAGTGTTTATTGGATTGCATTCTAAAGGTGAAACTACTTACTACCTTTGCAGAAGTAAGACTAGGGTGACCATATTAAAAAGAGGACAGGGCTCTTGTATCTTTAACAGTTGTGCAGAAAAGGGAATTCCAGCAAGTGCCATTTGTATGCATGCAGCACCTGGTGAAATTCTCTCTGCATCAAAACAGTTAGACCTGTACTCCTTTCCACATGGTCAACCTAGGTGAGACATTCTAGGAGCATAGCAATTACCCAAGTTTGGTTTTCTTCAGACTGAGGTCACTGGAAAAATATTGGTATTTTGTAGTATTTGCATTTATTTACAAATATCCAGTCTGACCCTAGGCAGAGGCACTTTAAATACTCAAAGAGACAGCCAAAAAGCCCACTACTCTCACATCAGAGCTCCAGGGAACCCGTGTTTGTCTTGTAAGATTGTCTCACACTCTTAATCACCCTTATTTAAAAGTCCAAATGAATTTGATGGGGCTTCTTAGTCAAAATGCTTAGGATCGGACAATAAACACCCATTGGATTGCAGCCTTAAGTGTGAGGGGTGTCTAGGGTAACCAGAATGATGTTTCACCCATTTTAATTCCTTCACAATGCCTCTCAGGCTACAGCATAACCCCAGAGGCATCGTGGGAGAATGAAAAGGCTAGGTACAACCACCCACCAAGGCTACAGTGCTGGGCAAAGCAATAGAAATTAACATCTACGCATTAACTTAACAGGATGGCAAGAAGGAACTAAGGCCACTAAAACCAGACATGCAGCTGTGGAAGTAAACTACAACCTTATGCAAACTTACTTGGGAGCAAGGCTGAGTGGCATTAGCTTGTGAGTAAATATGCTTGGAATCATGCTTAAAATGTCACTGAAATACTTCCTTCCTTGTGGGTAGAGGTGTCTAGCATGACAGTATTTGTCCTCTTTGATATTTGTATAATCTATCCATGGACCTGATATTGTAAATACTTCTGCATACAAGACAAACTTTCCATAGGTATGAAGGCTTGGAACTTTATACTCACCACGCAACAGTTAAAAAATAAAAACTGTTGCCAAAACCAGCAGCATTAGATTAGCATATATGGCGCATATTAACAGTCATTAAGTCACTTACACCAGAGAGGCCATGAAATGCAATGTGATTATCTTGAATAAATAGTTTTAGATACACTGTTGTAGACTACTTTTTAAATACAGCACCCACTATTATTTTTTATTATTATTCCCCGCCTCAATCAAAATGGAGAGGCGGGTAAGAAATAAGTTTATTATTATTATTTCTATACCATTCATGGAACATGATCCTAAGCATGTTTAACTGGATGCAAGTCCCAGTGAGTTTATTGTTCCTTATTCCCAGTTAAGATCATGCAAGTAAACAAAGTTCTTTGTTGTTCTAATAACAACTTATGAAGCTGCCTCATATTGAATCAGACCATTGGTCCATCTAGCCCGATATTATGTACTCTGGGGATGCCAAGAGCTGAATCCAGAACCTTCTGTATACAGATCAGTTACTCTACCATGGAGGTAGGTTCCTCCCTTTCTTCCTTAACCCTGTGAGACAATACGTTAGTTTTCCATTGGTTGCAAATTTGGAAAGAGGCTGAAACAGAATGGATTACTCCAGGCCATCCACCAAGTTCATGCTTTAATAAAAAAGGTAAAATCCTTTTTTTATGCACTATCCACAAAACTATGCTAGCTCTCTCACCATAAAAAGTTAAGGATCACAACATTAAGGGATCAATTCCAAGCATACTTATGAGCACAGGCATTTGCTTATACTGAGATTTACTTTTGAGTAATTGCACTCCTGACCCTTGACTAAGGCTATACAAACCTAGTGCAGTGGCTCAGAGTCTGAGATATAAGCAGAGAAAGTCCCTTGTTCAAAGTCTCATCTTTGCCGTGAGTTCACTTGCTGGCATTAGGCAAACTATTATTGGTCAGTGTCCTATCTACAATATGTCTCTAATAATACCAACCCACTTTGCAGTGTTGTTGTAAAGATTACGCAGATAATGCATGTGATGCACACATTATTGATGCACAGTTTCTGGGGAATAAGCCCCAGTGAAGACTGTAGGATCTGCTTCCAATTAAAGCCAGTAGTATTAGGCTGTAAAATATACTTAGAGGAATCACTTCTTTCTTAAAGATATAAATCTTGCTTAACAGCCTATTTCCCTCTTTTTAAAAAGCTTTTTAAAAAGAAGAAATAGTCAATTGCCTATTTAAATAGTCTATTTAAACACTTGGACATCTTCTGCCTTTATAATATTTTTTTAAAAACAACAACATAGGTCTTTAAATTTCTGCTCTCCCTGCTAAACCAATTTATTTATTTTCCTGTTCAAAACACAGGACAGAACATTAATTTAAAAGTGATTCTGAAGTCCCATTTGGAAGAGAAAAAATCCAGTAAGTATCCCTCACAGCACTGTACTCACTGTGTAAACATAGGGAACAATTGCACCACTGAGTATTGCTCACCTATATAAGATGAGTAAAGACAGCCAAGGGAAGTCCTTACAATTTCTATCAAAACTTGTCTCGTTGACAGTTTCCTGGCTAGGCTATACTAAACTCCTCCCCCACAATTATTTGTACCTGACTTTTACTATCTCCCTTCTTTAACCATGTATTTACTGTTCAGAAAGTCTATCTAGGTAAATTCTTCCCTCCTTAAAGGCAATCTGTTATTTTATTGTAATCACATGGATTTCTACCCCACCCATTCAAAAAAAAAAAAGCAACAGTAAACACACCTGGCCTCATAGCCCAATCCAAGTCATGCTTACTCAGAAGTAAGTCCCACTAGTAGAGTAGTAGGTTTAGGATTGCAGCCTCAGTTGCATGGAGCAGCTAAAGTGTACATACAATTTGCTATCTCCAGGATGGAATTACTGAAGATTGATTGGTGAAAGGATTAGGAGTTCTGATAATTAAAGCTGCAGTTATATTATATACATAGTTACTTACTTAAGAGGTTAAAGGTGCAATCCTATGCAAGTTTAGATAGGGGGAAAAGTCCTACAATTCCCAGAATGCCCCAGCCAGGACAGCTGGTTGGAGGGATGCTGGGAGTTGTAGGACTTTTTTTGTCAAAACAAGCATAGGATGTTGCCCTACAGTTACTTAACTTTAACTTTAAGACTTAAGGTTATTGAACTCAGTGAAACATGCTGAGATCACAGTGTTGCAATCCCCTGCAGGCGAAAGGTACAGTCATTGACAATTCAATTGAATTGCATAGAAGTCATTATTTTGACTCTTTATATTATTACTGTCTGATTTAATTGTTAAAACTGTTATGCAGTTGTGTGCCTGTTGGCATTCCTTATAACATGTTTAACCCACCATGGATCACTCAAAAATGGTGGGTTAGCATGTCATGTGGCAGGAGAATTCCCTCCCCAAGTACCCATGCCTGCTAACCATCTTCTGCAAGATGGTTAGCAAGTATCTACGGTGGTTCCCATGTTGTTTGATGGGAACTCTGTGGGGTTTTGGTCCCAAAATAGCAAGAATCAAGAAAAGATGGTGGTAACTATAGAGCTCACTGGCAAGAATGACCACCATTTCCAATGATGCTCTTGCCGTGGTGATCATTCTCTGTGGCTGATGGTCATTTTTTCATCAATGGAGCAGCTGCCGGCCACCCGCTCCAGGTGCAGAAGATGGCGGGGTGTACAGTTAAACCACATGGAGTTAAGTGTCCAAGCTATAGAGGGAAGCAGCGTGGTTTGCCATTCGTGTGGCAGGCCCACGTGCCATGGTTCCATTATCCCTCCCCTCTGCGTAGTTCCCCTACCCACCAACACATCCACCATACACATCTGAACAGGCCCTGTATCTATCTTCACCTTTTACTATAAGAGCAGCAAATCACATCCATGCATGGAAAGAGCTGGATGCTTATGTGCATCAACATGGCAATGCTCTTCCTGGCTCACTGAACCGGTTCCTTGTGGATGGAGATACTGCATTTGTGAATGGAGATATTGATTACCCTTTGGTATTCAACTTAAGCTGGATCAGAGTCCATGTATTTTGAGCTCTTCATATGAGGGCAATTAATCCAAGAAATAAAAAGACTATGGCCACAATCCAACAGCACATTAAGCTTATTGATTTCAATTGGCTTATGCGTGTTTAATGCTATGTTGTACTGTGGCCTGTATCTCTTGCAAGAACTCCAAGCTCAAAACCCATGGAATCTGACATTCTTATAATAAACATTGCCTAAAAGCGATGCACAAATCATAACAACAGCATCTGTTTTCTAGAAGCACTGAATCCCTAATCCTAGCGCAAACCAAGCTGCTTTCCTAGTTAAATGGTACTTGAATGTTGCAATCTTTCCACCTCCCTAAAAGTAATAAAGACCTGATTGTTGTTTTTTAAATGCTTTACAGCTGAAAGTAACTGAATAACCTTCAGGGAAATGTAAACTCGCTTCTTTCAGAGCATTCTTACCCTGCTGGAGGTGCTTTGGTCCTAGAAACAGCTGTTTGACTCCTTTTCCTGGTCCTGTCTTTCCCCTTAAGAACTCCCACTATGTACTTAAGACTCCAATCTGTTTATTCAATTGACTGCTTGATTTCTTTTTTCCTCTTTCAGAGTTAGGTCTACCACCACATCACTTAAATGTCTTTCTGGCAGTAGGCTAGTTGGATATTGTTCAGGTCCGATAATGGATGTGGAAATCCGTGGACATACATAGATGTATTTTGGGGTGTGTGAGACCCAAGAGACCGCCTCCCACATGAACCCGCCCAGCAGTTGAGATCCGCTTCAGAGGCCCTAGTCTGTGCTTCCCAGCATGAGAAGTAAGGCAGGCAGTGGCCACTGATGATGGGACTTCTTCCTCCGGATGATTTGCCTGGTGCTTTGTTTTCTTTAAGCCCCCAGATGAAAACTTTTTAATTTGAGAAACTGTTGTGGGTGCCACCACAAAATGGCTCCCATGGAGGATGTAGCTACTCACATAATGGCTGCTATGGGGGCCTGGCTAGTTAGTAATGTAAAGCCAAATTCTTCACAGAAGATAGGGTGACCATATGGAAAGGAGGACAGGGCTCCTGTATCTTTAACAGTAATGTATAAAAAGGCATTTCAGCAGGTGTCAATTAAAGAAGGTGAAATTCCCTCTTCATCACAACAGTTAAAGCTACACTAGCTATAGCAGAGTGGCCAGATACAAAAGAGGGCAGGGCTTCTGCCGCTTTAACTGTTGTGATGAAGAGTGAATTTCACCCTCTTCAATTGACACCTGCTGAAATTTCCTTTTCTACATTACTGTTAAAGATACAGGAGCCCTGTCCTCCTTTTCATATGATCACCCTACAGAAGACATGCAAGAATTTTGGATGAACATAAAAGGTGGACCAATTTACAGGAACGGGGGACCTCAAGTTGGCAGAGTTACAAGTTGGCAGAATTGGAGGTGCAAAGGTGATGGGATGGGGAATAAATGCATTTATCTTATATGTATTTTTTTCAACTCCATTCAATTCTACATCCGGTCTTAGCAAGGCAAAGCTAATGGACAGGTCAGAAGAATGTATGTCTGGCAAGCAGCCAGAGGGAGAGGGCTCTTCCAGAAACGGACAGGCAGAGTTCAGTCCTGGACCAAGATTTCCAGAAAACCATGGTAGGTGGAGTTAGGACTTTCGGAACCCAGTAAGTAGATGACTTGATCAGCTCAAGCTAGGCAGAACCCTTTTATACGTCCTGCTCTGCTCAGGCTCCTCCCCCTTGCTGAGGCATGCAGAGCCTTAAAGGGGCAGCACTGTGGCATAGAGTTTGGCAGTCAATTACCTCTTCATGATTTCATGCCACAATGGTGAGTGGGTTCAGTGGAGCATCAGGCCCTTAGTAGTGCAGCTGCTGGCTCCTCAAAGGACTCAAGGGCACCTAATGTCTGGAGTCCGTCTCAGCATTGGGACACGGGCTCTGTGCCATCCCAGTCTGAGGGGCTGTCTAAACATTCGTAAAGCCCGGGGTGGCTGCGTGGCACCAATAATACGATGCAGCAGCAATCGCTTAACCACCCCCGGGGCTTTCCGCCAAAACTGCAGAGAGAAAAAGTTGGGGACTTACCCCAACTGTTTTCCACAGAGCAAGGTTAGGATGTGCAAGACGACGTCAAGACAGACCCTAAGCCTCACTCCGGAGTCGAAGCAGAAGTGTGGCCAGGCAGATCATAGAATCATAGAATCGTAGAATAGCAGAGTTGGAAGGGGCCTACAAGGCCATCGAGTCCAACCCCCTGCTCAATGCAGGAATCCACCCTAAAGCATCCCTGACAGATGGCTGTCCAGCTGCCTCTTGAATGCCTCTAGTGTGGGAGAGCCCACAACCTCCCTAGGTAACTGATTCCATTGTCGTACTGCTCTAACAGTCAGGAAGTTTTTCCTGATCATAGAATCATAGAATAGCAGAGTTGGAAGGGGCCTACAAGGCCATCGAGTCCAACCCCCTGCTCAATGCAGGAATCCACCCTAAAGCATCCCTGACAGATGGCAGCCCCTGACTGGTCGCTGCCTGCCCAGGCAGAGGACAGTGGACGTGACCGGCTCCAGAAACCCCACACTTTCCCTGTGGCATCAAGATTAGCCACCGCTGCCCAGCAGCAGCGAAAGTGCAGGGTTTTGGATCATCGCAATGGCAACCCACCGCCGTAAAGACAGCCCCTAAGCTGCAGGCCCTTCATCCTCTGGGTCTGGGTCACTGCCAGTTGTCAAGGCTGTGACATCCCATATATTTGAGGAAAGTAACAAGCAACGCCGAATTCAAGACAATAGCTTCCTGGAGACCCAAAAGTGGTTTTGCAGAGATGTCCTAGACATGCTCATTATTTGTGAGTCCTAATGTAAAATCACGTGAAATTGGTTTGATGGGTTTTTATAGTATGTCAAGCAGGAGTATCCTGGAAATCCGTAATCATGTAGTCTGTAATCATGTTGACAGCTGTTGTAATAGATGTATATGTTTTGATGTCACTGTCCTATTATATGGTACCCATGATGAGTAACACACTTCTCCTCCTCCTCCTCTCTTCACACCACTAGCCAGAGCAGTTTTTAAAGGGTTGTCTTTAAATTAAAGGTTGAATTTTTTTTAGTACACTAGAAGATTGGTGAGTATCTCCATTCATGCTCAGGCAGATGGGGGTTGGGGGTCACAAAGGATCTGTGCTGTGATTTTTACAAGGGAGTTAATGAAGTGGGGGACAAATTATTGTACAGCTTGGGGGTTTTTAACCCCAGAGGGCCACACCCCCTTCCTCTGGCTCCACCCCCTTTCCCCCAGCAGCAAGCATTTGGTGTTTTCTTGGCTTTTCTGCAGTTTTTTCCTCATACTAAAAGGTTGAAATGCCTCTCCTAAGGCATAGCTACTGGAAGTAAGATCTTTAAGCTACAATATGCTGTTATTTTTGCCCCACCCTTTTTGCCTTTGGCCCCGCCCACTGCTGGACTGCAGCCCCTGAGACCATCTCCAAAAAGGAAATCTGCCCTTGGAGTAAAAGAGCTTCCCCACCCCTTTGATACATGCAGTTTTGCATCCCAGAAGCTTAGCAGACTGAGGCCACAATCCTATAGGATGACCATATGAAAAAGAGGACAGGGCTCCTGTATCTTTAACAGTTGTATTGAAAAGGGAATTTCGGCAGGTGTCATTTGCATGCATTCGTTACATGATGAAAATCCCCTCTTTTGTATCTGGTTATGCTAGGCAGGGCTCCTGCAGCTTTAATTGTTGTGATGAAGAGAGAATTTTCATCACGTGCCGCATGCACACAAATGACACCTGCTGAAATTCTCTTTTCAATACAACTGTTAAAGATACAGGAGCCCTGTCCTTTTCATATGGTCACCCTAAATCCTACAAATACTTTCCTGTAAATGTCCTATTGGACCAATATCTGAGCAATCCTGCATTGGATGGGGTTGTGCATCTAAAACATGCAAACCATTTATTCCAGTTTTGATGCTTGCAATGCTGTAATTGCATCCATCAGAACAAGAAGACGCGTGGCTGCTGCGAAAAACAGCAGCCTTGTGTCTCCTCCTCTTTCCAACTACTGTGCACCATAGAAGGCATGATGTGATGTCATTATTCTACAAGTTTCATGCCACTACAAGCATCAGCAAATGAAGTAGGGGAAGGAGCGGGGAAACACTAAGAATAATAATGGTACATCTCATGTTTTGAAGTACAGAAGAGGAAACTGAGGACTTCTGTTTGTGACAGCAGGACCTGGTCTTCTGTCCTGCCTAGTTCCTGCCTTAGCCTAGGTACGAAGTTTGTATACTCTTATGTTTTCGCTATCTAAGAGGGAATGTAGCTTGTGAGGGGGAAATTCACATCAGCAAAAAGGATTAAATCCCTCTCCTAGCCGCTACTGTTTAAAAAATTAAACAAATGGGAGATCTGACCATGGATTTGCAAGGCCTCATCTAGGCATTGCACGAAACAGATCAGGTGATGGAGCAGAAGTTGGAGAGGAACACGTCGCTTGTAACTGTGCCACTTACGCTAACTTTCGGCTGTGTGCGCTGCTGAATCCGGCAAAGGAGCAGCTCCTGTTGATTCTTCCCCCCTCGGCAGGGGACACAAACGTCAATTTCACCGACATGATTCCTGGTTAACAGGTCTGCTGCCTCTAGAAATTAAAAGAAAAAACAGATGCTTTAAAGGATCAGACAGGAAGCAGAGAAAACACTTGATTATATATCCAGAACCTGTGTCCCTGAACAGGGCTGGCGCAACACATTTTGTTGCTTGAGGCGAAAGACAAGATGGCGCGCTTTCCTGGTCAATGTACAACAACTGGCAATTCAATCTGTCTACAATGATAGCAGTGGAAGAATGTCTTTCAGCACACCTGAAGGCAGCAGGCTAGCTTAGGGGGCCTAGATCAGGCCGCGAGGCACAGACCGCTCTCTCCTCCAACACGTTGTTGCCACCTCCCAGCATCTGCTACCTGAAGCAACCACCTCACTTTGCCTAATGGTAGGCAGGGCAAGCTGGGAGTTGTTGACTTTTTTCCCCAGTCTAAACATGCGTGGGATTGCGCCTTAAAACTTCAGATCAAAACCAAAGGCCCATCCAGCTCAGCTGTCTTTTCTGACTTCTTCTAGGTCTCTGGCAGGGCCTTCTCCAGCACTTGCTACCTGAGATGACTTTATCAGAAAATGCCAGGAACTACAAAGCATCCCTGCCCACTGAGCATGCACTCTGTGGCTGAGCTACCCAGCCCCCTACCCAATCATTTGCTTTTGCTTTGGGGCGGGGGGGTTGTTCTCTTTTTGTGGCACACGATTTCTCTCAAGTTGTTGAATTTCCCATCCAAAATTTTCTATCTTGAAAAATACACCTTCAAGAGACCCCATTTGTGGCCACTGTGTTTACAAGAGGGAATAGCTTTTAGAATAGCTACTAGTCCTGATAGCTACATGCTACCTCCAGTATCAGAGCAATAAGTCTGTATACACCAGTTGCAGGGGAACATGGGTGGGAGGGTGCTGTTGCACCATGTCCTGCTTGTGTGTCCTTGGTCAACAGCTGGTTGGCCATTGTGTAAACAGAGTGCTGGACTGGATGGACACTTGATTTGATCCAGCATGACTCTTCTTATGCTCTTATACAACAAAACGTAAAATTATTTTGCTTTTTGTTGTTGTTGTTGTTGTTGAATTTCCCATCCAAAATTTTGTATCTTGAAAAGCACACCTTCGAGAGACCCCGTTTGCGGCCACTGTGATTGCTGTAGGGAATGTGTTTGCACAAATATTACAGGTTCCTACTGGATATTTTGGTAACATTGGCACTGAGAAACACACCCAGACCCACCATTCCGCAAACTTTTGAAAGGGCTTTAAAAAAAACTAAAACAAACAAACAGTGAATGGAGACTGTGTGCTCCCTTTCAATACCTCACCAGAGTGTAAACGTTCATCTAGACATATGTTTAAATGGCAAACCTCAACAACATTATCCCTCCCTCAAAATCCCTTTTATTTTATTAAAACCTTGTCAGTGGAGGACTGTTTAAGCTCTTTAGAGGCTGTGCACTCTTACCTCCCCACCCACCTTCCCCGAGCTGATGCAGACAGAGACGAGTGTTTTTGAAGGGAAACAAGTAGCAGGGCCGTTACCCCCTACAGAAAAGCTACCTCTTGTCTCCATTGATTACACAGAGGACATGATATGATTCTACTATCATTTTTAAAAAAGAGACCTGCAGGGAGTATTGTGAAAAGATTGGGGGAAGTCTTTGATTCGTGCAGCAATTGCACTCCCTCCAGGTTTACCAGAGTTCTCCTATAAGAAGAGAGCTGCCTGCTAAATACATTTTCTGCAGCACAGACTTTCCCCAGAACAAATAACCCATTGATACATCCTCCAATTTATCAGTGACTGTGTTGGCTAATCTCTTTTGCAAGCTGTAATTGTACTGTTCCTTACTCTGCCCCCCTGCCCCATTACAAGGAAACTCTGGTATTGTGTGTGTGAATTTAATTAAGCCTATAGACATGGGCCAAGGAGCAAATTTATTTATTTATTATTATTATTATTATTATTATTATTATTTATTAATATAGCACCATCAATGTACATGGTGCTGTACAGAGTAAAACAGTAAATTTAAAAATTACATTTTTAGCCTGCTCCTGCCATTTTATATGCACAACTCTGCTGGGGTAGGTGAGGTTGATGGATGGTGACAGGCCTAAGGTCACCCATGGAGCTCTGTGGCTGAGTGGGCATTGAAATCTGGGTCTCCCTGGGAATGTTCAGCTTGGGAAAAAAGGCGAGTAATGGGAGACGTGATAGAGGTGTAGCCCACAACATCTGAAAGGCACCACATTGTCTATCCCTAGTGTAGAGTTTCTATGTCACTGCCAGTCAGCAGTAGGAATGCCTGGTCTTAGTGTACAAATGCCCCATACAATGGCGACATATCAGCATAAGAAGCTGCTTTAGACTAGGGTTGGTGAGCAACAGCGATTCCACTAAACATTTGTGAAACCAGTGAGAAACATTTGGTGAAATAGATTCTCTCTCAAAGTTGTTCCTCTGAATAATTTTATTTTTTTATTACATGTCTATCCCACCTTTCCTCCAAGGAGCATAAGGCGGTGCACATAAGCCTCCTGACAACATGTCGGATAGTTGATTTGCATAAAATTTGCATATGCTAATTTGTATGTATATGTACAAATTTAGAACTAATTATTATGATTTCAATAGAAATACAGTACATCTCACCACAGTGTGGAAGACACTGACCAAGTTTGCATGATTGCCATGGCTCGCCGTGGCTTATTTGACCATCACAAGGAAGAGATGGGCCTTAAAGTTGCCCATCTACAGCACCTAGACAGCCGACTGAGCAAGGCACACAGGCAGAGGGCCCGTTCGGACATCAAACAGCCCACCGTGGCTTATTTAAGCCATGGTGGCCTGCGACACGGGCAGGCAGCCATTTTGAATTCTCAAGACACAACTGCAGCTTCCCGTGTTCTCCGAACGACACAACAAGCTACGGTTTTATGTAACACATTTGCTTGTAACACAACACAACACTAAGCAGCTAATACTACCACCAAAACAGCCACCCACTTATGCATGCATATAAGCATACACATACACACACCAGTCTTGGAACTAGTCTAATTTCTTGGCAAATATTCAGCTGCTACAAGCTAGCATCCCTAGCTAAACAGGAGTGCCTGCCTCTCTTACAGTTTTCAATCAATGGTCTAGCTGTCAAGGGAAGAAAGAGATGAAGTCAGACCATTCATCCACCCCACACTGCCCCTGCCCCCATCATCCTGGCAGTGCTTTGCATAATTCTGTAACTGGATCCACACAAACAGGCTTGTACAGACTGCCACTAAAATTACACAGGACTCTTGTTTATTTTTCCAGACGTTGTCCGATACATACCTTTACCACACCAGGATCAAGAACTTGGTCACTGGCAGCATTTTGCTCCAAAAGCATAACATTGTCTCTCATTAATAACTCAGGTCATGTTGACTTCCCCTAAGTCACTCAGTTTCATTTGGCTTCTTTTTCTGTTTCCTATCATCACTCAGGCCCTTTTGTTCCTTGGGGGAATTTGCTTTTCCACTGCTGAGTGTGCACAGAATTTAGACCACAGGGCTACTATCTCATAAAATGCAAGAGAGAGATAAATTCAGTATCAACAGCGAATGGAAGGCAATGAAAAATCCTCACACGCACACACGCAACCAAGCAGCACTAATGTAAACACCAGATCTAAAGTTTGTCTTGAAAAAGAAAGAAGGAGAAGCCATATCCTGCCACTCATTCATGCATAAGCCTCCCAGGGTGACCACTTATCCATTGCCAAAAAAAGAGGACAAGAGAAGACACCTATTTGCATAACAGTTGCATATCTTAATTTGTTTGTATAAAGGAAAATGTAGAAATAATTATTATAGTTTACATATACTATACATCCCACCATAGTGGTGAAGACTATGACCAGGTGACCTATGTGCCTGCTCAATCTACTGCCCAGGTTATAACTGTTGATGGCCAACTTCAAGGCCCCTGATCTTATGGTACCTTATCCTTCAACTGGACTTGGACTGGATAGCCTTCTTAAGTGCAAAGAGAGGACACCTTTAAATAGAGAACAGTCCTCTGACAGCCCTTCTAGTATAGGATGACACACGGCCACCTAATATCTTCCTTCCTATGCCAAAGTAGATGTGACTCCATTCATGCAATTAGCAATTGCGCGATATAGGAGTAATTAGCTGGTACAGGAGTTCAATCCAGATTAGGATTCTGGCAAAGGGATAAAGGGATTTAATCCTTCCCCACCCCACCCCTTATTACAGTACAAATCATTGTCTGCTATTTAAATCGGGATGGCAGCTCCCCTCCCATTGTTGCCTTCAAACTGACGCTTTCAAAGAACATACATACAATTGCTAAGAGCTACTGAAGCAGCCTGAATGACCCCAAAATAAATTTTGGGCTCCTCTGTATCATACATCTCCATGACCGGAAGACTGTTGCTTTTGAGATGCACCAGCATGCTCCATCATTGAAGAGTTGGCTTTGCGCACTGTGCTAAAACACATGATGCCACCAGGCTACACTTACAAATAAAAGAATGGAGATTTTTCAACACCAGAATAAGATTTGGGCTTAGAACACGAGTTGCTGCTGATCAAATATAAAGCAGGGAATAGGAACAAATTTGTGGGACAAAGGGTGTGAAGGACTACCAAACTCTCCCCCCTCCACACACACACCAAATACACATATACACAAAGAGACACTCAACCCACACCACTACCACGATTGGGGACAAACTATACATGAGCTTAACTGCATAGTTTTGCTGTTGGGTGCATGGCTTTATTTTCTCAATTGCCGGTGCAGGGAGGCCTATCCAGAAGAGAACCGAATTTTGGGGGAAACAGATAAATTATTTTAAAGCCAAGGAAGAGGGGATCTCTTTGGATTCAGGGATGTGCATAAGTACTATGCATTATAAGAAAACAAAATAAAAAAAAAAACAAGTGTCTAATCCTTTTGGAACTTTCTGCAAATTTCCAGGTGGTGGGGTTTATATACTTTGCAGTTCCTTATTGCTGTTTTTATTCAACAATCATCCAACAACTCCTAGCTCTCAACAGAAAGTGATTTATAGGGTGACCATATGAAAAGGAGGACAGAGCTCCTGTATCTTTAACAGTTGTATTGAAAAGGGAATTTCAGCAGGTGTCATTTGTACATATGAAGAACCTGCCTCTTCATCACCACAGCTAAAGCTGCAGGTGCCTTGCCCTCTTTTAAATCTGGTCACTCTAGTATAGCTCCTGCAGCTTTAACTGTGGTGATGAAGAGGGAATTTCACCAGGTTCCCCATATATACAAATGACACCTGCTGAAATTCCCTTTTCTATGCAACTGTTAAAGATACAGGAGCCCTGTCCTCCTTTTCATATGGTCACCCTACTCTACATTAAGGGAAATCATATTGTTTACCCAGGGCTTTTGTACTTCTTGACTGTTTGGTGAGATTGCTATGGGCTGCATTACAAGGGAGGAGAGGGGTGACAAAGGGTTTGAATTGAATACTTCCCCTCCATTCAATTCCATTGAGTTCTATTCAGGCAGTGCCATCTAGTGGAGGAAGATCCTGCTGTTTCCCAGCTATGACCACTTTAAAAATGGTTCTTTTTATCCCAGGATTTCTGGAGGATTCAGCAAGAAACGTCCTGGTTGTTGTCGACACCATGAACTCGACCTGAAAACATCCATTAGTGGCCAACCATGAGCATGCAATAAATCACTTGTTTAGAGGAGCCCTGTGTTGAGCTATGGAGATCTTGGCCATTGTTCACATTATATAGGTTTACAAACTGGCTGTTCTTGGGTGCAGCCTACAAGTTACATGCAAAGCCGCTGGCATTTTAAAAAAATTGCAATCAAAATGGCCTCTCCCACCTATATTTCTGAAGGGAGAAAAGCAGGTTGAGGAAAGCAATTTTGAGCAGAAAGGGCTAAGCATCCCTTCACATTGCCACACCTCTGATCAAATTCGCAGCCTCCTGAGGCTGCTTTTCATTAAACATTATTTTTAAAACTGTTGGTGCATTGTTACACACATTTGTGCTTAATGTGCAGTCTGCCCCAACACCACTCAGTTGCTTCACCAGTGTCATGGGGGAAATGGTAATGCTCTCCATAGCTCAGCCTGATCAATAGATCATGGAACTGGTGGCCCACTGCTCCAACCCAGCTACCAGGACATTCCCATGGGGCCTGCAACACAGCTTGGTGCAATATGATGAAAAATCATTCCATCGTGCTTGTTAGAGCTGAAGTAAACAAACCACTTAATAAAAGAAACGGCCCTTGCATAACAAGCAATTAAAAGAAGAAATAATAAAAGGCTTGGCCTTGTGGTTATTGCCCCCATGACTCCAGATGTATGAAGAAGTGACGAATTCCCGAGGCCTCTCTTTTATTCCCTGGCCTGGAAATGTTAATAACAATAGTAATGCAAACATTAGAAAGTTCCTGTGGTACGTTTCCTGCCTCTGTAAGAGTGTAGAGGAAGGGAATAAGGGGCAGTACCCCTTGCTGATGCTCAAAAGAATTGTTTCAGGCCACTTCTGGTGCACCCAGAAAATCAGCACACATCCACATAGGAACACCATGCTCTGTTGAGTCTGACACCTCATCTACACCAAGCAGGATATTGCATGCACTATGAAAGTCGTATATAAAAGGCAGGAGCCACACCAAGTAGGATATAGCAGAATGAAAGCAGTATATGGTATGTGTCAATGGACCCCAACAGTTGTCAGTGCACATCAATACCACTATAAAACAGTAGTGTGGCTCCTGCTTTTTATACACCGCTTTCATACCATTTTCATAGTGCAATATCCTGCTTGGTGTAGATGAGGCCTAAGTTTCAGCACCAAACAAAAGGAGCACATTGGAGGTCCACTGGCCAAGGATTCTACTAGGATGGAAATAGGCAATAGTTGGTTGGTTGGTAAATAGATTTGGCAAGTTTTGTATTGTTTCCAAAACCTGCAGAGCCTGTTAGACCACAGGCAAGAGTGGGGGGAGGGGAAAATAAATGTGTGTGCACACCGTGGGTAGTGATGAGACACAACTGCTCCTAATTATAACTGCTCTATTTTTGACAATCGTAAAAAATGTTGTCTGCCTTCAGCTTTACACACTGCCAAATCAGTCCTCCAGGCTGGCTGGAATGGGTGTCCTGGCACTAGTATCCCATAGACGGTGTGGGCAGCAGGACAGGGGCAGAACAGCAAATCCACCTGACCATATGTGTATCGCTAAACTTTGACATAAGGCACTTGCGGAGGAAGCCAAAGGAATATAGCCTGCAGCTAGGGATGCTGGAAAAATCAGCAACGGAATCAAATGAGTTTGGATTTCTATGAATCCAACCCAGTTTTTCCCCAAGTTGCATGGATTCCACGGGCCTGCAGGCCATTTTTCCATTTCCTGCCCCCATTGGATAAAGAATGAAAATGCGCATTTGGGGGGGGGATTTGAGCATTTGGGGGATTTCTGCATTTTCTCAAGCGCAAATCTGCACAAACGCAAATTTGTGCAAATTTGGGAAATTGGGGGAGAAAACCACCAATTCTGCCAATGAGCAGACAACAGAAGGAAAGGCACCTGACAATCTGTGAAATGCAAACAGAAAGGACTTTACCAAATCCATATATCCCTAGCTAATAATAATAATAATGGAAGTAATGAACATTTCTGCTCCAGCGTCAGCTTCAACACCGTTGCAATACACTTTTAACAAGAAAAAGGACCCGACCTATTTGTAGGCTTCTCTGCCATTCTTTCCCTTACCCTGTTCCCTGGGCTTCCACTGCCAAAGTAGAAAATTTATGCTTGTACAGAGAGTGGGAAATTGGAGCTGTACCTATACAGTTCTGAGGATCCCAGCTGGGGCTACTTTTGGCATGCGCGTGTCCGTGTGCCGTTGTGGAACCTGTGAGCGTGACCACGATGCTCTAATTCAGGCCTGTTTGGGAGGATCGAATTGCCCTTCCCCAAAGAAATGCAGAAACATATTACAACTGCTCCTAATTAAATAAGAATCTGGCCTCCGTTCAACTGCATTTCTCCCTCCCAAGGAGGAGATCAGAAGAAGACCTCCAACGATGCGATGCTGAAATCCATCTGCAAAGTTCACTTGGCCTGGGCAGGTTGAACTCAGTTCTCAAAGTATTTAATCATTGCCCTCCACTAGGGGCGTGCAGTCATTTCAGAACAAATGAAAACCTGGACTGAACAGTGGATATTCAGTTCAATTTTCATTTGTACCAGAATTTATGCACAGAGAAACATTTAGAACTCCCATTCATGCTCATTTAGAGGAGGGAGCAGGGCAGGCTTACTTCATTTCAATGGTGACAGCAAACCTATCTTTGGCAGGTATTCCTGGAAGTTGACCTGTTATTTTATCCACAATGCCCCGGACATTGTATAATTCCAGGGCACTGTAGAAGTAAGTAACAGGTGGCACAACAAATGAAGATCCCAACTGCTGGCCACCATTTCCCCCCACAGTCTCCCAGAACAATGCAACAACCAAGGCATTGTGGGTAAATAACATGGTGGCCACCAGACGCACCCACGAAAAACAGCTCTGCTGCTGTTACCACCGTAGGCAACAAGAGAGTGAATATTAAAGGAAGAAACACACAACTTAACAATAATATGAGTAAAACAATGAATACAGCTCTGACAAAAGAATGTTTCATAGAAGGAATTGTGAAACAAATGAGGGGTTTTACAATAAAAATGGTGTAACTGAATGGAGGGGGAATCTAGAAATTTTGGAGAGAACAGTGGATAAGATTTTATAAGTAGAGCATGAAAACAATCAATGGAGCAAATTTGCTGGAGCTCTTAGGGAACCCAAAGTCAGAATGGACAAGTAGAACTTTCAGAGCAATGGACCATACATAGCAAGCCAACACATTCAATTTCTACCCACAGTTTATGTGGGAAAGAGTACATGCTTCACATGCAGAAGATCTCAGGTTCCAGAGGAGGCTGGTGGCTCCAACGTCGGTAGAGCGATAAATCCACTCCGGGTTTCAGTCAAAACCAATCGGGACTGTAAAGGAGCTATCCAAGGTGCTGAACCTATTTTGGGGCTTGGGTCAAACGCCTCAGATACATCCCCACCCTAAAAACATGTAACTGAAATAATGTATAATCTTCCATTCTTTTCCCTCTGGGCTGAAATTTGCAACTTTAGCCTCTCAAAGTAGGGCCCTGTAAGAGCCATGTGAGACGACACAATAATAATAATAACAACATATAACTTCCCCTCTAGCTGCTGTATATGTTTATGCCTACTTTTCCACAACACTCGTAATTTAATTGGTTATTTCTGGGCTCAATGCATTCAAAAGTGTTTATAAGGGAAAAGATGACGCACTTGTCTCGGCTCTCATTTTTAGGTGATTTTTTTTCTTTTAGTTATGGGTTCAAATAATATTTACTTAAGTTCGGTAAACTACCTCTGTGCAGAAAAAAAATATTAACACATTCCCCAAAGGTGCTAGGGTTGCCAGATGTCCAGGCCTGACCTGGGAAGAACAGGAACTACTTTGTCCAGAGCAGAGGATAGCCTTCATCCTCCATCTAGAGGCAGCACATTCACTGATTTCATTGGGGCCTAAGTGCTGGTAACTCATCCCTGGATTGCAGCCATCTGTAGCAGCAGGCCTTGCCTCAGGGGAGCAGCGAGCCTTCCTCTTAATCTCTCTATTTCTATTTCTCTCTTTAAAGATCCACCTACTCATTAATTGAAGTGTTCATATTAATCTTGTACCTTACTAAATCTTTAATACGCTCTTTACCTGGAGCTGCCCTTGAGGCTGGTTCGGAAGATGCAGCCAGTGCAGAATGCTTCAGCAAGGCTGCTGAGGCCTATATGTATGTAACACCTGTGCTGAAAGGCCTACACCGACTGCCAGTTTGCTACCAAGCCAGGTTCAAGGTAGTGACGGTCCCCAATTTGGATGGCTTTGAAAGGGGATTAGACAAATCCATGGAGGAGAAGGCTATCAATGGTTACTAGTACAGTATCAGAGACTGTAAGCCCATCTACAGCAGTTGCTGGGAACTTGGGTGGGAAGGTGCTGTTGCACTGTGTCCTGCTTGTGGGTCAACAGCTGGTTGACCAGTGTGTGAACAGAGTGCTGGACTAGATGGACCCTTGATCTGATCCAGCATGGCTCTTCTTAAGGTATTATTATTGACATATAAAGCCGGAAACGACTTAGGAACAGAATGATAAGTCTCCTCTTACATAGACACATTAGACCACGACGATCCTCAGGGGAGGCCTTGCTGTCCATGCCACAACCTGTAGAGTCTCATCTGAGAACAACACAGCAATGGGCCTTCTCTGCGGTGGTCCCCTTCCTCTAGAATGACCTCTCCTCTGCGATATGTCAAGCACTGACCATCATGTGCATTCAATTATTATTTTAAAAAAAACTTCCTTGTTTACCCTGGCTTTCCCCAATCAGTAACTAGTCTAATTGTAGTTGTGTTATTATAATGATGTATTGTTTTATAAATTGCTGTAAACTGCTTCAGGGGTATATAATAGGAAATAGTATATCAATATTCTAAAATAAATAAATAAGTCCCCATACATTTGAAAGCAGTTTGCATGGGAGAGAACATACTGACCGATTTTGCCCATAACCTCTTCACAACAAAGAGGTAAGAGTTAAAGCTCGTAAAATGGTATGGAAAAGACAAGCACAAAAACTCCAGAACTGGGTCACCATTATTATCAAAGTACCTAATACCAGGGCTAATTAAGTTTCAGTTCTTAACTTTCTGTGCAGTGTTAAATCTACTGGGAAAATAAACTCTGTATTTAACCTCTGCTCTTAAGCATTCTTTAGAAAGACCATCGACCTCAGTTGCAATGTCATCTTAATAAGAAACTTCACTTTATAAACATTCCAAAACTATGATATTCAGAATCAGCATCCTTAATCTGTAAGATTACCCGGTTGTTGGCACTGTAGTGATGCTATTGGAGCTAAAATTAAATTGCAGTAACTTAGCTATTCTTTAGAGGCCAAGATGAGCCCTGCAGACACACATATACTTCTTCTTTTTAATTCTAGTACAAAAAGTCCTCCTTGGGGTGTCTTGAATGGTGGTGCTGTGTGTGTGTGTGTGTGTGTGTGTGTGTGTGTGTGTTTGTGCGTGCTGGCTTGTCAGAGTGGCCAACAACTCTCAAACAACCAATGGGCTGTTGTTGGGTTGCTGCCCATTCCTAAAAAGCCATGCCGCCTGGGTTCTCATGACAACACATGGCATGGGCATCTGGCATGGCACAATAACCCCTGGCCCACTACATCTAGTTTGGCCCTGAAGGATGCACAGACTCTACAACAACAACAAGATGTAACTGAAAGATAAATTGGGGTGGCTAGGGGTGGGGGTCATTTTGTATTGATATGGGTTCCTTTACCAGAGTTATGTGAGGAACTATCAGTGTGGGTTGGCTTCAGGCAATGAGCGTCATCAGACAAGTGTTTTATCACACACTTGTTGCTTCCCACTCATGGTTTTTCATGGGTCATTTGATGACGCCGTCTACCTCCCACGTGTCTCCCGCCCCTTCTGCTTGTTTTCCCATTACAAAAAAAGTCCTGGAAAATTCAACTTTGTTCAGCTGTAGCGAAACGTGCTGCCATTTCCTGCTGTGTGCAGGAGAAGCAGTGGGATAAAAACGTCCACTGAATGGGCCAAGTGGTGATTGTTTACTTCCTCTTTCTTCTCCGTGTAAAGAAAGAGGAAGTAATGTAGATGTAGTGGACTTCAGAGTGTCTGTTGGAATGTTAAAGTCTATGAACCTCCACTTATGCTCAACTTGTACACTTGTAAGGAAGGAAAGGAAAGGAACCTCTCGTGCAAGCACTGAGTCATTACTGACTCTTGGAGGGACGCCAGCTTTCGCTGACGTTTTCTTGACAGGCCTTATAGCGGGGTGGTTTGCCGTTGCCTTCCCCGGCCGTTATTACCTTTCCCCCAGCTAACTGGGTACTCATTTTACCGACCTCGGGAGGATTGAAGGCTGAGTCGACCCGAGCTGGCTGCCTGAAACCAGCTTCTGCTGGGATCGAACTCAAGCAGTGGGGAGAGTTTCAGCTGCAGAAACTGCTGCTTTACTGCTCTGCGCCACACGAGGCTTGTAAATAAATGCAAATATTGCAAAAGGCATAAGCTCTAGTGACCTCATTCCAAAGGGGACCAAACCCAGGTAGGTGCTGCACCCCTGGAAATTCTCAGTGCTTGGAGAATTGGGTCATTCGTAACTATTGCTTCCCTTAGTGGGGAAGGAACCAGTTTCTAAACTTTGCAACATGTATCTTTTTAATTGTTTCATTTTTCTCTTGTTTGGATAAAAAAAATTCACTCAAGAGCTGAAGTATGCTAGGATGGGATTCCCCCCACCCCCCGAAGTGCTATGTGCCAAGGTCAGTGCGGAGGACTCTGGAAAATCCTATCCATAATCCTTTCCTTAAATCTTAAAAGCTGCCAAAACTAGTGGTCTTTTTCCTTAAAACCTCAGCACTGAAAATTGTGAACATCTGTGGGGATGTCAGTATATGCAAGAGGTAGAGAAACGAAGAAGAATCAGCTTCTTTTTAATAGCAATTCCCCCCCACTTCAAAAAAAGGCATGTGGTCAAAAGAGATGTGATGCAGGAAATCCCTGACTTGGGGTGGAATATATGCTTAGAGCTCCTTTTGTGTACAAGGTACCGCTGTGGCAGTATTTTTTCAAAATATAATCATTAATCTGGGGATAGAGTGTTTGTAATGTGGTCAAGCGCCACACACCAAAGCATAGCGTTCTAATTGCGGGAGAAATAGGAGGAGTTTGAAAGCTCACACATGTCCAATTATTTGTGTTTCAACTGATACGTAGGTGATGCAATGTGCATGACACAGCACTCCAAAACAAAACAAATGACCATCAGTAATGCATCCAGTTTATAAAGCTATAGATTTAAACATTTTAAATGTACAGATTTAATACACGCTTAGGTATGTTTCCGTAAAGGCTTCAGCTGATACAAGTTGCTAAGCAACAGTAACAACGTGTAAGGTCAGCTTATACAGGTTGCTAAGCCCCTCACCCGACTCCTCCGGACTTTCCAAGGTAATCCTACCCCCACCTTTCTGCCTCTTCGCTCCCCCACACACACACAAAGGGGGCAGCGCCACGGTCCAGAACATGAGCGAGGCACGGCCAGGACTTTTGGTGGCCGGGTGGGAGGCCGCTCGCCTGCTGCGAGCCCAGGCCCTGGCCTAATCTCATGCGAGCTGGGTGGGCGGCCCAAGGCTGACAGGAACCCCGGGGAGAGGGGGACACCTGCTCCCCCTCCCCCCGACCTCTCTGCCCCCCGGGTCTGCCAGACAGCGCTGTATCGGCGGCCTCCAAGCAGCCCGTGCCCCCCGATGATATTTAATTAATAAACTTTAAGATATGCTACAATGGCATATGTTATGCCAGGTACAGCTAGTATATATTAAAATGTGAAACGCTTTGGTATAAAACACCAGCGCTACAGCTGCTGTTTTATACTGAAACATTTCAGATTTTAAAATCTGTGTGTGTGTGTGTGTGTATAATCTATATTTTAATTTTTTAGATCTATAAATTTATAAACTGAATGCTGTACTTGTTGCACAAACACACACACCAAGCATACGCACCATTTCTAACCGTTTTGCATCTCTCTTTCTCAGTCTTAAAGTTTTACCTTCAAATCATAAAGCCCAGAAAGCTCTTGTTCAAAAATATAAGTAGTAAAATTCCCAGGAATCCATATCCCTATGGCTACAGACCACCTGTAAACACAATTATAGAAAGGCACATTAGATTCATCTTCACCCATATGTTATCTAGAGGATTGTTTTATCATACAATAAAAGTGCAGCTGTTACTCATTGGTTGTAAGAAATCTGGATGTATTTTCCCAGATTGCTTCAGTGGTGAGGAAATTATATTTTGCTCAGCAGTGATAATGTATTTTGGTCACTGGGGAAATGCCATTTATTTCACACACACACACACACACTAGCAACAGATTAATTGCAGTTTGGGGTCATTTGAGTCAGTCACTAGCACCTTCTGGCTAGTGCCTGTGCCATCACTGAGGACAAGAGACACACTCCTGTTTTATAACATTTGCGAAGGACTTCTTTAGAAGCATGAGTATTTGCCACTATGGACCCCTAGCATGGGAGAACTCTTGTTCAGAAGTAAAATAAATAAATAAATAAACTTGGAAAACAACAGGAATCTTGCCCAACTCACCTGTGGTAATGCCCTGTCATTTTATTAATCCTCATTATTTAATTCCCTCTTCAGTGCTGGAACACATCTGACTCATTACTGTATTTTAAGTAGAAAACCCACAGAAAGTTTATCCTCTCCCTGTCTAACAACACCCCCTCCGTTGTGTTCTGACAGGACAGTGAGTGCACTGCTTATACTTGATTGGTATGTGCTGGAAAAAAATCTTATTTTTGCCATCTAGAAAGGTGACTTCGTACACCCTCGTATTGTTTAGTTGTAATGTAAAGGTTATTATATTTTACAGCTCTAGAACTGAATACTAGGGTGGCCAGGAGATATATGACATAAGAAAACAGTAAAAACAACAACAACGTGTCTTGTGGCACCTTAATGATGAACAAATGTATGATGGCATAACTTCTCAGCGATCTGTAGTCCGCTTCTTCAGATGCATGGAGTATTATGGAGAGTTTCAGCTTTTTCATAAAGTCTACTTGGTAGCAGGGGAGGGGCAGGGAAAGAATTGTAAAGTGAGGTTAGAAGGAAATTCAATGCCAAAAGTTCAGATGGTGACAGGCAGCTGGGCACGGGGACGTCCATCGGACTCCCTGACCAAACTGGGCACTCATGACATCCTTAATTCTAATTCAGTGGTCTCTCACTGTGATCTTCCTTTGAAGTTCCTTTGCTCTACAATAGCCACGTTAAGGCCAGTGACAGATTGTCCTGGGAGGCTGGAGTGTTCCCCATGGGTTTCTAAATAGTGCCATTTCTGATGCCAGATCCTGTGACTATTTATTCCTTTCCACAGAGATTGCAGAAAGGCATTGCTGAAAGAATATGGCATCTTCTGCTGAGTTAGAAGTCATCAACAGGTTTAATCGTATCGCCAGAGGTAATTGTCACCATCTGTACTTTCTGTATTTAATTTCCTTCGAAGTCCCTCACTGTATATAATACTCCCCACCACCACTGCAATACATGCTCACACGCACACGTACATACCATACAAAAAAACCTACAACTCTATAATCCTCTGTGCATCTGATGAAGCATACAATAGCCCACAAAAGCTTATGCTAGAACAAATGTGTTTGTCTTTAAGATGATGCCTCAAGACTCTTTGTTGTTTTTTAGGTAATAAACTAATGTGTGCTGGGGGGGGGGCAGTACAGTATGTTAGCCTGTTGTAGCAATGCATACACATTTATTATATGTGTGCACTCTAGATTATTTATTTATTTAGAGGGGGGCTTTTCTACATGAGGCTTTTAACTGTTGTTCTTATACTGTTGTTTTTATATTTTTGATGGTTTTTAAATTTTGTATACTTTTTAATGTTTACCATTTTTAACTGTTGTGAACCGCCCAGAGAGCTTCGGCTGTGGGGCAGTATATAAATGTAATAAATAAATATAAATAAATAAATAAAACCCGACATTTTACCAAGGCTTCTGCTTCCAGATTCTTTGTGTGATTAAGATCCGCTCTTCTACCCATGTTTTTTTTCTTTCTGGGGTTTTTTTTTCTCTGCTTTTCTATATGTTCTATTACCTCTACATGGTGATGTGATGTAGCAGAATTGCACAAATGCTCCAGGATTTCATGCTGTCATTAACAAAAATACCAGACTTTCCTCGCTAGGAAAAAACACACCCTGCAATCATGGTTACAAAGCACGAAAGAGGGCCTGGAGGGTGACATCATGTAAAGCACCCATAAACTACTGTGAGTGAGGAATGACAAGCGCACAATAAATGTCTCATGTAGAAAGTCTCAGAGAGACGGGGGACACTCAGATGCTGAGTTATGAGAGCTATGCAGCCAAAAGGAGGTTAATGACAAAAAAGAGTGTGGTATTAGCAGACTTGGAGAAAACCCAAGGTTTATAGAAAGGCGGGAGGAGGAAATTATTATTTTTAAAAATCTAAGGAGGCAACCCTCCAAAAACAGCCCAACGAGGAATGCGCATGCTCAGTGGCTACAGAGGACTGAGAGTCTCCTGCTCTCTCATCTACCTGTCTACACACACACACACCTTGCCAAACAGATAGCTTCCTTGGCATCGATCTAGTGGCTAGCCCAGTGACTGGACATGTTAGGTAGCTTGTCCAAGTTTTCAGCCTGGGAAGGGTGGCGCCATCACTGCAGAGAGAAAGAGAACAGAACAAATAATAGAAAATGCACAACAAAAACGGAATGACACAGCCAAAAGCATACATTTAAAAAAAATAAAAAAGAGGGGGGGCACACACAAAAAACACCTCGGACTCGTAGTCTATGCCTCACCCACCAAATTCAATTACTGCATCAGCCATCACACACCAAACCAAGCTGCAGCCCAGCTAGCAAGTTATATATAACCAGAGCTGTGTGCATTCTACAATGTATGGATTCAAGCCTTCTAAATTCTTTAACGTGCCTCCTTGGCTGTAGGGAAATTTGTACAGTAAAGTCAATATTCCGAAATGTCTTTGGCAGGGTTTGCCATGGGCTCATATGCACGAGTGGTTTGCGCACATATTTGGCTTGGTCACTGTAATATGGGGTTCCAGCCCAAAAATCTGCAGAAGCTTGGGTGTGCGCAAGACGTTGCCAAGCGAAGAGGCTACCCACACTCACTAAAGTCATGGAAAGGCTGCTAGGATGTGTGCAGCTGCTGGTGCCATTGAAGGGAAGGAGGAAGCCCTGTGCTTGCTGGTGTACGTATGGGACTCAGCTGAATATGGGTATAAATAAACAACATCATCAGTCAACAAGGTAATTTATAAAGTTGTTCTGAAGGTTCTTATGAAACATTGCTTCTAGGCCAGAGCTGAACTTCCACAAGTAGCAAGCAGTGAAATAGTCTCCAGTGAATAGTGGCCTTCCAGCCTCCAGTGGAGACCTAACAGAGCTAGCCCTCTGGAAGCCTCCAGTCACATGTGGAAAATAAATCAACTTGCTTCTCCTACAATCTTGGGGGTGTAGTCTTTGGAGAGATGAAGGCCTACCTAAGATCAAAACTGGAGTGGACAGCTCATATACTTTCTGGGTAGTTATTCTAACCAAGGGAAGAGCTACACTGGAGACCCCTTTTATTTGTAAGGCAGTGGACGGCAGACTTCAACTTCCTCCCCATAACAAATGTGAAAAGTCAAGGTAGGAGGAAAGAAATAGTTGCAGAACTAGTTCTATAGGGCTGAAGCTATTCCCAACAATATATGTTTCAATTCAACACACACACACACACACAAATTTATACCACATGGAAATAGTATACTGCCCTGGTTCACACAAAACGACAATCAAGAATACGGATTGGGTATGGGTTATCATGAATTGTGGGTTGTTGTTGAATTGTGGGGTTGTCATTATGTGTGAATCCTGTGCTATGGTTTAACTATGGGTTGTTAACCATGAACAACCCAGAGTTCATAATCCAACAACAAACCAGAAAAACTCTTCCTGGGTTGTTCGTGATTGTTGGTTAAGAACTCACAGTGAAGCCACAGTACAGGCTTTACACATAATGACAACTCATGAGCCATTGACAACCCATATTCATCCCACAGATCTGGTTCACATGTAATGAGAACCTAGAGTACAGGATAAGTATGGGGTTGTTGAATCATGGGTTTGTCATTACATATGAACCCTGCACTATGAAATTATAGATTGTTAAGCAAGAACAGCCTAGAGTTCACAACCCAACTACAAACCATGGGGTCTCTTCCTGGGTTGTTCATTGTTAACAACCTATAGTTAAACTACAGTGCAAAGTTCAGACATAACCTAACCCACAATTCAGCAGCAACCCATGATTCAATAGCAATCCATATTTGACTCATACTCTGGGTTGTTATTACATTTGAAGAAGGCCACACTCTACTCAGACTCTGGGTTGTCATTATGTGAGATCCAGGCTATTGTCTTATTCCCTGCTTTAAAGGACCAAAGAAACCTGGGCCATAGTTCAGTGGCAGAGTACCTGCTTTGCTTGCAGAAGGTCCAGGTTCAATTACCAACATCTCTGGGTAGAGCTGATATCCTTCCTGAATACTTGGAGAGCCATTGCTGCCAGTCAGTCTCAACAATAATGGGCTAGATGGAGCAGTGGTTTGACTCAGTACAAGGCAAATTCCTACACTCCTATGCTTTATACTGAGTTTGATCTACCTAGCATTGATCTACCTAGATCAGTATTATCTGGCCTGACTAGAAGCAGCTTTCCAGGGTTTGCCAGACAGGGGTCTTTTCCAACCCTACCTGGGATGCCAGGAATGGAAACTGGGGCCTTGATGCACGCTGCTGAATTGTGGGTTAGGTTATGTCTAAACTGTGCACTGTAGTTAACTATAGATTGTTAACAATGAACAATCCAGGAAGAGACTCCATGGTTTGTAGTTGGGTTGTGAACTCTAGGTTGTTCTTGCTTAACAATCCATAATTTAAGCATAGTGCAGGGTTCACATGTAATGACAAACCCATGAGTCAACAACCCCATACTTAACCTGTACTCTGGGTTCTCGGCCTGGGGCCTTGATGCATGTAAGCATGTGCTCCGAGCAATGCCCTTTCTCCTTAACTCATGGCATGGTTTGTGCATCCACAAGAGGAGCCATTTGGCGCAAAATTGAGCATGGCTCCAGACTTCCCTAGAGTTGCACTCTTGCCATGCACATTCCAGCATCTTGTCACTGCTCAGAAGGCATTGGCAGGCTTTGCCAAAGGACCCTGCTGGGGGATTTTCTTTCCACTCAGTCAAAAGGCCCAGAACAAGACACCCCACTGAAGGCTGATTTACAAGTTCCAAGAGCCCCTCTCTTGCTCCTCTGGTTTCAATTTCAAACTGATGACAAATTCAAATGCCTGAATCACAGATTCTGGAATGTAGCAGGGTCTAGCTGGACATGTAGTCTGCTTGCTCTTGGCAAGAGCCAGAACTGCACTTGGCTAAATTCGAATCAGCCCTTTAAAAGTAAGGGCATAATTTCAGTGAAAGACTGAGGGAAGGGGAAAGCTTAGAAAAGAAAAAGGCAGGGCAACTTATAGCTTGCAGATTGCAAGCAGTCTTGCTGTTGACACACACACACACACACACACACACACACGGGGCAGAATCCAATTCAATTTGTTTGTTTGTTTATGTCTTCCAACATTCAGCAAATGGCTCACATTAAAGTTTACAATAAAATGGATGCAATAAAATCAACCCAAACCCAAACAAATCAATCATAATAAAATCAGCAATAAAGCAGCAGTTAAAATATTCTAAGAAATAAAACTGAAAAAGCCTGCAAGGAGGGAGGGGAAGTATTTGCCTAGCACTGACTGGTTTTGCATGTCACGATAAGCCATGATGGATTGTGAACCTCGTTTGTGTCAACGTGGCTTAATGTGACATCCAAACCTGATGCGGATGATTCAGCGCAGTTTGTTAACCATGCACAAGCCACCCTGAGAAAACATGGCTTGTTGTTAGGCTGTTGAGGGTGGCTTGTTCTCAGGATTGCTTGTTGCAACATGTGAACCTGGCAGCATGGCTTATCAGTGGCTTCTTGAGACAAGCTACAGAGCTGCCTGGCAAGAGTATCAAAAAGCCTGGCTCCTCCTTGCAATCTTGCTAGTGTTGCCTCCAGCTCCTCTCCTTCCTCATCAGGTATGTCTGCCTCTCCACCAATATAGTATTCGGGAATGTACTCAACGTGTACTTGTGAACAACAGAAAATGAAAATTAAAAAAAACAACCCATTTTCACAGTATGTATACACACCCATACTCCTGCAGCAATTACACCCGCCCGTCCCAATAGCTTTGTCTTGTTTAACTGCCACTTTCAGAGTTTGGACTCAAGGAAGCACTGAAGCAGGGGCAGGGGGAGAGACTGATAAGTGTTAGTTCAAATCATAATGCAGTGAAATTGACAAGTGGGATTTCAACAAGTACAGATCGGATATTGATTTTTTTTTAGCAGACAAGCAAATATGTGCAATTGCACACTTGCAAGCAACAGAAAAATTAATCATTTAAAAAGCCCAAATGCATTTGTGTACATCTGAAGCACTGAAAATTAAGGTTGCAAATGGGGGGGGGGGAAATATGCTGAAAAGGGCTAGCGATCACCGCAGGGCAGAAAACCAGAAACGTTTCCCTCAGTAGGGCCAATTATACAAGAAGGGTTGTGCCAGGAAGGACTGCAGTGAGCAGGCTGGAGGACTAAGGAGGAAACAAACCATGGCAAGCTGCAGAAAGCCCAATGATCTATTGAGCGTAACGTGGGTTAGCAAGCGAACAATCAACCCACTGTGGCTTATTTTCAGGGTGGCTTATTGTGACATGTGAACGGGTCAAGAAAGTAGGTGCCAAGCAAGCCTCCTTGGGGAGAGAATTCCACAAGCAGGGCATAGTTGGACGGAGGAGTTCACATCAAAGATGCAAACTGAGGGTTAATTTGTTGTTGGGGTCTTTTAAGCACTTAGTGAAAGAGAAGGGGTGGGCTGGAGTGGAAGAGTAAACAAGCGAAAGAGCAGTGTATTCGGGTGAAAGGGACCATAAGCTTGACCTGTTTATGCATCGGAGGTAAAAAAAAAAAAGGAGGAGGCAAAGCGGGGGGGGGGGGGGAATTACGTGTGATGGAGCCCACAGACTAATTAACAGCTCTGGATGAATCAAAGAGCTTTGGATAAAAATAGGTGTCATAGGCGAAGTAGGGGTGGGGGTTAACTAGCAGGCAGCTGGCCAGATGGCACAAAGTAAGTTTTCTTTTAGCCTGTTTTGTGTGTGCATAAAAAGACTAGCACGTTCACTATGTTTTGTAGTAGTAGTGGGTTCATTCCGTCAAAATAAACCTACGGTTGGACTAAACATAGTGTTTAAAAACCCTCTTGGTTTTCAAATGCTGTATCTGTCTTTTACCCTCATAGCAGCTTCCCACCCCCACCCCACCCCCACATTTGCAGGTCTGGAGTGAAATGAATGTGTATCCATCTAAGATAGAGGGTTACATCTCTAAAATAAAATGAACTTGAATCACAAAAAACAGATAAATTCAGTGGCTTGCTTTCATAATTATCCTTTTCTGCCTGGGTCAACTTGACTTGGACCTGTAGCACATTGTGCTGTACTGTGGCCAAAACACGAAGAACTATGCCAGCTACTGCATTAAAAACAGTGCAACAGTGTACTGCATCAACATTCAATAATACCTTGCCAGATTTCAGTGTGATGCATTGCAGCACAGCTTATGCTCATCCGGAATGAGCACGGCTTGTGTAAATGCACCTTAGGCAAGCACTGAGGCTGTTTGTGCCCCCGACACAACGGAGGAGAAATTGTTGCTGCAAACATAGTGATAAGATTGGCACCATTCTTGCTTCTGGCCTAATCCTGATCCCAACAAATGCAATAGTTTCGGAGGGAGGGTCTGTATTCACGATTTGGCATGAATGATGGAAAAATGCATTAGTTAAGGCTTTCTATAGGAAAGCGACGTCAGAATTTTTCCTATTTTGAAGGTTTCATATTTACTGACCTGTTCTCTTCTATTATTTCTATTATGGCCTTATATCACGGTGAGAAATACCATCTGCTCGCTCCTTCATAGCATAAGAACCAGAGAGTCCAACGCTTTGGTTCTTTAAAAACAAGCCATAGGGATGGAAAAGAAATCACGCAGAAGATGATAATCAGGTCTTCCTTCTCAACCTAAGCCTCAGGACTGGTTTGTGTGTACTCTTGGCTTCCCCTTCCTTGCCATACAATTATGCAGCAAAATAAGCAGTTTTATAAAAAACTAGCAAGACACCCACCCAATAGTGGAATGTGTGTGGAAATGTGGCCATAAATGCATGTATTTATTGACAAGCAGGACCTGCAACAAAATGTTGCAGGGTGGAGTGCTCCTATTCAGCGTTTCGGCCAGCCAGTCAGCCCTGCACTTTCCCAGTGATATTCCATTCCTGCTCCCGTCTCCAATTTGGACTGTTTCTCCAAATTGGACTCCCATTGGACTGTTTCTCTCCCTGCCCCCCACTCACTTAGGCTTTCTCCCTCTAAAATAGGGTGACCATATGGAAAGGAGGACTGGGCACCTGTATCTTTAACAGTTGTATAGAAAAGGAAATTTCAGCAGGTGACATTTGTATGCATACTCACCTGGTGGAATTCCCTCTTCATCACAACAGTTAAAGATGCAGAAGCCCTGCCCTCTTCTGTATCTCATCAAGCGGGCAGGGTTCCTGCACCTTTAACTGTTGTGATGAAGAGGGAATTTCACCAGGTGTTGTCTACATACAAATGACAACTGCTGAAATTCCTTTTCCAATAAAGCTGTTAAAGATACAGGATCGCTGTTCCTCCTTTCCATATAGGTCACCCTATTCTAGAGTGAATAATCAACTAATAACTTAACCATAGAGAGGGTTGCCAAACTGACCAGAAAAAATAACTTAACCAGCTCCTGTGCCTTTAAGGTCAACTTCATCCGCGAAAACCACAAGGTAAAGCATCACAGCGATTCAGAGAAAAGTATTATCACCTATTAATGTCAGCAGACTAAGCTGCTGTTAAAAACATGAGAGCGGTGGCTTGTAAAAATATGGTCAGCTGTAAATAACGATTAACATTTGCTCCTCAATTTATCAGTGTGACTAACAGCAAGATGCGCCTTTCACTGAGATTTTGCAATATGCAAATGTAATTTATTATTACATTTACATCCTGCCTTTTTTCCTCCAAAGAACCCAAGGAGGCATACCTAAACTTTCTCTTCTCCATTTTTATCCTCACAACAACAACCCTGTGAGGTAGGTTGGGCTGAGAGTCTGTGACTGGCCCAAAAGTCACCCAGTGGGTTTCCATGGCCAAGTGGGGACTAGAACCCGGATTTCCCGACTCCCAGTCCAACACTTTAGCCACTATAACACACTGGCTCACAGGTTAATAAATTAATGGTGCAATCCTATGCATGTTTAGACAAAAAAAAAGTCCTACAATTCCCAGCGTTCCCCAGCCAGCCATGCTTTTTTCTGTCTAATCATCCATAGGATTGTGCCCAACCTATTAAAAATGTTTGAAATGTGCAGGGTTTCCCTTAAACAAAGCAAGGAGATTTTAAGCACCAATCTAGGGCTAAGTTAGTGGATTCTGAAGTGCCTTGATTACTAGAAGATGCTTTATCTAAACCACCAGGCAAATAAGAGCAACTTAACTTAGTCCTATTGAATTAATAGAGATGAAATTTCAGAGGGTCTTTATCGGCTTCAGGAGGAAATGGGATAAAGATATTATATGTGGCAGTAAGTACTGACTGTGGCACTTAACAGTACTTTAAAAAAAACCTGGCAGGAGTATGCTGCAGTAACAGATAACAAATTCACAGAAGTAGTGCACTTTTCTTCTTATTTATTAGCACAACTCATGGCTGACACCAGTTAAGGAGAGAATGTATTGTATTTGTGCTTTTAACCTGTTGGTTGTTTTATTATGGTTTTAATTTTTGTGAACCACCCAGAGAGCTTCAGCTATTGGGCGGTATAAAAATGTAATAAATAAATAAATAAATAAATGTAAACACAAGAGATGGCTGAAAAGAAAGTGAAGAAATGAAATGGTACCGGACCTATGGCAATTCATTATTCACAGCACACTGAACTGCCATCTTAGGGGCCAAAATGAAAATTAAAAATCAGTGTGTATTTATTTATTTATTCTGCTTTTTGACCTAGCACCTACAATTCACTTGACTAAATGCCTGGTAAGCAGCCCTGGGGAGAGCATTTCAAAGTTGAAGTGCCACCATAATATAGGGTGACCATATGGAAAGGAGGACAAGGCTCCTGTATCTTTAACAGTTGCATAGAAAAAGGGAATTTCAGCAGGTGTCATTTGTATGCACGTAGCGCCTGGTGAAATTCCCTCTTCATCACAACAGTTAAAGCTGCAGGAGCCCTGCTCTCTTTGGTATCTGGTCACTGTGACTGTTGTAATGAAGCTTTAACTGCTGTGATGAGGAGGGAATTTCACCAAGTGCTTAATGCATACAAATAACATCTGTTGAAATTCCCTTTTCAATACAACTGTTAAAGATACAGGAGCCCTGGCCTCCTTTCCATATAGTCACCCTATCATAATATATGTTGTCCTCTCCTAAGGCAACACCTGTCTAACCTCTGGCAGGATAGCAGGGGCACCTGGACAAGGGCCTCCCATCCCGGCTTTAGCTGGCAGGCAAGGCCATATGTGTATAACCCTGGGCATAGCCGCAGCAGCACAACCTGCCCAGCCACTAGTACTGGCTATGAAGCTAGCCCTACGGAAGTGAGGGGCCATAGCTTAGTGCGATAGAACACATGCTTTGTATGAACACGCTCCCATGTTCGGTCCCTGGGCTCTCCAGGTAGGGCGAGGAAAGAATCCTGCCTGGAACCTTGGAGAGCTGCTGCCAGTCAGTGTGGACAATGCTGGGCTAGATAGACCAATGGTCTGGCTCAGTTTAAGGCAGCTTCCTATGTTCCTATCAGAGTCCATAACTTAGGGTGGCCATTTAAGTATTGCTAAAAATGAGAAATGCAACACTAAAAAAGAGGATGAAAGGGCACCAATTTCAATATGCTGATTCATATGTATACATGCAAATCTAGAAATAAGAACTGCACTTTGAATAGAAATACAATGCATCTCACTATAGTGGGGAAACCTGACCAGGTGACCTGTGTCCCTGGCGAGTCTGTTGACCGTCAATGGGCAACTTCAAAGCTCCTGCTCTCCCTTCTTGGTTGATGGTCTTTAAGCTGTTGGGCTGGACAGCCCTTTAAGCCAGACTTGGATGGGACAGCCCTTCAAATAGAGAACTGTCCTCTATAAAGTAGGACACATCATCATCATCATCATCATCATCATCACAATAATAATAACAACAATTTAATTTCTTACCTTCCTCTCCATTTTGATTGAGGCAGTGAACAACAGTAAATATAAAATACATAAAATACTGATTAAAAACATAGTATACATTGTTAAAATTTCCTTTAAAAAATCCTAAAAGCACCCTAAAATTCCACTAGATAGGCCTGCCGGAAGAGATAAGTCTTTAAAGCTTTCTTAAATACTAAAAGACTGTTAAGTTGACGAGTCTCCTCTGGCAGGCCATTCCACAGTCTGGGAGCGGCAGAAGAGAAGGTCCTCTGGGTAATACCTGTCAGACTAATTTTGGCTGCCTGAAGGAAATTCTTCCCAGAGGACCTGAGTGTGTGGGGCGGATCGTACAAGAGAAGGTGATCCCGCAGGTAGCCTGGACCCAAACCATGTAGGGCTTTAAAGGTGATAACCAACACTTTATACTTTGCCCGGAAACTAAATGGCAGCCAGTGGAGAGATTTTAAAACTGGTGTTGGCCACCCTACCAGTGGAGGCTGGTGACTCCATGTCACTGGGGCGGTGAATCCGCTCCGGGTTCCAGTCAGGAACTTTACAGTTCTTCAGCGTTCTGACTGAAACCCGGAGCAGATTGTTGTCTGAGGTGGAGGTCGAGATGGCGCTTCCCCACTTCAAGTAGAGTAGCCCACCAGTTGAATCTTACTCCAATACTGCTGATTAGACAGCACCCTCCACTACACCTGAGGGCAGCAAACTGGGAGACTGCCTATACTGGGGGGGCTGCCACAATAAGCAAAACCCCAAGCTTTTGCTAAGCCAGGGTGGCAGCAGCTAATCCCGACGCAGCAGTGAAAGTGCAGGGTTTCTGGTGGCTGGCCCTGCCCCCTGCCCGGGCGGACAGTGAGCACTTCCAGAAAATATACAATGACCCAAATCTTTATGTGCATGGGTAGTCTGGTTGGATCAGTACATGCAGTTCTTGAAGTTGGATCAGGGACAGTGCATGCAATGTTTCACAGATGGAGATGGAAACCCCATGCAGATGTGCATCCAATTCAATGCAGCAATCTCCATTTTCACTACAACGTGTAGGAAAAGGCCCTACGAAGCTATCTTTTGAGAAGGAATTGCTCATCTCAATCTAGCCTCAACAGACATGGATAGTATTGCATGTGTTCCTAGCAATGCACAGTATATATTATTTTTTATTATTTTTGTTCAGGGATGTCTGTGGATCAGAGCCACTGCTTGCATCCAGCAGACATGAAAAAAGTAGGAAGCCTCAAGCTGGTACTGAGATGGAAAACTTCTTCTTATGGAAAGAGACCAAGTTAATTCTTGCAGAAGGATCCCAAGAGAATTCTCTTTGAAGGAAAATAACTTCGCAGGCTCTATTGCCCCCAAGGAAGATTTTAAATCAAAACATGTTGGGCTTCTCGTGGCTTTTATTTCGCAAGAATAAATGTACCCTTCAGGACCAGTTTGAGGCTTGTGTCTTTCAGGGTTTTTTACCTGGCACTTGCCTCTCTCTTTCTCCTCCCCCTCCCCAACTTTTTAACACCAAAGAATCCATCCCTATCCAAACACCTCAAATTTAAACACAGTTTAAGTCTGCATATCTACTGAATAAAAGGATATCCAGTATGTAATATGTACAAAGGGAGGAGCCAGCTCACTCAGGCTGGGAGCCCTGTCAAGTTGAAAGGCTCAGGCTGCGATCAAATATATTCACAGGACAGTAATCTGTTTGGTATTTTGTTTGCATTCGTGTCCTAAAAGATCTGTTATTGTTAGGGGTGTGATCCAAACCAGTAGGCAGATTGAAAAAAGGTGTGTTGAATCTGTCAAATTAATCCTGAAAATTATTCTCTCTGTGCATCACAAAAAGGAGAATTACTGGTCTCTTTACTATGCAATCCAGTATGATTATTTCATCACCGAATTTTTATTTATTTAAATTCGGGGTTTTTTATTATTTAAATCAAATTTTGAAATATTTTTTGGGGAAAGAGCCTAGGTCAAAGATATCATCATGAATATTAATTTTGTGAACCACCCAGAGAGCTTCGGCTATTGGGCGGTATAAAAATGAAATGAAATAAATAAATAAACTATACAAGTTCTAATTAAATCCTATGAATATGTTAACAGCCATTTATGCAGATGAGAGACAGCTTAATCAGTCCTGCTCTACATTGCAGGTGGTGTACAGGTAGGGTGACCATATGACAAGGAGGAGAGGGCTCCTGTATCTTTAACAGTTGCATAGAAAAGGGAATTTCAGCAGGTGTCATTTGTATATATGGGGAATCTGGGGAAATTTCCTCTTCATCACAACAGTTAAAGCTGAAGGTGCCCTGCCCTCTTTTAAATCTGGTCACTCTAGAACAGGCATGCATGTTCTTTCTCTCTCTCCCTCTCTTAGTGCTAAGTTAGAGAAGGTCAATAAATAGAGAATTTGGGGAGACGAAGTAGATCTCAACAAGGAGAAAAAGTCTGGATATAAATGCAAGGGACAGGGGACAGATCTAGAAAGCAAAACCAAACGTGAACAGAATATATTCATGCAGTCCTGACTCCTGACAAAACTTTCAGCTGCATGTATCCGCCACTGGGAAATAGCTAGCATGGAAGTAGCAGGCCGTAAAAGAGACCTCATTTAGGAATATTTTGATTCTGTACCTGCTGTCTTTGGAACTGCCTAAATTCTATTTATTTTTTTAAAGAACTTTATATTCATCTAAAAACTGAACTAGTTATCATTCAAAAATCCATGTGCGTGTTTTGTTAATGTTGTTGTCTATTGATGAAGCAAACTAACCAGAAGAATAAAATGTCTTATTAGTACAGTTTAAATGCCTGTTTGGTGGTGGTAATTCTGGCATATCATGAGAAAAATATCACGGTTAATTGAACAGGGAGCTGATTCATCTCCTGAATGACTTCACAAGTTCATTATGCTTTAGTACTAAAATGACCACATTAGCATCCCATTTTTGAATGACTATTAACCTGAAAACAATGCAGAATAATTGCTTAGTCTGTACCTACCTTCTAAAGGAACCTACAACTTGGAATATGTGTTAAGGTTATACTAAACAACAATGTACTTCTACTAAAAATGATGATTAAATAGTATCTTCCTCACTAGTGATTTAGGGGGTACTATACGGCACTGCTTTACCAATTGATTCTCCCCAAAACCTGCAACGCTGCTGCTGCGAAGCAACGTTGATGAGTTACATGGCAGGAGAAAGTGTGGGCTCTCCAGCCAGGAAAATTCGCAGTGCCATTGTCAGATGGCCGTAACAGGCAGCAAATATCAAGTGACCGAAAACCACTCAAACCTTTTGTTTGTTTGTTTTCTGGCAACTCTGCGCAACATTGTAGCTTTGAAAGCCTGCAGCTCCGCATCTGTGCTGCTACAGTTCATTGAATTTATTCATTATACATAATAACTGTCCTTACTTTCATTCCAGAATGAGACTTTAATGTCGCTATGGCAGCCATTACTAAACACTCACATGGACCCCACCCCCTGTTCTGTATTCCTGCACCTAACTACGCTCATTCTCTTACTCCAAACTGTAGCCACCACTGACAAATGCACAAACAGCCAACATTGCAGCAAAGTAAAAAGTCATACTGGGCATTTTCTACCATGCCCTAACCATGGTAGTGTAACACATCTGTGCTTCTGTGTATGTGTTTGTGCACATGCGCTTGCATGCGTGAAACCAGAGAAACTCACATATATTTGGGGTCCTTAAATTAGGGTGACCATTTGAAAAGGAGGACAGGGCTCCTATATCTTTAACAGTTTGTATAGAAAAGGAAATTTCAGCAGATGTTATTTGTATGCATGGAATCATAGAATAGTAGAGTTAAAAGGGGCCTATAAGGCTATTGAGTCCAACCCTTGCTGTATACAGGATGCATGCAGCACCTGGTGAAATTCCCTCTTCATCACAACAGTTAAAGCTGCAGGAGCTATACTAGAGTGACAAGGGTCCCTGTAGCTTTAACCGTTGTGACAAGGAGGGAATTTCAGCAGGTGCTGCATGCATACAAAGGACATCTACTGAAATTTCCTTTTCAATACAACTGTTAAAGATGCAGGAGCCCTGTCCTCCTTTCTGTATGGTTACCCTAATAAAATCCTCCCAGCAGCATTGACTCCCGTAGCCTTGGGAACTAACACAGCCCTGCCCCGCTGGAAATTGTCATGATGGATGGGCACCAGATTTAGACGAATGGAGTAGAAATCCATCAGCCTCATACCTGCCAGCTAAGGATTACACCTAATGCATCTGATGAAGTGGACTCTAATCCACAAACGTTTATGCTAGATATATTTGTTAGATATATTTAAAGTGCCGCAAGACTCTTCATTGTTATTTTTGCTGGAAATGAATAACACAGCAACACCTTTGAAACTTGACGGTTATACTGCTTTTTCCCTTCCCACCAGCTGTCACTCCCTCCTGCCAATGGACAAGAAACTCTGGAACTGCTAGTTCTTGAGAAAGCATGTCATGTAGGAAAGCACAATCTGCCCCTCAAACTACAAGTCCTAGTTTTGACTGCACAAGCACACTCTCTATGTTCTAGGGAAGGGCCTGAGCCAACTGCTCACTGTCAGAATGGTGCTTGCTTTGAATGGTGCTTCTGCTGGGCTCCAGCTAATATCTGTCATGTCTAGCCCTGCTCCCCCTGAGTTGGAAGAAGATGTTTCAGGTGATCAATCAAAATCAGACTCTGAAGTAGAGGAGTCGGCACCAGAAACGGGCCAGCCTGTACCAGTGGGGGAGAAAGCTCTCACGAGCTCTTCACCAGCTGGAAGTAAACCCTCTCTAGAGCTTAACTCATCAAGGGCAAACAATACACAGTCAGTGGGAAGCCAATACTCTTCCGAGGGGGAGAGCACAGAGAGGTTAGCCAATCCTAGAGTACGCCGCAGACTAAAACAGGCGGAGCTAAAGGAAGGCAAGAGAAAGTTGGTCCGGCTCACATCCCATCAGAAGCTGCCTCAGAACTAGTCTCTCTGAAGTTAACATGTCTTAAAAAAGAGCTTTCCGGTCTTCTTGAAAAGACAATTATCTCGCTTAGTTTGCATAGTTTTGCCTAAGAGAAAGATCCTAGAGATTAGACTCTCTTCAAGTAAGAAGAGATGTTTATTACTTGAATAAAGCTTTGTAGATTACTTAGCAAGCCTCGTTATTGTCTCCCAAGAAAGCATGAATTTTGAAAAACACGGCAATATCTCAGAAGATCTGGAAATAGGTCCATAGATAGGGTTAAGATATGGAAAGGAGGACTGGGCTCCTGTATCTTTAACATAAATTCCTGGAGGCAAAGGCTATCAATGGCTACTAGCCCTGATGGTTGTGTGCTATCTCCAGTATTTGAGGCAGTAAGCCTGGGTGCACCAGTTGCTGGGGAACATGGGTGGGAGGGTGCTGTTGCACCTGTGTCCTGTTTGTGGGTTCCTGGTCGACAGCTGGTTGGCCACTGTGTGAACAGAGTGCTGGACTGAATGGTCCCTTAGTCTGATCCAGCATGTCACTTCTCACGTTCTTAAAGTATATGCTCTACTATTGAACTGCTTTTCCTTTACAACTTTACCCGGGCAAGCAAGCAAACTCTGTCTGCTTTCTCAAGGTTATGTAAATCATTTAAAAAAACACACACACATATTGCTCACTTCTGTGCTCTTAGAAATGGCATGCCCACCGTTTATTCCTTTGTGTGAGAGAGACTCAAATCTTGCCACCACCAAAACGTTGTTTCCCTGTGTTGATTTGTAAGCAGTTATGCACATCTGTAACTCTGCATCTGTTCCCAAGAACAAGAAAATGCAACCAGATGCTTCCAATTAAAAAGCCACATTGCAAAGGATTATTCAAATTGAAAATGGCCGTCTCCCCCAACACTTACTGCACAATCATACATTTACCAAGTAGCTGTACAACTTGTACAGGGAAGAACCTTTCTGTCACTACTGCAGTAACACAGTGAGGGATAACTGCCCCAGACACAACCTGAAACAGATGCGAAATAGGTATCAAAGGTGATATAATATAGAGCTAGTTATTAAAATAACATTACATTATGTTGTATTTTCTTTTCAGCTTGAAATATTTAGACAGGCTTTCAAAGAGACAGGCAAGAAGCCAGGTATCAACTTGCTTAGGGACTTAGTGAGGGCAACTAGCCAGCCAGAGTGACATTCTAAGAGTTTTTAAGCTCCTCCAAGCCTAACACAGTAAAGCATATTCAGCCAGAGAATACTGTCAGTGGAAGAGGGAAAATTAAAGCTGAAGACGTGTGACTTTACCTAGCTTTTATCAACCACACTCCAAAAGGGACACTCCAGCGGTACCTTCTCAATGGAGGGGGGAAGAGTTAGGAGCTGCACTGGCCGTATGAAGCACTAGTTATAGCCCTGCTCTACTACGGAAACATAACAGATGCTTGCACATTAGGGAAAAGGTATTTCAGGGCTGACGGCCTGATTTCACAACCGTTGGAGTAATGACAGTTCCCATTTTAGAAATTTAGCACCGGGCAATAGTCACAATGACCTAGCCCACTATTTATGTTCCAAATGGACAAAAATAGTTCCTTCCTCACACAAAAGAGTTTCACACGGTGATTTTGCATCAATTTTAAACTGGCTGAGAAACAAATAATGTCTTTTACTACTGCTGCTACTAAGAATTTAGGTTGCAATCCCAAACACTTACTGGGGTGTAAGCTAAATTGATCGCAGTGCGACTTACTTTTGAGTAAACTCAGAGGGTGTTCAAAACACTTCACATACAGTACATCACCACATAACTTTCCCAGTCTCCTGGCCACAGTCAGGAAATTGGGAGTGCGTTATGGTCTTACATGTTGCCTTATCCTCCCCTTTCCTGCATGAATTCCCCTCTTTGTTTAAACATGGACCCTGTTCAGATGACACGCTAAGACACAGTGGTTAAGCATTTTGAGCTAAGCATTACGGCTTAGCATGTCATGTGAACCATGACTCAGTGTGTTATGTGAACCATTCCTAACCATGGTGACAACTTAATCATGGTTTAAACACGCTCACTAGTCATTTGCTGCAAAAGGGTTAGTGGGCTAACCATGGCTTAGTGTGTTGTTTGAACAGGCCCATAGTATAGCATTTCTTCTGAATTGGTGCTAACCATAGTTAACATTAATTAGGTTTGCCTTGGAGTTGTAGTCGAAACTATCTGGTGGGCACCAGGCTGGGTAAGGCTGGTTAAGACAGAGGGGATGCCTTGTTATTTGAATAGGAAATGCACAAGCCTGCAGTATACTTCCAGTCTCCTAACCATAATCCAGTAATCCTAACAACAGCCTTGTTGAGGTTTGTATCATTACCCCTATATTGCAGGTGGAAGGCTGAGAAGTAGTGCCATATCTGGGCCACAGAATGCCACAATCTAGATCAAGGGTGACAACTGCAGGAGGTCCAAGGACCATTCCTCCCCTCACAGCACCGCACTCTGTGGTTGTACTGCAGGATACACACAGTCCATGGGACGCTATCACTGCTTTGCCACCTGGGCCATAGCTAGATGGGGTGATACCCCGGGGTGATGCCCGGGATCGGCCCTGTGCATCCACAGGGGATCACGGGATCAGGGAGGGATGATCCCTCCTTTTCCCCGGGATCTCGACCTACCCTTTGAGACCACTTTTTCCATGGTCTTGGACTGATCCTGAGACCACAGAACGTGTGGATGGGCGTAGCGGTTTGTCCTGGCTCCTCACGCGGGGCGTAGAACTTCTCAGGAGATCTGTGCCCATCAGAGGTGGGGTGGGGGTAGAGGGACAAATAATTTACAATTTAAAAAATTACCTTCTGCTCCTTTAACAAAAAACAAACAAAATGGCGGGCGTGACGTCCTCTCCCTCCGAGGTCATCACATGCCACGTGTAAACAGAGGAAGAGATCTTGCGATAAAAATGTCGCGAGATCCTCACCCCTCTGTCGCGCTAGACCTGGTAGGTCTAGCTGAGGCCCAAAATTCATCAGCAAACCACTCCATATCACTACAATGGTTAAATTTAGCTTGTTTTCAAGCTAAATTTAACCCTTTGGGTGCTCCATAGCTACTACAGGGGCCATTTTTATTGTTGCTGTTTTTAAACTGGGGGCAACGGGGTTGGTGGGAGCCACACCAGAGGGCCGTGGAGGCTGCATGCAGCCTATGGGCCATGTGTTGCCATCCCAATCTAGATTATACCAAAGGTGAAATTTAAATTGGGGGTTTCCTAGTCCATAGTTCAGTCCCTTAGGGAGCAATCCTATGCATATTCAGACAGGAAAAAGGTCCTACAACTCCCAGGATGCCCCAGCCAGCACAGCGGCCAACCAGCTGTCTTCCAGGGACCCACAAGCAGGACATGGTGCAAGAGCACCCTCCCACCCATGTTAACCAGCAACTGGTGCACACAGGTTTACTGCCTTGCACATAAGATGCTTTCAAAAGGATAGAAACTTCTAGTGCAAATACTGCTGCGGTAGTGTGCTGCATAGCTAGCTAAATATTATTTGTACGGTGTTTCACCTGCAGGCTGAAAATGCAAACAGTGTCATGTAAACACAAAAGCTATAAGCATAAATCCTTTAGCACCACGGAGCTTCGCAGCTAAACTCTGCCTCTTGGTCCCTTCCGTCCAAGCTAGAAGGAGTGTGTGTGTGAGACTGTGAAGTGTGCAATGATTTAAACAATAAGTCAAAGAGGTTACATGAGTACAAAAAGAAATATGTGTGTGTAGTGGTGGAGAACGGTACATGGAAAATATCCATCTAAATGCACTCGAATAATCCAAAAATAGCACAGCGGGCTGTTTAAACTTTCCAAAAATGTTTAACTTTTCAGTTGACACCAAGCCCAAGATATTTTTAGCAATAAAATGTTGGGGACATGGAGATTGCACAGGGAATTTCAGAATGAAAACGTTTTCCTCATCCTTGAGGAACATCTGGGAGATTCAGTGAGAGTAACACCACAGTCAGTCCATGTTAAAGGGTGTAATTCCGATGGCCACAAAGAACCAAACATAAACACAAAATATGCTTGGAACAATGTAAATAGGCTCCAATATGCGTCCAACTGATAAATTATTATTTATTTATTACATTTATATCCCACCTTTTTTTCCCTCCAAGGAATCCAAGGCGACGTACATAATCCTCCTCCTCTCCATTTTTATCCCCACAACAACAACCCTGTGAGGTAGGTTGGGCTGAGAGTCTGTGACTGGCCCAAAGTCACCCAGTGGCTTTCCATGGCCAAGTGGGGACTAGAACCAGGGTCTCCTGACTCCCAGTCCGACACCTTAGCCACTACACCACGCTGGCTCTCCAATTGTTACCAACAGTTTCACGCTCTTAAACACAACCACCCCACAGAAAACCCCTCTGATTTCTTCCTTTTCTCAATCTTTGAAAATATTAATTCTTTCCTGAGCCCAGTATCTAGAACAGTGGCCTGGACCAGCATCAGTGGTCGGAACTGTTGGCCATTGGCCAGGGCCCACATCCCTACAGGGGGGCTACAACAGGAAGCGCTGCTGTTCCTCCTCCTTGCTAACACAGCCTATTCCTCTGCCCTTTCTGAGCATGCAAGTAATGAAAAGAGTCAGGAGATACCGGGGGGGGGGCAGGGAGCTGTTGTGCAAATTGGGCAAGTAGCGACAAAGAGGAGTAGGATCTAGAGCGTCATCAGATGAGCATTTTAAAGCACGCTCATTACTGGCCACTCACGGATGTTTGCAGGTCCTTTTGATGCCTCCTCCCGTGAGTCTCCCACTCCTTCTGCTCTTTTTTCCATCAAAAAATAAAACCCGGAAAATCTTCTTCTTCCTGCTGTGTGCAGGAGAAGCAGCACGATAAAAACGCCCCCTGAATGGGTCACGTGGTTGTTGCTTGCTTCCTCTTGCTTCCCTGTGTGAGGAAAGAGGAAGCTGTTTGTTCCTATTGTGGCATGAATTTGGAGGGAAAGGCACTGTAAACTAATGACAAAGGAGGCAGAAAAAAACATATTTTGAAGAAAGAAAATTTATTGTGCTCTACACATTTTGGAGACGAAGGCTGCAGCTAGAATAGCGGTGATATTTTTATCGTGAGATCTCCCCCTCTGTTTACACAAGGCGTATGACGACGTCAGAAGGCGAGGACATCGTGGCCACCATTTTTTATTTTTCTTAAAGAAGAAGAGCACATGAATGCTCGTGCGCAGAAAGGTAGGGTTTTTTAATTTAAACTTAATTTTTCCCCTCCCCCCACCCCACCCCCGATGGGTGCAGAGCTTCTGACGAGCTCTGCGCCCCGCGCACGGGTCCCAGCTCCTCACGAGGAACCATGAGGAACCAGGACAACCCGCAATGCCTGCCCACACATTCCGCGTTCTCAGGATCATCCCGAGACTGCGGAAAAAGCGGGCCTAAAGTGTAGGGCAAGATCCCGGGGCAAGAGAGGGATCATCCCTCCCTGATCCTGGGATCCCCTGTGCATCATCACAGGGCTCACCCGGGATTTTGCCCAGTCTAGCTAAGGCCGAAGTCTCCTTCTTCAAGAGCTGTTTAGTTGTTTTGAAATTTCTTAACTACAAGAATGACAATATTTTCTTTTTAGATGCTTGTATATTCTGTTTTTTGAGCATGTGTACACAAGCATTTAAAAAGAAGAAAATATTGTCGTTCTTATAGTTAAGGAATTGCAAAAGAACTAAAAACAGCTCCTGAAGGAGACTTCTTCTCTGAAACGCGTAGAGCACAATACATTTTCTTCCTTCTTTTGAGCACCGGAGTTGCCTCCCCCTTCATCCCTATTGCGGGAAAGAAGCAGGAGGCAAAGTAACAGTAGGGAAATGCGATTTCCCCCCATCTGATGAGACTCCTAGTCAAAGAGTCTACCCACTACCCAAAGGCATCTTGTTGAAGGGCTTATAAAACCTGGAGCTGCACTGAAGAGTGGGCAAGTTTGACCACCCACAAAAACTGTGTCTCTGAGAACAACCATTTTACTTACAACCAAGAAGACAGTGACCAGGGCTGGACCTGTCATCAGGCAAAGTGAGGTAGTTGCCTCAGGCCGCAGATGTTGGGAGGTGGCAGCAAGGTGTTGGAGGAGAGAGCTGTGTGCCATACAGCCTGCCCTGTGCTCTCTAAGCTAGCCTGCTGCCTTGAGATGGAGTGGAAGATGGTGTCCTATTGCCAGTGTTGAATAAAGATTCAGCTGCCAGACTAGTTTGCTTTTATACATAGAATAGGAGGGGACACTCTCCTGTTCTTTGCCTTAGGCAGCAAAATGTGTTGGACTGGCTCTGCAAGCAACAACCATTCAGTTCTGCGAGAGGAGGCAGAGCACTCAGCTCAGGGCATTTCTGAGGCCATTGCTAGACGAGGGTTTAGCCCGGGCTGATACCCGGGCTCACCCGTGCGTCCAGATGACGCACAGGGGATCCCGGGGTCAGCCCGGGCTAAACCCTCCCTTGGCCTGGGATAACCGGCACCAGTTGTGGCCCGGTATTTCCGCAGCCCCGGGCTGAGCCTGTTCCACGGCTTTTTATTTATTTATTTCACTTATATACCGCTCCCATAGCCAGGGCTCTCTGGGCGGTTTACAGAAATTCTAAAATTGAGGTAAAAACAAGTATACAAAATTTAAAACTATAAAACACAGTACATACACACATAAAGCATTAAAAACCGATTAAAAACTAAACATGTGGGTAATTAGGATGTACATGTGTTTTTCTGGCTACATGGCTTACCCATGAGTAGCTGGGAGAGCGGCGCACTGGGCACAGCGCTGTGTCTATCGGGCCAGGGGGGGGAATCGCGGCAGGGAGAGATGGGGGCCAGGGGGGGAAGAGCGGACCCAGCAGGAGAGATGGGGAGAAAAGCGGAGCAAGGGGACATGGGGGGGGGAATCGCAGCCCAGGGGAGATAGGGGGAATCAGAGATCACGGGCGGGGGACATCGGGGGCAGGGAACCCTTTTTATAAAAAAAGCCTACCTTATCATTGGTGTGCTCCTGTGCACATGGCCCCTTTAAGCTGGGGAAAAAATGGCTGACACAACGGGGCTTTCCTTTACCCCATCACACGTTACGTCTGGACAGGAGCGACAGCCCGCGCTACTTCTACCGTGGGCTGGCCCCTCCACACACTGGGATTTAAAGGTAGGTCTAGCAAGGTCCTGAGATTAGAAGCAAAAGTGGTAACCCCAATGTCAAGGGCAAGGGAGTAAATTTTGCCACTTGGAGCAGTGCTCTTCTATCTAGGGTTTGATGCAGGCAATCCTCCAAATCACAGGAACACACGTTGTCCAAACTAGACCTAGAAACCCTCTTCAAACCATAGTTTTCGCTTCTTGTTTTGCCAACCCAGATGTCACAGCAAATCATGGTTTGCACTAAAGTGTAAATTGACACTAAAGCTGCACATGAGTGAGAAGGAGGATAGGGACATATAAGCCCACAAGGCTCATTTTCAATCCGCCAAACCTTGGACATGTTTGGGCCTCCAGATGTTTTGGCCTACAACTCTTGTCAGCCCTACTCAGCCTATGAGAAGGGATGATGGGAGTTCTAGGCCAAAACACTTGGAGGGCCACAAGTTGTCCATCCTTGATCTAAACTGAGCCCCGGACTGAGATGAGGTGACAGCTTTTGCTCTGATTTCAGCTATGTCCCAATTGCAGCATATCCGACTGTCTCCCAGAAATGTCAGTGGCTTCCACAAACTTCAATGGAAGAAACTAATTACAGTCCATCATACAGATTCCCTTCATATAGGAGCAAGACTGCATTTTGCACCAGGGCAAAACACAACGCTAGCAGCAACACTATTGATGTTGTGCCCTTTAGTAGAAAGCTAAAGGTGTTCCGCTTACCCTTACCAAGAAAGTCTGCTATTTTCCCCACCAGAAATTAAACGCTTTCTATGTAATTTTTTTAAGGCTTCAGGGAGGAAATATTTCCTGGACGACTTGAGCATCAGCTTGGAGGAGGAAGCTGTTTAACAACAACTGTAACCTGAAAATAACCACTAACATTCCCACTGAGATTTATTCTACTGCTGATGGTTTCCAGTCAAGTCCAGCCTCCTACATTAAGAGTCATTTCAAGTCAGAGCTAAGAACCTAACAACTAACATTCTTGCTTCTTAAATCCTCTAACCTAATGCGACATACTATTTCTATTTCTATTATGTACACCATGAATACTGACATGCCAGAAAGGATAGACAACATTACCACAAAGAGAAGGTGTTATTTATTAGTGATTCCTTGTAGTCACCAGACTCATGGTCAACTACACGTTAAATATATAGTGTGCAGCTGACCACCCTCACAAGTAACCTATGCAGGCCCCCATCCAAATTGGAACCACTGCGTACAGGTTTGGGAGTTTGAACCTCACCTCCCCAGCTGCTTGTTCTTTGAAATTCACAACACACACACACACACGCAGGGGCTAAAGAAATCCTCCATTGGTGGCCCTATAAGACTATTACATCTGGTATCTAAGGATGCTTCCAGATGGAGGGCTCCTAGCCCTTACAAATTAGAAGGCATTCTGCAGCTATTACACCATTTCTGCCTGAGTGGATTTTCTGTAGTAGGAAAAAGGAAGTGGTGAGAAAACATGGGACAGTTATGTGTAGAAGACAACAATGTCTGGCTGATCCCTTGTAAAATTCTTTGAATGATGCAGGCCAATAGCACAATGAAATAGGGTGACCATATGAAAAGGAGGACAGGGCTCCTGCACCTTTAACAGCTGCATAGAAAAGGAAATTTCAGCTGATGTCATTTGTATATATGGAGAATCTGGTGAAATTCCCTCTTCATCACAACAGTTAAAGGTGCAGGAGCTATACTAGAGTGACCAGATTTAAAAGAGGCCAGGGCACTTGCAGCTTTAACTATTGTGATGAAGAGGAAATTTCACCAGGTTCCCCATATATACAAATGATACCTGCTGAAATTTCCTTTTCAGTGCAACTGTTAAAGATACAGGAGCCCTGTCCTCCTTTTCATATGGTCACCCTAAATGAAATCCTCATCTGGAACAACTGAAAAATACCTAACAGCACCACGGTTTGCAGAGGAGAATCAATATGTGGGATGGAGGTGCTTAACCCTTCCCCTATGCACCAATTCCTCACTATAAATGAGAAAAATCAGCTGGGGGTTTCCAGAGGAGGATGGGAAGGAAGGATTAAGCACACTTCACAGCAAATCACATTCCACCCCTCCTCTCTGCATTGGGAGTGATTGAATGATCCAATCACACCCAAGGTAAAGAACTGGCATTGTTAGGCACTCTCAATGGAAACTGATTAGAAGGTGTCAAGGCCAAAGTAATCTATCATATAAAGATTCAACTTGAGGCTCCTCTGTGGGTGGGCAGTTTCGGCTCACCAGACTCCACAAGTCCTTTGCGCATGATATGAGGGCACATGAGGCTTTTGCACCATGTCCTTCTTGTTCATCCCTGGCCGACGGCTGGTTGGCTACTGTGTGAACAGAGTGCTGGACTAGATGGACCCTTGGTCTGATCCAGCATGGTATTTCTTATGTTCTTATGATCAGGCAGGCACATTTGCTGAAGCTAAGCAGGTCTGAGTCTGGTCAATGCTTGGATGAGAGACCACCCGGTAACTCCACATGACCAACCCTGAGTTCCATGATGGAAGAAAAGGTGCTAAATCTACTTAATAAATTATAACACATGCATTTAATATAAGTACATTTAATGATGATCAGTGCAGTCCTATGAGTCTTTACTTGGAAATTAGTCCCACTAGGCTTGCTACCAAATAAAAGTGGCATCAATTTATTTATCCCTCGTAGCAAACTAGCAGTTCTCCCACAGCAGACTTGAATTGAAATGACAGAGTTTTTAAAAAAAGATTTCCCCCCAATTTAAATTCACTTCCTTTTACAAATATCTTAATATTTGTCAGCATCATAATCTATCAGAATTTGGAGATGTCAAATATATTTTCTTGCTTTTAAAGAATCAACCATTCTCTGCATTTGCCAGTAAGCTTGTTGGGAGTGAGTCGGAATAAATCAGCTCTTAAGAAATGCGCAACTCTTTAGGAAAAAAATGTTTCAAAAACCTTCTCAGGATTTAATAAAACTGTCTCTGAGGCACATAAATCATGTCCCTAATACAGTATATTTCAATTTCCAGTCCTGTATGGAACCTTAAAATGTTAACAGATGTAGGAAAGTGCAATCCTCCTACTCTCTCTCACTCTCTCCTTCTCTCACTCTCTTTCTCTCTCTCTCTCTCTCTCACACACACACACACACACAAAGAAAACTCTGAAATATGAATGCAACATTTCTATTGACTAATATGGGGGTGGGGAGATTGGGAAAAGTGCTTTTTTGTTTCTGCAGTAACACATCTGGTCATGTAATTCTGGGCCAGGATGCGAACCATCTTGAAAGTTAGCAAATTGTTTTGTTGTTGACGTTGTCAGCAAGAAAAATGTGAACTACATAATGGAGATACAGTTGTAGCTAAATGTCTGATCAGATAGAATTCTTCCCCACAATAAGCATGACCGCCAAATCAATGATCTACAACCGCATGGAATATCTCCTTTGAGTCTCTTGTTTTGATGTAAAATTAAAAATTAAAAACAGCCTTTGGGATTTTGAAGCGTTGTTTAGTTCTTAAAACAACTTGTTGTCATCATTACGACTAAAATAATGACAGAAATGCTTGCATTGTGAAATAATAAAGAGAAGCCTGGATCTTTTCTTGATCACAGGATGTACACAACCCCCCCTACACACACACACACACACACACACACACACACACACACACATCCCCAACTAGTTTGCATTCACACTTGTCTTTCTGAAAAGTCCATGTAAATATTTATACTGCAAACATAGTGTGAGATAGGTTTGTTTTATAACTAAATGCACAGAGTACTGACACGAAGGGGATCTGACTGCCAATATGTACCCCTCGGCCCACCTCTCCCACCATGGAGCCAATAAAAAACCCTTCTCTTGGGGCCTTTACACTCAAGTAGATTCCCTGCCACGGTGCAGCCCTATAGCCCCCTGAAAGAGGGGTCTATCCACTCCATTCCCTTGCTGCCCCATAGCAAGGGAGCAGGAGCAGGCAATAACTCTGTCCCTTGGCCTACTCATCTCTCCTGGCGTCCATCTATATTTGGTTAGTGTTGGTTACAGAAGTCTCCACCTAGCGGCTGAAGATGTTACTGCAGGGTCAACCATAGGGACACATTTAAATTAATTTAAATTTGGAAGGCCAACTAGCATAGTGCCATATCCACAAGCTAGCTAGAATTGCCAGGGCAATGGCTGGAAAGCAAAAATGCTTTCCTTATTGTACCTGGAGATGGCAGGGATTGAACCTGAGACATACTGCATGCAAAGCAGGTGCTCTACCACTGTGCTACAGCCCCTCCTGTAACTAAGGCCCCTCCTATAGGCTCCTTGATATGGCCTTCATCTCAGGCTGAAAACCTCCTCCCTTAGTACTACCGCAGCCTTTCCGAACCTAGCACCCCCCAGATCTGTTGGACTACAACTCCCATCAACCCTAGCCATAATGGTGGGTGGGTGAGTGAGATAAGAGCTATAGTCCAATATAGAGCTCCTGGTTAGGGAAGGCTGCGCTATAGTATTTAAACGACCAAAGAACTACACACTTAGCAAACTTGTACAGCTTGTTCTCCACAGCTTCTTGCAGTAGGCAGTCCCATGTTTTTCACAAGCATCAGGGCAAGTGCAGGGTCCCTACCCTCTGCTGTCTTGGCACTGCTCCCACCCACAGAAACACTCATGCCAGCATAAGACCATGCCTCCTTGACTAACTCATGCTCAGGTAACGGCTCTGCCAGGGCATTGTGTGGGATTCCAGGAAATTGCTACTAGAACTACTGTAGTATCTTGTGTGTGATGGAGAGGACATGGCAGTCACCCAAGCAACCCTCCTAGTTGTACAAAAGGGAACCCAGTTTCCTATCCATAGCAGACTGCTGGACCTTGTGGGTGCTTCCAGACGGAGGAGTCCTAGCACTAACAGTCCGAAAGAACATAAGAAGAGCCATGATGGATCAGACCAAGGATTCATGTAGTCCAGCACTCTGTTCACACAGTGGCCAACCAGCTGTCGATCAGGAGCCTTCAAGCAAGACATGGTGCAACAGTATCCTCCCACCTAAGTTCTCCAGCAACTAGTATATACAGGTTTACGGCCTCTGATACTGGAGGCAGCACATAGCCAGTAGCCTTCCTCCTCCAGGATTGTGCAGCTACTCCATCTTTCCTTAACAGATTATCTGCAGTAAGAAAAAAGATGGAAGAAGTAAGCCTATATACACGAGTTGCTGGGGAACATGGGTGTGAGGGTGCTATCGCACCCATGCCCTCCATGTGGGTTCCTGGTCAACAGCTGGACTAGTTGGACCCTTGGTCTGATCCAGCATGGTTCTTCTTATGCTCATAAGTGGTGCAAAAAGACAGGAGGACAGCAAGTGGAAGATGGCATTATCAGGACACACATACACACCACTAAAATTCCATGAATGAGGCAGGGTGATGCCACAATAAAAGTCTCATCTGGAAGCACCTCCTGTCCTCGTCACTTCTATACAAAATATAATTCTGGACTTCTATCCGCCTTGAGATGGAACGACTTCAAAATGGTGGACAAGGATTCCTATATCACATTACAGTTTTAAAAACTAATCTGTGCCTCCTCCTCCTCTTCCTCTTCTTTCACTAAATATAAAAAGAAAAAGTTAGAGACCACTTAGCATGGTCTCTGTCACTCTGCACGGAGAACTTTGGGTTTTTATAACATTTCCAATCGAAGTGTCAAAATCTAAACTATCATTTGTTAACCATACTAAACTCAAGCCTGAATGGCTGGTTGAGCTGAATTTCTTTTCTTTTTTCATTGTTGCCATAGAAATCATGACTGTGGGCCTTCTGTCTCTGAAGCCACACTGAAAGTTTCCAATACAAAAAAGCCTGCTTGCAGAGAGTTAGTTGGCAACAGAAATCAATTTGGAAAAATGGCACATCAGAAATGGATTTGCCTGTCCTTGTGCTACTTGAAGCTCCAAGTGTAATCCAATTCCACTGAAAAGGAGATCAGCAAAGTACTCTCTTGCCTGTCTCCCCATTCATTTCAACTGGGCACGGGAGAAGAAATGCTCAATGAACTGTGTACACCATCTCCATAAATAGATTAAAAGCAAGATCCTTGTGCCCTGTACTTGCTAGCCTGAAATTTGCTTATTACAAGAGTTGTTCCCTGTGGGATATTAGGCTGTCACCATCAGCTACTTTTCATTCCAAAGTTCAGTATGGGCCAAATTACAGCTTGATTAGTTACATTCTGCCAGCTCACTTCCTCTTGGCTTTTGGCTAAAATCACGTTTGTAACGACTACATACACAGTATAAACAACTCTACTGTATATACAGGTCTTCTTCCAATCCTTCCTATATGCCATTCCTCCAAAAGCAACACTTGATTAATTGCCTTCAAAGGGTCATTTTTCTGTTGCTGATTCCTTGCCTAATATCAGCCCTTGAAGAATTGGCGAAGGTATGATCCCCCAAGGAAGCACATGATGAGTGTTCTGGCAGGGGATTTTCAGAGCCAGAGATCACTATGTCTGAAACCCACATCTCACAGTCTACTCCCAGCATTTCCATCCATCCATCTCCTTTTAAAAAATGAAGTCTTTCCAGTCCCTGCCACCCAGGCCCAGCTGCCAGCCTGCAGCACTTTACTTTACTTTTCCCTCTAGGCTCTTCCTAACATTTAGCGTCATTCTATTCCTTCTGTAATTTAAAACATTGTTTCAAGTCCTAATATCTTCATGACTAGAAAAAATGAGGCAACTGCAAAGTAAGGAAAAAAAATGGCTCCCTTAGCTACTACAAGTGATCATTTTGGAATTGGCTCAGCAATCCCAAGTGATTTCACCCACCTACCCCCCAAAAAACTCAGAAAATCACTCTGTTTGTTCCAATCCAAATCCTGATGCTGCTACGCGCCTGATGACAGCATCAGAAGCACAATGTGGTCCAATCATCACCACCCCAAGCCTCCTTCCCCACCGCCCCATTAGGGTGGTCATGTGTACTACTTTCCAGAACTCTATGTGAAGGGCCATCATCACAAGGCAGTCCTCTATTTGAAGGACTGTCCACGCCAAGTCCAGTTTAAAGATAAAGAAAAGAACCAGAAGAAGCCAGAAGAGCAGGGCCCTTGATGTTACCCATCAACAGTTAGCAGCTGACTGAGCAGGCACATCAACCAGGTTCACACAACACAACAACCCATGGTAGTTTGTTGGCTAGTTTGTTAGACTTGCTAGTTTCAAAGTGGCTTGTATTACTCAGGTCATTTTGGGGGTTCAAGTGCTGGGAACAGAGGGCTTATAAGGAAGCCATGGAATGGAATGGAATGGGAGTAAAACTTTGGTTCACAAACAGTCTTTCCTTGAGAGCAGAAAGATTTTGCTGCCTCAGGTCCAAGATTCAGACAGGCATGCTGATGATGCAGCTGTGGTCAAATTGTGGAACAATGGGCCAGTATGAGAAGAAGTGACAATGATTGTTACTTCTCACAGCTAACAGCTCCATGAGTTGGAATTCTCCTGTATGTCCTGAGAAGGCCTATGATAACATCAAATGCCTGAAACGATGGAAAAAGACTGTTCCCAATCAATGGGTGGACTGAAACAAACAGTCTTTTCCATAGTTTTAGGCAGCTGATGTTAGTGTAGGCATCATAGGCACCATGGATTGTTTGTGGTTAACAAACAATCCATGTGGAGCTGTGGAGCTGGGTTCAGAAAATACGATAACCCACAGTTCAACAACAACCACCGGTTCAACGACAACCCACTTTTTTCATCAATAAAAATTAGATTGTGTCAAAAAGAGCTTTTCTACACGAGGCTGTTGATCGCTGTATCTACTTTCAGTTTCAGTGCAGAATTCAGATCCGAGCATGATACAAAGATCTTTTCCTTTCCTACTTTTCCATAACCTCTAGGTGGCAGTGTGCTACAGTGGAATATTGCAATTACAAGTAGGAAAACACCTTTTCTTTCGCTTTCAGAAATAATACCCAATTTTACCCACTTCAAAGAAAATGGGAAAGTGCCCTTAAAAAAACCAAAAGCAAAACTGGAGGATCACAGCGGCATCTAAAGAATCCATGAACAACCGTGAATAAGGAATGCCTTGTGTAGAAAATGCCTTGGGTAGAAAAGCTCAAAGGCTCACCAAAAGCTCACTCACAATTCCCAGCATGCCCCAACCAGCCATGCTAGCAGGATCATGCTGGGAGTTATATGCCTTTTTCCATCTAAACATGCATAGGATTGTGCCTTCATTCTATCAGTTTTACATCTCAATCCTATGCATGTCTACCCAGAAGTAAGTCTCATTAAATTCAATGGGACTTACTACAAGGTGTTCCCTAACCTTTTGTCCCCAGATGTTGTTGGACTACAACTCCCCACTACAAATGGGCATGCTGGCTGGGGATAATAGGAATTATAATCCAACAATAAATGGGGGTTCAAGGTTGGTGAAAGGCTGGTGTGTACAACTGCAGATTAATCCCTTAAATTGGCAGAAAATTGATTTTGAATAAAAAAAAATACATTGAAGCAAAAAAGGGGGGTTATAAGGTGCATTTTATATTATAGAGGGATTCTGAGATTGGCTTGCCTACCATAACTTTCTTATAAAACCAGCTGCAATGAGACTTCAATTGAGGAGGTGATGCAAGAGAGATCTAACTATTTCCTCAACCACGTTATGGGGGTTCCAGATCCAAATCTACACACCCCTCCATGCCAGTACCAGATTCCCATATTGTGCTTGTATGTTTTCTCTCCGCAGGTAGTAGCAGCTGAAAGGGGGTGGAAGAGTTAGACCTCCCCTCCTCCTCCCTGCAGCCTCCCACCACTGCTATTATCAGAATAATATTGCAATTCACACTAAGGTTTCCACCTAAAAAGCTCACATTGTGAGATGGTAAGAAAATGACAGTCCACAAGAAAATAACCATTAAAAACTGTACATGGGGACGTCTAAACGCTTGGAAAGCCTAGGGGTGGGTGCGCAGTGGCGCGTCATCAATTATGACACCGTTGCAATCGCACATTCACCCCGGGGCTTTCCGCCAAAGCTGCAGAGAAAAAGTCAGGGACTTACCACAACTTTTTTCTCCAGAATGAGGCAAGGACGCACAAACCAGCATCATCACAGCCCCAAAGCCTCCCTCTAGAGTCACAGCAGAGGCATGGCCAGGCAGTGCATTGTGGAAGGTGGAGGATGGCAACAAGGGAGAGGGCCTTTTCGGTGGTGGCCCCCCCCGACTGTGGAATGATCTCCCTGATGAGGCTCGCCTGGCACCAACACTGTTATCTTTCAGGCGCCAGGCTTTTCTCTTCTCCCAGGCATTTAACAGCATTTAACAACGCTAAGTTTGTTTTCTAACGGACCCCAGAACCGTTGTTTTTAAATGAATGTTGTTTTTATACTGTTGTTTTTATGTTTCTGATGTTTTTAAAATTTTGTATACTTTCTTAATGTTTACTGTTTTTAACTTTTGTAAACCATCCAGAGAGCTTTGACTATGGGGCAGTATATAAATGTAATAAATAAATAAATAAATAAGGCGACCTGCGATTGGTCACCTTCCACCAGGAAGAGGGCAGGGTCAGCTCCGGTCCCCAGTTGTCTGCCCAGAAACCCCACACGCTCTCCTCGGCATTAGGAGCTCCATCAGATGAGCGTTTTATTACACGCTTATTACTGGGCACTCATGGATTTTCACAGTTCCCGCTCACAATGTCGTCTGCCTCCTGCGCATCTCCTGCCCCTTCTTCGTGCCACAAAAAACCCACCCTGGTAAGTCTGACTTATTTTTAAAGATGGAAGTAGCCGCTATCTCCTGCTGTGTTCTGGAGAAGCAGGGGGGTCAGAACAGCAGGTTGTTTACTTCCTCTTTCAAAAGAGGAAGTAATGAGGGACAAACAAGAGGGCAGAGAAGCAAGGGTAAGCAAACGCGATTTCCCCGTGTGATGATGCTCTAGGATTACCCGACGCCACCCCGAAGGAGGGAAAGCATGGGGTTTTCAAGGGATGCGGCACCAAGCCAGCACTGTGAGGACATCCCCCAGGTCCCAGGACATTATCAGTGCTTCATTAAAATGTACTGTCCTTTCAATGCATTATATTAAACATGTTAACTTATTGATATGAAAAATAAATTTGTATAAATAAGCCTAGTTTACGGATCTCCCACGGAAAATCTACTCAGAACACTACATGCCCTATTATAGTCCTCTCTTCCCATGTGACCTGTGGTTCAGTCCTTAAAACCCCTCCCCAAAACCATTTCAAGAAGGCGCTCCCATACCTTTCCTGCCTCTCTGCAACTTCCATGCTTAGCATATCAATTTGGGTGGCTGAAGTGCTAAACTCCTTCTGCTTTAGAGCAATGATCTGCTTCCGCCTGTGGCAGGATCTCACCTTCCTCCCTGAAAGTTCAGGTCTCTCCCTTCAGGTGATTTATGTTCCACCCCCAGAGGACCTTCCCCGCAGTTTGAGAACTACTGCTGTGCTGTTATCAGGCCTGTACATCTGCCGTTCCTTTACACCTGGTTTCTTGTATCGGGACCTGTCTCTACAGCAGTCTTCTCCAACCAGGTGCCCCCTAGATGTGTCGGATTACAATATCCATTGTTCCCATTTGTCATGATGGCTGTTAAAAGTCAATCCAGTTAAAAGTCAATCATGGATGTTGGATTATATTGGAAGGTCTCTGCCTTCTAGGGGGAAACTAAACTAAAAGCTCCATCACACCGGGATTAACACGTTCCCTACCTTCACTTCTCCGCCCGTGTTTTTGTTCCTCAGTTACTTCCTCTTTTCAAAAGAGGAAGTACAGAACCAGCACGAAGCCCATTGAGTCTGCTATTCTAATGGCGCTGCGTCTCATGTACAAAGCAGCAGAGAGCAGCAATTCCAAGATTAAAAAAAAAATCAGACTGAATGAGGGTTTTTTGTCATGCAAGGAAGGCCAAAAGTTGCGAAAGGCGCTTGGGAGGCAGACGACGTCATGTGAGGGACCTGAGCAAACTCTGAGAGTGCCCAGTAATGAGCGTGCAATAAAATGCTCTTTGGATGGAGATTTGGATGATCATCAGGTATATTTCACTGCTCAAAACCCTGTTATAAAGACAACTAGGTTGGAATTAGTGCTGTGCTGAAAAATTATTCATTTCCGATTATTCTCATTCAATTTGATAGAAAAGAAATGCGCTTGGAGGCTCTTTTGCTTACCTTACTTATGAAGTGGCTTACTTATGAGTGTGTGAGAGTGTCCTGTCTTTCACTGTACAATCATCTCTCTGGTAGCTTGTATCGCCCCCAACTTCCCACAATTCAGTTAAAGCCCAAGGGAAGAATGCCATGTGGTAATGCGCAATGCACTCTATGTGGGGCTGCCTTTGAAGACGGTTCGGAAGCTGCAGCTTCTGCAAAATGCAGCAACCAGATTGATAACCAGAACCAGAAGGTTTGAACATATAAGACCAACTCTGGCCCGCTTGAGTTGGCTGCCTGTACTTTTGGCTGCCTGTACTTTTCCGAACCCGATTCAGGGTACTGGTTTTAACCTATGAAGCCTTACATGGCTTGGGACCACAATACCTGACAGAACGCCTCTCTCAACATGAACCTACCCGTACACTGCACTCAACATCTAAGGTCCTCTTCTGCGTACCTATTCGGATGGAGGCTCAGAGGATGGCAACAAGAGAGAGGGCTTTTTCAGTGGTGGCCCCCCAATTATGGAGCGACCTCCCCGACAAGGCTCGCCTGGCACCAACATTGTTATCTTTTTGCGCCAGGTCAAGACTTTTCTGTTCTCCTAGGCATTTAACAGCATATGCTGAGTTGTTTTACTTAACTGACCCCAGAATAGTTATTTTTAAATGAATATTGTCTGTTTTCATGCTTTTTATGGTTTTAAATTTTGTATATTTGTTTTTAATGTTCACTGTCTTTAATCTTTGTAAACCGCCCAGAGAGCTTCGGCTACGGGGACAGTATATACATGTAATAAATAATAATATTTTTTAAAAAATAACTCCTTCTCCATGGGGCTTTTTTTCAGGCCAGGTAGCTTGTGGGAAGCCAAGGAGACTGCAGAGTGATGGAGACAAGTGTAATAGAAAGAAAAAAGACACATACCATCCAACTCACAGTGATAAGGTAGCTCAAAGACACCACCAAACCAAATTCTAAAGAAACTCAAAAGTGCCTTAAGGATGAGGCAGAAAAACAGAAACCTCTTTCATGGGGTAAGAAAGTTTTTAGGAAACTTGAGGACAGATTTTGCTAAAGCAGTAGCTCTACCTCTTCTCCAGAGCTGGTCATACTACGGCTCCCACCATCCATTTGCACACCAGTTACACACCTCTTAGGGCAGCCTTCCTCAACCTGGGGCGCTCCAGATGTGTTGGACTGCATCTCCCAGAATGCCCCAGCCAGCTGGCTGGGGCATTCTGGGAGTTGTAGTCCAACACATCTGGAGCGCCCCAGGTTGAGGAAGGCTGTCTTAGGGATTTGTTTATTTTTTGGTATTGTCCACCTTCTCATTTCTGTCCCCCTTCATACACACATGCAAGCACACTCCTGAAATGTCCCAGAATGACGCTAGGCACGGGGCATTGTGGAGGATGCAAAACGGGGGCCAGTAGCAGTAGTATGTCACTTGCAGTGGAAGAAGAAAACAAAAACAAAAGTCCTAGGAAAAATACAGACAGAGAAGCTATGTACAACCACTTCTTAATGGTGAGCTGAACCCCTGAGAAACTGTTGGAGAATTTCTCATTCCCCTTGGAGAAATTCGATGAAATGGTCCCTCCAAGTTCTCTGCCCACGAATAAGGTGGAGAATTTTGAGAGGCCATTTGCACGCAGCTCTAGTTGAAATCCCTACAGTGCCACAGACTTGCTATACACCCTTGGGCAACTCACTTAGCTACCTTTTAACATCATTTCCCCAATTTAAAAATCGGGGAATACTAATTTAACCGACCTGTTTGTTGAGCTCAAACAGGATAAAAACTATAAAGCACTCTGCATATTGTAAACATAATAATTATTATTATGATGATTGCTGCGATATTTTCCCGGAATCGGTACATTCCTCCGCACGCCCGGAAGTCAGCACACCTTCAGCTAAGCCTGGGGAGAGCGGGCCAAAACATGTGTAGCGCAATCTTACGCACATTTACTGGGAAGTAACTTATACCCGCAGTGTTCACATCAGGGCTTGCTGATTAGGATGTGTTTTTAGGGCTCCGTTCCAGAGAGAGCCAGAAAACATGCAAGAAAGCTTTTGCCGGACCACGTGCAAACTTTCGAGTCACACTGGACTCTTAATCGGGCAGAAAAACGGTCCTCAAAACATGCCTTGGAAATCCGTAAAAATAAGAACTATTTCGCCTCCTTGCATTGCACATCTCCTTTAAACGAACTGCTATAACTGCGTCTAGCTCTCCAGGGTTTGCGGCACCTTTCTCGGTATAGGTGTCTATTCACCCTCCCCCAGGTCAGAAAGGATGGCTCCAGCGAGTCTTAACCCTTTAACCTTCTCCAATCCTTTCCGCCCTCCTCCCTAGATGCCCACTTCTTTCTGCCCAAATCCGCGGTCTTCTTCCCGTGCCCCACGCCCATCGTCCCCATCCCTCCACCACCTACCTTTGCTACATCTCCTCCAGAAGTCACACGTGGGTAGGGGAGAGGACTTCTCTCCCGCCGCGGGGTCCGTCAACGCCCCCCGCCCGGCCGGCCGCGTCGTCGAACCTTCGACCCGCTTCTAACGCGGCTGGAGGGAGCCACGGACTCTTACGCCTGCCTCCCTCGTCGCCTGCCTCCTTCCAGGCTCCGGGGATGCTTCCGCTGCTCGCCTCCCCCGGCAGCGCCTCCTCGCCGCGCTTTGCACGGCGTTCAGCCTCTCTCGGCTACCGCTGCTCGCTACAACCGGTGCCTGCAAGGTCCCGATAGGGGACGCCTTATCGCCGCTGCCGCCTGTCACGCAAACTGGGCGCCTCTTCCAGGAAGACGCGTGCAGCGCTGCCTTGGAGGAGGAAGGTCGGTCCTCTCCCCTCCCCTCCCGCCTGGCGGCCTCCCTCCTCCCTCCCTGCCTCCTGTCCCGGGTTCCCTTCCCTGTTGCTGCTGTTTCTCCTTCCCTCCCTCCTTCCACCGCGACCCCCCTCCCGTGCCCGCGGGCGGGGGGGGGCTCGGTGGGGGGGAAGGGAGGCTCCAGGACATACCGAGCTATTCTGCGGTCACGGGCCCGGCCTTTCTATTATTTCTCGGGGGGCATCCCCAACCTCTTTCGGTCCCCTTGCCAGTTTATCATGGGGGGGGGGGGGATCACGTTTTTCTACTAGCCACCTAAAACGGCAAGCACAACCTTGCAAAGTTGGGGCTAGAAGTGAGTGGGGCAAGATTAAAAAAAAAAGTTTGGGTACAAGAGAGAAGCGAATAGACACGGGATTCATTCATTCACTCATCGGGTTCACACGTGCATACAGGAAAGAAGCAATGTTCCATCTGTGGCGACCCTTCACTTGAGGTTGCAGTCATCACTTTGTGAGCACGCAGGTGTGGACTCACCCTTCTGCTTTCTTTTATTTATTCTTTATTATTAACGCATACAATACGTATACAATACTTCATACAATAACATCTCTAAGCAGTTCACATGTAAATATTAAAAATCACATTTAAAGACACTATTCAAAACCATTTCAGCTTCAGTAACAATTCAAATCAGTTTTCCCAAGGGTGGCTGTTCAGATGACACACTAAGCCAGGGGTTCTTAACGGGTGGGGTACGCCTCCCCAGGGGAGGTTTGGACTGAATCCAGGGGAGGTGTGAGAGTAGCCTCTCAACTATATATAGTTTATTTTACAAGTACATAGCAGTGCAGCTTGGACCAACCTTATTTCTTTCTACTAATCTTGCGAGCTACGATGTAGCTCATTTGTACACCACGTGCATTACCGTAGTTATCGTTCAATGCTATACATGCGTTAGCGTTCATGAAGAACGATCAATCTTTCAAGGTAAGGGACTGCTTTGTTCTAAGTCACTTTTTTCCGGTTTATTGCAAAAAGTTTTTTAAAAAATGCATTTCTATACCGCCCAATAGCCGAAGCTATTGTGGGTTTGAAATCCTTTCACATTTAATTTGGACATTATGGATGATGCTGATATACAAAAAGATGACCTTATTGAGTTGCAGAGCAAAGCCTTGTTCAAGCAAAATTTCTTCATTCAAAATCTTGATGAATTTTGGTGCTCTCAAATGGCTGCATATCCTGTTCTGGCAAAGAAAGCTATTTCATCATTAATTCCACTTCCAACCACCTATCTGTGTGAATCTGGATTTTCAACTCTTGTCAGCATAAAAACCAAAGCTAGAAATCGGTTGGATGCCAGAGATGATATGCACCTAGCATTGTGTAACATTGTCCCTCGAATAACTACTCTTGCTGAGCACAAACAGCAACAGCGATCACATTGAAGTTATTTTGAAATTATCCTTCTTTTATGTGTGTAGCTATTAGAAATACTTTCTTTAAATACAGGTTTTATTTCCACAAAACTGTTCACTGCTTGTGTTCATTTCATTGAATATGCATTTTTTTAGTCCAGAGAGAGAAGTAAAAAATGCAAACTCGTCCTGCCTAAGCCTAAATTTTGGGCCGTTAACACATGGGAGGCGTGGTTCATAAGATTTTTCACAAGGGAGGTGTGACACCAAAAAGGTTAAGAACCACTGCACTAAGCAATCGCTAGGCCTCTAACCATTTTGCAGCAACTGATTACTGAGTGTCTTTAAACTGTGGTTATGCAGCCACCATGGTTAGAAATGGTACACATGACACGCTAAGTCATGATTCACACAATATGCTAAGCCATAATATTTAGCTCAAAATGCTTAACCACCATGACTTAGCATTTCTGCATTGAGCAAGGGCATGGACTCGATGGCCTTATAGGTCCCTTCAAACTCTACTATTCCATGATTCTATGTTGTCTGTACAGGGTCTGCTCCAGGTTTGGGGCGGGGTGTGTGTAAGCTCCATCCGAAGAGCATTTTATTGCACGCTCGTTACTGGGCACTCACTCATTCTGGGCTTCCTTGCGCGACAAAAAATCCCGATGTTTTTTTAAACTTGGAATTGATACGCTCTCCTGCTGTGTGCAGGGTAAGCAGCGCCATTAGAACAGCAGACTCAATGGGCCTCATGCTCGTTGCGTACTTCCTCTTTTGAAAAGAGGAAATAATTGAGGAATGAAAACACTGGTGGAGAAGCAAAGGTAGGGAGCGTGTTAACCCTGAGTGTGATGGAGCTTTTGGTGTGTGTGTTGAGCAAAATACAGTGGGGTGGGGAGGCTCTCTGAACCCCATTGCCTCCTGATCACTGTTAGAGCTTCCCATTTTGCTTGCACTGTACCTATATGCTCAAAAAACCCTTTGAAGCCACAGTTCTCAGCACCAACAGAAATCTATTTTACAGTAATCCCAGTGGCCTGTTAGAAAATGTATCAGTGTTTTTATTTTTAAAAAGAGGGAGGGAGGGAGGGAGAGGGAGGACACCTTGACAGGTGCCAAGAAAGGCTTGCATTGTGGCTCCTTGCCTGCTCCTGGCCAAGAGGCAGAGAGCAAGGTGAGTGGAGGCTGCTGCTCATTTTCTTTGCTCCAGTTGCTGCTCACACATTTGGAGAGAGCAGGTGAATAGACAGTGAGAACAATGAGTAAAAGGGTCAGGAGCTCTGAACATTGGCAGTGAGGCCATAGCTAGACCTAAGGTTTATCCCAGGATTGTCCTGGGGTCAAACCTGTTCATCTAAGTGCCATACAGGGCATCTAGCGCTCAGGCAGAGATGAACCCGGGATGATCCTGGGATAAACCTTAGGTCTAGCTATGGCCTGAGTTGCCCTTGACAGGGTGTGTAATTATGTAATTATCTTTTTATGATGTAATTACATTTTTATTAGTGGGGTAGTAAACAAACACAATATTTAGGAGCAACCAAAATGTACAGTGTAGTGTGTTTTCAAGTCACACAGTACTCTTCTGGACGTGAAATTCCAGCACATGCCGAACAACGCCAACTCTCTGCTCCTGAAGCTCCAGTATCCCATTTGCTCCACTGCTTTAAGAGATAAGATCCAGCAGCCCCTCCTTTGGCTAGTTTCAAAGACTGGGATGCTCATGAAAGGCAGGAAAGTTGACCATCCCTCCCACCACTATCACTAATTGTGTATAATTCCATAAGAACTTCCATTCATCATATTTGATGGGGTCGACAAATATGTCACCTTGTGATTTCTGCTCTACAATCTTAGCATTTTGAATATTCACTGTAATTATATTAGACAAACAAATCTTTAACCCAATTGTATGATGACGACGATGATGATGATGAATGCACTAAATTGTTGGGCGTAAATGTTTATTTATACAGAAATGTCACATTTCAGAGGATGGGGCAATGCCTCTTCTTGAATCGTCTTAACTATAAGTCAATTGACTCCCTCTCCACTTCTTTTCCCATTTCCCCCTTTTAGTGCACACTTTGTTCTATCTTAAACCATTTACATTCCATTCATAATTTCTCCCTATGTACTTCCTATGCTTCTTTATATCATCTAAACATCTTACGTTTTGATTTTCTTGTTAAGAAGTTTCCCCTAACTGTACGGACCATTTGTTAATTCAACGGAACCCATTGCTGCCACCCATTGGCAGCAATATGTAATTACGTTTTTATTAGTAGGGTAGTAAACACAATATTTAGGATCAAACAAAATGTACAGTGTAGTTTGCTTTCAAGTTACACAGTACTCTTCTGGATGTGATTTTTGTTTAAAAAAAAGAAGTGGTGGGAGACAAAAGGTTTTTGAAGAGTTTAGTATTAAGAACTGTGTCATCCTTAAGATTTTAATGGACAAAGCCCTGTGAAGACTAATTAGGTTTGACCTATACCTATAAAAAAACAAAAACTTAGGTTATACAGAGATATGCTGGGACAGAATAGCAATGAAGCCCTCCCCCCCCTTTGAAAATACAAACAAAAACAAAAAAGCTAGCATTTGTCACAATCTGCCTCTGACATAAATTACCTAATTTGTTTGAAAAACGCAACCTCCATTGCCTTTCTGCTGAGGTCTTCCTCTATCAAAAGGTGCAGTTATTTATCATTTTGTATAGAGAGTTACCAACTATTAACCAGGCCCGTGTCCTGTTTCGTTAAAAGCAACTTGACCTGCAGATACTAGATAAGCATTGTAATAATAATTATCTCCATGCAGTGAAAAATTTCACCAGACACTTTTTATAGATCAAGCTGTTGTAAAAGGTCCAAGAGCACACTAGCCCATTTTTTTCAGGTCAGTTGGCAACCCTGTTTGTACATGTGCTGCTTGATGGAGTTCATCAAATTACACTGCATATGACATTAGGGCAGAGGATGTGTCTCAAACAGTTCTGAGTCTGGAATTGCACTGCATGTGGCATGTAAAACATGAGAGCTTCTGCATAGTCAATCTTTTTTAAAAGTGTCATTACAATACAGAGGGGATAAAACAAATCTTATGGAATTGTTACAAAGTGTTCCTACTGGTCCTCTTCCTTTACTGCTTGACAGAAATGGTAGACTAATTGGGGACCTGCAATCTAGATCTGGTCCCCAGATGTGGAATAATAATAATGATAATGATAATGATAATGATAATGATAATGATAATAATAATAATAATAATAATAATAATAATAACCCGCCTCTCCCTTTAGATCGAGGCAGGACACAACACAAATGCAACATCATACAACTAATTAAAACATTTTAAACCAATACATCACTAAAAGCAGCATATTATTAAAAAGCAAATTTAAAATTCAGATGGGTAGGCCTGCCGGAAGAGATCAGTCTTTATGGCTTCCTTAAATTCTGGAAGACTATTAAGTTGACAAATCCCTCCCGGCAAGCCATTCCACAAACTGGGAGCGGCAGAAGAAAAGGTCCTCTGGGTAATAGTTGTCAGCCTTGTTTTTGTTGGCTGGAGTAAATTCTTCACAAGAGGACCTGAGTGTGCGGGGCGGAATAACTCTTCGTTGAAGAGTGCAGATACGTCAGTTAAAAAGTGCTTTCAGAAATAATATCCAAAGCGCTCTGAAAAATCAGAAGGGAAACTGAGGATAATAAAAATTATGATGATAATGATGATGATAATAATAATAATGTATAATATATTTATTTCTTACCCACCTCTCCCTCTGGATCGAGGCGGAGATAACATCAAATACAAAAATACTATAAAATACATAAAACTGATTAAAAACATATAAAACTAATACATTATTGAAATAACAGCCAGACATCTTAAAATTTGACTGCGTAGGCCTAAAGAACCATATACAACCATGAATAAGGAATCATGAGTGCATAATCAATGCCTCATGTAGAAAAGGTCTCAGTTGTTTTGGTTCTTTTCTCGCCTTACCAGTGTTTTGCAGCTTCAAGTATTTTTCTCCTTGCCCACCTTATTAATGGTATTAGATGCAGTCTGGGGAAAGTTACTTAAAAGCAGTAGAGCTCAGTGGTGTTAGGAAGGGGGCTCCATTTTGCTTCCCCCCTCTTAGTACATGTCTTTTGATGCAAAGGGTAGAGAAAATGCTCTCACTCACCCCTAATTTACATGTGAATGGAGCATATATACGATTAACATTCATACGGTTGCCCCACACATCTATTTGGCCCTGTACTGGGCCATTTCCTGCTCTTAGTAAACAAAAGGAACTATCAACCCTTCTTTCAATAATATGTGTCTGGGTTCTCAGAATGTGTAGACGAGAACTTCCTATTCTTCATGGTGAGACATTGGCCTTGTATGGTATTCTTGCACTCATCAAGACGTATCTGTTTATGATGTACAACTTGGAGCTGTATCTTCCTTTGGCATATGTCTGATGCCTGTTATTGGTTTTCATTATTTTAATGGCCTCCCTGCATTATTGGGTGGGGTGGGGTGTGTGTTCATGCTCTTCCCACAAACTCTAATAATACGCTCAGCCTTAAATCATCCAAATTCAAGCTGGTGCTCAAATCCCTTAATTAGGTACTCATAGGGCATTGGAAAGGAATTCCATGATCCAATGGATGTTTTGGAAAAGAAAAGGCCGTGAAGCTGCAATTTATCGTTCCTGGCTGATTTCGCCTATTTGGAATCTGCTTTTAAAAGGCTGCATATGTTTAGTTTTCTTGGGTTATGAACAAGCACTGAACACTTCATCATTGAGATGCTTTTTTAGAATCTTTAAGATTCTTACACTGAAAAGAAATACTTTAATCCTGTTATATATCAGGGTGCACTTATATAGAGCAAAGTTGATTCATCCAACTCTCTCAAAGAACTTCACTAAAATTCACTCATTTTTGCAAGAAAGCACAAGTCACTGTTAAGTTATAGGCTATGCCTACAATCCAGCAGGCGAATCCTATGCATGCAAGGCACACAGTCACTGGCCACAGCTAGACTTAAGGTTTATCCTGGGATCATCCAGGGTGCCCCTGCCTGAGCACTGGATCCCCTGTGTGTCACCTAGATGGTTTGACTCCTGGACAATCCAGGGATAAACTTTGGTCTAGCTGTGGCCACTGTAACCACCACTGCACTATACAGAAGTATGTTATCCTGCAGCACAGTCACTGATGCTCATGTTCCAGATCTCTATGCACACCTGGGCCAAGATCAACCAAGGATTGAATGGGTATGGGATGTTTTCAGCCTCTTTCCAGGGGCAGTCCCCTGGAACACCACCACTGAAAAACTACACCCAAAGGTCGGGGCGGGCTGTCCAAAGTATCATTCTGTGTACTATATGTGACTGCTACAAAAAGGGAAAGTTAGCAACCCTTCTAAGCACAAAGAACACTTTGGTTATGCCTGTGATTCTTTGGTTCTCAGTCTTAGGTTTTGTTTTGTTTGTGGTCTAAAGAAAAAGAACAAAAGGGAAGAAAGAAAGCCTCCTGTAAGATTAAAGCATCTAAATATAGAGGGGGGCTTTGTACTGCATCTCTGTATGATTGACTGTTCTGGCCTGCCACCTTCCAATAAGATTCTGCCAGGGGGTTAAAGTGCTATCAGCATGAATTGTTTGCAGAATCTTGGTGGCTGCCCCCAAAACAGTTAGTCTCCTGAAGTGATCCTATGTCGTCCCCCATCCCCCATCCCCCACCCTGCTTCTCTAGTTCTTTCTCACAATGAGAAAATCAATTAATTATTTTCTGGTGCACCATGTTCAGCAAAACAAAAAATAACCCAGTGGTCTGGCTGCTTGATTTCAGGAGCTTGTGGTGTTTTGCAGAGATGTGGCTGTGTGACATATAAGGTGATGTTGCTGGGAGCATGTTTTATGGCTTTAGGCTGGCCAGACAATTGCGTTTTCCCCTCACTCAGGAAGCCAATTACACCTCTCTCTGTGCTGCTGCTGCTCTTTCCTTCATCCCCCCTTCCCACAAAACCCCAAATGAGCGTCTGTTTTAGCAACAAAATGAAGGGTGGTGTACATGTGAGGCAACTAGTAACATTTATACCAAGGTGTTTTTTGTTTAGTTTCTTTTTCTCTGGAATCGTGCAATTCCGAAAGTCAAAAGGTTTGCTGTTGCATGTTTACTCCGGTGTAAGCACATGTGGCCCTGATTTGGATCAAGACCATGGCATTCCGGGAGGAGAGGGTTCAACCTTCCCTCCCCCACACCACAGTTTTCCCCCTGAAATCCCCTCCCCTCCAAAGGATTTTTAAAAAAGTGAATGAGTACTTACTTTTTAAAAACACTCCACCCTGTCGAGTACATGTGGAATCTTGAGGGGGGAAACCATCAGTGAACTGTTGGACTTCCAGAATTGTGCAATTCTGGAGAAGAAGAAACCAAAATCGAATAAACCCCTCTATCTAGCCCTCCCCCCCCATTCCTATATAGAGCACCCTTGTATTTTGTGAACCGCCCAGAGAGCTCCAGCTATTGGGCGGTATAGAAATGCAATAAATAAATAAATAAATAAATAAATAGTATTTAAACAGGGGTGGGAAAGCTGTGGCCCTCTAGAGGTTGTTGGGACTCCAACTCCCATCACTAAATGGCTGAGCCTGATGGGAATTGGAACCTAACATCATCTGCAGGCCCACAGTTTTCCTAAAACACACACCCTGATTTAAGCACTAATCTAGTAGGTGACAAGGAATTTGATGCAGGTGAGTATATGGAATTCTATACAGGTGAATGATGAATGGGCTAGTGGAAGAAGAATGGACTGCTTTGTCCCTACTCCGCACCCAGCCAGGTTAGAAATATTTATTTATTTATTTATTTATTTATTACATTTATATGCCGCCCCACAGCCGAAGCTCTCTGGGCGGTTTACAACAGTTAAAAATAGTAAACATTAAAAAGTATACAAGATTTAAAAAACCATCAGAAACATAAAAGCAGAAGCACCCTAATCCATGGTGGGTGTAGAAATGCAGGATGGACAAAGATCTTTGTCCTTGCTCTGCCAGCCCTCAACAATCTAGTATTTTTTTCTGCAGGCTAGCAATTTCTGTAGGCTTATTTTCGCGGCTGAGATAGAGGACAAAATAAGTAATGTATTGATGAGCCAGTGAGTCTTCCAGTACCCACTTGAGATGTGCCACTCATAAGAAAGATGAAAACAACAGTCCTATTTGTAATTTTTTATGAACCAACCAGAGAGCTTCAGCTATTGGGCAGTATAGAAAATAAATAAATACATAAATAAAGTTGGAAGCATAGTTTTGTGGGGATTCTATGTTGTTGTTTTTCATAAATAAGTACATACAACAGCAACTATTTCCATGAAAAAGCTCCAGTACTATTCAAGTAATCTGCAATTTCCAAATGTCCATGGTAGGTGACCATATGATGAAAAGGAGGACAGAGCTCCTGTATCTTTAACTGTAGTATTGAAAAGGAAATTTCAGCAGGTGTCATTTGTATATATGGGGAATCTGGGGAAATTTCTTCTTGATCACAACAATTAAAGCTGCAGGTGCTCTGCCCTCTTTTAAATCTGGTCACTCTAGTATAGCTCCTGCAGCTTTAACTGTGGTGATGAAGAGGGAATTTCACCAAGTTCTCCATATATACAAATGACACCTGCTGAAATTCCCTTTTCTATGCAACTGTTAAAGATACAGGAGCCCTGTCCTCCTTTTCATATGGTCACCCTAGTCCATGGCATCCAAGCAAGTATTAACTAGTTAAAATTAACAAACACTGCTCATGGAACTTGGAATTCAAATCCAAGCCAACTTGGCAAATGAATCAAGCATTATCACCATATAATATTAGAATTATTATTATTATTATTATTATTATTATTATTATTATTATTATTATTATTTATATAGCACCATCAATGTACATGGTGCTGTACAGATAACACAGTAAATAACAAGACCCTGCCGCATAGGCTTACAATCTAATAAGTTGTAGTAAACAATAAAGAGGGAAGGAGAATGCAAACAGGCACAGGGAAGTGTAAACAGGCACCGGGTAGGGTGAAGCTAACAGTATAGAGTCAGAACAAACTCAATATTTGAAGGCTATGGATTTGGAAAGAACTGAAAATCTACCAAGAATAAGTTAGGACAATACCTGAAGTCCCCCCCCTTTCTTTTTTTTTAAGTTCCTTGTGCCTTAATATTTCACATTCCTTGTTGGAAAATGATGGGTGTAACCCTCTGCTGTCTCTTTATAAAATGTAGTAAGACACAGTCTCTCCCCCAAGTAGTAAATTTGAACTGTGAAAGTATTAACTTGCATTTTTTTTTTTTTACGTAAGCTCAAAAATTTATTGCCTTCTGCTTTAAACAGCAGCAGGCTTTATACAGCAGTTAGTGAACGTACTATGAGATTTGTAAGTTTTGTGTAGATTAATGCTATTATTGCAGAGGAAATGGGTGACATTCAACATCTGGCACAATAACTACCTACATAATCCGACATTATTTAAGATTCATGCTTGAATTTATTGCTTGAATGATTTCATCCTAGTAAATCTGTTTAAAAATTCCAGAAGGCTTGTGTAAAATACATAGCACCCTCTGCTGGATTTTTGCTTTAATTTTCTATGTTGTTTTGTATTATTGTTAAATAACTTCCTGCCAAGTTTCATCTGTAGCAAGGAATCCAAACTTTGCACTAAATCTCAAGGTAGGTTTAGAAGCAGAATGATTCTTTCCAGAAAGTTTTGGCTTCGCATCTCTGGGAGGCATTTAAAATCGCAAGCCTGTGGCTGACACGAGACAAAACGCATTCCATCTTTAATCGCCTGTGGAAGCTCGTATCAGGTATACCCTAGCTCAGGCACAGAAGAGTTCAATTAAGGAGAGACGGACATATTTTAATCTTAGCTGCACCACTGCGGAACCGGAGCATATACACAAAAGCACCTGAAATTCAAACCATTGTGAGCTGGGTGCTGGCATGGCATCAGCAAATGGCCCCTTCAGGCACCAGCAGATGCCAAACCCCAGCAGGAGCCCCGTTATTTATTTTCAATTAAAGCAGTTTTGAAATCAGTTTCTTTCTGGCACGCAGACGGTTGAAAGCTGTTTAAATTTCCTACACTGTCCCAGCATTCCATTGCTCCAGGGCATCATGGGAAATGAAAATGACGGTTCCATCAGTGTGCTGCTGCCACCCCAAGGTTAGCCTGCCTGGGGAGTCTATTGAGTTAGAAAGAGCCCCAAAAGCAAAAAACAAACAAAAAAAAAACCCACCACCAGACAGGGAGGCAGTCCTGGCTGGGTGCATGCTGAGCCAAGCAAATTACCCCTTTCCTATACAGATATCAGTGTACTTTAACTTTCCATGGCCTATAGGATCACAGAAAGGCTGTCTAACTTTGCTGCTGAAGACCTGAACCAGGGTTTTCCTAGTTCATAGACCCTGTTCAGATGACACACTGAGCCACAGTGGTTAAGCATTTTGAACTAAGCATTATGGCTTAGCATGTCGTGTGAACCATGTCTAAGTGGTTTGATTTGTTTTTAACTGTGCATATTTATTGTTTTATACTATATGTTTTTATCTGTATGCTGCTTTGAGATCTTAATGATATAGGGTGGGATATAAATGTTTTAAATAAAATAATAAAATAAATAAGTGTGTCGTGTGATCCATTCCTAACCATGGTGGCTACATAACCATGATTTAAACACGCTCACTAACTATTTTCTGCAAGGGGGTTAGCGGCCTAACCATGGCTTAGCGTGTTGTTTGAACAGGCCCACAGTTAACAACTAGGCTACACCATCACCAGCTCTCACGCATGGTTCTGAACAGTTCAGGAGTCATTCCGAGCTACAAAAGCAGGTTAGAAGAAATGCTGAAAGGCATGTGGAAAGGAATTAAAAGGCATTCCTTGTGTATGAGCGCCAGTGACCAGAGACCTGGCCTCTCTCTCTTTACCCGAGCAACATAACAGGATATATCTGGATAACTTAGTGGTGACAGCAGCACAATCCAGACATAGCCAAAGTGGGGGGGGAGGGCTGGTAAATTATGGGCTGGGTAGGAAGATAGATGGAAGGAATCATAGTTTGGCTGTGGGAACAGTCTGGCAACCAAAAGCAGACTTTGGCTCTAACATTGCAGAGAGTGGTGCATAGCAGCTTACTGTGGTTTTCATATATTCGGACTTAGGAGGTTCAAATTTCAACAATCAGTTATCAATATTGGCCTATGAACAATGAAGAATAAAACCATTGGCCTGGTTCTCATATAATGACAACCCTGAGTATGTGTTATCATTGAACTGTGGGTTGTTATTGCCAACTCAGGAAGAGAACCCATGTTTTGCTGTTGGGTTGTGAACTCTGGGTTGTGGTTAACAACCCATACCAAAACCATACTGCAGGGTTTGCATGTAACCACAACCCATGTTTCAACAACAACCCATACTCAACCTGAACTCTGAATTGTTATTACGTGCAAACCAGGTCATTGTTCTGTGCTTTCTACTTTGGTAAGTTGTGATTCTACGGTCCTAGAAAAATGATAATTGTCAAAGTACTAAAGGTCTGAAACCTAGCATTGGGGAGATTAATGCCAGTATGAAAGAAATTATTGGTGAATGTACTGAAGCAAAGTCAAGACCAATAAGTCTGAAGTAAAGTGAAGTTTTCAATTCTTCTGGCCAATCCTGTTATTTATGGAACTCCTAACTGACAATCACCTTTGTTGAGCCACTTGACCAATCTAAACAAAGGGTATCTCCTCCTCCTCCTAGACATTTTAAACTCAGCCTGAAGCTTCTCTTCATGAGCTACTGTAACCAAAGTCAACCACAACTGCTTTAGGCTGACTACACGGTACAAAGCTAGGCCTCTGGCCTACTCAGTCACATTATAACATCACAGAGGTCACACAAAGTATATAAACTTAACAAAATGTAAGCAAAAAGATGAAAACAGAGTTTCTTCATAGGCAGTTTAGTATACCCAGGCTGGCCAATGGATCCTTCTGGGAAGGAAGAACTATAAAAGCACTTCCTGTTTCAGTTAATCCCTGCATGAGCAACAAGAGTGTCTTGTGCTCTGGTGTGTTTCTGTATCCTTTGGTTTTCCTTTGGTCCACGTTTCTGGCTTGCTTGTCGATCCTGACCCATTCTCTCATCTTAATTTCTGGCTTGCTCCTGCCTTGCTCTTCATTATTGACTATGGCATTGTCCCATGGCTCCTGGATTCTGCTTCCAGCTCACCTCAAACTGCTGCCCATAATCCAGTCCTAGCAGTACAGCACTAATACTGGCATCTTTTTTGCCAGCTTCATTTGCCTTCCTGGAAAAAGTTAAAAGACACCCACTCAATCATGTATTTCAAGAGTAGTGTTGAACCAAGCTCCTCCTGATATGGATGGAGCAGGGGAGAGATAAACAAAATCTTATTTTGATACAACCAAGGACTGAACCAGCAGGCAATGAAATAGGGTGACCATATGGAAAGGAGGACAGGGCTTCTGTACCTTTAACAGTTGTATAGAAAAGGGAATTTCAGCAGGTGTCATTTATATTCATGCAGCACCTGGTGAAATTCCCTCTTCAACACAGAGCCCTGCCCTCTTTTGTATCAGCTAGAGTGACCAGTATAGCTAGAGTAACCACATACAAAAGAGGGCAGGGCTCCTGCAGCTTTAACTTTTGTGATGAAGAGGGAATTTCACCAGGTGCTGCATGCATGCAAATAACACCTACTGAAATTCCCTTTTCTATACAACTGTTAAAGATGCAGGAGCCCGGTCCTCCTTTCCATATGGTCACCCTAAATGAAGTCTCGAAGATGGTGAATTGTAACTGCAATTGAACAGCTATGGCTGAGTGGAAGATGTTGCTTTGGTGTATCTCAGTTAGCCTGCCTTTTTTCTCAGATGTTTCTCTTGGTATTTTTGTATTGGTTGCTTTCTGTGTATTTGCCAACAACTACTTTCTTTTCAATATATGATTATTAAATATTTTACCTCATTTACTGTCAGGATCAGGCTTGCTCTCCTAGTGTGGGGGAAGGGGTTTCAGGGCCTGAATTGGATTCAGAATCTGAAGAAGGAACAGTATACTACCCAAAACAGGAAATGGGGAGGAGATTCTCCAAGACTCTTCAGGAGTCAAAGATGAATCTTCCCAGGAGCTTATCAGACAGATGCTGAAGGCTCAGAGACCATCCTCCCACTTCAGAGTTGACAGATCCTAGAGTCCGCCACAGGGTCAAGCAGGCGGAGTTAATTGGAGTTGGGTGGTGGACCCTTAGGGTAGCCACTCACTAGAAATCTCTCCAAAAAAACCCTCCCTGAGGTATTGTGCCACTTGGACTGCGGGGAAACTCTCCTTTTTAGTTGAAAAGCAACTTCCTAGCTTTGTTAGGCTAACAAAGCTTAGAGGATAACTCCTAGCATTCACACTCCTATCAGGTGTGAAGAGATATTTATTTGCAGAATAAAGCTTTGTGAATTACACAGTAGACCTCTTTATTGTCTTGCATCATGGCAGGAAGGCTTGGAATCACAGCATTTACAGCATGATATTTAATCATACGTTTTACAAACTATATTTCATTCTTGCTTAATGAGTTACTCCATATTTTGGAAGGTTTCAGAAAAGGACTCATTATGCCCCCCAAACCTACAATTATACACACAAATTATTGTCCTAGCTCTTGTAGGAGCTAAATTATGTTGTTGTTCCTGTTCCAACAGATGCCATTAATGCCATCTTGAAAATATGAAATTCCCCAACAGTAAAAATATGAGCTCTTTTAACAGTGATTCAGAACCAGTCTGAAAAGCACTATATACCAGAAAATGCAAGGTGCTCCTAAAAACCACTAGACTAGAAGACCAATAAGAAGAAAGAGAAGAAACTGTGGTTATTGGGGAAAGAGGGAGGAAGTTACGATTACTGAAAAATGTCAATGGCAGTATCTCTTATGTGCAGTTTAACATTTTATCACCAAAGGAATTTCTTTTTAAAAAAAGACAAGTGTATGGACAACATTGCCCAGAAAAAAAGAGTTTCTGTACATGAGTGATTTATTGCATACTCATGATAGGCCACTTATGAAAGTTTTCTTGTTCTTTACATGACACTGTAAACCTCCAGTATGTCTCCTATGCTTCCCCCAATTATCCCACTTTGAAAAAGTTCAGACATAAGGTGAAATAAACCTTAACAGCATGAAATTGGCAGTGTGCAAAACTGGCATTCTGCTTTAATTCTGCCACAAGAGATCACAGTTTCATTTAACAGAATAGCATTACTGAGAGGGGAAGTTTTCAATTCAAAATCATGCGGTCACCATTTAAAGGAGCGAGTTGCAAACACGGAAAGACTCCAGATGAAGAAACCTTGGTAAGGGTGTGGAGTTTTTTCCTTAATGTAGATATACCCAAATTGCAGGTCACAAGCAAAATTCAAGAGTGAACAAGAACTAACACACCAGTTTCATACATCAATTCAGACAGCAGGAGCATATGAACATAAGAACAGCCTTGTTGGTCTAGACCAAAGGCCTCTAAGCCAGCATTCTTCTTGTAGAACATAGAAAACTGCTGTACACTGGCTCAGACCATTGGTCCATCTAAGCCCAGTATTGTCGACACTGACTGGCAGCGGCTCTCCAGGGTTTCAGGCAATTTTTCCAACCCTATCTGGAAATGCCAAGGGCCAAACCTGGGACCTTTTGCCTGCAAAGCAAGTGCTCTAATACTGAGCTATGCCCTCTCCCCACAAGGAGGAGCCCACAAATAGGACATGAACATAATAGCATCTTCCCAGTGTATTCCCAGCAACTGCAATGAGAGGCATACTTCCTCTTATACTAGAGGTAGTATGTAGCCATCATGACTAGTAGCCACTGATAGCTTTATCCTCCATGAATTTGTCTAATCCCCTTTAAAAGCCATCCAAGTTGGTGACCATCACTACATCCTGTGTTAACGAATTCCTAAGCATTGTGTGAAAAAGTACTTCCTTTTGTCTGTCCTGAACTAAACCAGGAAGAAACAAAATCTCTGTGGCATTGCTAGCAAATATGACCTAGAAGAACATTTGTTCTTTTCAACGTTCAATAAGTTAAATAGAAGCAATCAATCAATCAATCATTATTTACAGTCAACAGACCAACATGACATCATATAAGTACACAGACGTTAATAAAAATACATGATGGTAAAAAAGAATGGATACAAAATCTGTAAAAATACTAATCAGAAGGTTTAAAATAATGATCAGACATCCATGAGTGGTCTAATGAGAATAGTCAGATTCAAAAATTTGGCCACTTGCTCAGTAATAGACTTATTGGTACCCTGAAGTAAGATAATCATAAGAGACTCAGGAGAGCGACTGGGAAAACGCTGTCTAATAGGGCATATTATGTCTTTCCTGGCCTCTTGATAGTAACTGCAGTAAAATAGTACATGCAAGACGGACTCCACCTCAACATCATGCAATAAGTTGAACAGAAGCAAAAGCTATCCACCAGGACACCTCCCATTCGAGCAAAATGTTCTTTTAGAAGGAATTTAGAGAATATGTTTACTCTTCCTTAGATTACTCCCCAAATGGTGGTTTTCTTCTTACTCCTCAGATTAAGGATATCTTTACATTAAGGGGAATTTGTGTTCCTTACCAGAAGCATTTGTACTTCCCGCTTTTTGGCATGATTGTTATGTGCCTAATTATATGGACAGAGAGGGGCGACCACGTGTTGGAATTGAATACTTCCCCTATGATCAGTTAGATTTATTTCCATTGAGACAGCACCAATTACTGGTGGAAGATCTCGCTTCCCCCCACCCCACCCTCCAATATTACCACCACCACCACCACCACCACCACAACAACAATAATACCCTATTTCTTCGATTCTAAGTCACACATTTTTCCCATATAAACATCTCTAAAAATGGGGTGCGTCTTAGAATCGCAGGTGTGTCTTAGGTGTGATTTTTTTCTGTTGGTGGTACTGAAATTAGTGTGTGTCTTACAATCGATGGCATCTTACAATCGAAGAAATACGATGATAATAATAATATATTTATTTCTTACCCACATCTCCCTTTGGATCAAGGTGGGGGACAACATTAGTACAAGAATCAACACATCTTAAAAATACTTGATTTCACACTCGTCTGGGTAGGCCTGCCGGAAAAGGCTAGTTTTCAAAGCTGTCTTAAAATCACAGAGAGAGTTAATTTTACGAATCTCCTCCGGCAGGCTGTTCCAGAATCTGGGGGTGACAGAAGAAAAGGTCCTCTGGGTAACAGATGTCAGCCTAGTTTTGGCTGACTGAAGTAAGTTCTCCCCAGAGGACCCGAGTGTGTAGGGCAGACAGTATGGGAGAAGGCAATCCTGCAGGTAACCTGGACCCAAACCATGTAGAGCTTTAAAGGTAATGACCAACGCTTTGTACTTTGCCTGGAAACTAATTGGCAGCCAGTGGAGCGATTTTAATGTTGAGGCAATATGCTCACCCCTAGATGTACTGGTGACCAACCTGGATGTGGATCTTTTCATGACAGAATTTCCAACAGATGCTGCTGGAGACATCCAAGTCATTCACAGTCATTTAAAAGACCTGCAAACTTTCATTAGTGGCCATTCATGGTCATGCAATAAATCACTTGTTTAGAAGAGCCCTAAGAAGAAGAAGAAGAAAGTTGATCTGAAAATCTTTCTGACAACAAATGGGAGCAAGAATAAATTCAAATCACAATTGGGGACATGGTAGTTTTAGAAAATTCTGCACATACCAGCTTTATGACAGTCAATCATTCACACATGCTACTGCAAGCAAACGTCAATTTCCAAGACATGTTGGCAAAATGAGATTTATAGTGCCATGCCAATTACTGGATTGCACTTGTGAGAGGTGCACATGACTGATTGGCAACAGACTTGGAGCCAGCATGCATAAGATTGCAAACAGAACCAGTCCAAGGCATTTTGCTGCCCATGTTAGAACACTAATGGCATCCTCTCCTCCAAGTCATGGTGCATTGTACCTAAGGCTGTCCAGGCTATTTTAGTACCTGAGGTGGAAAATTGCACAAGCACCTCTTCACTTCCCACTCCAGAGAGTAAAATACAATAATAATGAATTAAATAACTAACAAGTTGCTGACTGAGCCAGCCGCCTCACTTTGCCTAAAGTTAGGGCCGGCTCCTTTTCACAGCTAATCACCCAATGATTGTGCGAACTGGCCTTCAGGAGCCAATGTGGCCTAATGGTATGCTGAGAATGTTAGAACGAATTCTGTGCAGAGTTTGGCATGTGTTGAATGTAGTTGCTCTTTAGCACATGCCCACATTGCAACGCAATCACTATTCAATGCATAGCCACCGTAAAGCTGCCAAAAATGGGTGGAAGGCTATTGTGGACAATATGGGTTGAGTTGTAAGCTGGCTGCATGCCAGAACTATCAAACCATCCCTTTACCATGTGTTTAAACTTCAGATGCATCCACTCAACTTGGCTGTAAGTAGTGGTCTGTTAAGACTCTGAGTGGAATGAAACTCAGCGAAAAATATGAACTTCAGCTGATGCACACATCTACAAATGAAACTGCCCACACTAGGAGGAAAAGTGCTTATAAATAAATAGCCTTAAACTCTGTTTCTCTAACATTCAGGGCAATAATACTTTGAGGCTTAACTTAACAGTGGCTGAAAGGCACTTTGTGGATGGAAAGTGTAAAATACTCTCTGTTCTCTATAATCCTGCTGTATTATTCTTCAAACTAATTGAGCAATAAAATACTGTGACTGAGAAAGATAAGGCTAGTTGAGAACTGCTTTACAAGGCCAGTAAATAGTGTGATAACTAAAGCTTTGAGTATTTGATTGCTTCAATATTCAAGCAAATCTAGAGCTGTCTGATGTCAATAAGGGTGGGCCCAAGCCAAGGTGGGGAGCGGATATGTTTTAAAAGGCTTAGCCTGGAAAATGTAGCTGCAACACCCTGTCCCTTTCAAATAAATAAAATGGAAAAATCCCCTCCACCCTAAGCCAGTGGCCATCTAAATGGTGGGTTGGGACCCACATGGGAGAGTTCTGGATGGATCTTTGGATAGTACTGACATTTGTTCTTCCATGACGAAAGGAAATATAAATACAAAGGAACTATTTATTTTTAAATGAAACAAGTGCTGTTGGGATAGGAATATGCAAATATTAAGTTCCATATTAGCAGAATGGAAAGTTGGGATGGGATCATTTTTCATAGCAGTACTGCTGCCTGGCTTAGCCTTCCTTTCATCAACGTCAGTGAATTGATTATGTACTGTCTCTGGGAGCACAGCCTCACTTCCAGACTCCCCATTCTATCCCTCCTCTCTTCCCTTGGCCTAAGAGAAATCTTGCTGCAGGAATGTATTAAGTCCTGCCAAGGAGCTGTTTAAAGCGTAGTTAGAGGCTGCAATCCTATGTATACTTACCTGGGGCAGGGACTTACTTCTAAGTAAGCATCCATAGGATTACACTCTTAATAAATTTATTAGGTAATCACCTGAATTCCAGAGCCAAGGTTCACTTTGTGGTGTTAGCAATAGGATGGCTTCCACACAGATGGAAAAATGTGCCTCATTTCTGAAAAATTGGAAAACTGGACTAGATAGGAGTTGGGGTTTTTTTTAAAAAAAATATTTAATACATTGAACTCAAAAATCAAGAATAAAAATAAAACATAAAACTATATACATCAATACTTATTCTATATCCCTCTCCGTTCCCTCCTCACACTTGGTCGATTATATCAAATCACAGCACGAAATATGCAAAATAGAAGTATCTCATTAATTGTGCCAAGTCCAACAAAGTATTGCAAGAAGATTGTTGATTATCTGGTTTTTATGAGTCTCACAGATTTCTATAGGCTTCTGCCAAAGTTGTTCTGTTCGATTCCTTTTTCATGTAGTCTATATATTTTTGCCAGTCCGTCCTGAAATTGGAAAACTGGACTAGATAGAAGGAGTTGAGTTCTGCAGGACTGGAGTCAGTCTTCAGTACCCAAGGCTGGAGTCATTTTTCTAATATGCATTGATGCAAAAGACATGGTTAGCACATCTCTCCAGTGGAAAGATTACAGAAGCAGGTTCAACAGATAACACAGAGAGGAGGGGCATTTTAAAAAATGCAATGAAGCAGCCCTATCCTCAAAGAGCTCATCTGGATCAAGCCCTAGATGCTATAATCCAGAAACTGTTTATCTCTGTACTTATTTTGGTGCTGCACTGGTAGGAACCTCTGGATTATAGCCTAATGTTCAGAACATATTCAGTTTTATAGATCTTCATGTTGAAATATTAGAAGAATCATTGCAAAGGAATGAAGAGTATTCATATGGTTATGCAGGAGAGACTACATTCTTCACATTTATGAACACGAACTGCTTCTCTGTCACACTGATCTCTGAGAACAAGAGATTCATAGGAGGTTCCTAGAAATCTGTTATTAGCTCAATGTATACATATTTGATTGCCTTTTCATACTGCCCTTTCAGACCAGTACATAGTTTAACTTACATCATCATCATCATCATTATTTATATAGCACCAACAATGTACTTGCTGCTGTACAGAATATACAAATAAATTATACATGAGGAAAAGGCAGGAAGTTGATAGAGAAAAAGATATGTGTGGCTTTTTAAAAAACTGTACAAATTTCACCAACTTTAACAATTATTAAAGGATGCTTGAAAACCTATTGATGAGATCAGAAGCCACTTAAACAATTTGCACTGGAAGTATGTTTATTGAGCATATAACCTCTGCCAGGGTTTTCCTATAACTGTGGGACTTCCCCCATCCTTGCCTGCCAAATTTCTATACTCCCTTCATCATAAAATTCTATGACAGCTTACAATAATTATACAACAAAAAAACCTTAATGCAAAAAAGCAGTTTAAAAACCCCAACAGATTAACAGTGCAATCCTATGCATGTCTATTCTGAACTAGGGTCCCATTGGCTGCGTTCAGACAACACAATAGTCAATGGTGGGTTAATAGTCAACTCCATGGTGGATTATTGAGAGAGTACTCCCCACATGATATGATTACAATCATGGTGTGGATTGAGGCTAGAATCGAGTTGACTATTAGGAAATGATGTGTTTGATTGACACATACCCCCTCTCCCCCCCTCAGTCCTCCCACTGGTATCCCATCACCCATTGCAAGTTCTGCCAGCTGGACTATAGTGGCAGCCACTGTTTTGGTCGCTCTTGCCAGGGGACTCTGTAGTTGCTAAAAATTAACCAACTGCGACAAAATACTCAACAGTGCCCAACACATGTCATGATAACCAACAGTTGTTCAAATAATCAACTTTGCACAGTGCTGGATATTTGGGTTGGTTAATGGTGGCCACAGGTAGTGAGCCAGGCTGTCCTGGATTTCCTCAATAGCTAAGCTATTAATTTTTACGTTAGGAAACCTAAGGCTACACTCCTATATTCACTTCCATGGGAGTAATGTTACTGAAGAATCTAACCCTTTTCACGTATTTGAAATTTACAGCATAATCTTTACTGAGAAGTCCCATCAAATTCAATAAGATTTATTCCCAGTTAAATATTATAGGATTGCGGTCTTCTTGAGGGAATATTCATATTACGCAACAGGAATGAAACAGAAATTATTTTTAAGAACCACCATGGTAAATTTTAGCAGCAGGAGTAAAAAGCAAACCTTCCCATCTGACTCTATATAACATTCCTTTCTTTGGGGGCAGTGAAGAAAAAAATCCTTTGAGTAAAGTCTGACTCATGCATTTCGCAGAGCTTGCGACTAAAATAGCTCCCTAATCCTGTGCTTGCCCCTAAGATGAGGAGACCTGCCTCTTTCTTTACCATCTGAGTTTGTTTTCCTTCCTTAGTTGCCTACCAAGTCATTTGTGAGACACAAGCCAACTAGTGATTAATAATTTCTGACTAGGTAGGTTGGTTCCAGCGATTTCACATGATAAATGTACCTTGCTGACTTCAAGAAACCTTTTGGACACACCCTCCTTATCTGGAACTCCAACGATTCTAGGAATGCAAGGGGAGAAATAAACTTCCTTCATAGAAACCTAATAAATCTGTAGTGATAAAACCATCCACATGATGGGTTTAAGTACCCAGAGCTCAGCTGCCCAGCTTTTCCATCTCAGAAGCAAGTCCGTTGAACCGACACGCAAATCCTCCCCATGGGGCCTGTGATCTCCTTCATTTTCCATTTTTCCTTTGCACCATCCAGCAGACTTTAGTGGGAAAAGAAAAGCAGAAACTGCCTGGCTGTTCTCTTACAGATGCTGGTAATCCAAAAATGAATGGAATCGGAGCTCTGATTCCCTGCTTCCTAAACTCTCTTAACATTCGATAGATTTAATGGCTTATGATTTGCTTGAAATGAGAGTCCAGGCATTGACCAACCTACAAACTAGTTAAAAGCCAAAATATTTGTTTTGTAAATATATTTACAACATAATCCTATGCATATTTAACTTGAAATAAGTTCCATGGGGCTTATTCCCAAACTAGTGTACATAGGATTGCAGCTCCCAATTGCTTTTAATCATGCTCTTTAATTGTTGTCCAATAAAACTGTTTATTTATTAAAGGAACCATTCAAATATGTTCTCCATATGTTCACTTGTTTTGCTTCAACATTTTAAAGTGGAATAGTGCTTAAGCCATGTGAAAAAGCTGTTTCTGGACAGTCTAACAGGAATCTTGCTGAACTTAATTTTAAATCTTAACTTCATGCAGCTGATAAAGTAGATGCCAGCGTACAAAAGTTTATGCTATAATAAATTTCTAATCAGTAAGATGCTACAAGACTCTTTCAGACAAATAGACATATACTAGTCTGTTGCAGAAAAAATAAAGAATTTTGTGGCACCTTAAAAACTGTAGCACAAGCTTTCCTGAAGAGACTGTCATCATAAATTGGCAGGTGTGTGTATATATAGGATTGGATCTAGACTTAGCCATACAGAGTAGATTCACTGAATTCAATAGGACTTAAGTTAGTCATGACTAAATTAAATCCCATTGATTTCAATAGATCCACTCTTTAAGTATGACCAAGTCTGGTTCCAACAAGGAGTTAGAAGAAAACAATTATAAACACATGAGTTAAAATGGAAAAGAAATACAAACTGCACATTCTGTGGCAATTCAATTAAAGTTTAAATGTATGAAAAACTACCAGCAACCAACAGCATGAATTGGTGATACCACAACTATCCTAGATTTGCTGTAGTGCAACCACCAAGCCCTTTCTGGTGGCTCTCAGCCCCACAGCATCTGCCACTGCCAAAAAAGCCTGGAGAAACAAAACACTGTAAAAAAATGGCTTGATGGTTCCTGCCATAGCAGCCTCATTCCTAGAGTGTCCCTGGAACATCCTAGGATGCAGGCAGGAACCTTCAAGCACAGCTTCCTAGGACACCCAAAGACACTTTAGGAACAAGGCATCCACACCAGGAACCACAGAGCCCTTTACTAGAGTGTATGGTTTTCCTCTCTGGGGTGGCTGGGGTTCAACACCTTGATGCTACAACATTGAACAGATACTGTTACTGTAAGACCAATATCTGTTGCTGCTAGGGCAAAGGCGAATGGAATGTGCATGCATATGCTGTCCCTGCCACCCCACTAGGCTCCTGATACTTTCTCTGGGGCCAAAAACTTTGTGCACCCCTAGAGTAGAGGTTGTTCTGTTTGTCTTACGTAGACAGCAGAGAGTCATTGCTGGCAGGCAATAGCATATATCATGTTGGATGATGAGCAGGTAAATGAGTTTGGGATGCTGAGGCTGATGTCATTAGGTCCTATAATAATGCCACCTGAGTGGAATTGGGAACAAGAGTCTTTATTGTTTAACTGTAAAGCAAACATCATCACCCCAGAAAACATTCCCCCACCAAAAGAACTTATAGTATACATTGCGGAATGTCTACCATACATAATATAACCAGAGCCATGGTGGATTTAATAAAAAGTCCAGCATTTTGTTTCCACTAGATGCCTATTGGAAGCCCAAAAGCAGCAGGTGAGTGCAACAGTAAGGTGGCCATATGGAAAAGAGGACAGGGCTTCTGTATCTTTAACACTTGTATTGAAAAGGGAATTTCAGCATCTGTCGTTTGTATGCATGCAGCACCTAGTGAAATTCCCTCTTCATCACAACAGTTAAAACTGCAGTAGCTATACTAGAGTGACCAGACACAAAAGAGAGCAGTCATATTATCACTACGCAACCGGCATGTTCCCCAGGAACTGGTATACAGAGGGCATACTGCCTCTAATACTGGAGGTAATATATAGCCATCATGACTAGTAGCCATTAATAGCTTTATCCTCGATGAAACATCCCCGACCCAACCCCACATCATTAAAAGATTTTGCTGGCTTACTATGAGAAAATAACTAAGCTTGAAGGTTTTTTCATCCTGTACACTATGCATCCTAATTAAATTGGCCATTTCAAGCTACGTTTAACCGCTGTTCACTGTACTGAAAAATACTATACAAAAATAAATATACTACATGGTACATACACATGTAGTGTAGCATAAATAGCATATCAAAATAAAGGTATAAAATATTGGATTTCCTGCATTAGGAGGAGCTTGGACTAGATGTTCTTTGAGATTCCTTCCAAGTGTATCATTCTGTGAAAAAAGAAAACACACAATTGTATTTAAACACCATAAAGCTGTATATTTTTCACTGGGTCAAGTATCTACACTAGATTTGTCAGGGTTACTGCATCCCCAATGTCCCATTTATTCTCTGCCATGAAAGTGAATGACTTCCCCAAATGAAGGAGTGGCAAAGCAAAAGACCTACACTTACAGCTGAAGTTATAGTGAGGAACGGGCTTTCATTGCTGGTGGATCCGCAGGTGGTTTAATATGTCCCTGTACACAAGAAGGCCTTGAGACACAATGCACAAACATATATTCCTCCTTCCACAGCCTCCAGCCTTACAAGTCATTTTAGAAATAATGAATAATTACCAAATAGTCTATTCTTGCAATCTCAACATATACTCTGCAGAGTTTATCCTAAACCCGATCATGGATGGTTTCCTATCTCTCTTTTAATCTTACTGAGTCTTCTCCTCGATATTTCTGCTCCCCTTTAAGCAGTATTTTGTTTCAGATCTTAATTACAGTGCAGCAATTACAGGGGTGAGGGCTGCACTCTCTTGCGGGTGATCTTTTGGGGGCTGAATATCAGTAGCAGCCAGGGCTGCCACCCCATCTCTCTTTCCCCATCAACCCCTTTCTCACTCTTGGTATGGGGCACAGCAGCCACCCACCCTGAGTTAAAAGCTGAGTTCGGACAACACGGTAATCAACTGGAGGTGGGTGAGTAATAGGAACAGAATGGGAAACCACCATTCATAGAATCATAGAATAGCAGAGTTGGAAGGGGTCCACAAGGCCATCGAGTCCAACCCCCTGCTCAATGCAGGAATCCACCCTAAAGCATCCCTTACACATGGTTGTCCAGCTTCCTCTTGAATGCCTCCAGTGTGAGAGAGCCCACAACCTCCCCAGGTAACTGATTCCATTGTCGTACTGCTCTAACAGTCAGGACGTTTTTCCTGATGTCCAGCCAGAATCTGTCTTCCTTTAACTTGAGCCCGTTATTCCGTGTCCTGCACTCTGGGAGTGCAGCACATTGGTTAGCGTGTCGTCCGAACTCAGCAAAAGTCAGAGAAACCTGGTTTCCAATCCCAGCCCGGTCATAAACCTCACTCAGTGATTCAGCCTAATCTACTTTACAGGGTTGTTGTGAGGATCAAATGGGGATAAAGAGAACCTTGTCCTCCTTGGAGGAAACAAACGGAACAAATAAATACAATATATTACGATATATCCAGTAACCATGTTAGTTGCACAGTAGCGGGGACTATTCCTTGTACTTTTACAAATTCCTTCTAATCTTGTCCTTTTGCTGGGTTGGAATGACGCCTCTTTCTCTTCTCCCACCGAGCTGTACAATACCCACCCACCCCGCCTGCCCAATCTACGCTGCGCTTTCCTCTTCCTCGGCGCCTGCCCCACGAGGAATTTCACAACCCATTTACTCCCCTTCTCTCCCTTAGCCCAGACTGAAGTCAAACGCCGTTCTGCTTAAAAAAAAACACACACACCCCAACTCCAGGCGCGCATGCGTCCTCCTCTCCCTATCTTTGGAATCCAGCCCAGCAGGTATTTCCTCTGTTGTCGCCATCGCCTCCCCGCGCGCGCAAGCGCGTTCACGGGCCACCATCCCTCCTGCGACGGCAGGTGCCTGCTCGCCTTCCTCCTTCTCCCGAGCAACAGGTGCGCATGCGCGCTCGGGCCCGCAGGTGCGTCGGGGCTTTCCCTCCTTCTGGTTCCCGGCGCGCATGCGTGTCTCTGCCTCTCTGTGTTTCCCCCTCCTTCCCTCCCCTCCCCTTCCCGGTTTCTTCTGGTGGAGCTGCAGGTGCCAGGAGGCTGCTGGGCGGCCCCTCCCCTCCCCATTCTGTGAGGTCGGGCTCGCGACGGCAGCGGCGGCTCCTCACACGGAGACGGGAGGCGGCAGCTTGAGCTGAGGAGCGGCCGCTGCGCTCGGAGCTGCTCCTTTTCCCATCGGCGAGCTGACCGGGGGGCGGACGGGCTCCCCCGCGGCATGAACCGGGTCCAACGCGGAGGCGGTGGAGTGGGAAGCCGCGGCCTCGGCACCATGGAAGTGAAGAGCAAGGTGGGTGTCATCCCGAACGGTCCTTTGCCTGGACTGAAGCGGTTCTGAGGCGAAAGCGGGAAGCTGGGATAGGATAGTCGTGTCGGCGCCCAGGCTTCCTCTCTCCAAGGTTTTCAACTTAAATGGAGGAAAGGGGCGCAGACTGAGGGGAAACGAGCAACCCCCTCCCCCCACTTCGTTGTCTGTTTGGTTTTCCTTGGGCGAGGGGAGGGGGGAGAAGGTTGCCAAGGAAGCGGGGTGTTTGGGGTGGGGATCGGTGGGCAGGGTTTCATTTAACTCAGCGCTGATCCTCGATACCTGTTCGCATTCGCAAAAATGTATATATAGTAGAGGGGAAATGCATCTGAGCATGTGCAGAGGACCTTTGTCAGGACTGAGCAACTGCAGCCACCCACAACACCATACCCCTGAATGAGAGCGTAGGAAGGTACTTTGGGTTGGGATAGAGGCAGCAACTCGCAGGGAGCACCAGCACCTTTAGAAACGAAGTACAGAGGGTACGGTTACATGCTAAGAAGAAAAAGCAATGTTAAGCATGTTCTCTTGTCTCGCTGGGGGTATCCCTTTCCTGTCCGTCTGTGCCCCTCTCCCCCATTTAAGTTGAAGCCCTTAAACTTAAATGCGGGGGGGGGGGGAGGGAGAAAGGAAATTGTCCATACTATTCTTCTTTCCGCCCTGGAGCAATCTCAGCCTTTGTATAATTGCTCTATTTTTATTCTCTGCTCCTAATAGCATGTTAGGCGATGTTTATTTGGGATTTAAGGGTAGAAGGAACATGAATCTAAAAGAAGGTGATAATTTCATTTCTTGAATAATGTTCTGTAATAAGGGTGAGTAAAGTGAGTCGTTGCAAAAAAATGCACTTATGGGGAGGCACTAGTAGAAAATGACTTAATGCCCATGAGTTACCTATTAACAATGCTGCTGTACTTACAATTGGTGATTAAAAATCAGTAAAATAGTATTCACCCTTTTGTCAAAGTGTGAACAAGTGTATAATGGCAGTTCTAATCTCATTGTGGTTGATTACAGAATTGGGGTGGGGGTTGATAGGTAAGTTATTCATGATTAGCATTAATTGATAGGAAATGATCTTGAGTAGGTTTGTGTTGGCCCTTGCCATCACTTCTGCCCCACCTTTGCTCCTTGTGTTCATGATACCTACTTTTATCCAACCACACAGATCTCATATGGCCTACCAGGAATTTGTGCTTCTGACAGTACTTGAGAAGCGTGGCTATAGTTACTCCTTCAACGAGTATTATCCTATGTTTGTGCATAGTCTGAAAAAGTTTTGCAGTTGATTTATATGAAGTACCTGGTTGCCAAAGGAGTGTTTTAACACATTCCTTTCCAGGCATAAGTATTCATTAATACACATGTCCTGCAGCGTACAATACAATTGTTACTTGATGCAACACTTTATCTGTGTGTGTGTGTGTGTGTGTGTGAGAGAGAGAGAGAGAGAGAGAGAGATGTTACAATATTCAAAAGCTGCCACCAACTGCCAGGACTTTGTTTTTTTGAGTCTGTGTTTCTAACCTGATTACACGTCAGAACATTTTTAAAGCACTTACTGCAAATCTCTTGTGGAGAAGGGGTGCTGGAGATGCTGTTTTGATTAAATGAAACAGCCTTTTGTTTCCTTTAGCCCCTGAATTGTTCAGCCATGTAAATTTAGCAGTAGCTCTGGCACTGATCCCCAGGGTAGCATGAAGACTTACCAGACTGTGAACACCTTCCTGGTAGGAGCGGAAAAACAGATACTTGAGTATAGGTGGAGATACGGAAATTGTGTTCTGAATAATCTTTGGGAATCATAGGCTGTCTTACACATTAGACATTTTTGGAATGTTCAGAGTGCCTCTAATTTGGCATAAGAAAAAGTATAGGCTAGTTGTGTTCATACAAAATGCTTATCCTGGGGTGATTTCCGTGAACACACCCTATACGTTGTTGTAGATTAAAGTGCTTTTTCATTATTTGTATAGCCACATGCCACAAATTAAATAGGTGAGCTATGCTACACCATGGCCTCTTGAGTAATAGGATGTGTCTTACTATAGACTGTGGCTGTAATAAAACATTTTATCACTCATTTACTACTAGCTAATTATCAGTGGAGATGTTTCCATGTACTGCTTTGGCCTTGTGGCTGGCTATAGTTCTGATTATTAGTTTGGTATGGAAGGAATTACTATGCATTATATTTAAAATCTTTTTTACAGAAGATAGCTAACATCCTTGATATGCAAAGGAGAGTCTCCTTCCTTATTCTTAGATAAGTGAGCCTTAAAACATATAATACTTGTGAATCAGTGTTTTTGATTTATTGTAAAATAAATGCAGTCCCCTAATCCAGTGGTTCCCAATTGGTGATCTGTGGGGAGTCCGTGACACCATTCACATATTAGCTCTGCAAGGTCTGCACTTTAATAAAAGAAAATACACTGTCTCCCGCGCTTCGTTTGCTTTGACGGTGACGTCATTCACAAAAGCACCTGCGTGATTTAGCGACTAGCTTCAGGGATTACTTCCCTGCACCAAATCCTGAAAACTCATGGATAAGGAATCCTTTTGAATGTGGTGACATACAACTAACAACTCTATCTGCGGAAGAGCAAGATGCACTTGCTGACGTGACTTGTGATGGTTCATTGAAATCATTTTTCAAAGAATATACGCTGGACCAATTCTGGGTGAAGGTTTTTCCTGATTATAAGAAGTTAGGTTAAAAAGATTTGAAACATCTAGTTCCCTTTTGTTCCACATATCTTTGTAAACAAACAATTTTGACATTTTGTTATATGAAGAACAAGCACAGAAATCGGCTAGAAGTTGATCCAGATTTGAGATTAAAAGTAGGAAATATTGAACTGGATGTGGAAGGGATTGTTGGGGACAAAAAGAGGCATGATTTCTCCCATCACATTTAGGCTTAGTACCTGCCAAACATGTCATAATTTGTTCAATTGTAAACTAGACGTTAGTAAAATTAAATTCATTTTTATATTCTTAACTAAATCATTGTCATTTTTGCGTGGTAATATCACAGATTTTATGGTCTGTTTTTTAGTATACCTAAAATCCTTTGCTTATTAGGGGCTACCCCTTATTTTCTCCAAAAAATTACTTGGCAAGTTCACTACCATAGAGATAACAAAATTTTCAAAAGTAGGGGGTCCATGGCTTGGCATTTGAAAAACAAGGGGTCCGCAGTACTTAGCTAATTGGAAACCACTGCCCTAATCCATACTCTTTCCTGTTGTTTTCTTTAATGATGCCCCCTCAGTTCCTCTAAAGCAGCCTTCCCCAAACTGGTGCCCTCCATGTTTTTGGACTACAATTACCAGCATTCCTGATCATTGACTATGCTGGCTGGGGCTGATGGGAGTTGATGTCTAAAGAATCTGGAAGGCACCAGGTTGGTTAAAGCACTAAATACGTCCCTAGCCCAGCTTGTTCATATATCCTAAACTTCCCAGTTAGTTCAGTACTCTTTACCAAGATCATAAAGCTGACCCCACCTCCACCAACGCACATTGCTTATCACTACAAGCCAGTAAATTCTAGTAAAATATCACATCACGTACCTAAGATTAGACCCTTGCATTCCACATGGACTTTTATTTATTATTTTACTGCAATTCTATACCACCCAAAGAACTTTAGCTTTTGAGAATAGTAGAGTAGTACCATTCCAAGTTCTGTATTATAGTCAACTGATGTGGATGAGAATTTCCACTAAAATGGAAAATCTCAATCTCTTGAAGATCTGTCATTCGTAAGTCACTCTGATAAGTGCAGCAGGAGATAATTAATCTACTGTATCATCTTGGGTATGTACCTTCAAACAGTAAAGCATGGTGAAACTGGATGGGGAAAATGTCCATTACCAAAATAAAGTAAGCTTCAAGCAGAGAATTGGTACACAATGACCTGGTTCACATGTAATAACAACATGGGTTGAGTATGGGTTGTTGGATCCTGGGTTGTTTTTATGTTATGTGAAAACCCAGAACTAGTGCCCCTTCTTCCAAAAGATGGAAGAATCACTAAGAGATTACAAGAGGGCCACAACTGGATGTCTGTGTCATGTGAATGCCCAGGAAAAAAATGCCTGAACAGAAGCACGGCTATTGCAGAGTAAAAGCATGTCTGGAAGCAGCCTATAATTCCCTTCTCTTAATGTGACGGAAGTATATTTTTAAATTTGCTTTGTGATCTAGAGGTGTGACAAAACAGAATGACTCATGTGTTCTACCTAATTGCTAGATAATGTAGGCTTTAGTGAATATACAGAGAAAAGGACTATTTGTGTCGAGTTCCTTATATTTAAATGCTTTTAAGCTCAGTTGGAATATAGTGACTGACTTTAAATTCTCTCCTTTTGTTGTATTAATAATATGGGATTAACTAAGGTGTTAGTGAGCAAAGGGTAGTGCACTTCGATTTTTAATGGCCAAAATACTTTGAAATAAGCAGCAATTTCATGTTCTTGCAAATTAGAAACAGGCAAAATAGGAGACAACACATTGGCTCAGTTCAGACAACACGTTTCTCTACACAGTGGAAAAACTCCACTCAACGGTTGAGTTTTTAGGAGGTACTCACCACACAACGTGTTCAACCGCCACTGTTGTGTGACTGTGGATTCACGTGGAGTTGAGTAAAAAGCAACTCAACATTTTGCAGTTCCTTCACCCTCTCGCTTCCCCCAGTCCTTTTGATGGTATCCCATGAGTTATTGCTGCAATCCCAGCGGCTCTCCTAGAGCGGCACTCGCTCCTTTCACTGCTTTTGCCAGAGAACTCTGTAGCCAGTGGGAAAAGTCAATGCAACGGAAAACTCCACAGAGCCCTCCACACAACATGACAGTTGTAAAGGAACTCCACCGTGGGGAGGAGTTTTCCCTCCAGACAACACTTCTCTCAATGGTGGTGTAAAAACTCCACTGTGGAGTTATAAAACCACCATTGAGAAATTTGTTGTCTGAACTAAGCCGTACTGTAGTTTGTAGGTTACTTATGCAAGGCCAATAACTTCATGGGAGTTACTTGCTGTTTCTTTGAACATTTCATTAATCTGTTATGGATATTTTCTCAAACTGGTCTTACAGCTTCAGTCTTAAGTTGCAAAACTTTCTCATAGTATTGACTGCTGAACAATATGCATGTGGTGCATCTTAATTCTAGGGTCTGTATCAACTAAGTTTTAACCTGAATCAATTCTATTTCTATCAAGTGTTTGTGTTCATTAAGTAATTGTGTTAAAATTACTTAAGTAAATGTTAATGCCTGTTTCTTAAGCTTTACTACTGTGTAGCACCAATGTCAGAACTAGACAATGTTTAAAGTGGAGAGCTGAGAAGGGGTTATTTCTGAATTTGAGCACACACATATAGGAGCTTCTGGGTGCATCAGTTTACCTTAGCCAGCCAGCAACAATTTAAACATACTTCTGTACATGTATTTGTCATCTTAGCTTTGTTAGGATATAAGAAACATGTTTGGACTTCAATTAAAACAAATCTCTAGTGTAATGTATGGGTTGCCCTCAGGTAGGTGTTTTCCTACCACTTAAATGCTATTCTTGCTATTTTTGATCACTGCTAACTTTTTTCCATATCACCTGTTGCACCAACTCAAAGGGAGACATTTCCCCCCTCCCCCGTAATGCTGCAGCCCGGGGTCATCCCAGGAAGCTGATTGATGGGAGGTAAAAAGAAGTATTTCTTCATATAGTGTATAGTTAAACTATGGAATTCGTTACCACAAGATGGGGTGATAGCCACCAATTTGCATGTCTTTAAAAGGAGGATGGATACATTCCTGGAGGAGAAGGCTATCAATGGCTACTAGTCCTGATGGTTGTGTGCTAGCTCCAGTATCAGATCAGTAAGCCTGTGTACATCAGTTTCTGGGGGACATGGGTGGGAGGGTGCTATTGAGCTGCTTATGGGTCCCTGGTCAACAGCTGGTTGGCTACTGTGTGAACAAACTACTGGACTACATGGCTCCTTAAAGTTTCTTATGTCATAAAAATGCTGTGTAAGCTTTTAAGTTTTCCAGAATTCTTCCATCAGGCAGGATGGTAACCAAAGCAAGAGCGTGGAGAGGAGGGGAAAGTAGCTGATGTTCAAGACAGGTTGTTGAGGTCCAACTTCCTTATTTTCTCCGCAAAACAGTTACTGCTGATAGATACAGACATCCTCCATCTCCTCATGTGCAGGGGGTGGAGCAGAAGTGGAAGTCCCCATTTGCCAGCAGTATCTGTTCTGCAGACGCAATAACAAAGTTAAATCCAGCCCATGGAGTTGGATGGTGTGCATTTGGCAGAAGGTTGGTCAGGTGGTGATGCTGGTGAAGAGGTTTTGGCAGGCAGGCAGCAGTGGCTTGTGAGGAAAAGTATGGAATAATGAGGGGCATTTAATATAGGACCCAGAGGATAGCAACATAGGTGCTGGGATGCAAATTGTCTTTATCCTACTAATTGTATATGTGGGAAGTAGGCTGTGGTTACTTGGACCTACATAAGAACCATGCTGGATCAGACCAAAAGTCCATCTAGCCCATCATTCTGTTCCTACAGTGGCTGGCCAGCTGTATTTGGGAAACCCACAAGTAGGACATGAGTGCAGTAGTGCCCTCCCGCTCCTGTTCCCCCAGCAACTGATATAAATAGACATACTGCCTCTGAACTGGAGCTAGCATATTGCCATTCAGGACTATTAGCCATTGATAGCCATATCCTCCAGGAAATTGTCTAATCCTCTTTAAAAGCCATCCATACTGGTGGCTATCACTACATCTTATGAGAATGAATTCCATAATTTATGCGATGTGTGAAGAAGTACCTCTATGTGTCTTGAATCTCCCACCACATTCTGCACATCCATAATTTTGAACACCTTTGTACCATCTCCCCTCCGTTGCCTTTTCTCTCAGATGTTGTAACCCTTCTGCAGTTTTTCCAAATCTAAAATATCCTTTTAAAGGTTTTAATAGCTCATTTAATTTCCTTTTGAGGGGTTATGGTTAGATAAAAAAGAAAAGCATGCAGCAAATATATACAGTCAAAGAAAAGCATGCAGAACACACACACATATCTTTATACGTTGTGTATATATAGTGAAACAAAGAGATGCAAAGCCTGCTTGCAAGAATGAAAGAATGGAAATAATACTCTTAAGGTTGTAAGTCAAGATTGTTTAGTAACAGATTTGCTGCATTGTTCAGGAAATATCTGAAAGTTTCAGTGGGAAACTTGATTTAATTCATGATTTAAATTAACCCTTTTTCTGTCTGTTTTAAATACTTTTGATTTAACTCAATCCCCCCCCCCCCCGCCCCCTGGTAGCATGAAATGAAATCGTGTTGGATGGCGTCTAAATTTTTGATTGCTGCTTGAAACACTGGGCCTGTTAACACATCACAACAAGCCACTGTGGGTTAGTTAACCCACAGGGCTTCATGATGCCTGCTGGCTGCCATTTTGAATATGCAAGCCTTGGCGGGCACACACTGCAGCTTGTTGTGTCATACAAACCCTTATGTCATGGGTTTACACAAAGGTTCTAGGATTATCCAAGGTTCACAGTGGGCTGCCCTGGTTATGCAAACCGGATCACTATCTCTTTTATCTTACATTGTGGCATAGATGCTGTTGTGGCATACAATTTCTTGCCTGCCTCCCTATCTGTGGTTTGAGGTAAATGCTTATTCATTCCCCATGGGTTGGTGGCTGGCTTAATAATAATCTATTTATTTCTTATCCACCTCTCCCTCTGGATCAAGGCGGGTACAATACATAAAACTGATTAAAAACATGTAACACTAATACATTATTAAAAAAAAACAGCCAGACATCTTAAAATTTGACAGAGTAGGCCTGGCAGAAGAGATTAGTCTTTATAGCTTTTTTAAATTAGGAAAGACTGTTAAGTTGGTGAATCTCTCCCAGCAGGCCATTCCACAGTCTGGGAGACGCAGAAGAGAAGGTCCTCTGGGTAATTGTTGTCAGCCTAGTTTTGGCTGACTGAAGTAAATTCTTCCCAGAGGACCTGAGTGTGCGGGGTGGATTATATGGGAGAAAGTGATCCCACAGGTAACCTGGACCCAAACCATGTAGGGCTTTAAAGGTAATAACCAACACTTAATTCTTCTTCCGGAAACTAATTGGCAGCCAGTTAAGTGATTTTAAAATTGGTGTAATACCTGGCTGCCGTATTTTGAATTAGTTGAAGTTTCTGGACTAGGTACAAAGGTAGCCCTATGTACAGCGCATTGCAGAAGTCGAGCCTCGATGTTACCAGAATGTGCACTACTGCCCTTAGGTCTTCCAACTCTAAGAAGGGGTGCAACTGGCATATCAGCCGAAGCTGATAGTAGGCACTCCTGGCTGTTGCATCTTTCTGGGCTGTCATTGGGAGTGACAGATCCAGGAGCACCCCAAAGCTGCAAACACAGTCTTTTAGGGGGAGTGGAACCCTATTCAGAACTGGTTGACACATCTCCAAACCCAGGCTGTGGCCTTTGACAGTAAGCCCCTCCGTCTTGCCTGGATCCGGCTGCAGTTTGTTTTTCCTCATCCAGCCCATTACCGCCTCCAAGCATTCATTCAGAGGAGACACACTATCCTTAGCTGATGCTGTTGTTGAAGACATAGATAAATATATTTGGGTGTCATCAGCATACTTATAGCACCCCGCCCCATGCCTCCAGATGATATCTCCCAGCTATACCACCGCTTTCCATGGAGCGGGGGGAGAGAATTGTATTTGGCATGTGCCTTGTGTGTGTGTGCACATATTCTGCACATCTCAGTTTTGATGGCTGTTTGGAGAGGGGGCAACAGTACATTCTTGGATGCATTGTTACTTCTAAAAATGTGTATCTGGACTGGAATTTTATTTATTAATTACATGTATATTTCACTTTTTCTCTATTGAGTTCAAGCTGACATCCATGGTTCTTTTCCCTCCCCACCCCCTTTTTTATTCTCAAAAGGACTTGTGGGGTACGCTAAGCTGAGAGATGAGTAGTCCAGGGTTATCCAGTGAATTTCATAGTTGAGTGGGAACTTGAACATGAGTCTTCCAGTCCTATTCTGACACCTGGTTTGCACGGGTCTTCCACACACTCCTCGCTTCTGCTTTTAATCAACAATCTATGATTGGCCAGGTTGTAGGTTATAAGTATGACATAGAAGCCCAGAGCACAGAGTTGTTTAGGCTGAATTGCCATTATGTGCACACTCAGTTGACAAGTTATCAAATTCAAGTGGAGTTTATGTTTTTGGTGAAAAGGAAGTAAATGTGAATTTTATGTGTGTTTCATTTTTATTTTTTTTGTAGTTTGGTGCAGAATTCCGACGATTTTCTTTAGAAAGATCCAAACCTGGCAAATTTGAAGAATTCTATGGATTACTGCAGCATGTTCACAAAATTCCTAATGTTGATGTCTTAGTTGGATATATAGACATTCATGGAGATCTCTTGCCTATCAATAATGATGACAATTATCACAAAGCTGTATCTACAGCCAATCCTTTGCTTAGGATTTTTATTCAAAGAAAAGGTAAGCACATGTGTTTAAATTCTCATTATTATTCCTTTTTTTCTGATCTTTCATGGTACTGCACTTAATACAGGCTTGAGAGGAAATGTATTATGTGTATTTCCACAGGTGAATTATTTCTGTACCTTTTTCTTTCTTGAGAAAGTATATCCTAGTGTTGTGTAGTGTTCGGTAGGATCCATCCAGTTGCATTTCCTTTCAATACATGGAAAGAAATTAGAAAGCCAAATGATGTGCCATTTGGGGATGGCAGTTGCACCTCCGCCCCTCTTGTTAGACCACATGTAATACCTGGATTTTTTTCAAAAAAATTGATTATTATCATGAATTTATCTATAGATGCCAGTGAAACTCGAAATTAGATGGCCCATAAATCGAATTTGCAATATTCATAATGCTTATATATGTGTACAGAACTTGGATGGCTATCCTACAAACTTCATTTTTTAAATCGAGATTGATTATGAGTGCCTGCACAGTCTGCATGACTTTTTCTCAGTCCTTTCAGCCAAAAAGGAGCTTTTCTAAAGTTCTTGCTACTTTAGGAAACCTCCTTTCATGCTTGTAACTGTGTGGTTGCCTTCCAAGACAGCATTTTGGCCTGAAATTGTCTGGGAATTATGTGACCATGGTAGAGCACATCACACTGAATGGTCACATGGGCATTCCAAGGAAATGCTTCTGGACTGAGATACTATCTCTGAAGACAGCCATGTTTGTCATGACCGTGCCTACATGGTGTTTCAAGGAAGAGGTGATTGGGAATGGAACAGTGCAACCTGGGGTGGCTGGCTGGAGGCAAGTAGGGTACCTGTGCAGTAGAGAACTTTCATTATATATACAGAAGGGAGAAATTCAGAACCTGGCGAGCAAATTATGGTTTTGCTGGGATAAGTTCACCTAGCACTACTTTTAATGTTGCTGTGAATCTAGCCTCCTCTTTTGAAATATTGCTGCCTAGCTTTATCATAAAGAGATATAAAACATGTATGTAGGTGCCTTAATAATAAAAAAGAACACTTCAGCAGCATTTGCATGAAGAAAGCATTAAATAAAAAAATAGGAAGAAGAATTGTAGTTTTACTCTAAAGTCTTCACAAATTATGCAATCATTCTCTGGTTGATGAAAAAAAATTAACTACTGTTTAGCACTATCAAATACCATTTATTCTTCTCAAAAAATAATATAATAAAAATTCATTGAAAAGCATCTTATATAATAACATCCCACACCTCTGTGATTCTGGCCTTGTTTAGATGGAATAATCCCATTCCAATGAACCGTGGTTGGACCAAGGATGACACTTGTGCCCACATGCTTCCTCCTCTTGTGTGCCTGGCTTCAAATATTGTGATTTAACAAACAATTGTTTCCTGTCATGTCTAAAGTGGAAAACTGTGGTTTAAGTGCTGCTTGTGAACCAAGATTGATACACAGAGAGGGGAAAGGAGGGCCAAGGAGACACCATGGGGGCACAAGTCTCTGTCTGATGAATAATGATGTATTGGACTGATAAATTACAACTGAACCAAGCCACTGTGTTCACCTGAACTGTTTGCTCAGTCAGATGGGAGATGGGCTTCTGAAAGCTGAGAGGGAGTGGGAAGGGAAATGGCTATGTTTGGAGAATTTGAAAGCCATCAGCAGGGAGAAAATACCTCAAATACACTTCCCCTCCCCAAAGAACAGGATAGCAGAATAGTACTGCTTTGCCTTGTGCTAACTAGAGCAAATGGTGGAAACTGTCCTGCTTAACAGATGTGGAAGCAAAGGATCAAGGAAAATATGGGCATGCCAAGTTGAGCAGCATAAGTGCTATCTGGAAGCACAAATGAGTGGCAGTGTATGACCTGAAGGATGAGGATCAGAGGCTAGAATCTCAAGGGAGAGAGGAAGAAAGCAAATGCCATTGAAAAATAAAGATGAAAGAAATCCATTGTGAAGAAACCTTTGGGCTGGTACTCATCCTGCACTGAGCCCTTTTGTATATTCATATTTCTATACACATTCCCAACATTTGTTGGACCTCTTATAGTTTTAATAAAAATAGAAATGGTATAAATAATGGAAATCAACAGTAGAACCCTTTAAAGCACATTGAATACAATAAGTTCCTTTTAAAAATTGGAATTTCGGAGCAAAAGTGGAGATCTAAAGCAAAAGAATTCACCCTATGGGCCTCTGACTCAGCAATTCCAGGCCTTGTCAAATACTAGTTTAAATTTATAGAATTTATATTCTGCCTTTTATTTATTTAATATTTATTTATTGCAGTTATATACTGCCCCATACCGAAGCTCTCTGGGCGGTTTACAAAGATTAAAGACAGTGAACGTTAAAAACATAAAAATTTAAAACTATCAGAAGCATAAAACCAACAATATCCATTTAAAACAACTATTCTGGGGTCAATTAAAAACTCAGCCTATGTTGTTAACTGCCTGGGAGAAGAGAAAAGTCTTGACCTGGCACTGAAAAGATAACAATGCTGGCACCAAGCGAGCCTCATCGGGGAGATCTTTCCATAATTTTACCTTTTATATTCTGAGTAAATGTCCTCAAGATAACTCAGAAATAATAGTAAAAACATTTCCATTTTAAAAAAGTGAAGCAGCGCTAAACACACAAGATAAAAGGAGGAAACTGGTAAAAACAGCATAGTGGCACAGGAGACTTGTCAAACAGGCTGAGGGCAGCAGAAGTTCGACAAATTGGGCATCAGCATCTCTTCTACAGTGGCCACTGCTTCACCTCCGATGGCATGGAGACACTCAGAAGTGCCTCTGGCAATTATTTCAATGCACAGGTAGATTTACTTAGGAGAATGCAGTCCTTGAAATGTCCTGAGACTAAATCTAAAAATGCAAGCTGTATACATAATGTAAAGTGGGAAAATGGGGTGGGTGGGTTGGAGAGAGAAGGAGACAAATAAAAAATGTAAAACTACTGGAACATTCCGAAACGAATAGAATGCCACCATGAAGAACCTCAGCGGCGGGCCTTCTCTGTAGCAGCACCCACCCTCTGGAAAACCCTCTCTTGTACGATTCAGGGGGGTGGGAAACGTAACATCTTTTAAACGCCTCCTGAAAACATACCCTTTCACACAGGCTTCCCCTGGTTTTAACTTAGCTGGTTTTATATTGCCTTTTAAACTTTCAATATTTTAAATTTATCTGTACTTGTTATATTTTATGGTTTTAATTATGCACTGCTCAGAGGGCTTCGGCTGATGGGCAGTATAAAAACGTAATTAATAAATAAAGTGACAAGCTTATTTGGCTGCTATGAAATGACCCTCAAACATAATGGTGGGCTCCCCAAACTGTAAATAGTGGTTGATTAACAACAGAATAAAAATTCCAAGAGCTGGTCTCAAGTACAGCCAGGATATCAAGTCAATGTACTGCAATCTGGAATTTAAATCACTTGGGAACACCTAGTCTATTTCTGGGTTTTCCAGTAACACAAAAGCTCTATTCAGATTTTAAGGAACGCAGCAGCCCATCTGCCACTGCCAACAATCTTCCTCATACTGCTGCAAGTCATACTTGCTGAACCCAAGGAAGCATATTCATTTCATTTATTACATTTCTATACCGCCCCATAGCCAAAGCGCTGTGGGCAGTTCAGAAAAATTAAAAACCATTAAAACACATTATACAAAGTACAAAAAGAAAGGCATTTACATAAAACCATATAAACAGATAGATCTAAAAACAATTTGTTACGCCATCAGCCAGAGACGATCTAAGACCTGATTAAAAACTCATTGTTTGCTGCCAGATGCCCGAGAGAAGAGGGCAGTTTTAACCTTGCGCCAAAAAGATAATGTTGGCGCCAGGTGGGCCTCAACAGGGAGATGATTCCATAACTGGGGGGCCACTAGTGAGAAGGCAGTCTCTCTTGTTGCCACCCTCTGAGCTTCTCTTGGAGGAGGCACCCAGAGGGGGACCGGAGATGCTGAGTGTAGCAAATGGGTTGGTTCATTCCGGGAGAGGCGCTTTATAATTGTTAGCAGTCCCCAACCTTTTTGGCACTGGTTTCGTGGAAGACAATTTTTCCACGGACCGTGTGTGTGTGTGTGTGTGTGTGTGGAGGGGATGGTTTTGGGATGATTCAAGCAAATTACATTTATTGTGCACTTTATTTCTCTTATTATTACATTGTAATATATAATGAAATAATTATACAACTCACCATAATGCAGAATCAGTGGGAGCCCTGAGCTTGTTTTCCTGCAACTAGACGGTCCCATCTGGGGGTGATGGGAGACAGTGACACCCGAAGTGTGTTGCTTATGTCCAGTCTACTCCGTAATCTCATTTTGGTTGTTGTCAATGCAGAAATTGCATTGTTGTCAATGAGAATGCAGCCCGGTTCCTAACAGGCCATGGACAGGTACCGGTCCGTGGCCCGGGGGTTGGGGACCCCTGGTTTACATAACATTATATTAAGGCTGCAATCCTAACACACTTACCAGGAAGCAAGCCCCAGTGGGCACAGTGTGATTTGCTTCCAATTAAACATAAGGTTGTGCTATGTAGCACTTTCGGCTTATACAAGCTCTGCTGCTTCTTTGCTACCTTTTTGGTCTCTTCCCCCAAACCTTATTTTTTAAAAAATATTCATAAAAAGGTATAAGCTGGGTCTCTTTAAGTAGATGGATTGATTCATAAGGTCAGATTCAGCGGTTCTGCTAAGCTCTTTCAGTCGCCATATGACTAGAGCAGATAAGCCACTCTGTTGGGCTGGGATTATTACTTACATTTTAACACCATATGTGTGTGTTTGTATGAGTTATTTACTTAACAATTAGCACATGGTGCATTCACATCTTTAATTTGTTTTTTTTTAAGACAGAGTCTCACAGTTCTGCAGATTGCCCAATTTTTCTTAATCAGGGCAATTACAAATGTGTGTAAGTGCTCTGGTAAAAAATGTTCATTGCTTTTCTTGTCTTTCAGAGATATTGGAGTCTTCCCTCAGCTTAGATTTTATGTAATATATATAAATCCCTGAGTGACAGCCTGCATCTTATAATACACTACTACTTAGTTGCTTAAGTCACAAAGTTTGTCCAGACTAAAATACAAACACATTTCTTAAATTTATACATGGTAAAATAATCTTTAGTTCTTTGCCTGTGGTGTTTAATTTTTAAAGGAGTTTATGGTAAAATTGAATTAATTTTTTTTTACTAATCTATACATAAGAAAACACTTCTGAAGTAGCTAGAGAAGCTAAAAATCAGACTGACCTGCTCATACTTGTGCTTTGTTCTTGAACTGTTTGATAATTTAACAATCTTGTCCATATTCCACTGCACAAGGCAGGATGAGGGAAAAGACTTGCTATTGGAATACACCTTATTTAACATTATTTTCAAAAGAAAACTGTCCTTGATATTATATCTAGTATGTATAGTGTAAAGATAAAATATGAAATGTGGACTACAGAGTGCATGCAGAAGCATTTAAACTGTTTTTCAGTTTAATGCAGTTCTTTCTTAAACTGGATTCTTTGGGAGCAAGTCAACATGAATATTGTGTGAGTTTGGAAGAGATGAAAAGGAAACTAATGGCAAGGCTTCTGCAATTTAAATTTAATCCAGATGTATGGGAATTGGTCTTTCTGCAGAAGAAATCTGACATGATATAAAATAGTATTTCTGAAACAAAATGTCCACACAGAGCTGCCATGCCCTTTGGTACTAAGCAAGAAGAGATGTTTGCTGAGATGCTAAAATTGAAAGAACAAACTAATACTATTTGCACAATATCCAAGTTGAGAAGCACTCTACCATTTAAATATTTTACAAAAGACTCATAGAACTCTGTACTAAAGCTAGCATTCTTTGGTAATGCCACCCAGATTTATACAACTTTCTCTAGTCTGTTTGTGAAATGCAGCATTCTCCTGGCAGGCTCAGGATGCTTTTGGCAGGGAGATCCGGAAGAGAAGGCACATATTACTAGCTATTGTAGAGTACATGTACAAGGGGAGGTGAAAGGGAACATTGAGTAGAGACTGGAGTCTGGGGCTGGTCTGGAATTTGGTTCTCCTGACAAGTTACTCCGCCTGAGACTAATTTTTAATAAGAGAATGTCTGTACTTTTTCAAGATGTTATTCCACAAGCATGATACAAAACAAATACAAAAAACTGGGCTTCTCACAAAGACAATAATGTACTTTTAAGAATTGCAGATAATATTTGGACTTTACAGCATAGAGTCATATCCAATGCTATGCTAGTGCGGGGTGGGAACACAAGAGGTGGTGGTGGTCTGCCTGTGCAACCACTAGCCCAAGGGTTGGCAACATGGTGACTGCCAAGGTACCCTGCCTCTCGCACTTGAAGCTCCCACCCCAACATCTTTCATTTTGAAAATAATGCTTTCTTATTTTTCTGGGATAGTTGTGAAGTAAGTTTCTATTGAGGCTGAAAACTGTGGGTTCAAAGGAATTGGAGCTCAGATCCATCATTTTTGCTTTGTAATCTGCCCAAAAGACTGAGTATGTTTCCTTAGCCATGCCTCCGATGGCAGCCAGTTTGTGGTGCCCAGGACAGTTTCTCAAATTGCTAAATGTGTACAGGACCCAAAAAAGTTTGCCTACCCCTGCAATAGCAGAACAGTGAGCATAACTAGTGCAAACAATACCTAACCTAATGAAATCTTATGGTTTCTGGAGCAGTTTGTAGAACCACTTGTGGAAACTGAATCGAATTAACATTTGCACAGAGATGGAAATGTGTTTCTGCAACAGTGGGCCTGTTCAGATGACACTTCAGGCTCTGTGGTTAGCAAAACTGTGGTTGTCTGGAGTTAGCACTAACCACAAGCCGTGCTGTCGCACACAACACTTTAAGCCATGGTTAGAGTCACTAACCCTGCTGCAGTTGGCCCGACTGTGGTTAGTGAGTGAGCAAGGTTTAGCAAAACACATCACACAAGACACCCTAAACCCTGCTGCCTAACCAAAAGCCTTAACCAGCAGGGTTTAAGGTGTCTTCTAAACAGGCCCAGTAGACGCTTGGCATTTGTGGAATGACACCATTAGATACAGATGTTAAAGTACAGTTCAACAAGTAAATGTTTGAATGTGGTTGTGTATGCAATCTATAGAGTTCCAAAAGCAGTCTTTTTTTTAATACATGTGATGATAGTTAAGATTGTATTTTTATAATAGGTTTATGCTTTCAGAGGAGCTGAGTAACTGGCAAATAAGCATAGACAACAGAGCATAATTCTATTTTTGCTGCAAATGTCTGTCTGATAAAGGCTATTGTGTGGGTTAGGTCAGTAGAGTTGGCCCAATAAAAACGTTAGGTAATGTCTCATTCTTTGTGTTCAGCATGGTAACAGGCAGATTTGGTTTCATACCAGTGAGTATGCTTATTAAAAAGCAGTTCACCTCTGTGCCGTATAGGCATTCACCTTATTTATGGTAACACTTTTTTTTTTAACCTCTGGTTTCTTGCCAAAAGGTTTTCACTACAGCTGCAAACTGGTTAGTTGATGTCAGAACAATGGTGCCTTTGTACTGAAAGATATTGCTTAAAAGTATTTATTGAAGGGTTATTGAGAGGCTAAAACAGTCATGCTAGTTGGCTGAGTTTATGAAGGTTTGGTTTATGACCAGACTATACATATTTCCAAATATTGAGCATATTTTTATGACACAATCACAAAATTAGTGATTGGTGTAATACGACGTATCTGTTGTCATGCCATAAAATCCTTACTACATCTACCTACCCAAAACAAATTACAATGCTGTGCCTTGCATAGTTTTATTGCAAGCTATGCTATATCCTTATTTAGAAGTATGTTATGATACATTGCTGATTTTCAAGTGAAAGAAGTGGAAAAATCAAACGCATTGATTTAGAAGGATGTATTTATTTATAATGTAGAATTTGGCTTCTGAGAAGAAGCAGCTGAGAAATTATTTTACTCTTATTTTCATGAGAGGTTGTGGGAAGTTCTATCTATTTACTATAAGAGTAAATGTTGCTCAGCTTACCCTTTTTCTTCATGTTCAAGTTTATCGAATATTTATTTAAGAGATTTTTAACTTGACTTTCAGAGAGTACTTACCTTGTTGAGGTATAAAATATTACCAAAAAGAAAATGAACATATAATTGCACTTATACACCAGTAGCAGAAGCAGCAAATGATTTTAAAGCACCAAACGCAGTCTGGAATAAATTAGTTTTCAGTGTGTGGTTTTTGTTTTTAGGCAGTAGTGATTGAGTCATACATATCTCTCTGAGTTGAGAGTTTAAAGGTATTGGGCCACCAGAAAACCCTATACCTAGTACCTACCAGTTTAATGACTCATGTTGGTGGGCCAGAGAGTAGGGTCTCTGACATCTTAATCCTTGGGCAGTCTCATATAGGTGTATGGTCCTTCAGATAACATGGACCCAAACTTTAGCACTTTAAAGGCCAAAACTGGCACCTTGAATTGGGGCCAGAAATTAACAGGCAGCCAGTATAAATGAGTTAGAGCAATATGATCCAAACACCTAGCTCCCACAAGTGTTCTAGCTGCCACATTGTGTACTATTTGCAGTTTCCAAATAGTTCTTCAAGAGCAGCCCCACACAGAGTGCATTGCAGTAATCTAAATTGCTTGCAACCAAGGCATGTGTCACTATGGTTAGGTAAGCTTTCTCTTAATAGGGCTGGAGCTGCCGAAATAGCCTAAGCTGGGGAAAAGCATTCCTAGCAGATGAGATCACCTGTACCTTCATAGGAAGCGTTGAATCCAAGATCACTCTCAAACTGGGTACCTGGCCCTTCAGGGGAAATATGACATTCATTCTGAATTAGATCTAAAGTTCCATGCAGATTAGCAGATTTCTAAACCCACAGTATTTGCATTTTAATTGGATTAAATTCAGCTTCTTAGCCCTCAACCATTCCATTACTGAACCCAGACACTCATCCAGGGTTTCAACTGCCTCCCTGGAATGAGATAATGGAAAAAAGGTATAGCTGTATATCATAGGCATGTTGTTAACACCTCAGGCCAGACCTCCAGAAGACTTTACCTTGAGTTTTATGTAGATGTTGAAAAGCATGAGGGCCTAGATAGAACCTCAAAGCACCCCAAATGTCAATGGCTAAGGGATGAAACAACAGTCCCCCAGCACCACCTTCTAGGTCTGTCCACCAGGAAGGGCTGTATTGTTGATACCTAGAATATGCTTCCTTTAGCTGTATAATCTTTGCATTGCTACCATTTTGTTTAGAAGCATGGAATATATCCAGAAAAACACATGTCTTTGCTAACTTGGGCCATAGCTAGACCTAAGGTTTATCCCTGGATCATCCAGGGGTCAAACCTGTTCATCTAGGTGACACACAGGGGATCCAGTGCTCAGGCAGGGGTGAACCCTGGATGATCCCAGGATAAACCTTAGGTCTAGCTGTGGCCTAAGTCTTTGTTTCTAGTGCTGCACTGCATTTTAAACTTGTTTCTTGACAAGTGCCTTTTCTACATTCCAAAATGAAATACCTCATCATCTCTATATTTTTGAGATTATGGAAGTCTCTCACTATAAATGAGTTATTTTTAAAAAACTAAACACTGAATAAAATCAGGAATTACAACAGTAGCTTTTGCTTTATCCCAATTTAATTTTTTAGATATCTTTCTTTTGAAGGCAGAACTGTTACTTATAAAGGCAAGCAGTAAGTGAACTTTCAACCTGGGGTGAAGTTTAACACTGAGGAAATTGGCCTTACAACACAAGATTTAACTTTAACCTGGGTTAAAAATTCTCTTACCTGATGCTATCTTGGAATAGCTTTCAAAACAATTTGCATTCCATTCAGTAATTTGTATTCCTGCATATGTACCATTCATTCCTTAAGGTGATATATAGTGGTCTATGGGTTAAGTATCAAAATGCTTAAAATGAAATACTGAAATTACTTTTTGCTTTATGTATAGCCAAAATGTATTTTAAATTATACTGGAAGAACGATGAGAGTGTAAGCATCACAGTATTATGTGCCCCTGGTTTGCTGATAAGTATATACATTTCTATTCTTTCAGCTGAACTATTAAGAGATGTACTGGGAAATACTTTCTAATGCACCTAAAGAATCATTAGTACTTGCATAACATTGCAATTCTAGGTGAATTTTAGTTACTATTTTACTCCCATACTTGTTTCATATTTACCATCACAGAAAAAAATGTTTGTAGCTTACTGGGGTAATTTGAAACCCCAGGTAGATTTTGTATTTACTAATGAACCCCAAGGAACCCCAGTGAAGTCAGTGTAGCAATACACATTGTTAACCACTATGTCCTGCAATTTTTTGGTACCCCATATATACATTGAATAATCAATGACAGGTGCGTAACCAATGACAAATAAACAAGTTTAGGTAATACTTGAGGTTTCTAAACAGCTCCTAGTATTTATGAAGATTTGAAAGTTACTAAAACACTTTTTAAAAGATTTAACTGGTTCCCTTGCCAAATACCAGTTTTGAGAGGGTTCAACCCTTAAAGGCAACCTAAAAATAATTTTAGATAGCTAAAAGCAGTTTTGTACAGGAGTGTAGAGAAGTGAAGATCTCATTGCAATCCAATTGACTTCAACTCTCGCTCTGCCTGCATCATTTGCAATCCTTTGATTGCAGGCAATGCGAGCATTAACCACTTGTTGCTGGCTCTGTCATTTGGGAAGAAGGCAGCTTGTAGTGGAGGGCAGAATAAGCTGATTTGATGGACTGGATGAGAGGATGGCAGTCTTGCATTCTCCTTTTTATTTGTCCATCAATCAACTGGCAAGGAACAAGTGCTTCTTATTTTCACACTTTTCATTCCATGTTCCATCATGAGACACTCAAATAATGAAAGCTGCAGTGTCAGCAACATCTTAATATGTCTGCAAATAGTGCCATTAGCCAGCAATTTACTTTGCGTTTATAGGTGTATAAGTAGACCTAATGGACCAGGGCTTTCATCCTGCCCTTGGTAGAATTATACCTGCCACCACCACCTCATGGTGTGTGGTGGAAAGAATAAGAAGTTTTGCCTTTCTTGCGCCTATAGGACACAAATGAACATGGACCATTTAAACGAAAAATGTTTATGAAAGGTTCCCTGTCACAATGTGTTATGCCCTGACATAAGTCATGTCCCTGTCTGAAAGAGTCCTAGCCAGTTCAAGCTTGCTGAAAGAGTACCTTTCTACCAGATTTACACTATGGCTCTACTAGGACATGTAACATATGCTTATCCTGCTGAGTCTAATGTGAAGCACCTGTTTGTCTGCTACAGTGAACTTTACCATTTCAGGGGAACAGCGTCTTTGCATCAGAGCACCATTTTCTGGGCTAAATTTGTACCCTTAGTTCTTTATCATAGGAGGGAAGCTGTGAAAGTTAACTCATTTTCCTTTCAATATACCATACAACAGATTGCAAGTGATAATGTCCTAATTTGGTGAGGTGATAGAACCAATATTCAGTTTTTGCAACAAAAGTATATCTGGGGTAGTAAACTTCACCACAAGTCCCAGGAAACATTAAAAGTTTCATGAATGGGCGTCACCTTGCAGGAGATGACTCCACTAAATATTCTGTGATTTTGACCTTCTACTACAGCCCCCTGCCCCACATTCTAGGCCTTTCCAAAATTACCCATACCTTTAGGGGGAGATTCTTTGGGCAATGCAAGCAGCTGCAGTGGGATAGCTAGCTATCCAGTTACCTGAAGTGAGGGTGTCATAAAGTGACTAGCTAGGAATTGTGAAAGGGAGGGGGAAAGAAGAGAGGGAAGAAGGTGAATGGCTAGATTGATCATTTATTGACGGGTGGATTAAATCAGTCATTTAAAAATAACCTGAATCATTGATTGAAATTATCAAGATTAAAGGTCAGTTTTAAATTGCATTTCCCCATTGGCCCTAGCCATTAGCCAAAGACTCAGCAACTGTAAATTACTTGCAAATAATGTTCTTTATTGCCAGAAAGAACATTCTGCTCCAACTACCAGTTTCCCTGGGATTACATAATTTAAGGGGAGCCCACTCTGGCCCTTTCCATTGGCTTCCATTGACTGAAGCATGCCATCCCCAATGTATGATATTAAACGTATAAATATTCCATCAAGGGCTAATGTATTTTACTAGCTTTACAAAATGTTACATGAGGACAGCAGCCTCTGAGTTACCTAGGTTGATCTTACAACTTTTAATACTAGCAGACTTCATTTTGTCTGGAACAGAATAGAAGTAATGCTTAAGGACAACTAAGGGCCCGGAACATTCCAGAGCCAAGGGTTGGTAGTTAACTGGGCAGAGGCTTTTCATAAAATGAAAAGGAATGTCCATGTTTATAGTGAGTAAAAATATAATTTGATAACTGAGCAAATTGCAGGTCTGAGGTAATTAAAGATAAAAAAGTATACAAGATTATTCAGGTGCACACAGTGGATAATCATTTTAGTAATACATATGATGGCATCTCCTGGATTTAGTGCAAGGGCTTGGATCTCAGTGTCTATGATGGCTTCCCAGTCCCTCAGTATCAAGGCCATAATAATACTTGACCTATTGTGCTATATTTATAATGTTTGTCTTCATAAATTTCTCTCCATGTTTATGTAATAGCAAAGCCATCAAGTTAGTGTGTTCTGTAGAGAGTGACTTATTGGCCTGCTTCACATGATCAACCTATGGTTAACAAGCAAGTTGACTTCTGCTTTTGAAAACAGGGTTCCCATTCTTGGGCTGTTGTCATGATGTGGGAACCTTGCATCTGGGTTATTTAGGGTTAAGCAACCACAGTTTTAATGCATGATTTATTGTTGGGTTAAAATTTTGGGTTGTTTAACCCTAAGCAACCCGGAGTGCTGGGCTTCCATGCCACAACAACAACTGAGAAACGGGGTGTTCCTGGGTTGTTTCAGAAAGATGATTGAATTTGGAAGTGGCAAGAGGGTGGGAGGCAGTATGATTGCTCCTGCATGGCCACACCAAATCCTGGGTTATTACCCATTCAATTAGTCTTAAAGGATTGTAAGTGTGGGTTTAACATGCTTGCATTCAAATTTAATTTTAAAATATTGCTTTTTAAAAAATAAATAAAAACACTTATTAGTAGTCCTCATGAATATGGAATTCTCAGTGGCACACAGAGGTTGTGTGCCATTGAGACAAATGATAGAAAGAGTTCCTTGAAGATTATAAGTTGTATAAAATATTCCCAAAGTTACTGGACTCCTGTGTTGAAAATCACTCAGCTAATTTACATGATTATGTTTGCAGGATATTTTTTTTTAAAGTTCATGCAGATATTTTTGCTCAGATACAGGGTGGCAGGCAGTGTGTCGAATGTTCCTTATTAATTTGTTATGAGTAGAAATTGCTGGCATCCATACTGTTGGCCTGTGGCAAATGAAGAAGGACTTTAACTGTGGGGACAAAGAAAAATGTATGACCAAATTGAGAATGAGCCCAAAGTAGTCATGTGGCTTTACTCTGGCTATAGATGTTCAGTAATCTTATCTGTTTCTTCGGTGTCTTGCAGACTCCTCTAGGCATCTGTGGATAATTCCCCACTATTATCATGAAAATGTTTTTTCAAAGTGGAGTTAGAAACTCTGGAGATCACTGTACTTCACATGAGTACTGGCACATTGCACCATTGTGTATCAGTTACGTCAGTAACTTCAAATAAATTTGCCATCTTTGGATCAAGTGTTCAGTTTGTCCTGAAGGGTTGTATGCTAAGCAATTAAATAGAATTTTCCTGCAAAGAGATGTTAGTACTCTTAAAATATGAGGAATTATAGTTTGTAGTTCTCTAAATATTGATATGCAAATTAAATTATTAGCTGTGGATTTAAGTAAGGCTTATCAACTGTCTTTGAAGCATCTTTTTAACAAGACTTTTACTATAATAACTGAATAAAATCAGCTGAGGAACATATTTCAGCTTGAGCTCTAGGGCGGGAGTATTTGCGGTTAAACCACTTGTTAGAAGTATCTTCCAATATTTAAATATGTTACTTATTTAGTCTGATGCCAGTCATTTTACCTACTCTCAGTGAGGGGCAGGGAAGGGAGCTTGTGGAATGGTATTTGTTTTCAGGAGATTAAAACCAGGTCATCTGGCCACCATCCAGATATTTGGCAGCAGTAGGTTCACTGGCTGTTTGCCCTTACTCATTTTAATATAGTGAAACTTCAGAAGGAAAAAACCTGTATCACAGAATTGCACTTCGATGAAAGAATTTTAAGTGCATACTTCATAAACCATTGTCAGTTCTTTTAAATGCTTTGGGTTGTGCTCTTCCAATACTAACTTCTCTGCTAAAACTCCAAGAGCAAGGGCATTCTGGTCAAAGCCATGTTTCAGGTTGAGTGGGGTGCACAAAATAAAACGCAGGCATGTGAAGTCTCTTGACATGCTCTCGTACTGTATATGTATGCACTCCTATAAAAAAAAAATGGTGTAGCTCTTGAACAGGCAGTGATGGGATAGGTGGTAAAAGAAATCTCTGCTCCTTTCCACTAGAGCTGGCAAAAGCAGCTCAAGAAGTCCTCAACAATAGGAGCAGCTTTAGCTGTAGGAGATTTTGGCAGAGGCAAATCTAGGAACTCTGGGGTTCTTTAGAAACTCCAGGCTTTTGTGGCTACATTTCCTCTGGAAAGCCTGATGAGGCCAAGTTGTGCCCTTTAGGAAATCCATCCTACATATTCCTTGGAGAGGGCACTGGAACCAGATCAAGGACCAGGATGGAGCCAGGTGAAAATCGGCTGTAGTCTTGATGGTACATGTGGTTACCCACTACTGACCTACCGTCTCTTTGCTACCTTCTTTATCTTTTTTTTCCTTAGAATAGTTTGGCCTGTTTATAAAGTGGCTATTTAAAAGACTGGGAGTGGGGAGAAACAATGTAGCATGCTAAACACTATGTACTGCATGTTTTTGATGGGCAGTACTATATAGGCCAACTGGACTGTAGTTGCACTGTGAAAATTACTAACCTGGCTTGTTTCCCTCCCTCTTTTTTTGCAGAAGATGCAGACTACAGTGCCTTTGGGACAGATACCATGACAAGGAAGAAAAATGTCTTATCAAATGTCTTGCGTCCAGATAACCATAGAAAAAAGCCACATATTGTCATTAGTATGCCGCAAGACTTTAGACCAGTATCTTCTATTATAGATGTAGACATACTTCCAGAAACTCATCGCAGGGTACGGCTTTATAAATATGGAATTGACAAGCCTTTAGGATTTTATATACGTGATGGTTCTAGTGTCAGAGTAACACCCCATGGGCTAGAGAAAGTACCAGGCATTTTCATATCCAGGCTTGTTCCTGGAGGCCTGGCTCACAGCACAGGCTTATTGGCCGTCAATGATGAAGTTCTTGAAGTGAATGGTATAGAAGTTTCAGGGAAAAGTCTTGACCAGGTTACAGACATGATGATTGCTAACAGCCGTAACTTGATAATTACTGTGAGACCAGCAAACCAGAGAAACAATGTTGTTAGGAACAGCCGGACTTCTGGTAGCTCAGGACAATCTACAGATACCAGTCTTCCAAGTTACACTCCGCATACTGTGCCGGTCTATTACCCTGAAGAAGAGGAAGACAGTGATGAAGATGATATAATTATTGAAGATAATGGTGAGCCTCAACAAATTCCAAAAGCTGCTCCTTCCAGTGAAAGCCTGGAATCACTGACACAAAATGAAACCAATCAAGAATCAATGCAAAACGGCTTCATTTCTTCCAGAGAAGTAAACTTGTATTGTTCCACAGGCAGCATTAACATGGATTATGAAATCCAGGACTCAGACCAAAAGACCTTAGAAGAAGATGGGACAATCATAACATTGTGAAATTATGCTATTTTATTCACACTTCTTGAAGTTAAGAGGCCATAACAAGATTTTTTTTAAATTTGGCTGTTCTTATGCAATGTATACCTCTCAATTACCATATTCCAGTGGCATTTTAGATCTGTAGAATGGAGCTGAGATTCATATCATTTGTTCCATTTTGGTACTTATCTGAGTAACTTGTATTTTTGAAAGATGGACTGGTTCTTGAGTTATGATTTCAAGACAGGACATCATTCCCATGACTGAAAATTGTGCAGATGTATCGTTCCAAATGTCAGTGTACATAACTCATTTGAGACCCAAGAAGGAACACCACAGTTCATGGTACTTGACTTGTGATATGGCTGCATGTGTGACCATTTGTGGAGCATATTTTCACTTAATTGTAGACTTCCTTGCAATTTCATCTTGAAACCATATGAGAACCAGCCCAAAGAGCACCTTGTTTCACCACAGGAATGTTAGTAAAATACACTAACTGCACCTGAACTACAGCCATTTTAGCTCTTCCTGTTCCAATCATGTATTAAAATATGGAATGGTTAATGGTGATGGATTGGTTGATTTCAATTGTTATAAAATTTAATTAAATGATTTATAAAACTAGAAAGGAGAACCCATTGAACATATTGACTCCCTGGAAAGATGAGAGGTATACCTGTTTTACTTTTTTCCTTATTAATCCTTGTCTGTATTGTGATCTACTACTGGGTGCTGGAGGGATAAATCTCCACTGTGGTTTAGATAAACTCATTAAAAAACAATTATGTTCTTTGGTCTTACCAAGCATGGCTGTATGCATTTACCCTAGAATGAGAGAAACTGTGATTTTCAAATGTTATGATACAATCCAGGTCCATTAAAATCAGTGGAATTTTATGTTGATTCCTGTAGCGGTTGCAGGGCCAGCATCCAGACCTGGCATCCTTGCTTGCTGATGCCTTTCCACCCTGCCCCTTTAGTTTTCTGGTCCAGCACTCTGAGCACTGCCAGGTTGCTGGATCTAGCCACTCTTTTAATTTCCCACAATCCTATTGTGGTATTATTATTATTATTATTTAAAAAAGCAGGCTAAATTTAGCTGCCCAGTGTGGCTAGGAGCGCTGTCACCTGAGCCAGGTAAGCCCATCAGGATCCATTGACAGAAGAGGGCCCCCACCAGAGGACACTTTATCTAAGAGACCAAGAAACCTGGAACTAGTCCTGTAGAGTTTTATTGTACCTGTAATGTGAAAGGTTTAAAATATTCTTCCTTTTTTTACCTTAACCGGTTTGCTCATCTAGTACTGCCGCATATGTTTACGGAATGAATTACAATTGGTAGTATTGCTAAATCCAAATGCAACTTCTAATGATATATTTGGCTATTGGGTATTTCATGATGATGATGATGATGATGATGATGATGATGATGATGATGATATGAAGGATCTTCTGTAACAGAAGTTTTCCTTAAATATGACCAATTCCTTTAAGGAACAGTTCCTTAAAGAAGGTAGAACATAAGGCCCTTGAAGCAAATGCAGCCCTCCAGGGGGTCACAATCTGGCCTACCGAGGTTCCCCAGGAGGCCATGCTCCCTTCCCTGGTCCCACATCCTTTCTCAAGCCACTGATCATTTGGTGGCTTCCTGGCCTTTGTGCAGTTTTTCCCCTATTTTAAAAGGTGGAAATACCTCTCTTAAGACTTAGTTACAGGTAGTAAGAGCTTTAAGTTAAAGTTGGCTGGTATTTTGGCCCCTGCCCCCTTTGTCTTCAGCCCTTGTCCACTGCTAGGATGCGGCCACTGAGAGCTTCTGTGAAATGGAATTCAACCCTTGTGCTGAGAGAGGTTCTGTACTCCCAAGTTTATGTTGATAAATGAACCAATCTGAATACTTTGTTTGCCTTGTTTTCCCTTCGACAAAAAGCTTTTAAAAAGCCTTTTTTATTTAGCAAAGGACATCTTTATATTTATCCTTTGCGCATGTGCTCATAGCTTTTACTTCACATAATTATGATTGCGGTACATTCCACTTGGTTACAAGAAGAGAGTGGTTGAACAAATAGATATTACAACCTGGTTGCACACCTTTTCATCATTGGTGAATTATGTTTGGTACTATTATGGATCTAACATGTTAAATTATACTGTAAATGAGATGTAAAATGAACTTTTAACTTGGCATGCTTTAACTTAAGCATGGAAATCAAAACATTACTGAAAGTTGGATGTTAATATATTGTGGAAACATAACAGAGTTAATGTTTAACTCATTAACTCTGATTTTTCTTACTTGTACTGCAATCACATGCACGATAATTTTGGATATATTACACAGCAGTTACAAACTTACAAAATTATTTTATTAAACTGTATTTAAATTTTAGTCCTTAAAATACTAGCCTCAATCAAATAGCTTGTATTATGAGGTGGAGTGTGTTGTTTATAAAATATAGATATATAGATATATGTACACATACCTGTAAAGCAATCTTGGTTTGAAGTAATTTCATTACACCTAATATAATTAAACACTGAGCATTTGATGAAACCAATGAACACTAGAGAAGGAGGATAAGCAAAAGGTTCCATACATTTTGCTATAAAAATGACAGGCTGCACTGCATACAATTGCAAAGTAATGCAGTTGCCATGATGACAGAACTGTAGACAGTTTATCACTACTGTGTTTTTACTAAATCTTCTAAAATCAAGTTGTTGAAACAACATAGTAAATTTTATATATAAAACGGTACTGGGCTTCAGTACAACTTAAACTCTGATGTAGGCTTGCATATACTACCTCTTAAACTTAATGGTTAGCATCTTGTGGGGGAGGTGGGCTGTCTCCTGCTGGAAGAATACATGAAAGCTTGATGTATGTACAACTTTTAACTGTAAAACCCAGAACTGACAGTAAGAACTTAGATTTTATTGAAAGATCTAATGTTCGTTCGGTGTGCGTGTCTGTGTGTCTGTGTATACATACACGTGTGTACATTCTCAATTTTTGACTGAAGCTTACATTAATATGTATGAACAAGTAATTTGAATTGTTTTATCAGATCAAAATTGTTTAGATGTTTGTACTCATTTGCAACAATGAGAAGAATTTCAACTCCCTCTCAGCAGTTTGAAGATAGATTACCCTTTTAAGTGCACCTTATCTGAAAGAGAGCAAAATATGGCTACAATAGTACACTTTTTAGGAACTATTAATAGTTCCAGATGAAGTCAAGCTGAACTGTGAAAACTTTGTTCTTCCACAGCTGTGTTGTTTAGGATTTTGTTGTCATGTACTTTTGTGACTTAAGTATTTTCTAATTAAAATCGTTATGCAACATGATTTTTACATGAACATGTATAATATGGCAAATGTCAGTATTTTTCTTACCACTTTAATGTATGATGTACATTGGTACCACTGAATGAACTTTGATTTTACAAAAATCAAATTGACACTAGTTATATGTTAGTCATATTTTTACAGAGTTGATAATAAAAACTATGACTCTTGCTAATTTTAAACTTGAAAGCCTTAAAGAATGTTTTATTTAAGTTAAAGATTCTCAGTGTTACTTGCTGATTCTCCCCAGGTCAAGATAGAATTGCATTGGAACCATCCCCAATATAGCTAAAGGAAATGTGGTTTGCAGAACTTACTGCACAGAACTTGTCCATTCACAGTAAGGCTGATCACTAGAAAAAGGAAAAGGATCACACACTTTCCTGGAGAATTATGAAGAAGGGACCTCTAGAAAAGAGCTTGGAACCCTAAATTAAAAAGGCCACCATAGTTTCAATGGGAGAAGAAATTATCTATTTATTTATTACATTTATATACCGCCCCATAGCTGAAGCTCTCTGGGTGGTTTACAAAAGTTAAAAACAGTAAACAGTAAAAAAAGTATACACAATTTAAAACCATAAAAAACATTTAAAAAGTATAAAAACAACAGTATCCACTAAAAAACAACAGTTCTGGGGTCCGTTAAAAAACAAACTTAGCATTAAGTGCCTGGGAGAAAAGTCTTGGCCTGGCGCCTGAAAGCTAACAGTGTTGGTGCCAGGCGAGCCTCATCGGGGAGATCATTCCACAGTTGGAGGGCCACCACCGAAAAGGCCCTCTCCCTTGTTGCCATCGTCTGAGCTTTCCTCGGAGTAGGCACTCGGAGGAGAACCTTAGATGTTGAGCGCAGTGTACGGGTAGGTTCATGTCAGGAGAGGTGTTCCATCAGGTATTGCGGTCCCAAGCCATGTAGGGCTTTATAGGTGACCTTGAATTGGGCTCGGAAACGTATAGGCAGCCAATGCAAGCGGGCCAGAATCAGTGTTATATGTTCAAACCTCCTTGTTCCAGTTATCAATCTGGCCGCTGCATTCTGCACAAGCTGCAGTTTCCAAACCATCTTCAAAGGCTGCCCCACGTAGAAGGCATTGCAGTAATCTAATTTGGAGGTTACTAGAGTATGGACAACTGAAGCTAGGTTATCCCTGTCCATATAAGGGTGTAGCTGGGCCACCAACCGGAGTTGGTAGAAAAGCGCTCCGTGCCACAGAGGCCACCTGAGCCTCAAGTGACAGAGATGGTTCTAGGATAACCTCCAAGCTACGAACCTGCTCCTTCAGGGGGAGTGCAACCCTATCCAGAACCGATTGAACACCCCCCATCCAGTCAGAAGAACCACCCACCAGCAGCATTTCAGTCTTGTCTGGATTGAGTTTTAGTTTATTAGCCCTCATCCAGTCCATTGTTGGAGCCAGGCACCAGTTCAGCACATCCACAGCCTCACCTGATGAAGATGAAAAGGAGAAGTAGAGCTGTGTATCATCAGCGTACTGATGACAATGCACTCCAAAATGATGCACTCAGTTTGCACTCCGGATGACCGCACCCAACGGTTTCATGTACATGTTAAACAGCATGGGGGACAAAACTGACCCCTGCAGAATCTCATACTGGAGAGTCCATGGGGCCGAGCAATGTTCCCCAAGCACTACCTTCTGGAGCCGACCTGCTAAGTAGGAGTGGAACCACTGCAATGCAGAATCTCCCACTCTCAACTCAGCCAGACATTCAAGAAGGATACCATTGTTGATGGTATCGAAAGCCACACAGAGATCAAGGAGAATCAACAGAGTCATACTCCCCCTGTCTTTCTCCCGATTTAGGTCATCATACCAAGGCTGTTTCTGTGCCAAATCCAGGCCTGAAACCCGACTGAAATAATCAGATAATCAGTCTCATCCAAGAGTGTCTGGAGCCTATTTGAAATGGAGCCTGTTTCTTACATGCGTATCTCACGTTTGTTCTGTGATAGAGCCTGATAAACGTGGTTCTCACATGGTGTCTGATCCAGACCTAACCAAATACAGACATGCTTAGTTTCAGGAGTAGTTAAAAGTAGGGCTGTGCTCCGCTTCACTTCAGGTCGGAGAAGTGATAGCGAGGTGGCCTGATTCGCCTCTGACAAAGGCAGAGACGGATTGGGTCGGGGGAGCTGTGGATTGAGACCAAGCAGATCAAAACCAAGCAGATCTTTCTCCTTGATCTGGATCTCTGAAAAAAAGGTAAGTGGGGGCTTACCTGGCACTGCCGCAGTCCGTGCGACGACGGTGGTGGAGCCAGGGAGGGCGGCTTACCTGGCTCCATCGTGGTCCGGCAGCGACTTCAACTGAGGCCAAGGATTCAAACCGGAAAACCAGGCCGTGGCTGCGGCCTGGTCTTCCTGTTTGAGTCCTTGGCCTCAGTTGAAGCTGCAGACAGACCACGACAGAGACAGGTAAGTTGTGAGGGGGTAGGGGGGGCCTTATCTGCCTCTGCTGCTGCAGAGCTCCAATTTGGATCTGGAGCTCCGCAGCGGAGTGGACCATAGGTGGATCAATGTGGGGCGGAGCGGACCCAATCCGGAAGTTGCGGATCGGGAACCGGAGCAGATTGGGGAGTCCGTGCATAGCCCTAATTAAAAGCTGTAATACAGAAGTGTAAATTCAATACATTGTGAAACATGGTTAAGTTCCATCATCAATTAATTAGCAATACTGGGTGTGTGTACACTCCTACATAAGGGAGAAATGACTGCAAATGGTAAAATTATGGCACTGATTCACAAATCTAGTTAGACTAGTATTTTCAATCCAATTTAATCTCAAATGTGGGTGAAGACCATTAATGAAAAGGTAGTGGGGGTTCTGCAGTAAGAATAGATAAGTATGCATCCAGTTGTGTAATTTGTCATGTTCTTAGGTGGGGAGGGGAATCTGCTTGTTCCACAGGATTTGAAAACTCAAGCCTCTTTAAGATACATAGGGCTCCATCACACTTACTTCTTCTCTCTGGTTTGTCTCTGCAATTTCTAGCTCTATTTCATTAGTGTGTCAAGCTAATGGCCCCTTTCATGTGGGTTTGTGGTATCGTGCTATACTGCTGAAATCTCCCTTTCACTTGTTTGCTCTTCTACTCCACTCAGACCCTTCTCCTTCCATCTCCAGTTTATTGGTTGTGACATTGTGATGGGTGTGGGCTCCTTCCTTTCCCCCCCTCCTCACTCTGGCTTCGTTGTCTACTAATTTAATGTTTCATCGGCTTGGTTCCATTTCTGTGGGCAATGAGAGTGAGGTTGGAGCAGTAAAAGTCCATTCAACTGACTCAACACAAGTCTGTTGGTTTGACATGGTGCTGGAGGAGAAACTCCCCCTCACTTTTGTCAGCAAACTCTTCCTTCAAAGCACACACACCCCAACAAAGAAAATAGCAAGAGGATGACACTTCACAGGGGCTGAAGGGTGTTTTAATTCCATTTGAGGGAAATAATCCAGACTTTCCCCACTCTAGGAAAAGACGAGAATTGGAGGGAAAGAGGCATGATGTCTGCAGGACAGGAATGATGTCATCTGAGTGCCATGCTGCAAAACTGCAAACCAGGCATGTCGAGAGTGCAATAAAACTGTGTGATGGCGCCCATATGCAATGTTCAGCTGTGCCATCCAGCGTTAAGAGTTTTTCTTTCTTTGATTGCAGTTAGCTCTGGTTCTTGAAGGTATAAATGGGCAGATGACACTGAAGCTTAAGTTAATGACTTGCAGGTTCTGAAACCTAGCCGTATATGGTGTAACAACAGCAACAATGGCTCTTGTTCCTCTCTCTCTCTCTTTTTACCATTGACATGATTGGTGCACATTTAAACCAGCTTTTGCGCTATATGTGCTAGACGGCCCATAGGATGCCATGCAGAAGGGAACCCCAGGCGAGACTCGCATCACAATAGTGGAACAGAGTAGACTGTGCTGTACTACACTAAGCTTGGATAGAAATGATGACATAGCAGCTCAAAAGGTAGCTGCCCTTGGAGATGTATCTGTACTAGTACAATCATGAGTTTAACTGCTGTGGCTTCCCTAAAAGACAGGACCAGACCAAAATTTGCTGTCCTTCCATAATAGCCCAAATCAGCTGCCTGAGGCAACTACCTCAATGTGCCTAATGGTAGGACCAACCCACTGAATCAATCCTGGAAATTATTGTTTGTGTGAAATTTTTTACTAGTGTCACCCACTTCTGTTTATCACCAATTATTGCTATGGTGGATGGCACATTACGCTACTTTTCTGTAAAATGGTCACAAGCTGTACTACATACATTTGATAAAGTGGGCTCCAGTCCGAAAAAGCTTAAGGAATAATAAATCTGTTAGTCTTTCAGGTAGTACAGGACTCTCAGCCACATTTTAAACTAAGCCTCTGTCATTTCAGATACCTACATTGTATGCAGAAGGTTCTCCTTAGTGGCCAGTGTTTGTACGTATATCTATTTGCTTTGCCATGGCTTTCTTCCAACAGGAAGCTGATCAAAGCCAACCCAGTGACCAAATTGAATAGCAAACCTATCTTAGAAAATTCTTAGTATAAATAATGGGGGTGGTATCATATAAGCAGCAAAGTGCACTTCATTATGGTAGGTGTAGAGAGGGCAGTGGATTCTCTGTTGTTGCAATGGGGCATGGGCAAAGAGGAAGTGAGGTCAAGCCTAGTTTTCTTGGGCAAGATTGTACTCAGTCCCTAGTTCTCTTGCTCTGCAGTGATCCTCAGACAAGGGCAGCTGCTGTGTGTAAAGTGCATACAGATGCATGTCCTCCCCACTTGTCAGAAGACGTTGGCCCCTTCCTTCCTCTGGTCTCTTTGTTCCTTATTGTGTCTGATTTGCCTCCTAATTCATTTCCCCCCCTAATTAGTTCCAAATTCTGGGCAGCATCCAGTGGGCCCACTCCACCTCTACTGGTTCTGTTGCACTCATGGGACTCAGTGAGGCCTTTTTGTTTCTAAAAGTAACTCTGGAAACAAGATGAAACACTAATTTCCAGTGTGGGACAGGTCAGTGGAACTCCCTTCTGCAAACTCCACTGACATGCCCTGTTCTGGAAATGAGCATCTCTGCTGGTTTCAAGTTATTTTTAGAACTGGAAAAACCTTGTTGTATAAGCAGTGAGTCCTGCAAGCACGCCCTCTTTTATCGGTTTAGTGTGCTGTTATTGTTAACAATAAGCAAAACAATAAGGGATCCAAAGAGTCCACCATAAAAATTGCAATTAAAAAACAACTATAAAAGATAAAATAAAAAGGCATGCCTTGAACCCCTTTCTAAAAGCATGAAGAGAGCTAGCCAGAAGACAAACCTCTTTTAGGAGGGAGCTCCCCAGAGATGCTAACACAACAGCGAAGACCCTGGCTGCACTGAACTTCAGATGAATTAAAGGCATGGGTCAGAAATAGTTATATAACATAACCACCTGATATTACCAGTGTTACGATGGCAATGTTACCTTGGATGCCTACAACTATATAGAAACTGCTTTCTCTTTCCTTACTAACTAAAGCCTGGAGCAGGTTCTGCATGAATAGTTGCATATACAACTTATGTAACCATGGGCGTGAACTTTGCACCCTGTGCTTATTTTTTCACATGAGAGCAGGCTGGTTTTTCACCTGCACTGCACAATGACGTGATCCTCAGATTTTCTTTTTGCAGTCAAGAAGCTAACTACTGTTTTGCAATTCATGCTGTGTTTACATATGTGCTCTTATTCACAGCTGAAATTCCCAAAGCACTGGAAGAGGAAATATGCAGAAATACCGTGATACTGGAGGGTGGGGTGGGATATGTGAATTGTGTGGGGAAGGGAAGAAGCTGTCATACTGAAACCATTGTGGCACACCTTAACTTCACTGATGAAACCATGAAAGTTTTCACATAGTTGGAATTACTTAGATGTTCTCCTTCCACTGACAAACTAGCTTTCCCCAATACTAATATTGCTGCTGCTGCTTTTTAAATCATGATTTTAGCCGTGTGTTTTGTTTTATATTATCACAGTGATTTCTTGTAGAACATTTTCTTTTTTCTTTTAGTTGAAAAAGGATTGACATCTTAGCAAATTGAACTAAATCTGCTGCTCAGGTGCTAACAAAATGAGATCTTAACCAAATTTGTCAGGTAAGGCTGATTATAACAAGAAATAAACTAGTCGATGTAGCATAGTATAAAACAGGAACAAGAGTAAGTTATTATAAACATTAGAAAAATAGCCAGTACCCTTCAAATTCTGGGCTAGAACATCCCAGATTTCTAGGACATATTTATGAATTAAGACATCTGTTTTCTTGGGGAATAATAGGAGGCTATTCTGTTCACCTGGATAGCCTAGGCTGAGGCACATCCATTTTTTAATATATTCTGCAGAAGTGCCTGCCTTCTGCTACTGCCAATACAAAGAAATCTACTGTAAGTACTAAGTGAAATATGAACTGAGAACCGTGAATTTGGCCTGTAGATTTCTTCCAAGGAATACTAGAACTCTGCACATACACCCTCTTGAAATTCTACATCCTATTTATGAGTGGAGAAATGGTTGGGTGGGGAATAGAAATTTTCCAACAGTTTCTCAGGGGTAGGGCTTACCATCACCATACCAGTGCAGTAGCACAATTTCTTTCTTTGTTCGTCCAAAGGTGTTTAGGGTTTTTTTTGTTTTTTTTTGCGATGTGTGTGTGTGGTGCTGTTGCTGCTACAAGTGTTGGCAACTTGGCTAACATTCCGCATTCTCTAGATAACCCCAGATTTAGCGTTATTCCAGTGGAGAAAATGTAACCGACCCCAAACAAAACAAAAAATGGTGAAGAAAACTATCTTCCAATAATTTCAGTTGAGTTTTAAGACTGTTTTTCTCACAATGCTATGGAAGAAGTTGCTGTTTCTATTTTAACCTCCACCTGTAGTTGCATGCTTGGCTTCCATTCTCTGCCCTGCTTTCACATACATTGACCATTTGTATGTGTAAGCTAGTGCTTAATTTTAAAAAGCAGATTATGGTTCTCAAACATCATGCACTTACCAAGAAGTTCTTATTTCAGCCTAATCTTAGATGAGAAGTTTGCAGTTTCTCTATGGAGAGAGAAACAGCAACCACTCTGACAATAAGCTCCATCCGACGAGCGTTTTATTGCACGCTCACTACTAGGCACTTACGGAGTTTGCTCAGGTTCCTCACATGACGTCATCTGCCTCCCGTGCCCCTTCCACCCCTTCTGGCCTCCCTTGTGGGACAAAAAAACCCCTCATTAAGGCGGATGGGTGTTTTTTTAAACTTGGAATTGCATCTCTCTCCTGCTGTGTGCAGGAGAAGCAGAGCCATTAGAACTGCAGACTCAATGGGCCTCGTGCTCCTTGTGTACTTCCTCTTTTGAAAAGAGGAAGTAACTGAGGAATGAAAGCACTGGCAGAGAAGCGAAGGTAGTGAGCATGTTAACCTCCGGTGTGATGGAGCTCTAAATCTCTGCCTATATCGCTTGTTTTAGACAGGGTCAATGTCAAGAGTAGGCATGGTCGGGCACCTGCCAAGGGCCAAACCCCAGCAAAAGCCCACTGCAGCAGCCCCCGGGACTTGGTCCTCCTCTTCATCCTTGCAACCTGCTTGTTCACCTGCCTCTCGTTCTGGCCCAGACAACGGTAGTGAAGAGGAGGAGGAGCTGTAGATGCCACTGCCTATTTGTCACTGGCCCTCTGCCTGTCCACCAAGCAAGTGGTCGCAATGATGAGAATGCCGATGAGGACCAATAGCAGCTGGTGACAACGGTGATGAGAAGTGGATTCACTGACACAGGAGGCCCATGAGCTGGCACTGGTTCTAGAGCTGGGTTTCTACATTCATTCCAAATATCAACAGAGCTGGGGTGAGTATTGTTTTTGGCACGATGAGAATGTGTTGACACATTTTAGTAAAAACTTTAGAAAGGAAGTGAGAATCCCTCCTTGGATTCTGTTAAACATGCCATTGCTTGCCACTGTTCTATGCATGGCAACCATCCATCCATCTCAGCTCCTTAAAAAAACACAGACTCAAAACACTAGCAGTTTATGAACCAAAATAACCTTAGGCCAATACATACTAAAATGGTGGTGAACGGAAATATTTTTTTCTAAAAACAAAAAAAGTGTTATCTCTACAACACTTGCTCAGAAATATTTTGCTAGTATCTTTTTAGAAAATACATAGTCAGAAAAGTGTGCTAGCATAAATTAAAAGATTGATTTAAATGAATGATTTATAAAATGGTGCTAACCACAAAGGTTATATAAGCTGGTATACAACTACTGGTCTTCTACTGACGGAATGGCCTCCTTCAGCGCAATGAATTTCTCGTCCCTCCTGCAGCACTGATGATTTTTTCTTTGGAGGAGATTTGTTGGGGAGTGCAGGGGAGAGGAGAGGAAGGGAAAATTCCATAGTGTGAGCAGAAGTCCACTCATACAACATTGGATATGACTGACTCACCTGGTTCGCATGTCACAACAACCCATGGTTTAAAACCTGGGCTGTTGTGAATGAAGCCAGAGTGAGTACACTTGTTGGTCTGAGCCACTTGACTGCTCCTGCTGCAGCCAGTTGCCCCTGGATTGTTGTCTGTAATGTGCAGGTTCCAACTTTGGATTGTCCCTCTCCAAACGATCCGCAATACCTGGATCGGATAGCACAGCCATTAACTCAGGTCCCTGAGTTGTTTAGCTCCACCCAGCTTGCACCAGGAGTGATTGAATAGTAAGAAACGGCATACTTGCTCATTTCTACTTTGTTCACAACAACCATAGTTCATACAAACTATGGGTTGTTGTGAGGTAGGAACCAGGTCCATGTGAAAGTGTGGTATGTTCACCTGCCTGTTACACCATTGCCCATGTTAAAACCATGCGTCTAAGGACATGTACACCTATGAAGATTGTGCTTCTTTTCTTCTCAAAGAGTCAGACTTTCTACAGTAAGATAAAAGACAGAGAAAGCACTGGTAAAACACAGGAGCGAGACAAATGGATGATGGCACTGGGTGGACCCTAACGTAAAATGTGAGTGAAGAAGGCATGATGATTCCACACTAAATACTTAGTGTGGAAGCAAGTAAGCAGTTAAAGTGTGAGAACAACATCCCAAATGATTTATTTTGGGCCAGCTGGCAAGCAAAACCAGGGATCCAGACTTCTCACCCTTTGCTTTAACAAAGCTTATTCTCTTCCCTAGAGAAAAATAAATAGGCAGGGTGGAGTAACTCCTACATTCAATTGTCATTTAAGTTGTAATGCCAATTAGGTTGGCCAACTTGCCATTGCCTACAGGGAGCATTAGTGTCTGAGAAAATAATTTATGAAAGCCACAATTACGATTAGAAGGAAGGATAGTGACTGGAGCCAGTAAATCAAAATGTGCCTTTGTGCTATTTTGTATTTGCCGTTTTCCATGTTTGCACTAGTAATTTTGCACTTTAAGCTGTTTTTTTTAAAAAAATGAGGAAAAGAAACGGTATGAAAGGGACCCTTGAGTTGTCTTCAGAAAGGGATGTTACTCCTTACTTCTCCCATTGGGAATCCCTCAGTCTCTTGGGCCTGGCTGACAGCTGTACTGGGCTCAACATGGCACCAGGCTTTCTTTGAGATTTAAACAGCTTCCAGACACCCACAAAAATTTTGACCAACCTTTCTCCAAAGAAGAGATCAGGACTGTAATGAAAAATCTTAAATTAGGTAAGTAACCTAAAATAAATGGCTATACAAGCGAGTTCTATATTAAGTTCTGTGTGGATCTTACGCCCCATCTTAAAACACTTCTGAACAGCATATTAATGGACAAGGAGATTCCAGAAATATGGAGATGAGCCCAACTGATAGTTATCCAAAAACCTAGTAATGACTCTCAGTTCGTAGGCTCCTATTGGCCCATTTTGCTCCTCAATCAAGATGCAGAGCTGTTCACATGCGACTAAATAACTTCATCACTTCACATGTACATGACGACCAAATGAGCTTCATCCCTGAGATGCAGATGACAACCCGTATTCATAGGACACTTAATATCCACCGCAGCATTAAGAAAAAACAACTCGTGACACACCTGTCACTTGATGCCTTCAAGGCATTTGTTTGGAATGGTCCTTTATTCAAGAACTCCTTCAAAGAAATGTTATGGAAGTGCTTTTTGAGCGGAGTTTGGACAACTATATTGGGCTTCAGAAGCGCTAATCCACACAAATGGTCTAGACTCTCCCCTGATGACATTATGCAAAACAACTACATTATCCCCTATCCCCTATCTGTTTGCTGTACCTATAGCCCACATGATCCAAACCCATGGTATGATCAAAGGAGTTCATACCCAAAGTCAAGAACATCTCATAAATTTATTTGCTGATGTCATTTTGTTATTCCTATCAAATTCAGCTGTGGCACTGCCAGCATAAAAAGAAATTCTGGCTAAATGCCAGAACTGCTCAGTTCTGCAAATCAACTATAATAGGTTGATGAAGCTTGTATGAATATCTCCCCTGAACACCCAATGTGCCCTTTGGAGAATGTCTCAAATAACATTGCAGCATTCATGTCTGAGATACCTGTGTGTCTTAATTCCGACAGACCTCAGTCAATTGGTGAATAGGAATTAAAGGTATTAAACAGGAACTCTGATCTTGGAGGAAAATGAAATTATCATTGCTGGGGAGGACAGCCTCTATCCAAATGATGCCCCTGTCCAAACCGCTTTTTGTTGGTTTGTTCCAAATGATTCCTCCACTGCCTTCCAATACCGAATTGAAAAAATGGCAAAAACTATTGGAGATGTTTATTAACAACAAAAGATGGAGAAGAATCACCAGGAGAAAATATATAAACGTCACTTGAAAGGGAGAAGGTCTACTCCTAATCTCAAAGTATATTTATGACATAATCCCATGGACTGTGCCCTCACTGCTCAGAAGCCCCCAATTCTAGGGGCTTCTGGGATTCATGTGCCCTGCTGGGATGAAGCTGGCAAGGAGGGAGGAGCAGCAGAGGCGATCTTTGCTTCCTGCCGTTTGATCTCCTGTGTTTTTGCTGGATGGGCTCTTTAGCCCACCTTTTTAGCCCACCTTTTTAGCCAATCTAGCAAGGGTGCTTCAGAGGGGGAGGACGGAGGCTGGTGGAGGCTCAGAATAATTTGTATCCTGGGGGTTGTCTTGACGTGGGGAAAGCCCCGGGTTGGCTCCGCAGTGGTGCTAGGTCATTTATATGACGCGGCAGCCATTGCAGAACCATTTCAGGGCTTTCTCCTGAAGCTCCAAATTTAAAAAGTCAGGGATTCACCCTGACTGTTACCTTTTGTAGTGAGGTGATGATGGCATCTGCTGTCTGTTGCCTTCCTCCAGTGTTGCCTTGAAGGCATGTCCCAGCCAATTGTGATCCCTGATTGGTCTCTGTTGCTGGACAGGGAGAAGGGTGTGTGCCAGCAAGCTGGATGGCCGGTGGAATGCCTCTGCACTTCTCCAGTGTGGGCAGAAGGACACCCATGCAGGAGAAGCGTGTAAATGTGAAATAAAAAAAGTTTTAAAAAAGCATGGGGAAGAGACAAGAGGGGGGTGGGCAGCTGCGAAGGCCTGGCTGCAGTTGCCCGGGGCAGCCGTCTGGGCAGGGAGGAGGAACCAGAGCTGAGAACTTCTCTCTTCTGCCTCCATTGGTGAGCCTCTGAAGTGCCCCAGCCAACTTGCAAGGGTGAACTGGGCTCCCCCCATCCGGCAAGAGAAATGGCCTGTGTTGGTGGCCTGGTGGGAGTGCTGCGCTGCCTGTGCAGTGACGTGTAGTTCTGCAGCAGGGCACAGGCACAGTGGTGGCTCCAACCCCCATGCTCGCTCCTTAGCATGGGGACAGCCCACAGGAGCACAAGTGTGGGATTTTGGGGGCTCATGGCACCAATGTACCATTGTCAAGACAGCCCCCTGGCCTGTTTGGTCTCCTCCCCTTCCCATCCACCAGAACGCCCCCTTTCCTCTTCCAAGGTCACTTTTCTGATCTTGGAGAAGCAGCTAGAGAGGTTCTTTCCACACCAGCTGCGGGGGGGGGGGGCAGAGAGGGGTCTGGGTTTGGATCTCTGACTCCCCCTTCCAAGGTCAGAGTGCCATCTCCAATCTCAGAGGGGTTTCCTGAACCATCCTATGGTCTCTGGGATGCTCAGCAAGGGATCATAGGGTTACTCTCTCCACTGCTTTTCCGATCTGCCAACTTATTCCCATTATATAGGGTGATAGAGCATTATCACATCAGGGTTATACTGTGCAATCACTGCAAATTGCATCCAAAGGACTCCAAAGTTTTCCGGCTTATAATCTGCTTTGACTGTGAAGTACTCCCATGCATCCTGCTTTAATTGTGCTTTAAAGCCAAAAGACCCGACCTATTTTGCTACCTGTTTAGGAGCGAATCATTTGTTGTTTTCCGAGCGGTCACTGGGGGCGCAGGAGAAGGATTTGATATGTTTAAACAAATGCTTACATCTGTGTAAGTTTTAAAGATAAAGACATCAAAATTGGCACAATAATAGATATTAAGGAGAGCTTTAAGCATACCAAATTTGAAACGGATTGGGTCATCCCTTGATTTTTTATGATTTTTTACATTTCCCCCCTTAAACCCTTTTCCTGGTATGCAAAGGATCTTAGGAGCACTGCCGCCCGGGGTGTGATTCAGCTAACAACAACAACAGCTTTATGCTACAGGGGATAATTCGAGGGAAACAGGTATGTGGGATGAGGGCTACAGGCATCTATGGAGTCCCCTCAGAACATACCAAATTATGAAGCTCTCCCATTCTTGAAGCTCTATTTTATCCAACCAGTCGCCCTCCGTTCATGGTGGCCTTGGGCCAAGTGTTAGCTCTCTGTGGAGGTGTACACATTTTTATATATGTTACACCCCTCCCTTTCTGTTGCATCTCTTTTTAAACAAGTCATATCCTTCAGTTGCGACATTTCAATTAATGGAGTTATCCCACCAAGTTTCAGATATGCCTATATCCAAGTAAGTGTGCATAGGACTGCAGTGTTAATCTTTGTGATTGCTATAGCAATTAGCTACTACATTCATTTGGCTCTTTTTCTTCCTGCTGCTGTTGGGTTGACCTGGAAACCCAGATTGTTAGGAGTTTGATACTTTAGTGGTACTTAGCATTTTTGGTATAGCTACAGAAGAAGAGTAGCTATGCTTCGCTGAACCACATTTGCAGCTCAGGAATACCCACTAGATGGAGCTGCATGAAGTCAACATTCTGATGCAGATTACTGGTTTTGCAGGCATGTTTTTTCTAACCCTAATGGCAACTGAGTTACCAAGTAATAATGGAGTTATCATCTAGATGGTGCAATTTCAAGCAAGCGCGAGAAAGTAATTTCATGTAAGCTGCCTATCCAGGAGGAGAAGAAAAAGAAAAACTGCCCAGCAGTTAAGTGTTTCCAGTCCTTAAGCACAGCTAGCAGATGCTACCTCCCGGCGCCCTCCTTTGGCCTGAAATGTTCACTCAGTTTGAAGACTGCTAATGAACCTGCTGGTAGCAATTTGAGCAATTGAAACTACATTCACCTGTACAGTAAAGCAAACAAGTCCCTCTTCAGTAAAGGCAGAATTTGCTAGAACTTGAACTGCAGCATTTTAAGAACTATTTCCCAGAGCAAACTCTCTCACACCTGTGGTGTTTGAAACCAGCGAGAAGAGAAACAGATACCTTTTAATTTAGCACACAGATATGAAGTTCAAAAAGTCTTGGGTTTACTTTTGATGGGCATCGTGCTGCCTTCGTTATAAGCTATCTCGGCTTTCTAGAATTAGGGGGCTTTCAGACCAGGGTAGGCATCACAGCTCAGTGTGGTCAGGCACCTACTAAGGCCCACTCCTCCAGTAGTCAGCCCACTGACACCGGCTGCTTTTCTGAGCATGCAAGCAGCATCAAGAGCAAGGAGGAGTATGAAGAAAGTAGAGAAGGAGCAGCATTTTCCACTTGCCTTCCACTCTCCCTCTGGGCAGTTGTGTGGATTGGGACCAGAGAGAAAAGGCAAGTAATGGATGTGTCGGTGTCGGGAACAAGGAGGAGGGGGGCACTGAGGCCATCTTACCCAAGCTCTCCCCCAAATCTTAAGCCGGCAGAGTTTCAGATATCATTTTTACTTTGGGGGGAAATAGCAACGTAGGATTTGGTGTTGTAGTAATGCTGGGCTACATAACTTGGGAGTTACCCAGCCAAACGCAGTCCACTAGCCAAGTAGTGTAGTTGCCTAATGTTTGACACAGACCCTCTATATTTGCAGTCCCAGACAGGTAGCAAAACCATGATGTTTTCGCAGTCCCAGGCAGGTAGCAAAAAACCAGGATGTTTAACAGGCATTGTGGTGTCTGTTAAACCTCTGATAAGCTGTCTTTAAGGAATTGGGGACAATTTAGTAATTTAAGCCTTGATCATCTGACACCCACCCACTTATGATTAGATCCCCCTTGTATTTAACTCCTCGCATGGGGACCATATGCAAGCAAGACTTCCATTCGGGCCAGTGAATAGATTGCACCATCCCTTCTCTGCTGGCCTCTTTGGTTTCTGTGCTGACCATGGAGAAAGAAAAGCTCCCATGACTATCACAGAGACACAGTAGACTGGTGGAGTAAGGACAGACTACTCCATCCCTCCTCAAATTGTCGGCTTTGTAGAGGACCATTTTTTCCCTAGCCTGCTAAGAGGCCTGTGTTTCCACGCTGTTAGCAGAGGAGACTGGGGTTTCTAATCTTGTAGCAAGGTAGGAAAAAGAAACTTACTCCAGCCAACAAAAACAAGGCTGACAACTATTACCCAGAGGACCTTTTCTTCTGCCGCTACCAGTTTGTGGAATGTATGTTGAGAGAGATTCGTCAACTTAACAGTCTTCCAGAATTTAAGAAAGCCATAAAGACTTTTCTTCTGGCAGGCCTACCCAGTTGAATTTTAAGATGTCTTTTTTTAATGGTGTGCTGCTTTTAATGATGCACTGGTTTTAAATGTTTGAATTAGTTGTATGTATTTTATGGTGTTTTTATTTGTGTTGCACCCCACCTCTATCCAGAGGGAGAGGCAGGTAACAAATATATTATTATTATTATTATTATTATTATTATTATTATTATTATTATCTGTAGGCTAGTAACTTTTGTGAGCTTTTTATCAAGGCTGGGTTAGGTTATGATTCCCCATTAAAAGAGAAGAAACTTGTCTGCCAGTGAATACGTTAGCAGTGTCAGACTGTAGGCGATTCTCTGATAGGTTATTAGAAAGTTACTTTGTGTATCCATTGCTGGGAAGCAGTTCAGCAACATAATGTGCCAACTTCTGTTAAGCCCCAGGAAAGTAATTACTTAGAAGTAAGCAGTTTAAATCTTATCACATGATGTCTCCCTTGTGATGCCCAATTATATTTCTGATCACCAGTAAGTAATTTGCTGGACCAAGCTATAAGGAAACAACTAGGTTTCCTGCTCCTTGTAGATCATGAGCATGTTGCTGACATGGGTGAACATTGCCAGTCATCTTTGCATTCCAAGAGCATCCAACTAATTAAAATAGAGGGGGAAGTCAGCCCTTTCAGGAAAGGAATTCATATTGCAGAAAATGTATAACTATTACTAAATTGCAAGATAAAAAATGCAGGTAGGTATGTTGGTCCATGGGGTGGGGGGGAACCAAAAGCTACAGTAGCAGACTAACTGACGAAGTGAGCAAGCTTAAGCTAATCAAAACTTTTCTTCAAGTAGGATGAAAACCAAAACACATCAAGAGAAACATGTTGTTGGGCATTACAAATAGCTCAAGTCTTCCGTTAGTAATAACTGAAGATGAAATACAGAAGGTGGTAGGAAACCTACAGCCCTCCAGATGTTGTTGGGCTTCAACTGCCATTAGCTCCAACTAGCATGACATTAGGGATTGTAGTCCAACAACATCTGGAGGGGCACAGAGTCCCCATACCTATATTAAACAGAATTAATCAGTTAGGCCAGTGGTTCCCAAAGTGGGCGGCACCGCCCCCTTGTGGGCGGTGGGATTGCATAGGGGGGCTTTAAGAGGCAAGGGGGTGGCAGGGGGCGCTAAGAGACAAAGGGGCAGTAGGGGGCGCTTGAGGTGGTCTTTTCTGTACCAGGAGTTTTGGTTACAGAAGGAAATTTCTGATCGCTATTCTGAACTATGCAGAGTGGTTCAGAAGCTCCTGGCTGCATTTCCAACATCATATTTGGTGGAATGTGGTTTTAGTGTGGTCTGCCTACTTCTCTTCAAGCAAAGAAATCGACTCCAGTTTACTAAACGTGGTGATTTAAGACTCATGTTAAGTGATTTTAAACCAGACATTGGGAAACTGGTATCACTTCATCAATAGTGAGGTACTCTACCCTAGTTACTAAATGTGATATCTAATATTCTTGCTAAATGACTATCAGACTTTGACTAGATGATATCACTGGATCTAGTTCATCAATTATGTTTAATTGAATAAACTAAAAAAATGTAATTGGATTTTGAATAAATATTCAATTAATTGTTATGGTTTTGAATTTTATTGTTATTATCTTCCTTAGTGGGTCGTTGAAAACCGCTATTCTGAATAATGATTTTTATAGTGTAGGGTAGGGGGGCACTGGGCACGAGTTTGTGGAAACAAGGGGGCGGTTACCTGAAAAAGTTTGGGAACCACTGAGTTAGGCCATTAGTCCATATTTAGATTAAGAAAAAGGAGGGGGGAGACGTAAATTTAGGTTTCACTGAACATTTTTGAGAATATAAAAACCAACAAAGACAAATACAGAGATACTTTTCCTGTGCTAATGCAAGTTATGATTTAGTTGACTCTGGTTTCATTAAAAACAACACCCACTTGATATGATAATATGGTACCATGGTTTCCATTCATTTCCTATGCCGAGACAGTTGCCTATATTTTTTTCCTGATTAATACAAAATGACATGCATTTGCTCATGCTCCTTTTATATGTTGTAGAACTTGTTTTTTCTTTTAAAACTTTTATTAGGTATTGGGCTCCTACTTAGGCTGTTTTATTGTAGACTGTTAGCTTCTCCCTACCCGGTGCCTGTTTACACTTCCCTGTGCGTGTTTGCATTCTCCTTCCCTCTTTATTGTTTACTACAACTTATTAGATTGTAAGCCTATGCGGCAGGGTCTTGCTATTTACTGTGTTATCTGTACAGCACCATGTACATTGATGGTGCTATATAAATAAATAAATAAATAATAATAATAATAATAATAGAATTAGATTTACAATTAGTGAATTCCTTTCTTTTTATAGGAATTCTGATTTAATATTACATATATTCTTATCGTTGCTCACCTTATTTCAAAACAAAATAACATTTCATGACACACACACACACCTGCATTGGGGTGGGTGGGTGTCTGTGCATGGTCTCCAGTGTCCCTTCCTTTTTATATCACTCCAAAAAGGTTCCCAGAGTAGCACATTTATAATAATTTAAACAAGAATCTAAAAAGACACATCACACAAGCAAAAAGGAATTTTTGTCCTCTTCCCAAAAAGGGAAGAGGACAAAATTAATTCTTTCAGCAGGGCAGGTGGACTGGCCCTGGTTTTCCTCTCATCTGATGGTCCCTTCAGGAGTTGAGGGTATGAAGCTGCCTAGTCTTCTCCTCTTGATGATTATCCTAGGGTTGTCAGTCTGGGGGTTTTAACCCACAGGGCTCTATTCCTTTGCCAACTGACAGACAGAAACTCAGCAGATACAGCTTTTCGTTCTTTAGCATTCAGCTGGTGTCACATACTTATTAGAGGAGTCAAAATGCAGCCCTTCCATTCAGCACAATTTTATGCATGCTTATTCAGAGACAACTCCCTTACTCTCAAGTAAGTGGGTATAGGATTGCAGCCTAGGTGTTGGTTGTACGTGTTTGAAGATGGAGTTTTTACACTATGTGCGTTAAAACACCAGCATTGGAAACAGCCTACAAAATACGCAAAAATGATTTGCTGAACCAAAAGATGCCATTTGTATGGACAGCAGAAATTGAAAGAGCAGGAAGCCTTTACCAGATAATTTTGAAGGCTGCCTTTGGAGGTACCAGGTTGTGGGGAAGGCTAAGGGAACATGCATGGGATTCAGCTGTAGTATTATATTGCTATCATCCTCCAAGCGTTAACGCCAGCTGCGCCCCTTCCTAGAGTTAGAAGATCTAAAGACGGTAGTGCACACGCTGGTAACTTCAAGGCTCAACTTCTGCAATGCGCTCTACATAGGGCTGCCTTTGTGCTTAGTCCGGAAACTTTAGGTAGTTCAAAATATGGCAGCCAGGTTGGTCACTGGTACACTTAGGGGTGACCACATTACACCAGTCTTAAAATCTCTTCACTGTCTGCCAATTCGTTTCCGGGCGAAGTATAAAGTGTTGGTTATCACCTTTAAAGCCCTACATGGTTTGCGTCCAGGCTACCTGTGGGATCGCCTTCTCCCGTACAATCCACCCATGCATTCATCCCTCATTCCTTCCTCCGCAGAAAGAGGAAGTAAACAAACTGGAGGTGGCCCTTTCAGTGAGTGGGTTTAATGCGCTGTTTCTCTTGCACACAGCAGGGGGTTGTCTGTATGGCTGTTTACACTGCCGTAAATGCACACTTTAGATTTTTTGGACAGATGACGCAGCCGCAAATGCGAAGCCATCCAGGGGCATACCCTGGAAAATCCATTCCAAAAAAGTTGGGCATTTACCCCGACTTTTTTGACAATGGAGGCAGTTCCGCAGCTGTAAAAAAACAAAAACAAAAAAAAACCACCATAAAAACAGGGGGGACAGGAACAGTGCCGTTCCTCCCCCCCTTTTTTTTAATTCTTTTATGCTCTAAATCTGCAGAGCTCTGCAGAAACAAATATAAATTTGGGATGACTGGGCAACCGCCAATCTGAATATGGGGAGCTCTGCAGATTGGGCCATTCCTCCCTCCCCTCCTTCTTTTTTTTTTATTTTAAAGAAGCACCAGACAACCCCCAATCTGAATATGCAGGGCAGGAAAATTCGCACTTGCCTTCCTTCCCGTGCACATGCCGGGAAGGAAGGCAAATGCGGGTGCAAGGCCCCTCCGTATAGACGGGAGCCAGGAGATAGCGGCAACTTCCGTTTTTAAAAAATAAGTTGGACTTACTGAGGTAGTTTTTTGTGGCACGAAAAAGGCTAGAAGGGGCGGGAGGCGCTGGGGGCGTCAGAGGGCATTGTGAGACGGGCCGAGGAAACCCCTGAGTGGCCAGTAAACAGCGTGCAATAAATACGCTCGCCTGATGGAGCTCTTTAAATGGGCGGCGATGGCGGCAGGGGCGTCGGCGCAGAGCGGAGGCCTCGGCGCTAGGGGGAGCCCCGACCTTGCCAGCGGAGAACAGAGACCCAACCGAGCGCCTCCAACCCTGGCTGTCGGGGCTGAGTAGCAGGGGGTGGATTCCGAGGCTGGTTGGCCGCCGGCTTTTGTGAGGGAGCCGCAGCCGAGCCTCGTCGCGGTCTCCGGGCCCAGGGAACGCGCGAACGGCTGCCATGAGCACTGCGACCGCTGAGGGGGAAGCTGAAGCTGCTGCCGCCGCCGCCTCCAGACTCTCATCGTCGTCCCGCTCTTTATTCCTCTCAGCCGGTGGCTGCACGGTGGGACTTCCCGAAGAGGAGAACGGGGAGCCTCGCATGAGGGCTGCGGCGGAAGAAGAGCAGCAGCAGCAGGAGGAGGAGAGCAAGGCTCGGCTCGCCCTCTGCCTAGTCCCTGAGGCCGGGGAAGAGGTATGGAGGCGGTTGATGGCCGCGGCCTGAGGGTCGTCTGGTGGGGTTGGAAAGCGTTGCTTAGTTACGTCTGGGGAAAAGGAGGGCCCCCGCCAGTGGGGTGTGGGTGTGGGGCTCCTGAGTGTTTGAGGGGCGATGTGTGTGAGAGATGTTTGAAGATGAGCTTTCAAAGCCACGCTTTAGGAGTAACGTGTGTATGTGTAAGCTAGGATTGGGAACTGGGAGGATCCCTGTCTTTTCCCCAGCCCCCCTCCTTCTTGAGGGCGGGTAGCGGGTGAAGGCAGCCTTAGTAGCCTTCGTTCGTGAAACTTCTAATTATTTTTTTAAAAATTGTGCGTTCCCATCTCATTGGCCAAACTTCTAATCAAAGCTGACAATTGAAGAATATATCGATACAATAAAAATGCATCATAGTGCAATATAGCTACATTTAGATCTGTTTCAATCATGATCTTGGTATGGAAGCAGCTTCGTTTACCCTAGTACAGCCTTCTCCAACCTGGCACCCTTTAGATGTTCTGAACTACAATTGCCATCATACACAGCCAGCCTGGCTAATAGACAGGAACTATGGGAGTTGTTACCAAAAACACTTGAATGGTACCAATCTGGGGAAGGCTGCCCTAGTGCAGGGTTGGGCAAAAGGTGTTTGGGACTTCAACTCCCAGAAGCCTTTGCTAGTATGGCTAATAGTCAGGAATGCTGGGAGTTGAAGTCTAAAACATCTGTAGATCCACATTGTGCCCCCACCCCGCCCTAGTGGATGATTTACGGTGGGGAATGGAAGGGGGAAATGTGACTCTCTTGGTTCTCCTGGACCTTTCTCAGCAGTCTTTGATACTATTGACTGCTATCTTTCTGGGTTGCTTGCCTGGGGTTGGCATGGATGGCTTGGTATAAAGCTGGCTCCTTTCTATTCTGTCAGGTACGCTTTAACTTAGATTCTTGCAATGAGCAGGGGGTTGGACTCAGTGGCCTTGTAGGCCCGTTCCAACTCTACTATTCTATTATTCCCTGTCTGGATATACTCAGTCTGTGATACTGGTGAACTTCTGTTTTACCCTGTGGCCTTTGGGTTATGGAGAAACGCAAAGTTCTGTCCTGTCTGTATGTTTTTCAATATCTATAAGAAGCCGCTGGGGAAGTCATCCAGGATTTGAACTATAGTGCCATAAGTATGCTGATGCAAGCTCTCCTGCTGCCTGATGTTCCAGGTTTGGATGTCACGATACAGCCCAGGAACCTATCCTGTGTGTTTCTGGGTTGTTGATTAAAAGCAGAAATGATAAGCACACTACTACCATAACTGCAATTCCTGGGTTAAACAACCCAGGAATTGCCATTATGACATGCGAACTGGACAGCCTGCAGCTTACCTTGCTGTAATTTGTCATTCTAATTCCTTTTTCTTCCAGCCAGGCTCCAAAACCTTGAAGTAAGACTAGCTGGGAGAAAAATGCCTTAAGTAACAGACCCAAGACCTTTGTGAGAGATGTATTACTGTCCAGAATAGTCTGTATATTTCTGATTTAACTGGGAGCTGGAAGTGGCAACAACCAGTGTTCTATCACTTCCTCTTCTGGGCTTATTCTATAGCAGACTCCTGAGAATGAAGCTAGTCTTGTTGATCTGGTCCTTAAGAAATTCCACCAGTCTTCAACGCTTCCATCTCACCATCAGTCTGAATAGTCAATAGTCATTTTCTCAACACCAAAGTGTAACTATACAGTGGACATGTAGAATAGTATCCTATTGTGCATGTGTGTTTGTGAGACCCAGCAATTGCTCAATGGGGCATTTGCAGTTCTAACAATGATCCAAAACAAGGCAGGTCAGCAGAACTCACAGAAAGTAGTTTAGCTGGAATGTATTGGTTCAGAAACAAGCATTTCCAAAAGCCCTGTTATGCAAGTGGGGGTCCCACAAGGACCCAGTGGAGGCGTAGCAGCCCCACTAAGTATTGCCCACTTAACCCCACCTTGTATTAGAAACCTATTAACTGCTATACATGTCTCAATGCTTTCAGTTTCCACAAAGCGCACACCATACAACCTACTGTCTGCAGCCAAACTCGCTCATTTTATGTTTATTTAACACGTTTATCTCCTACTTTCCTACAGGCTTGTTTATAGTCTTGGCAGGAGTGGGCTTCAACATTGTAGATTTTCTGCCCTAGAACAAAGTAATAGACTTCCTCACTTTTCTCTTAATGTCTACTCAGGTTCTTGCTGTCTTGGCCTAGTGGGACAAAGAGCAAACCCTCCCCAGGAGTACCCATCCCCCAGACCAAATCCGGAAGCAGAGTCAATAACAATATCTGGCTCAGGAAGTGCCAATAACAATGCCTCCCATGTGCAGCTGCATTTATTCTATTTTCTTGAACAAGGACTTTTGGCTGAAGGATTTACATCAGGATTTATCCACAAAAGTGAAGTGAAGAGATAGATTGATAAGTTCAAACTGGTATCCAGGAGCTGCTTACTACAGGACAGGTCCAGAAGAGAAAGTGGCAAAATAATACTTATTGTCTACATTCACAGCTAAAGCTACTCCCAATGTGCTGTCAATTAACTACAGTCTATCTTGGACACTTAAACTTCCTTCTCAGAGGCTTTGGATATCAGGATTGCCCTCACTTAACGATGTTCCATTAATTACTAGCAATAGTGGGCCACAAACCCAGATGGTGACTCTGTCCCTATATCCATTCAGGTTATGGTAGTAGAGTAGCTCCAAAAGATGTGCTATCACAGTAACTGTATTGTCTGTTGTGAAAGACTGGTTTACACAACATGATAACCCAAAACATGACAATCCACCTACCTAGATTTCCATTAAATATAAGGAAAAACTTCCTGACAGTAAGATCTATACATTAGTGGAACAGTCTAGCTTCGGAGGTTATGGGTTCTCCATCTCTGGAGATTTTAAAGAAGAGGCTGGATAGCTGCCTCTCATGGATGGATTAATTGGTTTTCCTGCACATTGCAGAGGGTTGGACTAGATGATCCTTGTGGTCCCTTCCAATTCTATGATTCATTTAAAGTTGAATATGGGTTGTCATTGAACCATTGGTTGTGTGATGTGAACTCAACTGCGCTAACAAACCATGTTTGTTAGCATACCTGGGTTCACACAACACAACAACTCATGTTTCAGCAACAACCCACAGTTCAATGAAAACCTACAGTTCAACTGATACTCAACTTTGAGTGTGGGTTGTCTTATTGTGTGAACACAGCCAATGAGTGTATGACTGGGTTCATACAACACGATAACCCATATTCAAGTATTGAGTATTGGTTGAGTGTGGGTAGTTGAAACATGAGTTATCATGTTGTTTGCACTAACCATGGTTTGTTAACCATGAACAACCCTTGGTTCACAACCCAACAACAAACCTTGCATTCTCTTCATGTGTTGTTTGTGGTTAACAAACCATAGTTTGCTAACATGGGTAAGTTCAGACAAAACCCACAATTCAACACCACCACATGGTTCAATGACAGTCCATATTCAATCCTTGAGTGTGGGTTATTATTTTGTGTAAACCCAGTCACTGTGTTGTTGTATCTAGTTGAGTTATGCAGTAGATCTACTGTATCTGTTATATTTCATGACCTTCTTGCCCTCCTGTTTATAATTTGCTTCTCTTTGTATGTGTGTGTGTGTGCAACTGAGGACCACACTTTGTGTGTTTCTGGTCATGTAGAATCTAATCCATGAAAGCATATGCTACAATAAACCTTGTAGTCTTTGAGGTACCACAAGAATCTGCTGTTTTTGAATTGTAACCGTGCTTGATTTTTTATTATTTTATTGTTCATATTGCTGTAGATATATCAGTTGTTTATCACGTAATACATACTTTTCTATAATTATTTTAGTGGACTTAATAACCAATCTTCTCATTAAGTGACCACATGCAGAGGTTTGAAAGGTATGTTTTGAGAGGTGTGTTTTAACGTAGTTTGTCGAATATGACCTCCCAAAGCTGCTAGAAAAAAGATGAATAAATGAACTAGGGGTTCAGTCTTCTCTTTCCTGTTTTTGTTATTTGCAGCATTATTGTTGAACAGGATGTAGGCTTTGTTTGGGCCTATGCTGCCCCCTTAATCATTGCACCTTAAAGAGTCAGTACTATGTAATTATGTGGTACATTTTCTTCTGTTACGTTGGTATATTTTTAATTAATCTTTTTACTTGAATTGACACCGATTGTGAAATACTAAATTGAGTGAGTGATGACAAAAAAAGGTTTTATATAGCAGCTAACATGAAATAGCCTTGTACTGCTTTGCTGTCAACACATCTGGATTTCACCTGCATCATGCCTTATTTTAGGGTGAAGTACAGGTTTACACAATATGATTTAACCTGGCTAGCTTTTGACAAGACCCTTACACTGGGTTTGCCATTGTGGCTTCTCCCCCGCCCCTGCACGTGTGCAGGTTGTTTATTTATTTATTTATTAAATTTCTATACCGCCCCATAGCCGAAACCCTCTGGGCGGGTTACATAATTACCCATGCTGCAGCATGGTTGGCGTGTCGTCTGAAGTTAGCATGCAGCACAGTCATGGGTTGTAGGTGGGGACAAAGCCATCCCCATTGCTGCATGTCTGGTTCAGGTGACATGACAACCTGTGTTATAGCGCAGGTAATTATGTAAAAAATCAGAACGCTCGTGGCATATGCGGACAGAGAGAGAAACCCCTATGGCTTCTTTTATCCCTGTGATTGTGCGAACCTGGGCTTAACCTTGGCTTGGTTTAGACATCTTGCGATTAACTGTAGCAAGGTAAGGTTATTTCACAACAATAAAAAGCTCTTTGTGGCATCAGACTTCGCTTTAATGCAATTGCTACAGTTGTAGGGACAGTTTAGATAATGCAAGAGTCCTGTAGGAATTTGGGAGTCTGCCAAATGAAAAAGATAAAGGTGTGGACATGGCAATCCAGATTCAACTCTCCATTTAGCTATGAAACTAGCCTGCTTTGCACAGTTGCAGGTTGATTAACAACCACCCTGTGCATTTCAGTTGGATTTGCATAGTTGCCCTCACTGACACGGCTTCTCATGCCATCTGAACCTGACAAAGGTGACTTACTGGGGTGGGTAAGAAACCACCCAGAACACATGTGCTGTTCTGACTGGCAAGTACAGTGTGGTTAACAAACCATGTTGGCTTATTAACTACCCTGCGATTATGCAAACTTTGTGGTCTTTGGCAAGTTGCTTCTCAAAACTACCTTACTTTGTGCTCTGATTTCCTTGAAGCAAGGCAAGATACAACAGGTGATGGTAATAAGCTTTCCAGATATTTTTAAATCTTATTTTAACTAATGAGATGCTTAATGTTTCCCCCTTAGTTTACAGATAATGGTTTCCTGTGAACCTGGGACAATTCCAATAAGCTCTGAATGAAATTCTGCATGCTTTCACAAGATGTCCTTTTACCCTGGACTATGTCCAATCTGTGCCTTCCCATATCACAGTCTTCATTCTTTAGAGTTCTTACCATGACAACTTCAGTGGCAAGGGTGAGCAGACTGATCTTGGAATTTGTGCCACTGCTCCTAGACTCTGTTCTTTTGAGTCTAAAAGATAGCGGTCAAATGAATCCTTCAGAGTGTGTATGTGGCTGCTGACTTTCTTTTATGTTCAGTTCAATTCTATATGGACTAAATGAGCTCACAAATGTGCATTAGAACCTTGCTAGGGCCCATACCAGAGGGAGGCGCGAAGGTCAGTGTGGTGTCATAGGCCACATATAGAGATGCTGTACAAAGCCATCCATCTTCTGACAAGTATTGCTTCTCAAATGTTTGTTTTAGTGCTTAAGGACATGATTCTATGCATGTTTAGACAGGAAAAAAGTCCTACAATTCCCAGCATTCCCTAGCCATGCAGATATGTCTGAATGGTTGGATACTGAGGTTGCTTATAGAGGCCTGTAAATCTGCATTTTATAAGCATCAATGTAGTAAATAATATTCTCACGGATAGAAATGTATATGAATTATGTCCATTGGCACAGACATGTGCAAAGTTACTGATTATTGCGTAGTGTACAGTTATATTTTTGCTTACTCCTAAAGCACTATTGTCTGTTTATGAAATGTCACCATTCTATAGTGTTCAAGACACAAAAAGATGAAAAAAGTTAAATTCACCAGGCTTGCACATTGTTTTAACTGTTTTAATTGTTTTTATGGTTTTTAAATTATATACTGGTTTTAACTTGATTAATGGTTTAATTTGTTTTTAGCTGTGTATATTTATTGTTTATATTGTATGGTTTTATCTGTACGCTGCCCTGAGATCCTAGTGATATAGGGCGGGACGCAAATCTTTTAAATAAATAAAAATAAAGTAAAAGGGCATGTTTAGTATAAAATGGCTTAGAACTGGGTTTATGCTGGATTATCTGTGCTGGTGGACATGGAATTCCCCATCACTTCTTTCCCATGGCAATCCCCCAGCTCCCTGAAAAGCTACATAGTTTGCTGAATGGGGTGAACAGTGTGAAGGGAGGGGGATCCCCCAAAATTGACCAGAGGGACCGTCTGCAAGCAGAGCCCTTCTTCTTGGGAAGGTGCTTTCCCCTTACAGAAGGCAGTTCCTGGATCTAATTCAGTATATATACTCTCTTAATGATTAAAGTGGGTTATTTTTTTTAAAAAAATCAGTCCTCATATAGGAAGGATACACACACAAAAAAAACCATATGGTAAAAGTATTGCAATGTGGATCTGCATAAGACTTTTCCCCATAGGAACCAACCTTATTTTATGATTGGACCTCAGTCTGCAGCTGTAAAGCTGTTGGCTTCCTACAGTGGTGAATGATCTTACTCCTTGAATTTTAATATAAAACCCACAAGTGTTTAACATGTTGAGGAAAACTTTACTCTTAACTAAAATAGAAGTTAGAAGAAATTTAAAGTCCATCTTGTTTCCTTTTTATGTTTTTGTTTTGTTGAAATTTTACAATAAAAAATTAACTATATAAAAAAATAGAGACAGCAATCCTATGGCTCTAGACAGTGTCTTGAGGGCCATAGGATTGCTCAGTTTGCTGGCTATGAGGTCAGAGCCTTGGCTCTGTTTTTTTCCATACACATTCCAGAGATCTCTTTCATACAATCTACATTTGGAAGGAACTGAAAGATAAGCTAGTACAGCGCCACCTCCCTTGCTATTCTCCTGCCCTCTGGAGCTAGTCGCAAAGGACTAGTAACATTTCCAAAAGAATGAGTACAAGAGAGGTGGGGTCTGAGCCCCAGTACACAAAAGAACACTTTTGAATCCACAGGTTTCTGTGCTAAGAGAAACCTAATTCACAGAAGGCAAACTATTTCTCTCTCCCCTGCCCGCCCCCCTCACCACCAACTGATCTATTCCCCCACCACCCACCCCATGGCCTGGTTTGCATGATCACAGGGTGGTTAACAAGCCGCAGTGGCTTGTTAACTACCCTGTCCATGCTGAGTGCATGCTGGCTGATTTGCTTAATTACCCTCGCTGGCACGGCTTCTCGTGTTGTCTGAACCCGACAAGGGTGGGTTGTTGGGTTGGTTAACAAACTAGCCAGAATTATTTATTACACTTCTATACCACCCCCATAGCTAGGGCTCTCTGGGCGGTTTACAGAAATTCTAAAATTAAGATAAAAACGAGTATACAAAATTTAAAATTCTAAAACACAACATATACACATAAAGCATTAAAAACTGTTAAAAAACTAAACATGTGGGTGATTAAGATGTGCTGCCATATGCCTGGGCAAAGAGGAAAGTCTTAACCTGGCGCCGGAAAGATAGTAGCGTTGGTGCCAGGCGAGCCTTGTCAGGGAGATCGTTCCATAGTCTGAAGGCCACCTGTTTTAGGGTTATTGGGTGTTTTGTTAAGCACTCCCAACAAGCCGCCTTTACCAAGTTCAGTTGACGCAAGTATCCATGGTGGCAGGGCTTGGATCAGCAACCTAGTGCGTCTCGGCCACAGTGATTGTACATGTGCTCTCTTTTTCACTCTCTCACACACATCCATCCATTCATACACATGCATAAAAGCAACCCACCCATATATCTATTATGCTTACACACACACACACACACACGTCTCTCTCTTCTCCTTATTGTAAGCACACAAAATCTCAGACTCATTCTCTTTCAGGATCCCTCCAAAATCTCCCCTCTCTGGATCATCTCGAAACTATTTCTCCTGTTCCTCACACACAAGCAGCCCACATCATTCAGGCATACAAACACACACAATGTAAACCCTCTGCTGGCTTCTAAATGTTCACTCCCTTTTTGCACTTCCTAACTGCCTGCTGTTCTCTCCAGCCCAAGTTACTAGACAGCAGCAATAAGAGCTCCTTTTTCCCTCGATGGCTGGGTGCACTGCAGCTACCTGCCACATCCATTTCCCAAAGAATGCCTGTGAGCCCCATGTGTGGCCCAGAGGCATTCATGGAAAATGGATGGCAGCGGCTGGCAACTCCTCTTTGAAATTATCCCAGCTGCAAGTAAGAAAATGTGTTAATTTTATTTTGTTAAGTAGGAGTCGGATGCCTTGGCAAGCTCCAAGAAAGGTACTTAGGGCAATAGGCTGTAAATCAAAATAATGCTGCAGTACTAAACACACTCCCTGAGAGTAAGTCCCATTGAACTCAATGGGATTTATTTCTCTTTAGGCGTAAAGTTTTATCAGAGCACTCTAGTTGAATTCATTTCAGATACTTAACATCTTGATTTTTTAAGGTGTTTGGGTAAACAACAACACCCAACATTGTGTAAACAAATGGAGGGCACCAGGTTGGAGAAGGCTCTTATGACAACAGATCCTTCTGATCAACACATTTGGACAAAATGTACTGTTCTATAAAGAACATGCTACAGTTTGAAAGTTCTGTCAACACAATAGAGAGGAAACTTTTGAATTTGCAAGCAACTGAACTCTCCCCCTGCATTTACAACAAGCTATCCTAAGAGTTTTTAGTGCTTTTTTTCCAATTTTACTATAGAATACTTAACAACTTCCTTTGAAATGCCATTCTGAAGTAAATAAAAATAAAGTTAAAAGCTGGGTTCCAATGTGTATTTGTTTCAAATTACACTCAAGAATTCCGTTATTCAAATCCAGTGATTATTGTACATTGGAGAAATGGATTTGGGTTCTTAAATGGCTACCATCATCAAGTAAGTAGTTTCCACTGAGGGAAAATGGATCTATCCATGGACAGTGTGTTGGTACTTTATTGGGACCATTAGAAATACACAAAATTAGGACATCTTATGCTCGAGGGTTGTCATGGAGAGACTAAAATCTTAGGAAGCTATTAGATTTGAAAACAGCAATTTCTTGAACATCTTGAACTTGTATGTGTGTGTTCTTGTATCTCATTGCCAAATAGCAAGTAATTATTTTATTGCTTTGTCGGAATTTAATTTTGGTAACTAAGACGTGCTACAGCTTTATTGGAATACAGTCTGTGTTAATATCTGTTCTTAGAAGGTAGTTGCCTCTCTTTTTCATTGATGTAACTACAATAAATTATCTCTTTTTCTTTTCAGATGAAAGAAGTAGAAGAATGTATAGAAGAGATGTTAATAAGACTGGATGAGTTCTGTGGAATGACTGATATGGTATGTGCTTAGTTCAGTTCCTGAAGACTTTGGAGAAAGTAACTGCTTTCTCTGTGTTAGGCTCTTGTGGAGGCCATCTTGTGAGTGATTTAGAAACCATGCAATTCGGGCAAGGCAGCAGCCAGCCAGCAGTCAGCCGGGGAGAGAGGGAGCGAACTCTCTCTCTCTCTCTAACACACACACACGCACCACACACACACACACTTCCTGAGGCAGCCATCTTGATAACAACCTTTCCTGAAATGGTTTTTATTACAGACAACAGTGATGGCTGAGCCACAAGGTGGCACTATGGTGCACTAATGTTTAAGGGCCTAGACTAGTGCTCTCTGCTTATAAATTTCATGTGCTCCATACATACGCACATCGAGGAACCAGGATCATCTTATGGTTTTCTGTCAGTTGCTGTTTAAGCACTGTAAAAGGTTACTATTAGTCGCCCCCCCAGTTCTGTATGTCCCCCCTCTTGATTTCTAGAGAGGATAAAGTCTAATGACATTAAGTTCACAGCTGTCCAATGGTCATTTTGGGAAAATGTGCTCGCTAGTGGTCCTGTACTTTTCATTTGAGGGGGTTGTCAAGCATATTCTCAGGAGGTTCCATGCTGTCATATCATGATGATTGGATTCTTTCCAGCTAGCGATTTAAGATGTGGGAAGGGTGTTGATAATAGTGCAGTCTTTTGGATACCATAGCTATAAACTCATTTCACCCAACAACATAACAACATGATAATGGCATCCTTCATCACGGCTTTATAAGGCAATATCATTTAAAATATTTAGTTGACATGGAATGCTCTGCACTCCAATTTGGGCCCCTTTTTATTAGGTACTGTACACGTGCAGAGTAAGAAAATTATGGCATGCATCAACCCAGTCTAGGGAGCAATGCTGTAGCAGTCCTTCCTAAAATCAACAAATATGTTTGCAATATGGAATGTATGTTGAAACAGTTAATCTTCTATTTACTGTTAGACTGGCCATTTTGTAGTCATTCAGAGTCTATTATGATTTCCTTGAGACAAACAATCAACATAATGGCTCAGTTCAGACAACGCATTAGTCAATGCAGTGTGAAAACTCCACCCAGTGGTTGAGTTTTTAGGAGGTACTCCTCACACATGTTCTAACTCCACCGTTGTGTGACTGTGGGGCACTGTGGAGTTGAGTAAAACCCATTGCAATGTTTGATTGACAGTTCTCCCACCCTCTCTCCTCCCCTGGTCCTCCTGATGGTATCCCATCAGCCATTGCTGCAAAAAAGCAATCCTGGTGGCTCTCCTAGAGCAGCACTCTCTCCTTTTGCCGCTCTTGCCAGGGAACTCTGTAACCAGTGGGAAAAGTCAACTCAACGCAACAGAAACCTCCACGGAGCCCGCCACACAACATGCAACACAATGGTTATGCAGGAACTCCCCTCTGCACAGCACGAATATTCTTTGTGGAGTGTTTTCCAAAAAAACCTCTACTGTTGAGTGGAGTTTTCCTGTCAGACAACACATTTCTCAACGGTGGTATAAAACCCCCACTGTGGAGTTCTCAAACCACCGTTGAGAAATGTGTTGTCTGGACTGAGCCAATGTTTAGGGCTGCAATCCTCCACCCACTTACCTGGGAGTATGCCCCATTGTAGTTAGTGGGACTTACTTCTGGCTAGGCACGAGTCAGATTGCACTTTAATTCCATTTTTACATAAGCAAAACTGGAAAATCCTGTGACAAAAAACAAAACAAAAATTTCCACAAATGACTAAATTAACATGAATCTATGCTTTTTAACCTGACTTCTTGTTTCCTGTCCTTTAGCACTTTTGCCACTGTTTCCAGTAAAACCAAAAGGGATGGAGACTTATTTTGGGGAGGCGGGGGGGATTTTAATTATTTTACAATGTTTCTATACTGCCTTCAGTTCAAAATTTACAGGGTGCCCAAAAGTAATTATGAAAAACGCTAAAAGCACTAAAAACAATTTACTAAAATCACCAGAACAATCGAAGTAGGAAAAATACATGGGAGATTAAAAGCTGTTGAACCTAAAAACACATAATCCTAGGTGCCAGGCAAGCCTCTGTCGTACCTCTCCCCTAGGGACCCCTTCCCTGAGGCTATGGGTACGTTTGCGGTGTACAAGAGGGGGTTTATCCTTTCACTTCAAACCTTTCCCCTTATACACCTTGAAGCCCAGATCAAGGAAATACTGCTTTTCCGTCCAGAATTTGAACACTGTAAATACCACTGCCACCTTATATTCCCAACAATATACCTTTTATCTCACATTGACTATCTTGAATGATAGATGGCACACTGTATGTTGATGAACAAAATAAATGGTTATTTATTAATAACACTTTAAAACAGTTGATAAGATGTATTTGTGTGTGTTCAATAAAGCACTAAAGTTTTTGTCTCTATTTTTATTATACTTATCCTATGCTTAACTCCTCCCTCAACCTCTAGCCTCATGTGTGATGGTTTTAACTCTTGTGAATCACCCAGAGAGCTTTGGCTATTGGGCAGTATAGAAATACAATAATATATTATTATTATTATTATTATTATTATTATTATTATTAATTTATTTATTTATTTATTTATGTAGCACCATCAATGTACATGGTGCTGTACAGATAACACAGTAAATAGCAAGACCCTGCCGCATAGGCTTACAATCTAATAAAGTTGTAGTAAACAATAAAGAGGGAAGGAGAATGCAAACAGGCACAGGGAAGTGTAAACAGGCACCGGGTAGGGTGAAGCTAACAGTATGGAGTTAGAACAAACTCAATATTTAAAAGCTATAGGGAAAAGAAAAGTTTTTAGCTGAGTTTTAAAAGCTGTGATTGAGTTTGTAGTTCTCAAGTGTTCTGGAAGAGCATTCCAGGCGTAAGGGGCAGCAGAAGAAAAAGGACGAAGCCGAGTAAGGGAAGTGGAGGTCCTGGGGCAGGCGAGAAGCATGGCATCAGAGGAGCGGAGAGCACGAGCGGGGCAATAGTGTGAGATGAGAGAGGAGAGATAGGCAGGAGCTAGACCGTGAAGAGCTTTGAAGGTCAGCAGGAGAAGTTTATATTGGATTCTGGAGTGAATTGGAAGCCAATGAAGAGATTTCAGAAGTGGAGTGACATGGTCAGAGCGGCGGGCCAAGAAGATGATCTTAGCGGCAGAGTGGTGGACAGAGACCAACGGACTGATGTGAGACGAAGGAAGGCCGGAGAGAAGAAGGTTGCAGTAGTCCAACCGAGAGATAACCAGTGCGTGAACGAGAGTCTTGGCAGAAGAGACAGACAAAAATGGTCGAATCCTGGCAATATTATACAGGAAGAAGCGACAGGATTTAGCTACTGCCTCCATATGAGGAGTAAAGGAGAGCGAGGAATCAAATATAAAGCCAAGACTACGAGCTTCCTTGACCGGAGTAAGCGTGACATCGTTGACAGTAAGAGAGAATGAGAGGTGAGGAGAAGGTTTAGGAGGAAAAACAAGCAGTTCAGTTTTTGCCATATTAAGTTTCAAACGACGATGAAGCAGCCAGGCTGAGATATCTGAAAGACATGCCGAGATACGATCGTGAACATATTCCATTTACTCACTCCCCCTCCCAACTTAACTCATTTACTGTATTCACTCTATACAACTGATATTGACAACATTACCATATTATTTGTATATATAAAATTTATTTATTAAAATATTTGTATCCCACTGTATTATCACTGGGATCTCAGGGTGACATACAGGTAAAATCAGAATAATATAATCATAAATGATTTACACAGTTAAAAATGTGTTAAATCATTAACAAAACCAGTAGAAATGTTTAAAAAGCAATAAAACAATTAAATCAATTAAAACTATGTGTAACCATGGAGAATTTAGCCCTTGAAGCCTTTGATGAAAAGCCATGTTTTAACTGCACCGAAATGAAGCCAGTGTCTGTGCCAGTCTGGCCTCCAAGTGGAAGGTATTCCACAAGCGGGGTGCCACAACAGAAAAAGCCCTCTCCCATGGTAATGTATGTCTTGCATTGGTGGGATGCAGAGGAGGGGTCATCCAACGGATCTCAAATCTCGGGCAGGCATATATAGGGAGAGGTCCCAGGCTGTTTATGGCTTTGAATGTCATTGCCAACACCTTGAATTACGACCGGAAGCGTATAGGCAGCCAATACATATATATATCCATACCTGTACAATACATTACGTTGCTGTATATATACAGATATACCAACCTGTAAAATACAAGTAGCTTAAAAATAATGGGCCAAAGGTGTGCTGTGATCTGATTATAGTGCTTGTTTCTGTTTTAAGCTTGGAGCTGTTCAGACAAAGAGTTCATGGCTGTGCAATACTTTGCAAGTTTGAGGGCCACTGAAGGAATAGTCACATTTCTCCCCCCTCCCCCTTTGGATTCTTTATTGAGAGAGTTTCGTTGATACTTTTGCCTACACTGAGTTTTTAAATGGGACATACTTTGTTCTATTGGCATTTTGACTGTTTACACATTTAAAGATCACTTAGGTAGATTCAATAAACTTTCAGATCTCCCTGGAGATTCCCCCTCCCCTCCAATCTCTTTTATAGCAAGTGCTAATATACGGTTTTGTTTGTTTGCTTCATCTTTGCTTTACCCATGAAAACATTTTTCTGTAATTTGAAGGCTGTGAATAATTGTACATAGATTATTGACTTTATCTGACAGCATCGAAGTGCTGTGCTTAGTTTGCTGAATTTGTGCTTTGCAATGCTAAATACTTCTGATAGCAGGTTCCTTCCAGCAGCATATAAAACAATATCTGAGCCTAATAAAATTTCATGTCATCTTTCAGATTCACTTCAATTCTTGCACGTAAAAATAAACCAAGGGATTTATAGCCTTGTTTGTTGTCATCAAGAAATGGAGGCATTGTTTCAATTAGTGAGTCAATAAAACATTCTACACGAATTTGTTTAGCTGCTTTCTGCATCCTGCTCCTCTGGGCAGGTATAGTTGTCACAATTATTTGACACAGTGATTCTTTATGAATATATTTGCATAAATTCATATACGTTTCATCCTGTGATTTATGAGAGTCTTAACTTTAAGCAACATTTTGGCAAGAGAGTGAACTGAAAAAGAATGCTTTTTTTATTATAAAGGAACCTTGTTAAATTTATAAAATGAAATCAGTTGCATTAGACAGATATGACATCATATTTTCTTTTCAAAGCCACACAGTGGAGTAAAGGAGTAAGCATTGACTTCATTTCAGAGCTGTACACTACTATAGGTGAACCTTGGATAAATTATGCAAAACTCTCTCCTCTGCTAGTTTATTAATGAATTTCTCATATTTGTAGATATAAGGGCCTTGATTGGTAGGGACTGAATCACATGGAACTACTACTCAGGATAGGATTGGAATTCTGTTGGTGTACTATCCACCTCACTGCTCAACAGTCTCTTGCCTGAGTTGATGGAGATGTTCTTGGGAATGGTGTTGAATCTCCCAAGGCTGATGGTCTTGGAGGACTTCAACATCCATGCTGGGATTGCCTTGTCTGTAGTGTTGTGGGATTTCATGGCTGCCATGCAACCATACGCCTATTTCAGATAATATCAGGTTGCATTCTGGACCTGGCATTCTGCTTGGGACTAAGTGACAATGATATGTGGGCAGGGGAGGCAGTATTGGCTCTGTTGTCATGGTCAGATCATTATCTTTTCAAGTTGAAACCTCAGGCTACCTATAGCCTCCTTAGGAGTGAGGGTTAGGAGTACTACTACAATTGCTCCAAAACTACCTTGGCTAAATAATAGAACTGAATTAGCTTCTGGTATTCTTTTTTTATTATAAAATCTCAACAAAACAACAAAAACCATAAAGAGGAAAAGAAAAATAATAATAACTACATAGATTTGAATGTATCAGTTTCAGTACATGCATATAAAATAAGTGTGTATATATGAAAATATAGCTTTCTAAGAATTATACATAAACTTTATATTATTATACATAATAATTATACATAAAGGAATTATACATAAAGGAAGCCTAGATACTAATATCCATTCATATGTGATGTCTATATACCACCTGTTCAAATGTTGAAAGCATTGTTAGGCCCTCAGTCCATTGCATTTTAGGAAGTGAGTGTTTGTCTTTCTAATTTTGCAACATCCAATAGTTTTTGCTAAATAAGACGTAACCTAAGATCCAAAGACACTTCTCGTATTCTTAGGAGCTGAAGGCAATGAAATTATTAGAGGGAAGATCATAGAATCATAGAATCATAGAATAGCAGAGTTGGAAGGGGCCTACAAGGCCATCGAGTCCAACCCCCTGCTCAATGCAGGAATCCACCCTAAAGCATCCCTGACAGATGGTTGTCCAGCTGCCTCTTGAATGCCTCTAGTGTGGGAGAGCCCACAACCTCCCTAGGTAGCTGATTCCTAGGGAGGTGGAAGTCTAGCTGTGAGCACAGTACTGAACACAAGTAAGACCCCCATCTTCGCACTTACTCTGTGGGAGTCATGGTGGCAAAGAAATCTTATTTCTGTGTCACCATTGCATCTATGCAATGCCAGCCAGTTACTTCAGGTGGTATAATGCCATCTTCATAAGAATCCAGGAGATCAAATAGTGGAATCTTCAAAAGCATGTTGTGTCAGATTTGTTTTATTTTGTATAAAAAGAAAAACGTTTACATTAGTGCTGACTTGGATGTCATCATTTTAACAAAGTCTGAGTTGGATGTAGCTAGGACACTATCTAGTCTTGCCTTCTCCAACCTGGTGCCTTCCTGATGTTTTGCATTTCAACTCTCTTTGGCTCCAGCCAGCATGGCCAATAGTCAGGAATGCTGAGAGTTGTAGTCCAAAACATCTAGAAGGGTGGTTGGGGAACGCTGTTCTAGTCATAAAATTATTGATACCTTTCAGCTTGTGCAACCTGAGAATGTGCACAAGCTACTTGGAGTTCTAATACCTAGCACTTGTTCTTTGAATCTCTGCTCATTTTAGATAGTAAAAGCTGCCCAGGCAAATTTGATGTCTTGGACTTCAAAGGTAATGAACACCTTATGGAAGCATGTGGTACCTACTGTACTTAAGGAAGCCGCAGTGAGGCCTTTGCTAAAATAACATGATCCTAGATCTGATTAATTGTGACAACTTTTATCCAATTTCTAAACCCTTTTTGGACAAGGTGCTGGAGGTGACCTCAGCTCCAGGTGGTTTTGGATCCATTCCAGGCTACAAGCTTGGTTTTGGCCAGAAATGCCTTTGGTTGCCATGCATCAGGGCTGGATGGGATAAGTGCAACTCTTCTGGACCTCTCACCAGGTTTTGAAACCATCCGTGGTCTCCTTCTGGACTTCCTTTCTGGATTGGGATTAGGAGGCACAGTACTAGACTTTCCTGGGGGTTGATCCCAGAAAATAATGATGGGGGATTTTTGTTCCAACCCATGGCCTTCTATCTTATCCCCCATGCTCTTTAATTGCTACATACAGCCCATGGGAGAAATCATCAAGAGGTTTGGGCTTCATTTTTGCCCATTAGCAGATGACACACAGGTCCACCTCTGCTTTCCACCTATGAACCCCAAGGGGAATATGGAAATCCTAAACAGGTGCTTGGAAGCAGTTTTGGGATGGATGAGGTTGAGAAGCCAAAAATTAATCCAAATGAGATGAAAGTACTGATCTGGATAGGTGTGAAGGTAATCCTGGATGCGGTTGCACTCCCTCATGAAGGACCAGGTTCACAGCTTGGGAATGTTCTTGGATTTGTTGCTATTGGTGGAAACATGTATGGTGTCAGTAGCTTAAGAACACCTTTTACCAGCTTAGGATGGGATGCGAGCTGTGACTCTTTTCTAGAATGGTCAGACCTAGTCAGTTAGTATTTTAACTATTTCTGTAGCTACAGGGTTTTGTTTCTTTTTTCCACTCTGTAGAACCCATGTTAATGAAAAAAACCAAATCTTTCCTGTCACTTGTGGCTCCTTCAAAGTCTGAAATATACATAGTTATCCGAATACCTTGGTATAGCTCTGGTTGAATAGTCACCTTCAAATAAAACTAGATACTTTTTCATGCTTCTAGAACATAAGGAGAGCCCTGCTGGATGAGACCAAAGTCCTATCTAGTCCAGCATTCTATTTCCACAGTGGCCAGTCAGATTCCTGTGGGAAGCCCACGAGCAGGGCATGAACACAATAGCATCCTCCTGCTTGTGTTCCCCAGCAACTGGTATACAGAGGCCTTTGATACTGGATATATAACCATCATGTCTGATAGCAGTTGATAGCTTTATCTTTCATGAATTTGTCTAGAACTTGATGGTCTGATAGAAGTAAAGTAAAAGTACTGACATACTGCTGCTGGCAGGACTATTAATTAGAATCTTGCAATATCCCATTTGTGGAGCATAGCTACATCTCCAAGTCATGATACACAGTGAGAAGGTATTAATATGTACCTTCAAGTTTGGACCAGAGAAGAGATACTATTTATTCAATTAAAATTATATGTGTAGCAAATTCAGTAGCAATTCTTTTCTTTCAGAAATTGTGACAACATATTTTCCAGTGCATTAATCTATTTTAATGTAGTCCTTCAATAGTAATACTTTCTCAGTTGATATTCAATTCAGGGTGCAATACTATTCATATTTAGAGAGTGAAAATGGCCTACGGCTCTCATGTTGGCTGGGGCATGTTAGGAGTTGTAGGACTTTTTTCTATCTAAACATGCATAGCATTGTGCCTTTAATTGGTAAGCTACACATTCTACTCCCTGTAAGGTTAAATTGCACATGGGTTTACAATTGTATGTTCCGATTTCATTGATGTCAGTCTCCTACTTGCACTTTGGTTATCTAGTGCCACCATCAAAAGAGTTAACTATTTCAAAAATTTGGCCAACACTCTATATACTTATTAGAATGGTGGATATTTATTTATTACATGTTAAGACAGAAAAAAGTCCTACAAGTCTCAGCATTCCCCATGCTAACTGGGGAATGCTGGGAGATATAGCACTTTTTTCTGTCTAAACATGCTTGGATTGCACTTTAACCATTTCTTTGTCTTCTTCTCCATACCAGGGACTTGTGCTTTTTCAGCAAGGGGAATGCAAGGAAGGAGATCAAGAAAGGGTTTACTACATAATATTTGTTATACAGGATGCCTGAGTTTTGCAGAGAGCAATATGAATTCTCTGAGAAAGGGGTATTGTGGAGTGATACAGAATATTGCTTGGGGAACAGAGGCCTATGACCACTATCCCCAAGGCCCCAGAATCATTCTTGAGGTGTGAAGAAAATTGCATGCAACAAGATGAGAAAATTTATCTGTTGTTTACCTTGCTTGCAATCAAGCTTTGGCAGATGATACTGCCATCCCAAAAGGCACATTTGCATTTGCTATGTGCCGATTCCACATTAGTACCTTAGTTAATATGATCCTAAAACAAACTTCACTCTGCTGTTTTCTGTCAAGAAAAGAATTTCTGCATCTTGTATCAATTATTCATTTCTGCATTCACAGGAAGATGGTTGCTTTGACCTTGCAGTGGAGTAGGGTTTGCCTTCAGTGTTTTCCAGTTGATTAATATCTTCTTTGTTTTGTCTATATCTGCAAACTGCATTTGTATTAAATGTACTTATGTTGCTTTCCAAATGGCCTTCTTTCCACCACTTTCAGCATTAAGAAGCAACCTTCGCTTGTTTGTCTTTGGCAATTCAGGGTCAGTTTCTAACCCCTACTCTGTTTCCTCCAACCAGTAATTTTTAAATATTTCCAGAAAGGTAGCTGTTAGTCTGTGGCAACGAAAGCAAGTTTTGTAGGATCTTAAAGGCTAATGAATTTGTGATTGGATTAGACCTTATGTCATCATATATTTGTTAGTCTTTAATATACTACAAGACACAGTTTTCTGTAAATATTTTTGAATTCCCACTAACTCAACTACCTGAGTTAGCGGGATGCAAAATGGAGACGATGATAACTTTCTTTGGTTCAGCTTACATTGGTATAAAGAATATGGTATTGTGTTTCTAAATATTGGGTGAAAGTTGTTCTGTCATTTAATGGGAGAGTTTTCTAATACATATTTTTCCCTCTTGTATTTGCAGATTAGAAGTGATACATCCCAACTTTTGGATGAAGCAATTCCACTAATTAAAGCCAAGGTGATAGAAATGAGCAGCATCTATACAAAAGTGGATAAATTAGAGGTTTGTTACTTACATCAAGTAATGTTTGTTCAAACAGTTGTGCATTTGAAAGAACTTCTGATGTGAAAATGCTTTTTAAAAAAAACTTTCTGAAGTGCTGGTCCTTAGGAATTTAAAATAGCAATGTCCATGAATGGGATGGTATATATCTTCCACTTTATGCTATCTTTCTTTTTATGATGCTAAAGCCCAGTTTGGTTAATTTCTGTATTAAATGTGCATGTTTGTTAAAGCATTTGGGTACTTTCTAGTCTGGAAAAAGTAGTTGGATACTATCTGAAAGACTGAGAGGTAGGAAAGATGATGGATAGATCTGCTGCCAAAATCCACCAACAGCTGGTTTCAAGCAATTTATTGCAATTTTGAAAACAGAAAACTGCTTCAGAATTTCTGGTGGCAATGTTAAACATGCTTTAATGATTATGATATGTTTTACTGTCAGCTTATATGTTCTTGGTGTAATTTTTCATTCTAATTTTTAAAAAACATTTTGCGGTTGGGAGGCACTCATTTTCATACTGAAAAAAAATTCTGTGACCACTCAATTTAGAAATAAAATAAAGAAGTTGCAAATCCTACACAGCTGTGTAGTATAATGCTGTTACAATTAGTATATTCAGCAACTTTGCCCACTTAACAAGGCTTGCAATTTAATGACTCTCCTGATTCCCTTTGGCAAGTAAACCTGCATTCAGTCAGCCAAGTTCAAACCTGAAAGACCTACTGGTTGATTAAGGGTAGAAAGGATGCAAGTCAGTGCAGTGCACAGCTCCATAATTTATTTACACAGGATTGTGACCTAGTGGTCATGTGTGGCCTCCCTTAAAAAAAGAAAGCTTATAGCTCATAGGACAAACATTAGTGCTAGACCTCAGAAAACCAGTGTAGCACTAATAATAATAATAATAATAATAATAATAATAATAATAATAATAATTTGTTTCTTACCCGCCTCTCCAATTGGATCAAGGCGGGGAACAACAACAGGCATAAATACGCAAAATACTGATTAAAAACATGGCATACACTGTTTAAAAACATACTAAAAATATCCTAAAATTCTACTGGATAGGCCTGCCGGAAGAAATCAGTCTTGATAGCTTTCTTGAATGCTAAAAGACTGTCAGGCTGATGAGTCTTCTCCAGCAGGCTATTCCACAGTCTGGGAGCAGCAGAAGAGAAGGTCCTCCGGGTAACAGTTGTTAATCTAGTTCTTGCTAGCCGAAGTAGATTCTTCTCAGAGGACCTGATTGTGCGGGGCGGATTGTATGGGAGAAGGCGATCCTAAGGTAGCCTGGACCCAAACCACGTAGGGTTTTAAAGGTGATAACCAACACTTTATACTTCGCCCAGAAACTACTTGGCAGCCAGTGAAGAGATTTTAGGACTGGTGGCTGCACATCATGGATTCTTCCCTTTGTTCTGTTTGGACTAGCCACAATCAGAAGCGGGGAGGGTTGGTATAGCCTCTGTCTACTTTGCATGTTTTATGTGTTGGTTTGGTGTGGTCATTGCTCACAAAAAGCACTGTGGTTGTTGGAGAAAACAGCAACCCAGGAGTGATTTTCTTAAAACTAGGGTGTTGAGCCAGGGCGCAATCTCATTAACTTTTTCAACATTTCTAGGCATTTGTGAAAATGGCTGGACGCCATGTGTCTTTCCTAGAAGAGCAAGTGCTCCAAGCAGAGAAGGCTCATGCCATCTTCCCCAACACTGTCCAGAAGCTGCTTGGGTCATTAGCTATCCCTTCATTTAAAAAAGTAAGTGTGGAAGTTCTTTGATGCCTGGGAAAGAGATGTGTCAAAGATACCCTTCTCTTTGTCACTCAGTTCATTTATTATTTATTTACTTACTACATATTTGTTACATATTTCTACTGCCCAACAGCCAAACCTCTCTGGGCAGTTTACAACTAAAACTATAAAATCCATATTAAAACTTTAAAATCACATAAAACCAGAATAAATTACAGTCCAGGGAAGGCTTGTTTTAAAAGATACGTTTTTAGGAGGCATTTAAAAGTCATTACATTTTCCGCCTCCCGAACTGCACGAGGGAGGGTTTTCCAGAGGGTGGGTAAACAGTATTGCTACTTACTACTAATACATTATTGTGGAATGCAGCTGCCCTTAAAAGAGAGGGTTTCTTTCATTCAAAGAGGGCTACTTTGGGGGGTAGAAGGCTACTTTGAAAGACGTGGTAGCTATAGTCAGAGTTGCATTTTGAGGCTCTACATTTTGACAATTACTGCTCACTGCCTACATGAGCACATCCTACACATCTGTATGTGAAATACAGGAAAAAATACCTCTTTTATTCTTCATACCACTGCTAGAATTCAGGTTTACAGCAGTTCCTGAACAGGAACCTTGGGATGCTGCCTCCATTTTGAATGCAAAAGGATGTCTAAAATGTATGAAGGGTTAACATTCACATCACATGGTCTTGTGTGCACACCCTATATTGAATCCCATCCTGTTCCTTAATCACTAGATAAATCTCTTTTATTATAAGCATTAAAGAGGGAATCCAGGAGACTATTAATTACTTTATTAAGACATTTATATCCCATCTTTCATCAAAAGAAATCCCTCAGAGCAGCTTACAAAGCAGATAAAACATAAAATACCATTAGAAATCAACAACAGAATCAACCAGTTTCAATAAATCCATCAGATAAGCAGAGCATTAGATAAAAATAGGAGACTCTGAAATAGTTTTAAAAGCACAGGAGAACACAACAGATTTCTCTTGGCTCCCCAAAGATAGCAACGAAGTCATGAAGTGAACACGTCTAGGGGCAAGTTTTGTAATTGGATGCCATCACAGAAAAGGCCTTTTCTTTGGTAGTTATCTGCCTTACATCTGAAGGCTACCTTATGCCATAATCTGCTTCATGTCTGAAGGCTAGGGCACTCAGAGAAGAGACTCAGAAGATGATCTCACTTGTAAGGCAAGTTCATACGGGAGGATGAGGTCTTTAAATAGTGCGGTTCAAGCTGTTTAGGCCTTTAAAGATCAAAATCAGGAGTTTGACTTGTGCTTGAAAATCGGAAGCCTAGTGGACTGTTTAGCATTGGACTAAAATGACCACAGTAATAAGTGCTGGATAAAAGGTTGGCTGCCAAACCAGTTCAAGTACAAACACTTTTCAGAGACTGCTGTATGTATAATGTGTTGCAGTAATATAGCCTGGATTTTACCAGGGCATGGGTAGCTATTGCAAGGTCATCTCTGTGGCCAGGTGGATTTGTAATTAAGTGATGTCTGTGGGTGAATATGATCTTGCTTCATTCTCTGCTACTGTCTTATTTTTATTGTTGCACTGCTAAAAGCTCTACTAATTTCTTTAAGAAGGCACCTTCTGGATAGATCTTTTGCAACAGTTACAAATGGGAGGTATTTTCCTACAAATTAGTTTGAAAGATTTGTAGAAAGATAACATTTGGAAGTTTTTCTTCACCTTGAACTTTAAAGCAATTTGTCTGCCAAGCAAAATATTTCCGTGAGTATTAAAATCCTGTTTAGTTTTCCAGAGTGCCAACATAGAGATTAATGTAATATCACTGCTACTGCAGGAACACTTAAAATTGTCCTGTAGTTACAGTTATGTTGCTCGGGGCACATTCAGGCATCAAATCAACATATTCTTTGTACAGCACCTAACACTGGAAATGTAGAAAGAAAGCAAAGTTGGGTCTCTTTTACATATAGTGATTTTTCTGTGGCCGTTTTCACATGGTTAAAATTGGTTTTCACTTACATAGGGCTGTAATGCATATAGAAAATCTGTATTGTCTCTATTTCGCATTTTCCCACATTAATAACATTCACACACGGTATGAATAGCAGGAGAGAATCTCAAAGGTATTTTTTATTGTCCTATGTGAAAACAACTTTGGACAAATCACACACGACTGTATATCTCTTCCCCATTTCTCACATCTCTTAATTATTCAGTACTTGAAGACAGTCAGTTTGACTGCATCCTTTGAAACCTTTCTTTTACTTGCCATTCAATGATGAGTTAATCTGTGTGGTTAAGATTCATCACACCTGCAAGTTATCACTTGATTCATGAATGGTGAAATTTCATGTGTGAACTGGCTCAAAGTTATCACTGCATGATGCCTGCCAACAGCAAGCAGTCCATGGGGCAAACCCTAGCCTATGTTTATTGCTGGCTCTGGCATGAATATTCTGAGATAGGCATGTGAGATGGAATCAGTGCCATCCTCCTTCAGAAATACTGCCAGAATGTGCTGTCACAGGTATGTATAGTTTTCTTTTAGTGGTTCTCAAAGTGTGGTCAAAAATCTAATCGAATTCTACTTTTCTTTCTGTTTAGGGAACTGTGGATTTGGGGAATGATGCCTGCATATGTCCACGTGTACATTCAGGCCTAATTTCCCCCATCGTGCCCTATATGGCTTACCTTACAGTAGTGTAAGGATTATTGAGATAATGTGTGAAGTGCTCTGAACTTCACACATTATTCCTAAAGTTAAGTGCTTTGAATACTTGAATTGTACTATGTAAATGCTTATTATTAATCAGCAGAGAGAGGACATACAGTTGGGTGCAGTGTTGGACACAATTTACATTTTCATTCTGCACTTCCTATAAGAAGCTCAAAACAGAGTAAAAAGGTTTCTCTTGCCGTTTAATCCTCACAGCAACCCTGTGAGGTAGTTCAGGCTGAAGGAGCATTACTGCCCAAGGCCACCCAGTGAGCTCTATGACAAGGGGGCTGCCTATACCGTGTGGGTTGCCGCAGCCTTAAGCAAAACCTGTTGCTTTCTCTGCAGCGGGGTGGCGGCAGCTAATCCCGGCACAGAGTTTGAGCACGGGGTTTCCAGCAGCTATTGGCACGCTGGGCACGTCCCCTGCCCTCTGCCTGAGCAGATGGCTACCAATCAGGAGTCGCCATCCATCCGGAATGCCTCCGCCACAACTCTGGAGTGAGGATAGATGGCAGATGCACTGTATTCACCTCATTCTGGGCAAAAAGTCAGGGTAAGTCCCTAACTTCTTCAAGCTGCAGCTTTGGGAAAAAGCCCTGTGATGGCTGCGAGGTGGCTCCTATGTTGTATAACCGATGCAGCACCACTGTGCAGGATTTGAACTCTGTTCTCCTTAGTCCTAGTTTGATACTCACTACACTACATTGGTTACACTGCACTAGAGATGGTTAAAGGCCACCTAAGCAGTAATGGCTAGAAGAAAAACTGACTCAATTCAAGTTTGGTTTATTTTGCAACTTAGTTTTAAAACTTGTTTTGCCACTATAATGAACTAGAACTTGAATGAGTAAAATATATTGCTAAAGCTATCAGATCTTAAAAAGAACTGTATTTCTAACATAGCTTTACCTAACTCCTTGTCCTTGTATATTCATACCAATGCATTCACACATGCCCAACCCTGCCACATGCACAGCTCCTCCTACCCAGCATTGGAAAAGCTAAGCATGGCTATACAACAACATGTCCTCTTTCAGAGCAGAGCACTGCCTGCCATCTGGACTTGTGCTTGAAAGCAGAAAAAAGGTTGGGAGGGGCTCTTGTCTGCCTGCAAGCTATACCAGCACGGCCAAGAGAGCTGAGTCCAGGCTGTTTTGTTGTGTAGGAGGGGTTTCGTTACTTGCAGGCAGATTATGCCGTATGCTGCTAGAAGGGTGGAGTTTTGTTTGCTGCTGGAGGAAGAAGCACGAGCGTCCCACCAAGCAGCAAGACTCAGCTGGCTCTCTTGCAGCACACTTAAAGGTGCCCATTTGCAAACGGCATTAGTCCATATATAGATCAAAGTTTGAAAATCACTGGTGTAGGATGTATTTGGTAATATCTGCAGTCCTGTAGCAATGTCATCTTCTTTACTTTTCTTCCCTTCTTGCTGTCTATGTTTTAACTTGTCCATTAAGTTTGTAATAGTCGATAGGTCTTCCTATAGTACTTTATAGTATACACTTCATAGACAACTGTGTGAACAATATTACCCTTGATGCTCATGGCAAAATAATCAACTGATGGAAATAACTGATAGGTAATAAATTGATAAATCCATGGAAGTACAGAGTTCAACTTGTGACATACTAAGCCAGAGGGCAAGCTTCGTCCAATAATATTTGTAAGATTTGCAAAAGAAAGCTTTTCTCCCTGTCCATGAGAGGGAAGCTGACTCTGCAGTTGGTTCCAAATATCTTTAATAGAGAGGGTTCTTCCAACATTTTGCACTTGTAATTCTACTACATGTCGGTGGTGGGAATTCAAAATGTCAGCACAGTTCCTTAGCTACCTGGCAGGGCTAGGGTGGATGGGTGGAGAGACTCCGTCAGCAGTCAAGCTATAGATTAGGATTAAATTTCAATAAGAAGCTCAAAATTCAATGCTCTCTGCCTGCTTAGTATCCTTAGTTCTCACATATAAAGGGCTTCCCCCCACTAACAGAGTGTAGTACTTCTTGCCTCATCCTCCTATGTATGTTTTTCCTAGACCTTTATTTTTTTTGGCCCTTCTTCCCAAAGTTGCCTGTATCTCAACTTCCTGCCTACTGTGTTCCATTTGTTTTAGTCCCCCCTTCTCTCCCCAGTGCCCTGGTAGTCCTTTCCCTGGCACCTTCCAGCCAATAGCATAACACCTGTCCTATCCTTTGAATGTGTGTGGCTTTCCCATAGCAAAATCAAATTCCAGCTTCAACACTCACTGGGTGCATTTGTATTCATTGTTTGTATTTATTCCTTATTTTTGTATCACTTTAAATAAAAATAAAATTTGGAGAAAAAAGTCAACTATGTGTTAATAGTCAACTCCACAGTTGACTATTTAGGGAGTACTCCCCACACAACATGATAATAATTGACTGCGAGTTGACTATTAACACATGGTTGACTATTGTAGCTGATCCCCACCCCCATCCCCTCTCTGCCTCCCACTGAATGGTGGTGCTGGTTCCCCTTAGAATTCCCCGTCGTGCCGGGTCCCTCCACTGCCTCTACCTGGGGGCATGCCTGCTCCGTTGCACAGACATGCTTCCCAGGATGTCCCTGGGTGGGGCGGGGCACCGTGATTGGCGGCTTCCCTCTCTGAGCCATTCTCCCAAACCCGTGCAAAGGATTTCTCAAATAAAGCTATAGGAGAGATGCTTGCAGTCGCTCCACTTTGCACTTGCAAAGCAGGGAGGCTGCAAGCATCTCCCCCATAGCTCTACCTGTCAAGGTTTTCAGGGGTGGACGGGGGGAAAGATCTGTCCTGTAGCTTGAAACATCATGCTAGACTGTTTGTGAACATTCCAGGCAGCATAGAAATCCTTGGCAGTGGCTGGCTAGGGTGGGATAGGCCCTTCCACTCACAGAACAAAGCACTGCCAGTCTGTAACATACATACGGCAGAAGCCTGGCTATCTCTGAAATCTCTACTCACTGTAAAAGGGACATATTCCTAAGTGACAGGTAAGTTTAGCCTGTTGCAGCAACAACAACAGAGTCTTTTGATACCTTAAAGATCAACATATTTATTGTGGCACAAGTTTCCATAGGTTAGGACCCATGTTGTTGGATTCATGATTACTGCATCTTGATTTGTGTTTCCCTCGTCATCTCTGTAGACACCTTAGGAGCACACATATTTCATAAAGAATTGCTTTTTTTAGGCCAACAGTTTTATTGGTGGTGTTTGATGTTTTTATGCATTTTACTGTTTTATCATTATGGTTTTACTGTATGGGATTTTATTATTGTAAGCTGCCATGGGAGGGTCCCAATTTCCTGAAAGGTGGCCTAGAAATAATTTTTATTTATTTAAATAAATCTATGCCTAAAATGAGAGAACTACGAGTTGCTTTTAAAGCAAAGAACTGACTGTCATGGTTGGCTTTAGAAAACCCACCTACTCAGAAAACCAGAGCACATATTCTGATTATCGTCTTCAAGGATGTAATAAATGATTTATAAAGAAAACCTAGGAGAAGTAGAATCTTAAATTTCTGGGTTGTTTAAGTGTGTGTGATTCTTTTATTAAAACCCAGCTGATTTGATTAATAATCAAGACTGAACTACAACAAAAACATAGGAAGAAATAGGAAGGCTAAAATGGCCACAACAGGAAGGATAAAATGGCCACTGGTAACTTCCCATCTGGATTACTGCAGTGTGCTCTACATTGGTCTCCCCTTTAGGACAACATAGAAGCTGCAGCTAATGCAGATTGCTGTTGGGAATATCATACAGAAACCATATAACACGGTATTAGAGGAACTGTACTAGCTGCCAGTATGCCTTCAGCCTGAATTCAAGGTGATAGTGATGACATTTAAAGCCCTAAATAGCATTAAGCCATAATACGTGCCTCTCCCTGTATATACTTGTCTGAGTATTAAGATCTGCCGAAGAGGCATTCTTCTGCGTCCCACTGTTGGAAGCTGTATGTTATGTGGTGATGCAAGATATGTCCTTCTCAGTTGTGGCACTCAGGTTATAGAATGCCCTTCCCCCAGAAACCCAACTGGGGCCAACGCTGGCTTCATTTTGATGCCAAGCTAAGACCTGGTTAGTCATCCAAGTTTTTGTGTCTTAGTGACCAAAGCTTAGATTTGCCTCACAATTGCTGATTTTATATTGGATTTGGCAGCGGGGTTCTACTGCTGTTGTGGGTTTTATAATTTTATGTTAAATTGGTTTTATTGATTGTATCCATCTCTGAGACCTTTTGATATAGGTGGTTACAAATATGTTAATAATAAAGGAACAAATAGCTTTTCAAAAATTATTTTAATACAGTTGCTCTTTTTAGCATAACACCAATTAAAATGTTGTGACTAACAGTGCTTTGCCAGTAAGTCAGTATCTCTTAATCTCCCTTTTCCCAACAGTCTTATGTAGAATTGTTACAACTTGTCATAAACATCCTTAAATTCTATAATTGATGTTGTCCATCAATGCCAAGGAAAGTGTGTGGGGGGAACAAACCCAGAAGGGTGAGTGAGGGAAGAATGCCTTCAGTGTTTGTTGTCAATCACAGCTTTATAGGAAGGCACAACTTGTTCAGCAACACTTTTAGAATCAATCTAAATATCTGATGTGTATCTCCTTGGCTAGAATGTGCTCGGGTTCCCCTTCACCTCTGCTTCTCACAGAATATGTAACAGAATCTTGAAAGTTTGTACAAGTCTTTCTGGACTTTGAAACATGGTGTATAGTTCTTGCCCTCCCCTATAACAATTTCATGATTGCGTAGTCCAAACACCAACAACATATTTTCTCTGCCAAATAGCCTTATAACTGTCTTATTGAATTTTCTCCATCGCCACAGTGCTAAATATTGTGACAGCAAAAAGTAGGCAAATCTCTTGAAAGCTCATTGTAAACATTGGAGTGCATTCTGCAATGCAAAGAGCTTCCCCTTGAGTCCCCAGCCACTGTTAGAGAAAGTAGCTTGGATCTATTTGAGGGGTGTTGTGGGGAGCTATGGGTTGTATCAGTGGGCCTACTCTAAGAAGGACTAACATTGGCTGCAACCCTATTTATTGAGAGAGCACGAAGCATAGGGGGTTGCTCATGATACCTTTCTCACGTGCAAAATGAGAAGTAGGAGTGAACATTGTTGCCACAGTCTGGAAGGAAAAGCAGAGCATGGGGAAGAGAGGAAAAGAGGATGGGCTTGTGGAGTGCAGTAGTGTGGACAAAGTCTAGAAGTTGCTGCATGCACAAACCTATTTGGAAAATCATGTTATGTTTTTCTTCTAAAATGGAGTAGCAAGTATGCAAGCAGTGTGATGCTATTTAGAGGGGGGGGGGAATAATCACAAGGTTTTGATGGCTTTTAAGTGTGTTTGCAGATAGGTAGTAAGGTTTACACATTAATAATAGAAGGTGCTCCTGTCTCACTGTTGATATCCCACAAAAGTTTCTGGGTAAATATTTTAGGATGCCGTGTAGGCTGTATGGTGAGTTACAACGTAAGTGCTTTGTCAATAAGGCATATTTTGCACTGGTTGAGAATGGATACTATGACATGATACATCATGACACTGCAGTGTGATTTCAATGTATGCCTTTTCTGGGTCTTTACCATGTTGTTCCATTTCACTTTGGCGCGTCCAGCACTTCACCCTCCTTTCATTCTCAAAATGCAGCAGTTTATAGTTGCTTATCTGTTCATAATTTGTATTTTCATTTTTGAGAGCTCTGATCATAATAAGTAGAATCTTTGATATTGTTCCTATTTCAGTGAAGGAAGAATTGTACATCGGAACAAAATCTGTGATGTCAGGTTCTGAACTATGTATTTTGGCTGGGTTTCTCCAGCTGGTAACAGCACATTTTTTCTTTAATCAGATAACATATTATGCACGTAATGGCCCTGTTCAGAACACACCTTAAACCACCGCTTTAACCACGGTGAATAAAGCCAATATATGTGTTGTTTGGTTTGTCAACTTTAGTTTGGAGTTGTGCTTAGGTCAATACGGGTCTGTGATGACCATTTGGAATTAGTGACCTATTTTCCTGGTTCGTTTTTAAAAATTAAACAGACACTGGTTTCAGTAAGTAATTGTGGTTATAGTGTGGTTGGAATAATCCCCTTGATGGCCTCCTAATATTGTTTTTTGATGCAGCTGGACTGTCTATAATTTTCCAGGTTAAAAGGTAGCAACCTTACAGCTGCGTAGATAGGTATGGATCACCTGAGCCTATGCTTAGCTTTGTTCCTCGTTGGCATTATCACTGTACACAGCACTCTTGGAAGTTCTGGCCACTTGCCAACAGGAGCTTTCAATGTCTCTTGCCTGGTTACAGGAAAGTGTCAGAGATGTGTCTCTCGTTTACATGCAAAAGAGGAGGCTTATAGAAGCAGTCTTGAGCAATGCTGGAAATCTCAAGAAGAAGAAGTAGGAGCAAAGGTCCCTTATGTTACATCTACAAAGGAGCTTTTAACGGCTTGCCATTAAAAAACAGGAGGCACCTCTGATGAGTCTCCTTCATCAGACATTGCATCATTAAAAGCCATAACTGCAACCTTCTTGAGATAATGTTTTTGTATTAGAACAACTTATATTTGGGTACTCCTGCTCCCTAGCTGCTACCCAGACCCATTTTTCAGTCACCAGGCTTTTTCCAACTGCTCCCCTATTCTAGTTTTGAATGGCAAGAGAGCCATCAGCAGTGTATTGCAGTTTCCCAGGGCACTAACTAGCAGACCTAAACTGCTTTTCCTTTCCCTTCTCTACTAAATCACTCTGCAGGGATAGGAAGGAGACATTTCCAGACGTGTGGCTGGGAACCACTGAGGGGTGGGCTTTTGTGAATCTCCTTTTAGATGTTGCCAATACGCTGGTTTCTACATCTTGTTAACTAAAGTCCAAGTGTTTGGGAACTCTGATAAAAAAGAGTTAGGCTGAACAGAGTGAAACTGAATCTAGGCAAGTCAGAAGCGATGCTAGTGGGAAATCCTTGGGCCCAGGCATGTGTGTTATTACCCTGTCAATGGGGTGGTTGTTACTCCATTGATGCAGGCTTACAGCTTTTCATATCATCCAAAGCAGGCGATAGAATTTGGACCTGTCTTTCATGTACTTCAGACAGGACAGATGTGTATCTTTTGTTCAAGTTTTGTTTCTTCTTGAAGCTTCTTTTGTATATTTGGATACTCTCATCTTTGTTTTGCTTGCTTTCATGGATTGAGAGTAACTGCTACTTGCTGTTAAGGTAGGCCTTAAAGATCCTGGACAGACAATATGCACAGCTGCAATACTTTTTCAGCACCTTTTTTTTCTAATGAAGAACAGCACATCCAGATTATTCCAATTGCCTATCTTGTTAGGCAAGTGGTAATTTTATTTTCATCCCTCTTGAAGAATGCCTTGTATACTTGTTTCTGCTCTTTCCTTTTTAGTATTCTTCGCGAACTCCAGGCAAGAAGTATCTGCTGAAGGAGATCAGCCCATAAGTGTGCATGCTTTGCACGTGATGCTCCAATGCTCACTAACATTTATACAAATTCAGCCATCAGCCACCTCATGTGCAGTGTATAGACTTTACTTTGTATCTTGACAAGGACATTAGTCTGCACATCATTGTCATTTTTTTAAAAAAATTAATACTTATATTGTTTAATGTAATAAAATCTGTTAGTGTTTTACATAAAACAATATTAAAATCACAGCTTAAAAACAGTTTAAAATTAAAACAATTTAAAACAATTTCAACTCCAATAAAAAGCAATACTACAAACAGTAAAATGGAGCATTATGACTAATTACAAATAATTACAAGCCGGAGAACATCTGTTTAAGCAACTGCACTTTCATAAAGCATACCATATTTTCTGCCTCTGAAATGGCATGGGGATGGTGTTCCAGAGGGTGGGTGCCACTACTTTTTTCTGAGCTATTACATGGCAAGATTTTGTTGGTCTCAGAATGACCAACAAGGCCTCCTTTGAAGATCTTAAAAGTCAGTTGAGTGTATATAGAGGCAGGGGGCTGCAAGGTATCATGGTGATAAGGGCTTTGTATGTCAACATCATAATCTTGAACATGACTCAGTAGCTAATAGGCATCCAGTGCAATTCTTTTAGCACAGGTGTAATGTGATCATGGCTGGATGCCCAACTGAGCACCCTTCCTGCTGTATTCTGCACTAATTGCAGCTTCCCAACCAGGCACAAGGGTAGCCCCACATAGAGTGCATTACGGTAATATAGTTGTGAAGTTACCAGTGCATGAACCATATAGCTAGGCTATCCCTATCTAAGAACAGGTATGATTGTTACACTAGCTGAAGCTAGTAATGGGTGCTCAAAACCAGTGAGGTCACTTGGGTCTCCAGTGACAGTGATGAATCCTGGAGCACACACAGACTATGGACTTCAGAGAGAGTTCAACCCCACTCAGAACAGGTAAACAACCCTATGCCAGGACCTGGGAATCACACACCGATAGGGTCTCTGTCTTCTCAGGATTCAGTTTCAATTTATTGGCTCTCATCAAGCCCATGACTGCATCCAGGTACCTGTTCAGAACAAGCACAGCCTCTCTTGACTCAGATGCCGTGATGACACCTTGCCCCAAATCTCCTAATGACCACTTCCAACAGCTTGATGTAGATGTTGAACAACACTGGGGACAAAATAATGCCTTGTGACACCCCACAGTTCAACTGCCAGGGGTCAAGGCACAGTTATCCACTGTTATTCTCTGGAACTGACCCCGTAAGTAAGTGCTGAACCACCATAAAATATTGCTCTCGACTCATGGAGTCAGTTCAGGAGGATACCATGGTCAACAATAACAAAAGCCAATGAGAGATCAAGAAGAAGTAACAGGGTTGTACACCCCCTGTCCCTCTCCCTAAGAAGGCCATCCATCAGGGTGACCAAGGTTGATTCTGTCCTGTACCCAGACTGTAATGGATTAAGGTAATCAGTTTCATTCAAGAATACCTGTAGCTGGATCACTACCACCCTTTTGAGTGGCTTGCTCAAGAATGGGCTTTTTGATTGGTTAGTTCTCTTTTTAAGACCTTGGAGGAATTAATGAGACCATCTGCTGGATGACAGAAGAACATCATTTTAACTCAGGACAAGTGGAGAAAACTCACTAAAACTACATCTTCTAGACGTGCTGAAATCAAGATGCTATGAAGTTACTGGCTGCCCAACACCAGATGATAAATACATCTTTTCAGCTGCCAAAGACTGAATCATCATGAAATCAGTAGAAAAGAATGTTATGGCCAGACTTCAAAGAAATACTTTAGTATTTGGTGTAATATGGCTTAGCTGCTGCTATGCCATAAAGCCCCTAATATATACTACCTGATCTTCCTTTCCATTGACCTATGTGGTCTATGCCTGAGACCAGACCAAATTCTGCCATCCCTGTTGTCTTGTTTCTTGATATATAGAAAAAATCGGCAAAATCAACTTTGAGAACTTCTCTGTGTCAGCTTTGTGCTGCAGGTATACAAGATTGACTTGTCCTTGAAATTCAGTATCAGTTAATCAAGATCTTCAGATCTGAGAAAGGAAAAGAACTGAAAGACTTGGTGACCTAAAATTCCATCATACTTTTGGATGGATGGATACTATTATATAAGTCTGCTTTTATGATAGACAAAAACCATCCAGTTACTTTACTCTTTGTTGTTTAAGCTTAACTCTCTCCAATATTTTCATAGGGGGTAGCATGTTGATCAAACAGTATATGGATTTTTTAAACAAGATTATTAATTCATTTTCCTTGCAGTTAATATTTTAAAATATATAAATGACAGTTGTCAGGAGCATTGTCATTCTTGACAATGGTCTGCCTTACAAATTTTCAGAATTAGATATAAGATTTGAAGGATACGATAGTATCTTTATGTTAATATTATTACGTTATCCTAATCCTGCAGCTGATCACCTTAATATTTATTGTGCCTTCCAACTGACTTGGTGGAGTGCATCACTAATTCATTTTTGGCATAGGGGAGTGCCTAATGAATTCCATTGTCAGGCCTATTCTATGCAGCATTGAAATATATGAGCTGTATCTGCAACAACAAGGAGGCATAACTGGTTCCAGAGAAAGTAGGCAGGGAGTCTCCTGACTTTTTCCGTGTCCCTTTATAGCTGCTGCTGTTGGGACTGCAGCATGACAGTGTCTACTGCAGCACTATTGACTAAGTGTCTGCATGGCATATGTTCCAGTCATGCACAGGGATACTTACTCAGGGAAGCAATTACTTCTTTGATCTAAATCAAGGCAGTTGCCATTGTTAAATAGTTGAATCTGTAGATGGCTTGTGGTTATATTTACCTTTCAAGATTAGGTCTTGATGCATGGGAGCATTGTCTGCTGTATTTAAACTGCAACAGCATCTAAGATTGTCATATTTTGGGGTTGTTTGCCCTCAGTTAATGTAATTTGCTCTGTGCTAATTTACTTAACATTATCATTAAGAATATTCCTTAAAATTTAGCCTTCTACCTTTATCACATTTCCTTTACTTTCAGATATCTTATCATTTATCTGCTAGTCAAAAGGTTTATACTCTCAGACTCATTTCTTGGTTCGGTTTTTCTGGTTTTGCATTCCCCGCTTTGTTGTAAATTGTTACAGGTCCCATATGAGGTCACTTCTTTCACCTCCCTTTCCCAATTGTTTGTTTAGAAGTGAGAGTGACAGGTGAATTCAAGAAAAGGAGTTCAAGAAAAGGAAGTGTTTCTTCACATAGCATTTAGTTAGGCTATGGAATTCACTGCCACAAGATGTGGTGATGGACATTACTTTAGATCACTGGTCTTCAATTGTCCAGACCCTGGACCCACCCTGCAACATGGGACCCACTTTTGCAATTGCTCAATATAGCGGCAACAGGTTTGCCACAATCTATCTGGACTGATCTTGCGACCCACATTTGGGTCTCAGGCCACTGTTTTAGATCATTTCAAAAGGCAATTATACATATAAAGGAGGATAAGTCTATCACTGTTTACAAGCCATGGTGACTGGATATTACTTCAAGGTTCAGAGGCAGCGTGCTTCTAATTACCAGTTGCTAAGTAAGAAAAGTGGGAGAAGGCTGCTGTCCTCATGTCCTGCATGTGGGCTTCTCAAAGGCATCTGATTGGCCAGTGTGTGAGGATGCTGATCTAGATAGGCCTTTGGTCTGATCCAGTAGTGCTGAGCCTATGGTCTTATATTCAAGGATCTCCTGAATGGACTTGTGGCAAGACTGGGGAGAAATTTGTGAGTTTTTAGTTTAAAAAGAAGAAAAAGTAAACAATCATTAAATGGTTGGGCAGTTTTATGGGGTTTTCTATTTTTTAAATGTAACTGTTTAAGTATTTAACGTGAATTTACTTTTAAATACAAAAGACAGTTAACCTCTGGAACTCATTGATACAGGGTGCTATACCTGTGAATAGTATAACAGTATTCAGGATAGGCTTAGACCTAATAAAAAATGAGAACTATTATCATACTAATGATATCATAGGTCTTTCAAGACCAAATATTTTGTCAGAGTTTTGTCTTACATGTCTGGCACCCAGCATAACTTGCAAATATGTGGGAGTGAAAAATATGAGACAACTGTGAAGCACGTGAATGCTCAAAGTGCTGTATTAATTTCTTGTACGTGCTGACTACTTTAGGATCCAGAATTGGAGTTAAACAAGCCAATGGTTTGTTCTGTACTGATAACTTCTTAAGTGACTATTACTCTGCATTTTTCAGTTTTTGTTGGAAGCTTGCAGCCATAATGAAACTACTAGACACACGTAGAACTTTAGGAACCTTCACTGTAAATGCATCCTCAAGAGACAAAGCTCCTGATAATCTATGTCTAGAAAGGGCAATGGTACAGTTTTTTGAGATTGGTGTGATATAGTGTAAAGCAAGTATTTTGAATAAGCAAATAAACATACTCCCTTCCTGGGTATATTGGAACAAATTCATATGGATTGTACAGCTCTGCTCCTAGCTAGAATTTCACTTCAGCACTGCGTCATGGTCTGGTTTGTGGAGCTGATTGCTGCCTTCCTGTCTCGCCCTCCCCCAACTTCATGCGTGCCTCCAGTTAGGCCCCTGCTATGCTGTTTCCTTATATCTGTGGCTGAGTGCTGTTGCCACTTTAGTTTAGGTCATATTATTCATGCTTTGGGACACTTACTACTTTAAGAAAAGGCATTTTAGCAATATTTCTGTAATGTGTGGCACTTCTGCATTTTGAAAGCAGCTCTGTTGCTATTTAAAATGTTGTGCTCTAACTCTTACTTCTTTAGTTTGGAGCAAGTTTTAAAAGTGTGTGTGTATGTATATAGGAATAGGGCGGAGGAAGTAGAAGGCAACGTGAACACACATAGATATAAAACCAAATCTTGTTTATGACTTTGCCAGATTAATCTGACTCTTTCAGCAGAATTTGGGATGTGTTTTCAAAGAGACATTTGAGAGAGAAAGAAATCTAGATTGCAATAATTGGAAAAACCTTGGTGCCTTTAAAATTTTGATAGTGATTTTCCAGCTAATGAATTACATCGATATATTTTTGGGGATAGACGGCTTGTAATGTTATGTAATGCTCTGGGAGGGACATGGTGATTTAACTTGGAATCTAATAGGTATACTAGAATAAGAAGAGTAATAGAATGAGAAGGCTTGGTGAGGATCTCTTTAAAATGATGTAACAAATAACCCATTAGATATAGTCAGTTTCGTTTGGTTTCCCTTTTTAAGTGAACTGACCTGATTTGCAATTCCTGAACTAATGCATGGATCAGAATGCAAATTTCCCTTTGGTTTTTACACTTCTCTGGATTTTGTCATGCAGTCCTCAGCTTAAAAATGTACCCAAGCACATACAGATATGCGTATTTTGGGATATATGGATACTCAGTAAAAGGAAGACCTCTTGATTTTATTGGCACTTGCTTCTATTTGCATATCTGCATTGCAATACTTATCTGGGCCCAACTGGATTTGATGGATGTGTCTGCTGTGCTGCTACTAGTTTCACACAACACACCAAAGTAGAGCTGGGCTCAGGACCAATGAATTTATGATCTACAGATGTTAGACAGTTTCAAGAAAAAGGAACCTGCTTTAGGCATAGGATAATTGGATAAAGTGATTAGATTAATTATAGTGTTCCTCATTTACAACTTCAGTTACCTATGGAAATTATTTATTTATTAGCATACTCACACTAAATCATTAATTTCTGCAGTGGTTTTCAAAAGTCTACAATACTGGCAAATTAATTTTTAGAATTGCAGTGCTAATCTAACATATAGAATTAGAATATTAAAGTGGGAGCTATGGCAGAATTACTTAATTCCATTTCAAGGGGACAATGAGTGGGTTGTTGTTGTTTTTTGAAATCTCCTATCTCCTCCTCCTCCTCTTTTTTTTTTTTTTTTGGTACATTAAGGTGTTCAGGCTTTTTAAGGCTCTGAAGTACTCTGATTAAATGTCATGTCTTCTTTGTTCTCTGAGTCCAGTCTCTTTTAAATCGGAAGCAGAAGAGTAGAGATTGGACTGCTATTGTACAGGACCACACTGCATTGGAGAGTACAGGGCAGGTGTGAATGAGGTTAGAAAATTAATCTTTCTTTTGGTATGCCAGAAAGGAAATGAGTGGTTTTTTGGGGGGCAAGTGTGTGTGTGGAATTATTTATTTATTTATTTATTTATTTATTTATATAGCACCATCAATGTACATGGTGCTGTACAGAGTAAAACAGTAAATAGCAAGACCCTGCCGCATAGGCTTACATTCTAATAAAATCATAATAAAACAATAAGGAGGGGAAGAGAATGCAAACAGGCACAGGGTAGGGTAAACAGGCACTGGGTAGGGTAAAACTAATAGTATAAAGTCAGAACAAAATCAAGTTTTAAAAGCTTTAGGAAAAAGAAAAGTTTTTAGCTGAGCTTTAAAAGCTGTGGTTGAACTTGTAGTTCTCAAATGTTCTGGAAGAGCGTTCCAGGCATAAGGGGCAGCAGAAGAAAATGGACGAAGCCGAGCAAGGGAAGTAGAGACCCTTAGGCAGGCGAGAAACATGGCATCAGAGGAGCAAAGAGCACGAGCGGGGCAATAGTGTGTGATGAGAGAGGAGAGATAGGAAGGAGCTAGACAGTGAAAAGCTTTGTAGGTCAACAGGAGAAGTTTATATTGGATTCTGAAGTGAATTGAAAGCCAATGAAGAGATTTCAGAAGTGGAGTTACATGGTCAGAGCGGCGAGCCAAGAAGATGATCTTAGCAGCAGAGTGGTGAACAGAAACCAACGGACTGCTGTGAGAAGAAGGAAGGCCAGAGAGAAGAAGGTTGCAGTAGTCCAACCGAGAAATAACCAATGCATGAACAAGCGTCTTGGCAGAAGAGACAGACAAAAATGATCGAATTTTGGCAATATTATACAGGAAAAAATGACAGGATTTAGCTACTGTCTCAATATGAGGAATAAAGGAGAGCGAGGAATCAAATATAAAGCCAAGACTACGAGCTTCCTTGACTGGAGTAAGTGTAACATCATTGACAGTAAGAGAGAATGAGAGATGAGGAGAAGGTTTATGAGGAAAAACAAGCAATTCAGTCTTTGCCATATTAAGTTTCAAACGACGATGAAGCAACCAAGCTGAGATATCTGAAAGACATGCCGAGATACGACCGTGAGGGGGGAATTGAATTTGGGAAACTAATTGAAAGGTGGTCTTGATTTGAATGCTCAAACCCAATTGCTGCTTGGGGCCAAACCAGATGAGATGAGGGAGATCTGTAATTTTATTTCCTGTCTCCTTGTATTTTGTGAAAAGTAATTGCTCGGCCCCCTGATTTGGATCAGGATCACAATATTGGGTGGTAGTGTTAATTCTTTACCTTGCACTGTTTCCTTGTTGAAAATCGCTTCTCTGAAGCGGGTATTTACCCCATTAGGGAAAACATATATGACCCCAGTATTTATTATTAAATGGCATGTTGACTTTGTACTTGGAGGTACTATTTAGTGATCATTATTATTATTATTATTTATTTATATAGCACCATCAATGTACATGGTGCTGTACAGAGTAAAACAGTAAATAGCAAGGCCCTGCCGCATCATGGCTGATATAACAGGGTTCCACTGGCAGTGCTGGGCTGAAGGAAGCAGGAGATGGTTGGATTGATGGCGTCAAAGGAAATTCTAGCACAAATGGCTTGGCAGAATCGTTTTGGACTTGTAGCATCCACACTTCTTAGATGTACCATCTGTCCCTATTTAGGAATGTAAACATCTGGAGGCAGTTACTAGCAAGGGTGACTAAAGTAGTGGAAAAACTACTAAACCGGTTTCCTCTTCCCTTCTCTACCCTATCCCCACCCTGCATAGATTTTGAGTGTTTTGGCAAAGGAGTAGTAAGGTAAGTATGAAAGAGGGCAGTATTGATTGAGATGACCCTGTTCTGCTTCTAAAAAAGCCTATTGTGGCAGTAAGAGCACAAAAATAACTTTCTTGAATAACCACATTTTGACTGATTTCTTTCTCTTCAATTTGTTCACTATTGCTGTTGTAGTTACAAAACTGATTTTGCTCTTATTTTTCTCCCTGTGACTAAGAAAACAATTCAGTTCTGAAAAGCATGCCATTGCTGATGATACTTGGAATGAAACAAAGTTCTGATTGGCAATCTATAGTTCTCATTCCAAAATGATTTGTTTCAATTAGAAAATGGCTAGTGTGCCATGAGAATGAATGAACTAAATAAATGCAATGGTGAGCCCATAATATTCACTATGGAGGAAGCTGTCTGTTATATCTTTACATGATCCACTTCTTTGGACTTGCTGCATTCCCATAAGTCTCCCACTGAGAGCAGGGAATTCTGCCCCAACTCTGCACTGAGTAAGATTACAGTATGGAATCACTTCTGAAACAAATGTGGTTGGATGTTCACCCTCAGAGGAGGTTGCCTATTACATCTCTGATGACCATGTAGAGAAAGACAGGGAGAAACATAGGAAGCTCCCTTATACCGAGTCAGATCATTGGTTCATCTTGTATTGTCTCTACATTGAGTGCCAACAGACCTTCAAAGTTTTACACAGGTGTCTTTTCCAGCATGGCCCTGAGAACCTTTTTGATGTCATGTATGTGTTTTACCACAGCTATGGCACTTCCCTAAAGGAAACAACTTTTCTAAAAGAGGATAACCCTTACTGTTTTGCATTTTAATTCTGACAAAGTGTTACCCGGGTATCAGGTTTGAGGAAAACACCTATTTATGGCTTTCTTAATATCAATGAGTCTAATTTTTATGTTTGACAAAGTGTGGATCCAACCTAGTGCTTTAAAATATTTGAAATTCTTTATATTATCTATTTCTGATGAAGAATTGGGTATTTAATCTTGTCGGGACTCTTAATTAAGTTTATGAAACGGCACACTTTTTGGTGGGGGTCAGAATTGGCAGCTGCATATTCTGAGGTTTCTGTGAAAGTTATGTTATGTTTTAGTCTGGCTCCTTGTGAACGGCCATTTATGATGTCTGAATGGCCAGGGTTCATGATGTTTGAATGGCCAGGTTTTTGCCTTTTGTTTAAAATATATTAATCAAAACAATGCTATTAACTTTACAAAAAGTAATCGTAAGGGTCAGTTAGTGCTTTCCTGCTTATGGGCTTAATAATAAGATCAGCCGGCTAATGGCATATGGAAGACCTTGCACACTGTTCATTCAGAGTAAGAAGCCAGCATTCTTTAAGAGGAGCGGTAAGGGTATAATTAGTTAGGTCTGAGTAAATCAAGATTCAGCAACCTGATACTTTCCACAGCAGTAGCCCAGTTTTCTACAAAAAGTCCAGGGCCTTCCATGAATATTTCCAAATGGCCGTTACTTTTAAGAAAATAATTATTTCTGATAACATGAGCGGAAACTTTTATGTAAACGTCTCGAGCCACATGGAGAAAGAGGTTTGTGTGTGTGTGTGTGTGTGTTGTCGTCGGTTCTTGGCTCCGGAGGATTATGGCCATTTTCTGTAGTCTGCTAGCAGCTTTGCCTGTGATGTAATGGTGGTTGCAGCAAAGGTGCTATTCTCCACTGTGGCCTACAGGAGTCGTAATATTTGTCTGATCTCTCACATGCCTCCAACACAACTGTGTTCTGGCTCTACTCAGCATGCTGCACCTCCCCCATCTCTCTCCACAGAGCCTTTCCCTGAGGCAAATTTCTTGCTGTCTGGAGTATCCAATATGCACAGGCACTTTCCCCCATTTCTCACTCCCTCTAAAAGATTTCCCAGTGCAGTTGTTATAAAGCAAGCAGTACCTAAAAAGATACATATTTTGCTCAGTTTCTTCTTTCTAGTGATGTGTACTTATCTCCTTTGCCTTGCTCAACTTTATATATACACACGCGCACACAGTGGCTCCACATAGACTGGAAGTGTGTGTCGTACAATTCCAATTTATTTCCTGTGGTGAAAATGCAACATGAGCAGATGGCAAGTATTAACATACAAAATGCAGTCAGTGCCTCTAGACGCTGATTTAACAGTGATGTAGGTTTCTGTCATGGACTTGCAGTTCGTTAAATAGTGTTTACAAGTTAATGAATTTGTTCCACTTGAAATATTTGGTATGTGCTGCGGTTCAGCAACCAATGATTCCTTGAAGAAGTGTGAAGTTTTGAAACTAACTAGCACTCTTCCCATTTCAATATGTCTATTTAGCTACAAATTATTCACTATTTTAATAGGATAGTGAAAATAATAAGGTTGTGAAAAACCTATTCCTTTATTTCCACAGATGTTTCTGCTTTCTTGTCTGTTGACATCATGTGCTTGAGATACTTATCTGCAAAAATGAATATGTGATTTTCACAAAGCAGAACTGTTGTGCATCACGTGTGTTTTCCCACCAACTTGTCCTTTCAAAAAGATATGCAGCAATATAAAATAATGCAGATTTGAATTATTTTTGTACATTACATTACAGAATGAAGCTGTGCGTCTTTTTTTTGTGTGTGTGCTAATATTCCCAATGTGCTGTGTTTGGGAAAGTGAATATGCAAGTTTTTGCTTCAGCCAAATATTGCAGATATTCATCGCATTCCAGATTGGAACAAACAATTATATGGAGCAGCTGTGCATGGTTTTCCTGCACCTTAAACTGTTGTAAATCTTGCAGTGATTGGGCTTTTAGCGAGTGCAGCTTAAATTCCATTATCATAATTCTCTTAATTCTTATGATGTGTTCTCTTATTTGTATTTGATATCCATAGGCCTAAGGCAAGAAATTAAAACTCCCAACAAAGTTTTGCTGTATACAGCTGCAAAGGCTTTTCATTAGCTTTGTTCTGCAATTAAGAATGTAAAAGGTTAAATGGAATGGATACAGAATTTGACAGATAACTAAAATGCCTGAGAGAGAGGGCATAACTCTACATGTTACATCCAAACCTAATATTTATTACTGCAACTTATGGGTTTGATCAAGACTAGGTTAGTAATGCTTTAGTCCCATTGAAGTCCATGGGACAAATTTAGTTGTGATTAAGGTAAACTCCCATCAATTTTAATGGGACTAAAGAATGATTAACCTAGTCTGGATTCTGGATCCAACCTTATGTCTATACATATGCTTCACAAGTACTATTAGGCTTTCTTGCAAAGCTTTATTCATGTTCAGTGGTGTATTGTGGCGGTGGAGAGGAAAGATCTGTTGTTTTATAGAAGTGATTGGGTCAAACAAGGTTGCTGCCATGTAGAATTGGCATCAAATATTCATATGATTTAATTTGGCTAGTGGTCAGGTTAAAGCAATAAACATGCAAGTGTGGTTACTTGGAATATGCATTCTTTCATAACTACTGTATTAACCCAGTCCTGCATTGTTTTTCCATGAACATGTTCAACTGGCAATTTCTAAACACGAAGATATTGCATTTTTATTGGGCTGGCTGAAGTCAGCCATATTTTGAAAGGATTTAATGGGTGTGTCTACCACGAAACTTACAAATGGCAGGAATCTGGAAACATGAGCTTCTTTAAGGGTTTAAAGTTTTGTCCCATTAATTCTAACTAGTTTTTATTCAATAAGAAATAAAAATAGTGCTCAGAATCTTTACTCCCATTTTGTGTTCAGACTTAAACTGAGACATAGCGTTGGCAAGGCAAAGATAGAGTATCTAAGAAGCACATGCTATGTATTTTCCAGTAGAAGAGACAGTGATTTACCATATAGATTCTCTTCTGAAAGAAATAAACTATACATAATAGGACAGTAAACCAAGCCAACAGTAACAGACATTACTTTTGTTGGTGACAGTGGTATAATTTGTTTGGTGTTACGGTTTTGCTTCAGATAAGTTGAATGTAGGAAATGTTATTACATTGCACTACATTTCCTTTTTTGGCTTGATCCTCTAGATACCTGAGAGAGTATAAATTCCATCTAGAAACTAGATACATTTTTGTTGGTTCTGAATTTCTAATAATTTTTTTTAATCCAATAAAATATTTTTTTACAATTAGAGTTTAAAAACCATTTTATAATGCAACAATTTGAGGTTTTGTGTATGTGATTGTCTTGAAATGCTTGGATGTATAGAAAGGCAGATATCAGATTTGTGTGTGTATGCGTGTATGTCTGCATGCAAAATAACCACTTTGCTGTTGATTAAAATACCCATACAAGTGGAAAAAATCACCCATGTCTTTAGATTCATGGTAGCTATATCTTTTCTTTTATTAAAGTATAAATAATGCTATGAAAATGTGGCAATCAAACACAAACATACATATAAATACATCATATTGTTGAAATTACATAAATAGATAAATAAAAAACAAGGCGTGACCAAAAACACTTAATATACAGGTTGCAAAGGGGGAGGTGCAGGGGGGGAGTCTAATAAAGCAATGAAAATGATCTGTAGGAATTAATGTCCATTGTATAATGGGAACTCATAAAATATATGAAAGGTTTTTCCAAATGTTGCACATTAATTCCCATGCACATTAGTGAATGTACTCTTGTTAATTTGGCCATTTGGGCCAGGTACCAAGCTTTCTACAGCTACTCATTCAGTGATAGAGAATTAGGCCTCCACCTCTTAGAAGCAATTAATTTCTGCAGCTGATAGTGAATTACATATGAGATTGTTGTACCAAATCTTTCAAGTATCTCAGTTATAAACATAACGAGCTAACCTGAAGGGAGTAACCTGAAGGGAGTAACCTTTTAGTATAGAGAGAATACCAGCGACGTTTTCGAAAATCAGCTTGTCGCCATCATATTATTAACTAAAGAGGTTACCTCAAAGTACAGTTATTTTTAGCAAACTACTAAAAACCACATACCTTGGAGAGCAAATGAGTCATGTATCAACACATAAGAATATTAGTGCACTTTACTGCATAAGTTGCTAGAAATGTCTAAATTTTGGAGAAGCTGTTGCAAATCTGGCCACTCTCTAAGTGATGGAGTTCACATAGTTGGATGGTAAATAGACTTTTTTGGAGAGATCATTAGTGGATGATATTCCTCGTAACAAAAAGCATTTAAGTCTCAAATCATTCTGTTTCTGTAATAGCAATTTTGGTGCCTGCTCATCTCTGGTTGAGTGTTAAAACTGTCTTTGCTCCTTTGCCCCTGCCCAAATGCTGCAAAATAATTTGTTAAATACACCACTTATTCAACAAGAAAAGGAAGTGCAGTGTGTGTGTGTGTGTGTGTGTGTGTGTGTGTGTGTGTATTCTCCCCCAGCCAGTAGGAGTAAAGGAGTTTTCCTGGCCTGCTTGGAAAATTCTAGCTCTTTCTTTGGTGTTGCAGTGGCTAATGGTTGCTATTACACAAGTGTTTCAGTGTAGTTTACCTAGCTTAGCTCAGCCTGCAGGAGTCGCCATGATTACTGCAGCTTCCCTTCTGGCTGCCCTTCCCCCCATCCATACCGCAGTGCCAGTTCCATGGTGTGTGAGAGAGTGTGTATATGTGTTTTCACATAGTCATACACAGACTATTTTTATTCCCTCTTAGCTGGCAAAGCTGAGCCATATTGAATGGGAATTTTTCAAGATCGGTTCACTAATATTTCCTATTCTTTCAAAAAGTTATATGGATCCCTAAGGTGGGAGTTGCCCCTGCTTAACCCTTTCATTGACAGAGATCTTTGTTATTTCAGGGTCTGAGTATTCTGTCTTTGTTGGAAAACAGAATGATGTTAAGGTCACATACCTGACCATTTGGGGGAGTAATAATTTGTACAGTTGCTTATTTCCATGGTGCAGCAGTCCATGTGGTTTCTTACTTGAAACTTTCACTTCTCCCCACATCTGCCTCCATTAAGTTCTGTGTATTAATCTCTTAGCTATAACAAAAGTTGGATGCTAGTCTCTCTGGACTCAGTTTCCCTGTTTGTGTAAAATGTGGAGAATATTGGCCTGCGTCCTTGTGCTGTTATGGCAACGTCATTAATTGATTACCCTCTGGCATCAGCAGTTCTGCAGCTATCTGCCATTGTAAATACCACAGATACAACAGTGGGTAGAAGAATAGCCCATTGCTTAGGAACCATGCAGCAGTTGAAATGTGTGGAGCACTTTTTAATTTGGGCTGCAACATCCACATCTTCGTTTTGCAGTTGTTGTTTTTCGTTGTCTGCTGCCTTTCCGCACACATGTGTTTTATTTGGAGTTAAAGCTGCACAAGCTGTGAAGAAACTAGAGCAAAATGCCCTTGCACATATCCCAGAATGCCAGCAGACACAGACTGTCACGTTGATCACAAATAGCAGATAGAAAACAAGCGGAGGTCCTCATTTTATAGACATGTTGCTTCTGGCAAAACACGCAGGAGAGCTTAGCAAAATCTGTGGCTGGAAAGAGGAGAAACCAATGTGAGGCCTTGAGCCGAGGAGAGATCACTGGTGTAATGAGGACTTTGTTGTTGTAAACAGTGCAGATAGATTAATTGCCAGTTTTAGGTCCAGGTTTGTATATATTCTGTATGTTTTGTGATTTCAGTATATAAGTGTAGAATCTAGCATCTGGTACCCTATGTGGCTATCTATAAATTTCTTCTTTTGTTTTCTTTTCCCCAGAGCAAATATCTGGCCCTCAAAATCTTAGAATCTTGTGGAAAACATCTAAATAAGGTTCCATGGTCAATATGGAGATGGCTTCAATTCTGTGTGGTCAATCAGTGGTTCCATATTTACCTCCTGTGATACCTACTTCCTGCCATATATCCAGTCTCTGTGCCATTATTTCATACTCTTCCCCTACTTCCAGTACAGATATGAAGTCTCCTTTCCTACCTACCCTCCAATGGGTGGTGGAAAAATTAGGAGAAACAGTTTTTCTTTTCTGTTGCTTTCCCCATTCAAACCTAATACAGAAATACTATATTAAGCAGTTGGGGTGGACACACTTCTGAATTTAGAATCCAACGGTATACATCACAGCTGTAGAATACAAATTCTGATTAGAAAAAGATACTGCATATATCTATGTTTCCAAGAATATAACATTATGTTGTTTCTAGATGATTGGTTTGTTCTATGGATATCATGATGCTTGATTTATATGAGGATGATATGCTGTTAAAAGATCTGATGGTTAAAAATTTGAATTTAATACATGGTTTAGATGTTCATATTCTGATCTTATTTTCCTCTCAAAGGATCAGATTCTTCTTGTTTTGCATAACAAAGAAAGCTCATAAAAGAGAAATACTTGTATTCCTAATTTCCCACCACCATCCACTTATGTCCTTAAGTCCCTGAGTCCACCTGCAACAGAGTTGTTTGTGAGAATGCAGGTGATGGGGAGTAGTTGTGCAGGCCTCTCTTGTGGCAAAATTTGTAACATTGGGAGGGAGATATAACAATGTTTAGTTGAGGACTGAACTATACATTAAACACATAAGAACCGTGCTGGATCAGGCCAAGGTTCATCTAGTCCAGCATTTTGATCGCACAGTGGCCAACCAGTTGCCCACAGGAAACCCACAAGCAGGACATGAGTGCAAGAGCACTCTCATGCCCATGTTCTCCAGCGTCTGATGTATACAGGCATACTGGAGGTAATATATAGCCATCAGGACTAGTAGCCATTGATTGGCTTCTCCTCCATGAACTTTCCAACCCCTTTTAGAGCCATCCAACTTGGTGGCTTTAAAAGGAAGTGGAAGTAAATTCCATAGTTTAACTTGTGAAACTGACTTTAACTATGTTTAACTATGCACTGTGTGAAGAAGTACTTCCTTTTATCTGTCCTTAATCTCCCACCAATTAGTTTCATCGGATGACCCCAAGTTCTAGTATTATTAGAGAGGGAGAAAAATGTCTCCCTATCCACCCAACACATAATTTTAATTATGACTCCCCTCTGTTGTCTTCTTTCTAAGCTACACACCCCAGATGTCGTAACCTTTCCTCATAGGGGAGTTTCTGCACTTTCCCCAACTTTTCCTTTTTTTATGTGTGGTGACTATACACAGTATTCCAAGTGTGATTGCACCATAGATCTGCGTGAGGGCAGTATGACATTGGCAGTTTTATTTTTTGACTCCTTTCTTAATTATGCCTAACGTGGATGCCTTTTCCACAATAGCTGCACACTGGGTCAACATTTTGATTGAGTTGTCCACCGCAACCCCAAGATCTCTTTCTTGGTCAGTCATAGCTAGCTCAGATCCAGTGAATATGTGAAGTTTGGGGGAGGGGTTGCCCCATTGTGTATCACTTTATACTTGATTAAAGTGAACTGCATTTACCATTTTGATGCTTATTGTCCCAGTTTGGAGAGATCCTTCTGGGACTCTTTACAATCCCTTTTGTTTTAACCATCCTAAATAATTTGGTGTCATCAGCAAACGTGACCACCTCACTGCTCATTTCTAATTCTAGATCATTTATGAACAAGTTGATAAGTGTTTGTCCCAATACATATCCCCATGGGACCCCACTGTTTACATTTCTCCATTGGAGAATTTACCATTTATTCCTACTCTCCACTTTCTGTTCTTGTATCTAGTTTCTGATCCAAGATCTCTCCTCTTATTCCATGTTGGCTAAGTTTGCTCAGGAGCCTTTGCTTAGGGACTTTGTCAAAAGCCCTTTGGAAGTCCAAGTAAACTATGTCTACCAGGATCACCCCTCTCAAAGAACTCTAAAAGGTTAGTGAAACATGACTTACCCTTTGCAGAAGACATGTTGTTTCTTTTTCAGCAAGGCTTGTCCTTCTATATACTTACTAATTTTATCTTTAATAATGTTTTCAACCCTTTCCCAGATGTTAAGCTAGCCAGGCTGTAATTTCCCAGATCCCCCCTGGATCCTTTTTAAAAATAATAATATTACATTGGCTTCTGATAAAGAGCCTGATCTTAGGGACATGTTACATATTTCTGTTAGAAGATCAGCAATTTTACATTTTAGTTATTTAAGAACTCTAGGATGGATACTGTCTTGGCCTGGTGATTTATTAAATTTCAATTCATCAAAAAGTTGCCAGCCTCATCTTTTGTCATCACTATTTGACTCCCTTCCTGAAAACATCTGCCACAAATCTTCTGGAGTGAAGACAGATGAAAATAATTCATTCAGCTTCTCCAGTCTTATCTTCCTTTAGTACTCCTTTTCCGTTGTCATCCAATGGTCCAACTGCCTCTGGTTTTCTGCTTCAGATATAGTTAAATAATCTTTATTGTTGGCCTTGAAGTTGTTAGCAATATGCTTCTCAAAATGCTTTCTTTTTTTTTTTTGGCATCTCTTATTGTCTGCTTGCATCTCCTTTCTGCAAGTTTGTGCTCCTTTTTGTTCTCCTTATTTGGGCAAGACTTCCAATTTCTGAAATAAACCTTCTTTTCTCAAATAGCTTCCTTGACACTGCTTGTTAACTACAGTATACTGGTGATCTGTTGGAGTTGGTGCTGTCTTTCCTAACCTGTGGCATACATTCTAGCTCAGTTTCTATTATTGTGGATTTCCGTAAACTCCCAGCACTTTGAAGAGATTTAAGCCTCTTGACTCCCCCTTTCAGCTTCCTTTTTAACTTCTCCTGACTTTAGAGAAGTTTCCTTTTGAAGTCAATTGTGACTGTGTTGGACTTCCTTGGCAATTTCCCACTTAAGTATATATTAAAAGTGATAGCATTGTAGTCACTGTTTGCAATTGGTTCAACAACAGTCACATCTCATACGAAATCCTGGGCGGCACTATTTAAGATTATATCCAGGGTACCTCCTCTGTGTCAGTTCCATCACCAACTGTTTTAGAACAGAGTTGTTTAGGGCATTGAGAAATTTAACCTCTTTGTTGTGACTGGAACATGCATTAATCCAGTCACTGTGACGGTAATTGAAGTCTCCCATTATTATACCACTTCCTTGTTTGGATTCTTCTCTGATTTCATTTTCCATTTTAAGATCACCTGGAGCGTTCTGGTCTGGGAGTTGATAGCATGGTCCAGATACTAAATTACTTTTGGAGCCCCATAGTGTCACCCACGGTGCTTCTGTGAAGGAGTCTGGCCCTTTTAGGTTTTCTAGTGTGCTTGACACTATGCTGAGTAACACTTGCTCTAGTATGCATTTCTCTGTCCTCCTTATAGAGTACATATCCAGAGATGACTGTGTCCCCCTAGTTCCCTCCATTCCAACAGGTTTTAATTATGCCCACAATATCTAGGTTCTCCTTTAAAACCAGGCACTCCTAACTCTCCCATTTTGGCTCGAAGGCTTCTAGCATTAGTATAGAAATACCGCTACATGGTGTCCATCATTAGATGTCTCTGGCATTGTGCATCTGCTGCTAATATACTAAGGCCTCTTTGACTGGCTATCATGTTTCACCAAATGCTCATGGCGTATTTCCTACCCATCTCCATTTGGGCAATCTGGAATATGTTCATCTTTATCCGTTGGGATGATTCAGCCCAAACCTGATTCATCCCAGCTCTTGTTGGGATTTCCCCAGGGCTCAGTTTAAAAGCTGCTCTGCTACCTTTTTGTGTTGTGACAGTAGTCTGGTTCTGTTCTGGTTCAAGAGGAGGCCCAGCTTGTACAGGTCCAGCTTGTTCCCCAGTGCCTAACAAATCTGAACCTTTCTTCTCTACATCCACCCATTGAGACGTCCCAGCTTCACCTGTCTAGCTGTGCCTGTTACAGGTAGCTCTTCAGAGAAAGCCATCTTGGTGGTTCTGGATTTCAACCTCCTACCTAGCAAACTAAATTTGGCTTCCAGGAACCAAATTAACTTGGCAATTGCATGTTCCCATGCCTACACTTCCTGAGATAAATGTGGGGTTTGGAATTTTGCAGGGGAAAGTTAGTGGGTGGGAAGAAGGGTGCTTAGCCTTTTTACTACCTACTTATTCTTCTCTAAAATGTTATTTCTCCTGAGGTAATTTTCTTTGCAACCAGGCTTATATTTGGCCTTGGAACCTAGCTAGGAGGGTGAAAAGGGGGTAAAACAGTTATGGAGGGACATTTATAGGTGATAATTTGTGAGCAGAGGACGGATTAAGCACAAATGTACCTTCCCTACATTAGCCTTAGAACACATTACTGAGATCTTGCCTAAGTACCCCATGCTCTGGTTATGTTCAAACTCGGTCACAGAAATGTGCTTTACATGGTGCTGCACTTGAAGATGGGCAGAAAATTACAATTCGTAGAATACAGCAGCAACCACACCCTCTTTGAAGCAGTTACATTAGCTACCTACTTGTTTCTGGGCTCAGTTTAAGGGGCTGGCATGAGCCTTTAAAAACCCTATTTAGTTCCGGACTAGGTTATCTGAAGGACCACCAATACCAGCCTGCCCAAGCTTTAAAAATCAGTATTTGAGGTCCTGCTCTCTGATACACCAGTAAGAGCCATGAGATAGATGTGAACCAGGGATGGGGCCTTTTCTGTGTAGGCCCCATATCTTTGAAAGTATGTATCCCCTCACTCCCCTGGGAAGTATGTATTCCCCCCTCCCCACACACTTTGTGGCCTTTAGAAGGATTTAAAAATTTTATTTATTCCAGTTTGTATTGGTTAATTTAGTTGTGTTGAGGCTTTAACAAAGATTTTATATGCTGCTGCTATTTTATTTAAGGATTGAATATTGTTTTTTGTGGCTTGCTTATTATTTATTTTAAAATGTAGTCCAATTTGTGAGGGGTTTTACCCTATAAAGCAGAGTATAAATTATTGAATAAAATGTTTGCCTTAGAATCATAGAATAGCAGAGTTGGAAGGTGCCTATGAGGCCATCGAGTCCAACCCCCTGCTCAATGCAGGAATGCACCCTAAAGCATCCCTGACAGATGGTTGTCCAGCTGCCTCTTGAAGGCCTCTAGTGTGGGAGAGCCCACAACCTCACCATGCAACTGATTCCATTGTCCATCCTTCTCACTAGCAGTGTATTTAAAATACTTATATCCCAACTGTCTGACAACTAGCCTCTAAGGCAACCCACAATTAACACAGAATTAACCCACTGTGAGTAAAATGTTCTCTACCCAGTCCTTAGATGGTAGTTACTACTTGCTGCTCTAATTCCTATTTTGGATCGATAACAGCCAGAGGAAGTACCCTCCCACTTCCCAGGGTTTGGAATCTGACTCTACAAGTCAGATTTTTGTCATTTCCTCCTTTACATGCAAGTAAACATTTTTTATTCCATGAGTCACTTGTGGGATGTAACTTATGACAAGAAGCATGGAATTGTCTCTCTTGATCAAGCTTTAATATTAAAACAGAAATATGGGGAAAGTTGCAGATACTCTCATCTCCTCCTGGAATGGTGGTCATGCAGACTGCGTGGCTGATCCTGAGCAGATCTCCTTCTTTGTTGTAGACTCATAGGGGAGGTTATAAGAATCAGCACCTTTGAGTATATGTACCACAGGTTCAAGAATTGAATTAAATGCGAGTACAAACTCATTTTAAGCTGTCCAACATATCAAATATAATATGTTAAGTTTCTCTTCAGTCCCCATCTCCGTTAGAAGAGGTTTACAGAAATTCCTGGAGGAGAATGGCTACCAGTCCTGATGGCTATATGCTACCTCCAGTATCAGAGGCAGTTTGCCTATGTACACTATTTGCTGGGGAACATGGACAGGAGGGTGCTGTTGCACTCACGTCCTGCTTATGGGTTTCCCTGTGGGCAGCTGGTTGGCCACTATGTGAACAGACTGCTAGACTAGGTGGACCATTGGTCTGATCCAGTGGGGCTCTTATATACTTATGAAATGTCTTGTGCTGCTCGTGTCCATTCTTATCTCTGACTAGCTGTACCCTGCCACGCGTTGCTGTGGCTCAGTCTGGTTAAATTGAAAAGAAAGAAAAGACAAAGCGGATGTTTCTAATATGTTTAATTTCACAATGCTTGTGGATATACAATATTTTTAGTTGTTCCATTGTCTGTGTAGATATTAGGGATGTGCTCCACTCCGATTAGAAGCGGAGAATCAGAAGCAAATTGGCCTGCTCCGCCTTGCCCAGAGGTGGAGTAGAAGCAGACCGGGGACCCGTAGAAGCACGGCGAAGAGAAGCGCCATACGTGGAGCGCTTCTCTTTTCGCGGCGCGATCCGATCGCCATTTTGAAAAATTTCGCCCATAGGATTGCATTGTGGAAAAGAATAGGGGATAACTGTGTTGTTTTTTAAGCTATCTTTCTGAAACTTCTTGTGCTTAGAGAGTCGTGGCTGGGGGTCATTTTGAGCCTACTCTCAGCTCTCTGCATGCTGCGGTTCGCTTGCTAGAATTTTTGGAAAAATCGGGTAAAACAGCGCGAAAAAATGTACCTTTTCCAAAGGGCTGAGGGGCAGAGTCAACTCCCGGTCATGATCACATGATCCCAAAGTTGGAGGGAGGGGATAGGCAAAACGGGTAACTTGGGATTCTGGGAAACTTCTCTTTCTACTCTGAATGGACTTTTCCCAGTGTTTTTTAAAACAGTAGCTCCACCAAATGCACAAACACAACCTGAAATCATATACTAACAGAGAGGAAACACAGCACTGCTACCCACCCTAACTTTGGGGAACAACTGAATAGATGTGGTGCAAGGGGATGAGCTCCCCTAGGGCATGTGGACGTGCCCAGTGCACTCTCCTGACCTTGGAGGATCATCAGAGTCCTCCAAAGGTAAATCACTGGAGAGAATGCCTATCATGAGTTGAAGTGATCGTTTGCTTCTTAAAGACTGGTACCTAGACAGGACCAGTCAAATTGGCAGATAATTTCCCCTCCCCCTGGGCACGTCCACGCCCCTCTTACTGGTAAAAGACAGATATAGCCTTTTTTTAAAAAATTCTTCTTGTTGTTTATTTAGCAACACTGCTGCTTTTAATTCCACCCCTCCTTTGTTTGTTTATTTATTTATTTATTCCATTTTATATGCATTACTGGCTTTGAAACTATCCTTGGCTCACTTCCTTGTGCCCCCAGAAATGTCTGCTGCCTGCCTGCCTTCCCTCCCTCCTCCCCTGCCCACCTCGCAGGGATGGTTTTTGTGTGTCTTGCTTTGACTCAGGGGAGAAGTCCTTCCTGTGCTCAAGTTCCAATCAATTTTTCAAGTGTGGAAGAAGATTCATATTTAGGTTTATCTCTACTCCCCAATTCATGGCATGTTGGGATTTCCTTTGAAATGGGCCCATTGCAGCTTTAAATCCCTGAGATACTGGGGTGTCCAACTTTCATAAATTCCCCAAAAATCAGGGGATGATGGGATTGGCTTGAAACTGGCGTCCATGTGGACATGGATAAGCTCTCATGGGATCGAAGGTGAGGTTTCTGACGTGCAAATTGACGTAGTTGTAGCATGGGACTTGATTTGGGGTGAGTTAAAAGATTAGAGCCCTGCCAAAAATCAGGGGATGATGGGATTGGCTTGAGGCTTGCCATGAATGTGGCTCTAGATGGCATCTGGGGGGGTGCCCGCTTCAATTTTTTTTATCTGTCAAAACGCCGGAGAACAGCCCATGTCTGCAAATGGGGTGTCCGATTTTCATAAATTCCCCAAAAATCCGGGGTTGATGGGATTGGCTTGAAACTTGGCGTCCATGTGGACACATGGGTAAGCTGTCATGGGACCGAAGGTGAGGTTTCTGACGTGCAAATTGATGGAGCTATCGAAAGGGGTGTGAATTGGGGTTATGGGTGCTGCGTTAGAGGTTAGAGCCCTGCCAAAAATCAGGGGATGATGGGATTGGCTTGAGTCTTGCCATGAATATGGGTCTAGATGGCATCTGTGAGGGTGCCCACTTCCCTTTTTTTTTATCTGCCAAAATGTCGGAGAACAGTCCGTGTCTGCAAATGGGGTGCCCGATTTTCATAAATTCCCCCAAAATCAGGGGATGATGGGATTGGCTTGAGTCTCGGCATGCGTGTGTATACGTCCATGAGGTGTCATGGTGCCAAACTTGAGGTTTCTAACATTAACAGAAAAAAAGTTATATACTTTTTTAGCTTTCAATGCAAGCCTATGGGGGGGGGAAACGGAGCTCCGATCCGGATCCGGATCCGGAGCTCCGCAGCGGAGCGGAGCGGACTATAGGCGGGGCGGAGCGAAGCGGCCCGATCCACAAATCGCGGATCTGGAAGAGAAGCGGAGCGGGGGGTCCGTGCACACCCCTAGTAGATACAGAGATTGTCTGGTTTGCCGACTCTAGAACACGCAACATATAATTGTCCATGTGAGAAGCAATCTGTGTCTAGATCTAAACCGCACAATTCTAAAGATTGGCCCTGAGCTTTGTTGATGGTGATTGCAAATGCCAATCGACTTGGGAATTGCAGTCTCTTAAATTGAAATGGCATATCTGTTGGAATCATAGGAATGCGAGGAATGAGGACATCTTCACCTTTGAAAGGTCCTGTCAAGATTGTTCCTTCTATGACGTTGCTCAGTAATTTTTTTACTGCAAGCCGCGTGCCGTTGCAAAGTTTTGTGAGAGAACATGCAAATAGGAGAGGAGGCAGAGGCAGTGGATTGGCCTACTGTTTGGTTTTAAAAAAAGGATGTTTTTACGGTGAGATTAGTGGAAACTCCTGGCAGTTACCTTTCTTCAGAACGTGTAACTGTCACAGGTGTGGCATCTATATTCACTCAGCCAATTGTGAGAGAACATGCAATTAGGAGAGGAGGCAGAGGCAGTGGATTGGCCTACTGGTTGGCGATGTCACAATGACCTATAAGAGCAAATAGGAGAGAACATGCAAATAGGAGACGAGGCAGAGGCAGCGGATTGGCCTACTGGTTGGCGATGTCACAATGATCAGCAGGACTGGTTTTGAGGCCTATTTCTTCAATTTTAAGACAAACTTTTGTCCCCATATAGAACATAGTTACATAACAACACTCACGTATTCGAATGCAATGTTGTGTCAAAATTTCAAAGTAATCGGTGAAGAACTTTCGGAGATATAACGTCTGTTTCGAACGAACATTTACATTTTTATTTATATAGATTACTTGCTAATTTTTATATTTGTTTCAAGTTTCTTTCCCCATGTTTATTTTATAAAACGATTAACCTAGAGCTGCTTGCTGTCACTTCTTACTGTTGATAGACTCCCCTTTATTCTTTCATAACACCCCTTTTCTTGTATTGTGCTGCCATTTTTATATTCTTAGTCTACTGTTAGTTTTAGGCTTTTAACTTTTTTTTTAATCTACTCAGATAATAGCATTATAGAGTGGATTAGAAATGTAATAAATAGATAATTAGTTCCTACACCCCCTGGGACTCACAATCTAAACTTTCAAGCTGTTCCCTACACCTTGGACCGCCATAATGATGTAATTTCAGTGAAAGGAAAAAAGCCCCAGTGCTCAGGTTATTCCTAATACTGGTACATTGTGAGATTGAGGGACAAAGGTTAAAGGGCTAGATGATGATGATGATGATGATGATGATGATGATGATTTATTTATTTATATAGCACCTCAATTTTCTTAGCTGCTGAGGAAGGACACCCATGTTTACCTGCTTTTTGGAAGTGTTTGTTGGTATATATTAAGAAAAAATACTGTTCCTGCTCCTCTGCATAGCTTTAGCAGGTTCTGTATCTCAAACAACTATTAGAAGCAAAGAGGAACAAAACTCTAATAAAAGTGTAAGCTGCACTCAGGGAATGTGCAGAACCTTACCATGGTGTGCTTGATGTTGAGAAAAATATGCAAGGTGTGTAAACAGATTTCACAGATTTGCAGAATTTAATAAATGTAAGCCAAAACTCCATGAGAGGATAGCAGTATAAACCAATTTTATTTATTTGTAAATATATTCAGAAGGTGGGACACCAAGAAGTATCTTGAATAATTATGTTAATGCAAAGCAGACACAGGTGGAAGGAATTAGTCACAAAGCCATATAGGGCATTTAGGTAAAGCATTAGAATTTTAGATTGCACTTGGATGTAGCAAGAGAAGATAATTCACAACGGCCAAGATAGGGTCCCTAAAGTCAGGCAGTCTAGTAGCAGTGTTCGGAATGGACGTTTCTGAGAAATCTTCCACAAAAGCTCCCACCTATCAGGCACTGCAGCAATTAAGTTTCGATGTTACCAGGACATGGGTAACTTTAGCTAGGCTACTTTTGTCCATGGGACATTAACAGTTGTACACCAGCTTTAATTCGTGAAAGGTGTTGTGTGCCACAAAAGTCAGGTAAGTCTTTTTGTTACTGAGGCCCATCAGCATCCTGATTGCAAACTTCTTGATTCTTTAGGGAACAACCCCGGAACAAGCATCCGAGACAGTACGCCTATATACATTGCTGGGGATCATGGGCTGTACAGCTGTACGGTGCTCTTGCACCTGTAACCTGCTTGTGTGTTCCTGGTCAACAGCTGGTTGGCCACTGTGTAAACAGAGTGCTGGAGTGGATGGACCCTTGGTCAGATCCAGCATGGCTCTTACTATCTTACGAACATTACCTCTGGACTGAGCATGTTGATTGGCCCTCATCCTGTCAATTACTGTCCCTAGGGCCTGATTTAGCACTTCCTCAGCCTCCTCAGAAGTAGGATTCTGTGTCATCACTGATAGCACACAACACTGTGGCTTCATGTAGATGTTACAACATCTGGAATGAGATTGCACCTATTTGAAACTTCACTGTGCCTGCAATCTAGCATAGCACAACATACTCAACCAACAAATACTGCTGTTAGGAAAGAAAGAAAAGTACCATTCTGAGCTGATTTGTCCTCCTGCTTGTATAGCAGGAGCCATTGGGAATTTAGGGGAATGTTTTCCATGATGGTTCACTGGAGAACAGCACTTAGTTGAGAAATGAGAATGTGGAATTTGAACAACAGTACTTTCAAAAGGAGCACAGCCTTTATTGACCCCTCCCAAATTTGTACCAATCATTACAGTGGTTAACCAAAGAATAACTCCTGTTCAGTATTAATTTAATACATTGCATCTGTATAGGAGAGAAGACTGTCATTTTGAATTTGCATGGGGCTGGGCAGTTGCTATAGTTTTTATGCTACTGCTTATGCTATTTTATGTCCAAGGTCTAGGGTGCTAGAAACTGTACAGAACATGTTGCTATGGTCCCTGACTAGGGCCATTGCTTCTGAAAAAGGATATAAGAAGCTGCTTTGTAATGGCCCATGTTGTACCATTATACAGTTGTCTAACATTTCAGGCAATAGTCCTGCCCTCTTCTCTCCCCCTTCTTTACATTAAGATAGAAGTGAGTTCTACCATAGATTATCTTAGGTCATGGGTGAGCAATATGTGTCCCATGGGCCACATGCATCTCCTACCTGAATACAGCAGGACTTACTGTAAGTAAACCTGCATAGGATTGAGTTTTCTGGTTCACAGGTGACATTCCAATCATGTACAAGCATTTAGTAATTCTTTTCCCCATCACATCTTTGTCAATCTAGGTCGAATCCCACATTAACAAGCACAGCACATTAACCCTTTCCATTGTTTTCATATGGAGAGAACAGCAGTGATATTTTCTTAAATCAACCCATCACCATCATATAATTCTCTAACTAAAGAGGTTATCTCAACATACAGTTGTTTTTAGCAAACTACTAAAATCTAAAAACCTAAGAAAGGCAGGTGAGTCGTCAACATACATGAATGACATTGCACTTTACTGCATTCAGATTTGAGCCAATAGAAATGGTACGTCGTGTTTCACAGTCACTTATACCACAGTACCAGATGCTGTGGACAAACAATAGGGGACGGATATAGCCTTCATGCCCTGCTTGTAATCTTCTTAAAAAAAAATACCTGGCTGGCAACATTTAGAACAGAATACTAGGCTAGATGTATTTGGTCTGATTAATCTGGAGAGTTCTTACATAACTAAGCATGTGACCAAAAGTAATTGATGCAGATGCCCAACAGATCCAGTTTAAAGTCATTGGATATCTAGAAGGAAATTCCAATAGGACCCAAATGTAATAATTGACTTACATCATCCTGTTAGCAGTCCAGACCTAACAAGGCCCGGTATGGAGATATTTATGTGAGGAAGGGATTAGCAAGCAGTTTCTGGAATGTTACCCCCACTCCCCACCCCTACTTCTAAAACTACTAGTGTGGGCACCAGGATACGCTGGAATCTGGGTATTCCGGATTGCAAAAGCATATTTATTTTTAAAATCTTATTGGGCCTCTTTTAATTTTGCATGTCCAGTTGAGAATTAATTTCTCCTTACACCTATGAAGGTGTGTGTTTATGTATACACCCCAGCAGATTTTGCATGCTTCTCATCCGTCACAAAATGGGGGAAGTACATTGCAGCTACTTTAGTTGACATTTCCATATAGTCAAATCAATGGAAATTAGATACTTTAGTGCAATAAAACATCATCTTCCTATAGGGACAGGTCTTTGATGTCTCAGCTGGATATCAGGTGGGTGTGTTCTCTTTTCTCTTCCCCTCTCCATGCACACACAGCAGCCATTTCTCTTGACTTTCCAGTCTCTCTGAAAAATGGCCTTGCTGTGAAGCTACAGGCAAATATGTTACCTCCAGCCTTGGGTAAAGGAAAGGTTTTCTTTACATCTGGCAGTGTCTTCTTGAGCTTTCAGTGTCATTGGCTGGGTTGTATTGACTAATTTTAAGGTTATTTCTCCTTTTGTGAACCATGTTGGGGGAGGGGGAAATATTTTAAAAATAAAAATGGCTTAAAAATAATTTTGCTGTCTTTCAACAAAATTATTCCTCTCTGCTAGACAACCAATTTTGCAGTTGTGGGGTGTACTTAGTAAGAAGCCACACTTGGAAGTTTCTGCAGAATTCTAAGGCAACCAGTGGAATTTTAAGATGTTTTTAGGATGTTTTTAACAATGTATATTACATTTTAATTAAGTTTTATGTATTTTATTGTTTATTGTTGTTCCTCGCCTCGATCAGAATGGAGAGGCGGGTAAGAAATAAATTTATTTTTATTATTAATGTAGAGGACGTACTTGTATGATCAGCTAAATCATCCTCAGTAGTGGGCAAGTATTCTGGAAATGGGGCATCTGACATATGACTCAGCAACAATGTTCATTATATAGAAAAGCAAGCATATATTTATTTGGGAGTGAAAAGTAGAATTACTGTGGCACAGGGATATATATTTTGGAACATACATATAGGCTTTCTAGGCCTAATTCCCACAAGGGGGCATTTAGTAAGAAATATCACTTCATGAGTTAACTGGTTTCAACAGTACAACCCTATAGATAATAGCTGTTTATTCTGTGGTACTCTTGGATCATCAGGTCAGCAGAGCTCCCTTCTGCAAACTCTGCTGACCTTTTGTTTTCCAGAAACAAGCATTTCACTTCACATTGTGGTCACATTGGCCCCGTTCCTTAGACACCTTAAACCATGGTTTTAACCACAGTGGTTAAGCCAGAAAGCCGGGCTGTGTTCTGAAGACACCATAAACCACGGCTTTAACCATGGTGAATAAAACAAAACACCTTATTCACCTTGGTTAAAGCCATGGTTTAAGGTGTCTTCTGAATGGGCCCTGTGTGTCTTGCTAGCACATGGTTAGCATTGGATGCTGCCCCTTCAGTTTTGCAACAAATGTTTAACATGTATTTTTTCCAATTATAACTTTCCCCCTTACCTGTAAAACCTTCAGGCAATTCAAGTAAACAGCATGTAGTTGGAAATACACTTCACTTAGATCTTATGATAGTAAATACCTTGAGACTTCTTTAAAAAATGTATCTAACTTGGGTTTGTTACAATACTTGGAAATATTCCGTTTAGATGATAAAAAAAGAACGTCCATTCATGTTTTGTATCATACATTTAAATTTAATTTAAAGTCTTTAATTCTTTGAGATGCAGCCTAAGAACTGTTTTCTTTTACTCGTTTCAGAAATGTACTCCAGCTCCATCGCACACTTACAACCTCCCAGAACTTTACAGAACTGAAGATTATTTTCCTATCAAATATATAGGTAGCACATATCAAAGCCATTAGTATTGTATTTAAGTTGTCTACAGCTTTATAGCCAAAGGAAGAATGGCAACATTTCTGACTTGTATCTCTGCCATTAAGGAGCAACTAATCATGGTAGGCTAAGTTTTGCTATTTTTATTTTTAAATGTCCTCTGTGCTATCAACTTTTAAGCTAGCTGTTTGTTTTGTATTTCCATTTGACACTTGAGACATGTTTATGTAAACAAAGAACAGGAGACGACCATTTAAGATGTCAAAATTTGATGAATCTACTTACCTTAAGTAGTACTCTGATTGCAGTGAAGAAGATGCTTTACTATTTTGAGTACAACTGCTACAGGCTATTATTTATGCTAGGGCTGCTTCGGTGCAGAATTTCTATTTTGAAAGTAGCCTATGAGGTGGAATTTGAAATTCAAAAGAAAAAATAGTGTCCATTCTATTTTCCCCTATTAGGCAACACAGATAATTCAAAATTCTTGTGTAATGTTAACTTGAATGTTACAAATAAAGTTCTGAAAATGTGTTTGGTGTAATGTTGCAGCATGACACCCTCTAAATAATAAAAATAGCTAATATACACTGAAAATCTAACACACCCAATAAGCACACACATGCTTTTGAGGGGTAGATCCTTTTGGCTACAGGCTCAGCTACAGTACATATAAGTCACTAGACTAGAGCCAGGCTCCTCTGCACAAAACAGAGCAGTCCTCATACTTACACCAAATGCAGGATTTGACTAATGCAGTGGTATTTCAGCTCCTTTTCCTAATCCAGCATTTTTATGAGTTCAGTTCCCTCTATACAAAGTACTGCCCCATGCATTTCAACCAAGATACTTTGATCACCATGTATATTGCTCTGTGCACATGGATCTGCCTCTTGAAATGAATGGGGCAGTCTGTGCATGTGTAAGTCCCCTGTGTGCCTTGGAGGACAAGGTGTGTCCTGATTCAGAGTGCTCAGCAGTCACTGCAGATGCTGAGTTTCCAGGACCTGTTATCTTAGAACCGCTCATGAGTTACTCCAGATCTTCACACCAGCACATAAGCTGCTTAGAATACACACACAACTAACCAAGCGTATTGACACTATATCACTAGAAATGTAGATTTAAGAATAAATTGCCATTTCAATAAAAGTAAATAGATCAGTATTGATGACTATATCAGAAATAGAAGATCAGACTGCTAGATTTCCATCTGCTGTGACTTTTCATGAATGCAATAACTGCATTATAAAAATGAAAGTGGAGCTATTACCCCAGGCCTGACCCCAGAAGACCAACAAATATATTTTGCAGGTTGACTGCATGTTACTTACACTGGATACTATAATTGTTAATCTTGTGCAGTGTCATATAGACCAAAATAAACTAGAGTGAAGACACTTAAATTGTGTTTTTTTTTACTTTGGTGATGCATTACACACAAACACTCAAATTCTGATATGCTGCAATTTGGAAGCAAATAGTTATGGTAAAAATAGACCTGAATTGAAAAGCAGACAAAATAGTTTATAACCAGTGAAATGTAAGAAAATTACATGAAGCAACTTCATATGCAGCAGCAGCTACTTAGAATGCATATGTGAAACTGCACATTCGAATCACATCAAAATCTGCCTGCATTATCACTATTAATTACATTTATATCCCGCCTTTTTTCATCTCCATTTTGTCCCCACAACAGCCAGTTGGGTTGGGCTGAGAGTCCGTGACTGGCCCAAAGTCACCCAGTGTCCTTCCATGGCTGAGTGGGGACTAGAACCCAGATCGCCCAACTACCAGGCCAACACTCTAGCCACTACACCACACTAGCATGTGGAAAGCAGGTACATCAGGGAGATGTCTAAAGAAGGTTTGACTTTAAATGCCCCGTTTAAAAATAAAATCATGTTAAGAGGCAGTGAGTTACATCCTATTGGTGTCCATCCGCTGACCAAAGGCTCTTTGATCCTGCAGAGGCTTCATTCAGCTAGCAGACTGAGAAGGGAGGAATATGTTGGCAATTCTTCCTGCCCCGTGGCACACCACCATCTATGCTATTCCAAAGGGCCTCCCCAAGCCTCTAGAGCAGTTCACAGGGTGCAGGGGGAATAGCCAAATACCAACTCACTCCCTATTCCACTGATGGAAGCCTCTGCAAGATCAAAGAGCCTTCCCTCAGTGCAGGGTTACAAACTGGATACAATCCAGTACCTGCATTACCAAAGGGCAAGAATGCAAATATTTTGTTCATGGTGAGTTATAGTCTGGTTTATATGAATTGGACTTGGTGGGATTTCAGTCTCTTCCAAATACCCAATTCATGAATAGCAAGTGATTTCTAAGCTGTAGTATATCTATCTTGTCTAATATCTGCTTTCACCCGCAAATTTGTCTTTTTTGTTGTTGTTTGTTAAGACACGTCTTTTGTAAAAGGAGCATCTAATATATCAGTAAGAATTTCAGCTTTGTTCAGAATCAATGGAAACAATATTAGTTGTCCCAGGATGCAATTGCTCATTTTTTCTCATCACCATTCACTGCTAGAATACATGATGCACTCTTGACTCCAGCACATTGCAACACAATGAAGTAGAATTAGACATTTAAAGCATATTTTCACACAAATGAGCTCTTAGAAAAAAGGAAAAACTATTTACATTTTTCACTAACTTCCCAAATGGGTCATCTGCATCACTGGGATAGAATGGTCTCCTGACAAAGTTAAAAAGAAATAGAGGATTATGTTTTTTCCTACTCTTAACTGTGCTATAGGGGAAACCGGTTTGTGGTAGAAAAATGCACAGCAGTGCTTCTTGACTCCCACTAAGAAATGCAAGATACCTCATGGCATTTTACTTTTAATGTTTCCTGCCAAATACATGAACTGTATTAGAAATGCAACCCACCCCAACAATTTCCAAAGTTATTAAGTGTACAACTGCCTTGTTTTCATACTACTGATATACTCCATGTGCTCACCTTCAAATACTACACCTATGTGAAACACTGAAATAACATCTCTGCAAAGCTATTATGCCATGCATATGAGGAACAACTCAATGCATGAATTAATTTGCTGGGAACAGCAGATCTTAAAGGTAGTCAAGTTACAGAAAGTGACAGTGTAAGACAAGAGCCAGTAATTCTAAATCCAATTGATTTCAACAGGGGAGTTAAGCACATGCTTAATTTCTCCACTGAAAATAATAGGACTTATGGTGTTTAACTTGGGATGGATTGTGCTACAAATTCGCTTATCTATTAACCCATATAGCCTTGCAGATTTGCATTTATGTATTTGCTTGTTTGAGTAGATTCCAGTTTACATATAGGCAGCTTATTTTTATTAGAATGAAACTGCTTTGGTATTAGTCTTTCATTGGCTCATGGCATCAACGTAAGCTTTCAAATTTGCTTTCCCCCCCCCAACACAAGCCAATATAATGAATGAAGCACATTTTGAGACCCAGGGTTGCAAACCTTGTAATAATGCAAATGTTTACATTAAGCACAATACAGCAATTTATTTAGATGCTTAAATGAATACAAAGGGGAAATAAAGATCACAAAATTATCCATACTACAACAATGTGTCATATATTAGATGGTATAAATGAATACAACGCCATGTTGGTGTTAACTAAAGATAAAACTAAATATCCAAAAAAATGCAGCATTCATCTCCGTATGCTGCTTTAACACAGTACACTTTTATACAGATCTAAAAGGTGTCAAAATTAGTAGCTGCAAACTTGTTTCTTGCATGTGATTTTTTTTAGCTTAAAAGATTTCAGAAAATGGCTCTGAAATACATAGTCATCAGTTGTAATGTCAAGGATATTCAAGAACAAGAAAATTCTATAATACAATAGAGTCCAGATATATTTATGTTGCTGGCCTCTGTTTTGAGATTGTACAAGGTTATGTGCAAAAACTAAGTCTGTCAAAATTCATACTATAGCAGTTTCAAGCTTTTTGCTAGGTAAACTAGATACAGCATTTATTACACAGCAGGGCAACACTAAAAAAAAAAAGAACCAAATCTATGATGGGTACACAAGAACAATAGCATAAGCATCACTTGAATAGGTCTAAAAGACTGTACAAATATACATTTCAACTATTCAGAATGATACATGAAAAAAACAATTTTCCCAGAGTCTACTATACACATTGAACTGGTAGCTCATATGTTGGCCCTATAACTACCATGTGGAAAAAGGGTAATGTTTAAAAAGACATACAGCTGAACATATACAGAGTGAAATAAATGTTGAAAATGCTGATAAAATAAACCTTTTCTTTTCTTCAGTGAAGTGGGAGCCACCAGCATAGCAGTTTTCACATTAAGTTACTGTGCTCATCACAGCAGATACTCTCAAGTGAGATTTGCCAACAGCATACTTTGAAATATGAACTGGAATTGGTGAGCTCACAGCCACTAGTCAATGCCTTGTGTTCAAAAGGCAGTACCAGTTACAATGAACTTTAGCAGTCATTCTGAAATGTAAGTGTTTAGACAGTTGTCAAGTGGAGGATACTGAGGCTAGGGAGTTAAACAGCTTATGCTTGCTGGCTACTCAGCTCTACCCCAGTTAGGCTGCTATGCATTGATTCTGTAACCCCATCAGTCACACTGTCAAACTGGTCTCCATCTTCACTGTCAATTGTGCTATTCTGCCACTCCATCTGCTGATTTGACAAGCTCTCTTCAATTTCTGTTGCATTTTTCCACTGTGACTGGTCCTTAGACCAAAACTCGCCCACTTTTCCATAGGAACTATTTTTCCACTTTGACTGTTCTTCATCACTCTCAGAGGCAACACCTTTAGTTTCTGCAACTGGTTTACTACTATTATTAGCATCTTCACTTTGGGATGATTCGTCCGTCCATGTTTCTGGTTTCACTTCAGGCATATTATCTTCAAAGTCAGATGCTTGCTGAGAACCAGGTCCACTTTCAGATGGTGATGCTTCATCTTTCCATTCAACAGCATCATCTTGATCTTCTTGGTCACCTTCATTGTCTGAACCATCAGCTACCACCTTTATTGGTTCTTCTGCAGGACAACTCTCTTTGCATTTTGGGTTTCCTTCCTCCTCTTTTTGGTCTGTTTTTTCTGGAGACTCCAAGGTTGTTTCCTCAGGTGTCTCCTTAGATATGCTTTCTTCTGGGTTCTCATTTATGCTATTCACAGAAGCTTTATGGCCAGAGTTAGAAACAGATTCTGCAAATGGACTATTGCTTTCATTAAATTCCTCTTCTATATTCTCATAACTGTCTGAGGAACTTTCATTATCTTTCTCTAGGTTTATTTTTTTATCAACAGTTTTGCTAGCATTGACTCTAGAATTCTCTTCATCATGATTTTCAAACAGCCACTCAGCATCAAAATCCATTTCATGTTTAACCTTATTTAATTCTTTCATATTGAATCCAAGCAGGACACCCAGTTTATACCTTTCACAATCTCGAACACATTTCTTCCTTTTGTTGCTAAAATGTGAGGCAATGTCAGATTTCCATAGCCAAAGACTGGCAGCTAACTTTTCGATCTCCCTCCTACTGGGATACGGTTGTTTGTTGAAATACTTTGTGAGAAATGTTTTTCTGGCTTCATAAGAATCATCTTCATGACCCTTGGGATCTAAAGCTAGCACTACAGGTTCTTCAGGCTTCTCTTCGAAGACGGAAGGGGAATCATCATCATCTATTTTTCTTTTCTTCAATAGAGAGAATTCCATGTGTTCGTAAGTACGTTTCACAGGTCCTACACCTGGAGATTGATTTAGCCGAGAAGGAACATTAGATTTGTCTTGGCCATTTTGTGTCTTCCCCACACCTCTACAATGGACAAGGTGCAGTGTTATAGTCGAGGCAGTCATATTACTAGTGTACACTCCAAGGCAATGAATACACTTATATGTGAGCTTTTTCTCTACTGGATGAACTGTTTGAATAACTTGATGCCTCTCCCTTAAGTGATGTGCCAGTGCATCAGAGATGGGTCCTTTCAAGATTGAAAAGCACAAAGGGCAAAGTGTTTTCCCTACATCTTTTTTATAGGGAACTGCTGCTTGTGGAGAACTTTTTACAGGTACATCTGACTTCTCCTGAATTTTTGGCTGTGGTTTTGGAGGAACTGGAGGGTTATTTTGAGCATGGTAAGCTACAGATTCAGCAGGGGCATCTCTCAAGTTGTACGTAGTTACAAGCAAGTGTATATTGGTGTGACTACCCTGCTGCAATGTCAAATCAAAGGTTAAAGTGGAATCAGTTTTAGGTCCCATTTCTTCATCAACATGAACCATTCGCATATGAGCAGCCATCTTTTCAACATCGTTGAAAGTTGAGCGGCAGTAGGGACAAGACAGACCATGAATCAACATGTGGTTAAGCAACGTGTCAGTAGGCAAGTAGCGATTACAGTATAAACATTTGCTAGTAAAATTATGTATTTTCATAATATAGTTAGCTACTGCAGGCACCTTTTCAGCCTTGTGCTCTTTCTCAAAATGAACACTGTACACATTTTCTGGAAACAGCTCGTTACAGATTGTACATATTTTCCATTTCTGAGTTGATGAAGTATTGACAGCAGGAGCACCAGCTCCAATAGGCTTGGGTGTGGACTGGGCTAATATTCTAGATGCTGCCTGAGATTGAGCTAATGATGTTGATTTCAATGAACCTGATGAAAGTGAAGATGAGTTGGCAGACTGAAGAGAGTACCTTGCTGAAGCCTGCGATCTTGGTTCCCCTCCAAGGGGATAAGGTCTCCCATTTCCACTTGGGGAAAATTGTTTCATTGATTGAGACTGCTGGGACAGGGAAACTGGGGAGCTACCAGTTAAGCTTAGCCTTCCTCCCGTGTGACTAACGTAACTTGGTGGCATTGATTTCACTCCATAGTTGTTTTGCTGTAAGTGAACATTGGACATCATATTCACTCCTCCGGAATTTAGCGTAGGCTTTGGTATATTCAGTCGATTCATCATTTGCTGTGATGGAAGAGACCGGACATTTCCAGGGGACAGGGGGCCCATCCTCTGAGGAAGTCCCATAGGCTTTTTATCCTGTGGTTTTGGAGCAATTAGCATCAAAGGTTTGGATCTTGGGACTACCACATTTGTGTGCCCTATCATTGCTGTCACCTGATATCCTATACGCTCATGGTCTTCGATAACATGCTGTACTAAAGCTTCATATGACTTCGGCATAAAAAGGCATCGTTTACAGTGAATCATGCCTTCCTCTCGGGTACCGGAACTTAAGGATACAGCCCCGTTGAGTGACTTTTCACTTGCCTTTGCTATATAAGGTGCAGCAACATGCTGAAAATGTTCCCTGTAAATGTGCTTTCTAACTATTTCGTAGAGAGGATCTCGGTAAGTGCACTTCTTACAGTAATAAACAGCTTGTTCTACACTGTCAGCCTGCTTAGGTTTAAGGCTATCATGCTTGTTTTTATCTTTAAAAGTGCTGATGCCTCCACTTGGTGTGTTGGCATTTGGAGCATGAAATATTTTAATGTGCGTTTCCAAAGTCTTTTTGTCTGCATTGAAAGTACAGTAGGGACAATTAAGAAGGATCCTGTTTTCAAAGTCTTCACTATGAACGTTCCGGAAATGACTTTTGTAGGCGGAAAAGAACTTCGAGGAAAATGGACATGCACTGCAGCAAAAGGGTTTTGTCCGATAGTCCTTAAAAACAAAAACAAAAAAGAAGCTAAGTATCATGAAAGTTACATTTAAGAGATTTTTATTTATTTTTTCTGAAGCATTCCAGACAAATGGACCACAGTCTGAATTTATAGAACTGTCATTCATTTAGCATCCTTTCTTAAGATGGCAAAGTAAGAGTAATTCATAGTTCTGTTTCTGAGCAAAGCAAACATTTTTCAAATAGCTTGGAAGAAACTATCTGTGAGTTCTTAAAAATGGTGAATATGTGGTTGTAGTAATTCATGGCAATGTGCATCAACACCTTAAAAAGGAAGAGGGCATTTTCAAATGTTTTGGGAGTCTCAAGCTGCACTCAGCCTGTAAGAAGGCTCTAATCAACAGCGATTAATATTCAAATCACTGGGTTGTATGGTGCAATGGCTATACAGCTGTATTTAACATATGGCAAAATTACTATTTCATGTACCGTGTTTGAGTTACATATTTGTATATAGGCTCAAGCTCCTATTAGGCAGAGGAACAATTCCTAAATATATTAAATAAATATACCAACTTCAGATATGCAAAAAGCAGATATGACTGCCTTTTCCTTCCTAATCCAAATTATGTCTCAAAATGAATTGTCAATTAGGTTAAAGTATTTAGTATGTGAGAAATGGTTTATTGGTCACAAGAATCCAAGATCAGGCCTTGGTTCAATCACTGTTACAATTCAAACTTTTGTAAACCGCCCAGAGAGCTTTGGCTATGGGGGGTGGTATATACACATCATATCCTGCTATGTTCTCTACCCATGTTCAGTGCTGTTTCAAAATAATCTTAAAATCAAACATGAAATCTTAAGGAATTCTGTTATTTGTAGCTGTGAAAGCTGAACTAAGGTCATTATTATTTCCTAAAAAGGACCAGAAACCACCACCCCTCTCCCTCACACACTGCACTTTATATCCTGAATGATGAGTATTTTGCTGTCAGAGATAATTTAAGATGGCTGTTTTTGGAAGTTTAGTCCTGTCCATCCTGGTAGTAGAAATTTTATAGAAAAACACAATTCTCATTATTTCTGATTATCTGTCACTGCAAATCCAACAATATAAACCAAGACAAAGGCCTGGTTCATAAGTAAAGGGAAATCAGTTTCCTGTTAGAAGTACAAGTCGTGGTGATCCTTCTTCACCAGCCTTTATGCAAAGGAGAGGAGATTGAAAGTTTCCACTTTTGAACTAACCACAGTTCCCTATTATACAGAAAGGATCAAACCATGGTTTAATATCCTAACTGAGATTAGTTAACAAAGCACAGTTCCCCAAGTTCAGTTACATTTGAAGTTTTCAATTTCCTCCCCTGATATATGGAGGAGAGGCAAGGGGTTAAGCACACAAACACAAGACATATATCCCAGAGCATTCTCTAACAGGAAACAGGTTTCTCATTAGTTCTAAACTAAACCAGTGTATCAGGCTTCCATCTGTGAAAATAATTATGCATGAATTCTTTCTAGAAAATTCTTATGACACTGAAATACTTCATTGAAGCAACCTCCAATTATGGATTTATGACCGCTTTCAAACTTTACCAAGTTTTCAAGTTCTTGTCCAACAAACTCTATGAGTACACCAACTCAGATTGCTCCAGTACATAAATACTGACAATTCAGACATCCTATCAAGCCATGGTTTGTGCCACCCATAGTTTGGAACCCCAGACCATTGTTTGAGATTTCAAACATTCAACAGGCAAATCATGTTTTAGAGTTGCTTTCATTTTCTGTCCTCTGTTTCATAAGTTTATGAATTCCCTCCTATCTCCATGGTGTTTGGCAGTTTCTGGAAGGAAAGTAACAGCCATAATACTATTGTTTGTCAATTTGCATGTCATGCTAAACTACAGTCCGTAATTTGGAAATCCACTTCGAATTATGGTTTCCAATTCATTTGCTAGTCTCTCACAAACTATGTTTTGTCAATTCAGATATCACATCAAACCACAGTTAAGCTTCCATTTTAATCATTGTTTGGCATAATATCAAAGTTGAACCACCCTCAATTCTGCCTGACACTCAAGCTGTTGAAACCTGGATTTCTAATGAATTAGTGTACTATGGATATGTAAAACACTAGTTTTCTATTCAGATGTAACATTAGAACTATTTAAAAAGGACCCCAAAGTTGCTTTTTATGCTTAATTTTCTTCAATATTTCACTAGCAATAATTGCAGATTTCACTGAAGCCATAAAACAAAGTACATCTTCCTTAAGGCTACAACCTAGTTCCCCTCCCCCATTCCTCTCCAAAACACCATTAAGGTGGTAGTCCTGTGTGCATTTATCTGAGAGTAAATCCTATTCAAATTAGTGGGAATTCTACTATGTACAGGCCTAAATTGGGCTGGCTGTAAAACAGTTAATATTCATTGCAAAACTACTATTTCAAACATTTCAACATTATTACTAACCTGGTTCTTTGTAAGTGAAGGGTCCCACAATCCAACATCTTCCCATGTAGTGTTTTTCAGATAGAAATCATTGGGTTCAAATTGCTTAAAATCCTGCAAAGATGGAAAAGATTAGCAAAAGCATAAACTAAATAATACATCATAGGGTAATTGTCTATTGGAAGTTCATGAACCAACCATACCAAAAATTACAAGTACAGGGACTCAAAGGCAATGTCTCAGAGGATACAATAACAATGCCTGTTAGATATATTTTTCCGAATTAAGGGCCTAATCCAGCTATTTCAATAGAAGAAATGTACTCAACACTCCCTTGGAAATGGACAGGCTTTTAAAGTGCTTTCTTTTGACTGGCACCCACTTTTTCCTCTACAAGTCAGTTGTTTTTTAGACTAGAAACTACAATAGCCGTCCACTAATCACTCACCCAGGGCACAAAGTAATTTATTTCAGGCAAAGAGTTTCGATCACTCAAGTTCCTGTATAGAAGTCCCTGGAACAGCACAAATGGGCTAGTAGGGTATTTGAACTTTTGTTAATACTGTTAATAAGCAAGATATAATTTTTGCAATAGAAGAGAAAAAGGAAAGAGAAATCTCTTAAAAAAAAAAACCTAGACTCAGTGAGGACCTTATTGGGAAAGATATCTGAGATACTGTTCACGCAGCTGTCAAAAGAGAATGGAGCAGGAAGGTGCTTCAACTACCACTTGAGGTATGTGCAGTGGGCAAAAAGCTTCCCTTTGAAAGGGGAGCATGAGACACAGTATGCTGGCTGGCTCTCTAGAGAACCCATATGCTTGACTTCACAAAGACTACGAAGAAAGTGAATATAATGGTGTGAAGGTTCACAGATGAAATAAAATTTAGTCCCACATTTTCCAAAACAAAATCAGCATTAGGTCCCACTATCTTTCAGATGTGCCCAGTTTTCAAAGGATTTAGTGCTCAAATCATTCCCAGTGAAGTTAATCATAGCTGTTTATATGTACAGTAATTCTGGAAGTTACACAAAGACACAATGTGCATTTTAATGTTTTAGTTATGGATTAGACATTAGCATCGATCTGGTTTATCAGTTATATACAAAACCCACATGCAGCCATTTAATTGCAGTTTAATCTCAAACTTTTGTAGCATAAAGACAAGAGAACCTAATATTGTTGCTTCATAGTTTTGAAATGTAGTTTGAAGTACTACTTCACCAAAATAGAGTATCAGCCTCTTCTATCACAGCTAATACTATGACACCTAAAAGAAATACATAGTTCACTTCTTTGCCTCCAAAGCTGAACTGTTTTAAGACCACATCATCAGCTGCTTTACCAATACTCTTTAGACTAGTTAATATACTAAGCCAGAAGCTCCCTTCAAATGATGGAAGAGCATGTTGGCGTGACACCTCCATTACATGCAACAAAGGTGCTCCATCCAGCCACCAATTTGGCATGACTCTTCCCTCAAAAAAGGATAAAAGCAGAGCTTCTACATTATTGCTCACCATATTGCATGAGCTATCACTGCCTGACAAAAGTGAGAAGCCCTAGCCTTCCTCCCAGCCTTGGAGCCACAAAAGTGGAAAGGGTACATAGCAACTGTGCTGCAAACTCCTCCTCAGCAACAAGCCTAGGAGGAAAGCTGGGAGTGGTTTTGTTGCCTAGACAACTGCAATGCCTTAGCAGTGCTGGGTCAAACTATAGACTCATAGAACCGTAGAATTGGAAGGGGCCTATAAGGCCATCGGGTCCAACCCCTTGCTCAATGCAGGAATCCACGTTAATGCCTCTAGTGTGGGAGAACCCACTGCGGCCCTAGGGAATTGGTTCCATTGTTGTACTGTTCTGTCAGGAAGTTTTTCCTGATGTCCAGCCGGAATCTGGCTTCCTGTAACTTGAGCCCATTAGTCAGTGTCCTGCACTCTGGGATGATCGAGAAAAGATCCTGGCCCTCCTCTGCGTGACAACCTTTTAAGTACTTGAAAAGAGTGCTATCATATCTTCCCTCAGTCGTCTCTTCTCAAGGCTAAACATGCCCAGTTCTTTCAGTCTCTCCTCATAGGGCTTTGTTTCCAGACCTCTGATCATCCTCGTTGTCCTCCTCTGAACCCCCTCCAGCTTGTCTGCATCCTTCTTGAAGTGTAGGGCTCAGAACTGGACGCAGTACTCAAGATGAGGCCTAACCAGTGCTGAATGGAGGGGAACCAGTACCTTGTGCAATTTGAAAGCTCTACTTTTATTAATGCAGCCCAAAATAGCATTATTTTGTTTTGTTTTGCAGCCACATCACACTGTTGGCTCATATTCAGCTTGTGATCTACAACAATTTCAAGATCCTTCTCGCTTGTAGTATTGCTGAGCCAAGTATCCCCCATCTTGTAAATGTGCATTTGTTCTCTTTGTCCTAGGTATAGAACTTGGCATTTATTCCTATCAAGACACTTTGAACTTTGTTTCTGTCTTCCATCTAGCCCACTTTTAGCTAGTTTGCTAATCAGAACCAGCACCCCCATTCCTACTGCCACCCTTTCCTGCTCTAAAGCAGTGAAGGAAGAAGGGGACTTCCTTGGGGCCTAATCAGCCACAACTCAAATACAGCCAGACCAAGCAGCCTGTGGGCAAGCTCCATGCCTTCCTTTCCCCTCAGAAAAAGGAGGCAGGGGACAGCTCCCATTGCCCCTATTGAGTCAGGGCACGAGGGAGAAGGCTTCCTTGGCTGCCACTCAGCCAGGCAATTTTTGGTTGACCCTTGGTTGGCAACTAAGGCCAGCCAAAAAAGGGTAAACCTCACCTGACCCTGATCTATCATTAACCGTTCTGCTGAGCAGTTCAGCTAAATACATCTCCAATGGAAGATGGAAGCTTCAATTCAACGGCAACATAAAAACTCAATGAAAGATCCTACTTACTTCTATATGCTCTTTGCAGTATTCCAAGCCGATGTCACTTAATATCTTTTTCACAGTTTTCCGGGCTTTTCTTAAACTGCCAAGGTTGTTGACAGGAAGTTGGAACATAGTTTCTACTGGAGGGGGGAAGAGAGAAAGTAATTCTGGCTTAATTCACAGTAACAACCAAGACCCGTTGTAATTCAATTTAAGATTTACCTTTACGTTTACATATCTCACATTCATCATATTCTACTTTCTGGGCAGGTTTTTTTTTTTTTTAAATGAGGTTGTTCAATCTATCTTGTTTTAAAAGGTAATGAAAACTTTAAAGGTAAAAAGCCTTAATACAGGAATGGGGAACATGGGACTCAGATTTGATCTGCTGCATAGCCCTCCCTGTGGTGAATTTCACTTTTGGAGCCAATTTTTATATAACCTCCTCACATAAATGGTCAAACGCATCATGCCCCAAGAGAATACTTTAACCAGGGGTCTACAGTTTTAGGCTGGTCTTGCTAGCCAAAAAAGTTAAATATTTTAATTTTTACACAATATACAACAGTTCAAGATAGTTACAACCTAGTAGAAAAAAGTTATTTACAATAAATAAACATTTTTTAATTATTAAAGTTTATTGAAACATTTTCTTAATATTACAACATAAAATGAACAAAGCTACAGCAGTACCCACATCTCTCCAAATCTCCCACCCTGTTCCCATAATCCAAGTTACGCTCCCAACTAAGCAACCACTCTGGCTTTCTGAAACTCCTTGAGAGCCTTAAATCAGAATAATTGTGTACATCCAATACTTAAAACTAATACACTGCTTTATCTAAATCTGAGACTGGCAACATCTGTAATCTCAAGCATACGGCAACTGCTAACGTTTATAAATATCATTCCACAGGCAGATAGGATGATATAATTCAGGCATGTATAACATCTATATTAAACCACCTCTCACTAGGCCTTTCTTCTGCATGTGTCTAAAAGGAAATGTAGAGGGCATTTGACCAGTTTCAGATGTGGATGAGCGAGCATACATGATGGACTTTTGGTATTGCAGTTCACTGCTTACCATAGTTATGGCAGTAGCTGTAGGATGTTCAGACATGAAAAGTATCTAGTACACAAGAGTTGTGCATTTCAATTTGGAATTGAAGCATCCAGCCACTTCAACGATAACTAACAATTACCAATAAAGCAAAAACTCACTGTAGAAAATCCTTCTCTTCAGAAGTCTATCATGACAGAAAAAAATACAATCCACAAATACTCTTTTCTGTACACAGCCCGAAAATAAATAGTGGATACAGATGGATTCTGATTACAAAAAAAATGAAGGGCTTTCTGACTAGTGTGTACATGCATGTGTATTTCTGAGTAAGCCATCTCTAAATATTGCCCCTTAATTGCATAGTGGGTGGGTGTGTCAAAGATTTTGCCAGATACAACTAGGAGACATTTTATGCCAGGTTGTAAACACTAAGCCCTCCCACACAGCACCCACATAATTAGTGTGATTCCAGCCAGGAACAAGTGCTTTTGAAAAACAGCTTGCCTCAAGCCAAAACTGTTTGCTATACTGAAGTAATATATGCATCCTTTTCCTATTAAGATGCTTTCTCTTCCCAGACAATTCAGCAGAGTGCAGTGTTTACTTGCAAACAGTAGTTAAGTTCCACCAATCAACTTCCTTTCTGAACCTCTGCATGTATCTAATAGCCTTTGTAGAGGAATCTCATTAGGGAGAGTGTTCCTACATCTAAAAGTTAACAGAGAGATTTCATTAAAAATACAGAAAAACTGAATCAGTCCTAAGATTTGGAATGCAAGTCTGACAAACCATATAGCATTGTAAGAAAGAACTGTCAGAATATAAAATATTTTGTTTGCTGTACAAAATAAAAACAAAGCAAACTGGATTTTAGGAAGTGCAGCACCACACATTTCTCAGTATACCAAAATTATGTGGCCAACTGAAACAATTATAAGTTATGAACTTGAACTGACAATGAAATACACTGGGCCTGTTCAGATGACACTTCAGGCTCTGTGGTTAGCAAAACTGTAGTTCTCTGGGGTTAGCACTAACCACAAGCCCTGCTGTCACACACAACACTTTCAGCCACGGTTAGAGCCACTACCCAGCAGGGTTTAAGGTGTCTTCTGAAAAGGCCCATTGTCTTGTAATATGCAACAACAGCTGAGAAATGTACAGTAATCATGTCTAGGGAACACACTATGAATAATTTCTGATTAGGATTTTTGCAATGGAATCAATGGGCACATGAAGAAATGCTCTTTACATGTTGACATTAAGCAATCATCTTTTGTAGTATAATATTTAAATAGTTCCATAGTTTCAAGAGCAACAGCATAAACAAATTAAGTGCTTAAGACGGAGCTTTATGACCTGCTATAGCCAACAATGCCACAACATTAATGCACAATCAGTTATTAAGGACATCTCCATGAAAACCAAATCACTGTCAAGATTATGTGTCGACAGGACAGAAACAGATACTCAGAATGAGATCATCACACCAAACAAGGCAGCCCAGAAACCTGCATTGCTGTAAAGCACAAAATCCACTCACCCATGGAAATTCTGAAAATCTAAGCTTCTGGACACTTCAGTAAAATGTTTTGTGGCCTGATAGATTTTTGTTCTTAACTAAAATTGTAGTCAGCACATTTCATCAACTCAGTGTTACTAGCAACATGGTTTTTCAATCTCCACTTCAGACTTTTTTTTTTTTTTGCTTGGGACTTTGTCCTGCAAAACTAAAGTACTAATGCCTCAAAAATATTTTAAAATCTCAGGGGCTGCCAACAGATGTTTAAGCAATCAAGTGCCCAAGTATTTTTTTCCAGATCTGCCACTTCTAAAGCAGCAAATTGCTGTGGAATATAAGTTATTCCTATATCCTTCAACGGTCCTACTGTATAATGCTGCTATAATGAAAAGATTATACTTAGGGAACAATTCTATGTCCCCTAGACAGTGTCTGGGGGGCATAGGATACTTTGGTTTTCTGGTTCCAAGGTCTGAAAATGGGCTCCAACCTCAGAGCCAGGAAACCATGCTCCCCTCCCACAAGTAGTTAATGCAGAGAGAACCACGACAGCTACCACTCCATGCTGAGAAAACAGAGTGCAGAGGTGGGGGTGGAAAGGGGGCGTTCCCAGGGGTGGAGAGGTGAAGAGATCAGGGTAGCAGCCATATGACATCCTATGGCTGCCCCAGCCTCCTTCCTTCCCCCTCCCTGAAGCCTTCGCTACACAGGTGAAAACACCAGCCTAGCTTAAATGCAGAGTGGGGGGCACGATGCACCTCCCGCTCTGCACTGGATACTCATAAGCCTCCGAGTTAACAGGTTTACAAGTACCCAGGATGGATCTGACAGGATTGCGCCCTTACACAAATGTTTCTTATTTGTGACAACATCTTAATGTTTGTGATGTATTTGTGGTTTATAAACACACTAAACTGACACACAACAAACAGTATGTACAGAAAATAAGTGACCACATGTTGCAATTTGATAGACAGACTAAATATTTACTAAACATCAGTATCTTCCAATAGTGCTGCCATGCTTTTAGTTCATAAAAGCAAAACGTAAGACCACTTCCAGCAACATGCTCAGGTTTTAAGATTTTACTGCATGCTTCAGTTGATTATAAGAACTGCCATTTTCATCACACATCAAAAACTCAATGCAACTGTGCTACGGAGTTAGTGGGAATACAATTTCATTCAATGAAGGTCAACAGCAAAACAGCAATTTCATTAAAACAATGCTATATAGCACTCAAGACACTATTTCTATCTTTTTTATTGAGAACAATCAATTTTGAAAGGGTGTTACTCATGTTCCCTCTAGTCTGACTCATTTCATTGTCAAAACCATGTGGAGCATCTGTGGAAAGTTTCACAGGAAATTCTGATGTTTTCTGTTGCTTCTTAGGAAGCAAACCTTCCATGCTGTAAGGAGGAGAATGCACATCTTTTCCTTGGATTTTAGTACTGGTGGAAGGTGTGTCTTGATAAACACTTTGCAAGTGAAATTTACCACCTCACCTATAGCTCCATTCACCAGAAGCATCTCATCTAAAGTTTCTGCCAAAGTATTAGTTTTAGATAGCTGATTCCTGCAGCCCTAGAAATATCTTTCTCCAATTTACCCAGTTTCTGGTTTATCTCTGAATACATGCTTGCTGACTTATTTGTGTTATCAAAATGATCAAGTGTAAATATCTCAATCGTAGGCTCACTTTCAGATGAAAGCATCATCTCATTAATTTTTTCACAAGCCTTCAGAGCTGGCATGAGACAAACAAGAAAGGAATCCTCCTTCATAAGGGAACTGAACAAACTAATACCATTAGTGAGCACAACACCCTCACTGCATAACACACACTGTATAAAGAGCTTTGTCCCCATCTATCAAAGCTCCAACCTGAATATTGTCCAGGAGAGAAGCATCCCTCTCATCATCACACTGGCAGTTAATTTCCAATTTAGTATAACTGAAGAAATACCAGAGGTTGGCATGCATGTCCAAACTTCCTGTCAGATGTTTTAAATTCAGGATGATCCTTCACAGAACATGCTAATTTCTAAACAATATGTCCTCACTTGTCTTCAAAACCTACTGCAATCTCAAATGAATGAGAACTACTATGAAATGTGATATTGTGCTAATTTCATCAATTGTGATGAGAACTAAAGGTTTAAGAATAGTGAATGACAGTGCTACAGTGACACTGCTAATGTGGTGATACTCTAATTCTTTTCCATGCTATTCTACAACAGGGGTGGGCAACTTTTGGCTCTCCAGATGTTTTAGCCTAAAATCCTCATCATCCATAGCCAACATAACCAATGGTGAGGGGTCCTGGGAGTTGTAAGCCAAAACATCTGGAGGGCCACCACCCCTGCTCTACGTGCAAAAGCATGAACAGGTGAAGTGTACCTCCTCATGCATTATAGGCTACTAATGTTGTAGGAGCAGTAAAACAAGATGATGCTATGCCAATGATTATTTTTTTACCATGAACGTATAACATTAAGAAACACTTACCCATATGAAAACAGCCACTAAAACAACAACTCTGCACTGTCTTCACATGAACTGTTATATGTATCATGGAGAAACCTACTGAATGTAACTGTATAATATACATTTCTTTGCTGAGGACTCAATGCATTTACAAGATCCTCAACACTAGCCCCCACCACCGAAAATGGAATATCCAAGATATTGGAAATATCTTCCTTTTTCGGCAATGTGACACTTGGTTCTATAGGGTGACCAAGAAGTGAGTCGTTTCTACTTGATGAAAGACTTATTTGTGCATCACAAACCACATCGGTTTTTAAAAACATAACCTAAGAACATAAGAAGAGCCATGCTGGATTAGACTGCGGGTCCATCCAGTCCAGCACTCTGTTCACACAGTGGTCACCCAGCTGTCAGGGACCAACAAAGCAGGACATGGTGCAACAGGACCCTCCCATCCGTGTTCCCCAGTAACTACTGTATACAGGCTTACTGCCTCTGATACTGGAGGTTGCACTTAGCCATTGGGACTAATAGCCATTGATAGCATTCTCCACCAGGAATATATTCAAACCCCCTTTTAAAGCCATCCAAATTGGTGGCCATCACCCCCATCTTGTGGTAGTGATTTCCAGAGTTTAACTATGCCCTGTGTGAAGAAGTCCTTCCTTTTATCTGTCCACCAATCTCCCAGCAATCAGCTTTATGGGATGACCCTAGGTTATCTCCCTATCCACATTCTCCACACCATGCATAATTTGGTATACCTCTATCAGGTCTATTCAATTCAATGTAGAAGCCTCTTGCTCTAAATTTGTGGGAAACAAAGGATGCTCCTGGAGTGGAATGGGGAGGGGAGGAAACCATGGAAGCTGCTTTGTGCAGCTTCCTATTGCGCCTCTAGGCCCCTCACCTCGCCTTCCCCAAAATCACCCCCAATGAAAAACGGCAGGGCAGAAGTAGCACAGAGCAGAGGAGCCCTTCTGTGCTCCAGACGCCCTGCACAGGATAGTCGGCAGCCTCCAATTTCAGAGTAGACATAAATAATAGCCATCTTTAAGGAATCAGTACTACTTGGATCTGTTGCAATCAAGGCCTCCAATTCACTTGTTTTCAAAGAGTTGTTGTTGCTGTTGTTGTTTAACGTTCACTGCAAGGTAACAGGTACCATCAGATTTTTCATTAAAAGCTACCTTTAATTGCCTGCCATTAGCTTCATATGCTCAATACTGATGACTGTTGAGTGTTTTTTTAACCAAACTCCAAAGACAGGAAGACAACATTTGATCAGCTCTAATGTCCATCTCTGTATTGGGTAGAGCAATTTTTTTCATGTTTAGTGATATAAACAGTAATGTAACAAGCTAAAACTGTGTAGTCAACAGCCACAAATGTTAGCATGCCACATCAACAGAGGTAGAGGATATTAAGATACTTCTCCGCTTCACACCAAGGTAAATTATACACCTGTTTGGTATATTAAAATTTCAGACAGTGGCAAATGGCAGAGAAGACATCACTAATTTCAATCTTTTCATAAATCTCGTGAGGAAACCCAAATCTACACCATACATAGAAGCTACTCTTATGTTTTACAGTATGACAAGTATTTCTACCGGTTTGTGTCTGGAACTTCTCAACTAGGTGGGGTAAGGAGTATGATTTCCCACCTTGTCAGGAAGAGAGCAACTAACATAATGGGGCTGTCATGTGTCCCTTAATCCGTGATGAGCTGCAGGGCCTGCAGGTGCCAGATTACATATCCAACCCCCCAAGAACTTGGATAAAACCTTGAAAGGGAATATGGGTTATCTAAGGGCTATTTAACCCTGACATAATCCATGCTAAGCAGGTTCACATAACGTGACAAGCCCCAAGTGGAGCGTGCATATTCTAAATAGAAGCCACATGCACTGCAGCTCTCCATGGGTTAAAAAATGACACAACAGCCCAGGCTGCAGTGCATGTGGCTGCCATTTTGCATATGCATCCTCTGCTCAGGGTTTATCATATTATGCAAACCTGGCAAGCATGGCTTATGTGAGGATTAAACAACCATTACATAACCCATGCTCTGTTTTAAGGTTTTATCCAAGTTCTTGGGAGTTGGATATGCAATCTGACACCTGCGGGCAACCATAGCTCATCATGGCTTAAGGAACCCATGACGAGCCATGTTGTGTTGTCTAAACCAAATAATTTATTATCCGCCATTTCTTCATTAGTATTCTGCTCTAGGACAGGTACATCCTGAACACAAAGTATTATGTAAAAATGTGATGCAGTGCGGCTTTTGTATTCCACATATGCAAAATAATGGCTAACTGCACCTAATGGAGGAGTCTCCTGAGTGAAACAAATAAACACAACAGTAATCTAAATCTAAATTGGAAATGCATACACATTGTTACAGGATCACAAGAGTGAAATTTTCCTACTGACATTTTTCCTACAATAGAAAGATCTGCATTCACCCATTCCAACAGAGCCAACAACTCTACCCAGGCATGCCCTGCACAACTAAGTGTCAACAAACCAACTTGAAGGACCCAAATTAAAAACCAAACTATGCAGTTTGCCTTGCCTGCGGTACCAATATTCTTTGCTGCCATATATTAGACAAAATGGTCTGTAAATTTGCTTGAAGAACTGCTTCCTTAGTCTTCACAGGATCAAGCTTTTTTAAAAACAACAACCACGCACACACACAATTATATCTTCAAAATGATCTACAATACTTAGTGTGTGAGCTTTGGCTATTGGGCAGTTTAGAAAAGTAATCAATAAAGAAGAAAATAAACAAAGGCTAGAATACAGAGCACTAAATTCACTTTCCCAAAACATCTGAAACAAATATTGATGAAACCCTGAATCTGCACAATAAATCCTAGCCTTATAATACCCATTTTTGAAATCTTGCTTTCCGTGGCATCGTGAAAACTACCAACGATAGATGGGTACAAGTCAGGGAAACACTTCATCTCTAAACTTTTTTCACATGGACACTGGTATATCCTTCCAGCATTCATTTGATAGTTTTCATTCCCCCCACCCCCCACTTTTTTGCTTTTTTCTTTCCTTATGGACCTTTTAGTCTAATTTTAATTTTTTAAAAAAGTTCTTTAAGCGGGTAGAACCTGGTTCATTGATTGTTTTCTGGATTTCTTTTTCACTTTCTTCCCTTAATGTAAGGTTTAGAAGTCAATTTATTTGTCTGGCTTGCTGTTTTAAGCATCCTAAGTACAGTCCTGGGTATTTTGAATATGCAGTGGTGATATTGTTTGTATATGGCCTGTTTGATGGAGATAGAATGTTTTGGAAATATAAGAGGAGCAATGGGTTGCCTTCAACTGTATATAGTGTATGGATTCTACATGTATGGAACTTTTGTAAGGCTCAGCATATGCTGTAAATGGGGTGGCAAGGATAGGATGCTGGCTGTAAATAAGTGTTTTAGGTATAAAAATATTTTGTTGTTCCTTATCTGTGTATTATGTTCTGGAACATTATTACTTGAAATCTTAGGAGGAGTCAGGTAACTCCTGACAAACAAAAGCAAGCGCTTTCCAAATTTAAGAATCTTTAAAAGGACGTTTGTTACAGGACATTCATCTTTTGGTGGAAGAGAAGGACAGACTTTGCAAAGATTGGGCAGGAGAAACTTACCCTAGTGACAATTCTAAGAAAGCTAAAGAAATCTCATACATATACATTAAAAAGTACTAATATCTGTGTTACAAGTAATATCTGATCCAGAGGATCGCTTTCTTATTTTGGTAGTTAGATTTATAAACATGGTGATTGCTATGGTTCGCCAACTGGGTACCTTAGTCACCTGTCTACTGTTACTTATGATCATTTAATAATTGATGGGGATTTTTAAAAGATTTTGGACCCAATTTTGGATAGGAGTAAACTCTTTCACAAATTTCAGTCTGCAATCTGTTGAAGATTGGCTGCTTTTGGACAACACAATAGTCAATAGTGGGGTAATAATCAACTCAACAGTTGTTTATCTAGGGGGTGCTCCCTGCACAACATGATAATAATCAACTGTGGTGTAGATTAGGATCAGCGTTGACTGTTACTCCACGCTGAGTTGACCCACTCATCCCCAGGCCTCTCTCCCCACCTCAGTTCTCCTGCTAGTATCCCATCAGCCAATGCTGCTGAAAATCTATCTTGCTGGCTAGACCAGAGCAGCTGACGCCGCTTTTGCCACTCTTGCCTTGCAACTCTGCAGCTGACAAAATAACCAACAGTTGCTGAGGAAATCACCAATGGTGTCCTCAACACAACACGATAACCCATGGTGGGTTAAATAACCAATTGTCAACTATTTAAACCACTGTTGGTTATTGTGTTGTCTGAACCCAGTCATTGAAGATTTACATGCCTGAGTTAGGTCTGATTGATGCATTGCTTATGTTGCACCCTTCAGGACAAGATTATACCTTTTTTTCACCTGTGTATTAAAATTGTTTTAGATTAGATTATTATTTTTTGCTTTTTCTGTGATTTCAGTGTGTAAAAAGCATGCAATATTGATACAATTACTATCTTGGACTTTATGAATTAAATTACCTCACTCTTAAATCTTATGGCACTTAGAACATGAATGTTTTACTGCTTAATGTTGATAATTTTAAAAACACAGATGGCTTCTAAACAATGAATATTCTGAGATTAACAAGGGTCAATGGTGTCTTGTGCTATTGAATGGGAAGGTTCTAAGGTTTATATGAAGCAAAGGATTATTGCATATGCATCTTACAAGAAAAAAGTTAAGGTGATACAGGACGAGAACTTGGATAAAACACAAAGTCCTTATTAAGTCAATTTGCAGCTTGCCCCAACCCAGACTTCTATCAAAAACTACAATGTGCTAAATATGAATAGAATACAATACATTCACTAAACCAGAATTAGCATTGTCAGAGGTATTGGGAAAGTTAGAGAAAGGCCCAGGTAGATTCTGGAATTTTGGTTAAATCAACAAACATTTCAGAATTATATTCCACTAAGTAAAGGTAAAGGTTACACACACAGTCCCAAAAGATATAAATTTAGAGTTTCAAAAAATATTCTGAACTACATAGGAAGGATAGGGAGCTTAATAAACAGGAATATAAAAACTTATTTTTGGATTTGATCCTTCCACAACTGGATTCCCAGCAAAAGGAGCTACTTGCATAACCTCTGTGGATGGAAGAGGTTAAGTGTATCATAGGAAATTGGAAAACTCTGGAGCCAGAAGCTTTTCCTATAGAATGTTATAAGGCACACTTAGAAAAGATTATGAACTAAAAAATCTGTCTTTATTGTAAGGTTTTTGAATGAGGAACTTTACCAGTCTCTTTATATGATGTTTATATATCAGTTATTCTTAAATCTGGCAAAGACCATACCAACTATGCAAATTATAGAACTATTTCCTTAATCAATCTCGATGCTAAAATATTAACAGCAGCTCTGGCTGATATAATATATGCAATGCATACATTATTATTTATTTATTTATTTATATAGCACCATCAATGTACATGGTGCTGTACAGAGTAAAACAGTAAATACCTAACCACATGGCATTTATTTGCCAGAGATAGGGAGTAGACAATTTAAGGTTTGCAGTAAATCTGATCGGCTTGAATTCTAAAAGAATACTCAGCTGTGATTATTTCACTTGATACTGAGAAAGTGCTTCACATATTATATTTGTAGTTTATGTTTGTGACCTTAAAAAAACTGGATTTCCAGAGATATTTTTAAAATTTGGATTAGATTTTTATCTCTCTCTCTCTCTCTCTTGTGTCATAAGTGATGACAAATGAAACAGGAATCTCTTCTGTCTCCCTTGATTTGTGCTTGGAACTTGTGGTTTGGGCATGAGCAGGTTGAACATAAAATGGCTTTATATGCAGATGATTTGTTGTTATCCATCAGTAGGTTACAGTACTCTATACCAAAATTAGTAAGATTGATTGGTACCTTTGGTACACTTTTCGGTTACATATTAATTAGTCAAAATCTGAATTAATGCCTGTAGGTAGATGTTCAGAACGTCAGAGAGGAATGGACTGGGGAGCTGGAATGCTACAGTCTAATCAGTGGAAAGTTGTTCTAACTTCCATATGTACTATTTATGTACATTTAAAATTAAGGCTTATCTATTTCAAATATATATGCTGATATAAACAATTTGTATATCTAAATAAGGATCCATACAAGACTGACGGCTGTAGGAGATAGTCAAATGTTGCAAGCAGTAAGAACTTCAGTCCATTGAATGACAGGTGCTGGATGTTTATCCTTCGAAGCTTGAAGTATAAGTCTCTTTGCATCTATAAGGGCTCTCACGATCCACTTTTGTTGTCCATCTGTAAATCCCCACATCACAGGGATGTAATTTAAAAGCACAGGAACATCTATTATCAAAGATTTTCAAGAATAAGTTTATACAAGCATCAAAAAGATGCCACTACAGAACATGACCACATCATATACCTCAATGAGGCATTGTCAGCTTCTTATGTAGCTTCTTTGGCATACAATATATGTGAAACATCAATTTTATGGGTAATATTGAATTGGAGCCTCGCACACACACCAGGGCCCAGTCTGGGCACAGCTATGATGAAGCGCATCCACGGACAAGCCCTGAAACAAGTGAAAATGCCACCTGAGCAAATCTCCGTTGGATACTACTTTGTGATAGGTTATTCCTTCCCCGCCTCTTGCATCTTTTATTTCCAAACTAACTGCTGCCACATGACCTTATTCTTTGTAGCCACTCCATTTACCAAATAATGCATATTCTCAAAACAAATCACCGTGTTCCCAAACAGTATCAATCATTTAATGAACTACATCACTTTCCCTTTCAAAACCCTAACCAAAAACTTGATGTCCAATCTGTTTATTTAAATGAATTACAGTCTGAAACTGACCAACTGAAACAAACAATTTTCAAAAACATTCAGAACCTGTAATTTTGACTGTACTGGAGCTAAATCCATATTATGAAGACAATGCTGAGGAGATAGGATGTCTCTGTTAAATGTCTGACAACAGTAGTGACACAGCTACAAGCTCTGGTCCTCCACCTCACTGCTACATCTCAAGTAGTGGTCCTTTGTACCTATAACTTTATTCAGAGCAAGTACCATGATTTGATGAAGATAAGGTAATTTATTACAATTAACACACACTTGGTCAAAGAAATTGTTCTTCTTAAAGGCAAGTTCATATTGAAACTGAGAAAATACAGCATTTTTATTATGGATATTTTTTGCATCACATCTATCATTATTCTTACCTTCAATGTCAAACAAACATTTGAGCTTAACTCACAAGTCATTTGCAAACTGCCTATTCTTTTCAATCCTACCAGTCTTTATAATATCCTTAAACTCACACTCCAACAAAACTAGAGATCATGCATCATAAATCTGTTTAACAGATGCTAACTAATCACTATGACATGTAGTCAATAAAAAACTGTGATACCTTTCGCTGCTATAGTAAGACAAAGAGCAGCTTTGCTTTTGGATGTACCCTGTTCATATATAATCCACTAAAATAGACCTTTGTCCTAAAATCCAAAATAGTTTTAATTATTGTACCTGCAGAATACACAAATTACTACATGGATACTTTTTCAGAACTTCACACTCTCTCATAAGAATGTAAGAAGAACCATGCTAGATCAGACGAAGGTTCCATCTTGCCCAACGTTCTGTTCACAGTGGCCAACCAGCTGCCTGTGGGGAACCCCCAAGTAAAACATGGGTGCAAGAGCACCCTCCTGGTTGCGTTTGCAAGCCACTGGTATACATAGGCATTCTGCCTCTAATACTGGAGATAGTGTATATCCATCAGGACAACTAGCCATCGGTAGACTTATCCTCCATGAATTTGTCCAATCCCCATTTAAACCCATCCACATTGGTGGCCATCACTTCATCTTATGGTAGTGAATTCCATAGTTTCACTATGCACTGTGTGAAGAAGTACTTCCTTTTATCTGTCCTCAATCTCCCACCAATCAGCTTCATGGGATGATCCGTTTGTATAATGGCAGTAGGATCTTGGCAGTTTTATTTCCTATTCCTTTCCTAATTATATCTAAAATGGAATTTGCATTTTTCACAGCAGCTGCACATTGGGACGTCATTTTCATCAAGCTGTTTACCATAACACCAAGATCTAGTCACCGCTACCTCGGATCCCATTAGTACATACATGAAGTTGGGTTTTTTGCTTCAACTTGCATCTCTTTACACTTGTTTAAATTAAACTGCATTTGCCAGTTTGATGCCCATTCTCCCAGATTGGAGAGATCTTTATGGAGGTCTTTGCAGTCCCTCTCAGGTTCTCATTAACAGTATATGGTTTTAAACGCTGTTGATTTGGAAGTAAAAGCACAGCATTAGAAGACACTGTAAGTAAAGAACAAGATGAAAGAGACTGAATACCTACTTATGCAAAATATGGAAGTCTCCATCCATGTCATGCAACCAATCACTCCCAAGAAGAGTACAGAAGTTATTTTCATTGACAGCACAACCTGTATCCTGGTATACACTTCAACATTCAAACCACTTATGCAAGTACCTCACAGACGCCTCACCCTAGCCTTCAACGATTTCTTCAAGTTTGTAAACCTAAGTACAAAAGACTTTACATCAAGTCTGATTTGAAAGCTTGTTAACTGTTTGTGATACAAAGAGTTGAGAAGTATACTTTTGCTTCCAAAAATATCTTCAACTGAGACTTTTTGGTTTTTTGCGTTGACATACTTCTTTTGTTTACCTTTTTCTGAGTATATGTATGAGATCTGTTCTGTGTACAGACAGGTTGCTTATCTGTAACTGGTTCTTTGACTGGTCACCTGAGCATTCATATATAAATGGGTTCTGCATTTATGCAGAATCTTGCTTGGAGCATTCCAGAGCTAAAAGATTTTACTTGGGAAGCCCCAGCCTGGTCTTTTTGCGCATGCCCCATAGTGTGGCTCCTGCCTTCCTCAGTTCCTCCTTGACTGCTGCAGCTGCAGCCTTGTGAGGAGTGCTCTGCTGACTTGATGGACTTTTCTGATTGTCCAAGCTGATTCTACTTTTACCTTAGTTTTTCTCTCTTTTCTTCTTCTGTTGTTTACTTTTCCTTTGAAGTTCTGCAGGTTTATTTTTCTCCATGTATGCTGTTGGCACCCTTTCACAAGCTTATGGTGAAGTTGTTCTGAAAATGCACTCAACTATGGCAGAAAGCTCCCACCATCTGACAGGCATTCCTTGTGCCTAGACAAAAGATATGTAGTTGCCTTGTGTCCACATTGTCAAGCTTTCAACAGACAAACAAGATGCAATTGATCCTTCTGGTTGAGCACTTTGTTCTGGGAACTCACAGAAGGCACACCCTTATCTGCCCACTCATACGTTTCACACCATAGCCAGGTTAGTGGTCTCTATTGTCCAGAATTCTATTGCAGTTGTGGGACAAATTTAATATCTACTTGGATTCATGGCGATGACTCCTTTGCGAGATTGCATATGAGAGCTCTACAGCAATGATTCCTATTGCAGTGCCAAGACTTAAGTGTGCCCTCTGATATTTGTTCTCTGGTTACCTTTCAATATTAGTCACTCCTTGGTTTGGAAGACATGTTGCCACCTCTTCTTCAAGGGTGTGATCTTCAGGCAGCCATCTGCCTTCTGCCTGGTTACCACAGACGCAGCCCTAACAAAATGGGGAGCACAAGTCCATGAGAAGTGGACACAAGCAGAAGCTTCTGTACACATTAATGACCTTGAGCTCTTAGCGCTAAAGAAGGCACTTCAGGCATTCAAACCTATGCTTGTGGGCCATACAATACATATCGCTACAGACAGCACTGTGACAGCCTTCTTCATGAACAAGCAGAGTGGCACAAGGTCGACCACAATGTTGCACCTCACTATTGCTCTCTGGGACTGGTGAATAACCAGGGTTATCTCTTTGGTGGAAATTCATGTTTCAGTTGAGATTATCTCAGATGCACAGCTTCCACTGTGAATGAATGACAAATTGTCCTCTGGATTACCCACTCTATCTTTGCCAACCAGGGCTGGCCAGGGATTGACCTCTTTGCCTCCCTTAGCAATGTTCAGTGATGGACCTTATGCACCAGAGAGGGAATTCACAACTCAATCAGTGCTGAGTTCCTCCTCAGATGGAGCAACAACTTCCTCTCCTTACCCAAGTGGTCGCCAAGATTCACAGGGACCCCTTTTATCTTGGTGATTCCATAGCAACCACAGCATTGCTATTGATATTCCACGGCACTTACTGCAGCTTCCGCACCTCCCTGACCTGCTCACACACAACAGGGGCATTGTTTAACACCTAGACCTGGCAACTGTACGTTAGACAGCATGGAAGATTCACCCATGATAGACAGGCTGAACAATGTCCTCCAAGCATTCAGAAAGTTTTCTACCTGCTGCTCATATGTTGCCAAGTGTATCAGGCTTCTCTCTGTTGGCACTTGCTCCAGCACTAATCCACTTCATTGCCCTTTGCCATCTCCATTCTAGTTCTACCTATCACTACTCTCAGATGGTGTCGCCATGACTTCTGTCCATATTAATCTCTTTGCTATTTTCGCCTTTCCTGAGGGCATTACAGGCTTTCTTTTTTCACCCACCATACAACAAATCCTGAAGAGGTTTGCTCAATCTATATCCATCTATGGCTCTTGAGCTTGGCTTTAAGCATCTAGGCGGCACTCACTGGTTTGATGGAAAAATGCTTTGAACAGCTCACTGTGACACTCTAGACTCTTAACCTGGAAAATAGCTTTTTTGGTTGTGATTAGTTTCATTAGGAAGGCACCTCCGCTCTCTATTTTATGGGTGGACCTTTTGTATGTCACATTTCATCAGGGAAAATATGGTCCTCAAACCAGATCTAGTGTTCCTACCTAAAGCGGTGTCACTTTTCCATTTGGCTCAAGACTCCATTTCTTCCTTCCCATTGTCATCATTAGGTCTAGCTCCACTCCCTGGACGTTCATAGGGCACTAGCCTTTTATGTGAATTGCTCCATTCCACCAAAGCTCTTTGCCTGTTAACAGAGACTAAATAAAGGCCTCCTCATGTCATCACAGCATCTCCCCAAATGGGTAACAGAAGCTGTTCTGCTCTGCTAGAGCTTGGTGGGCCTATTGACACCATAGCTCCTCCAAGTGTACTCCACAAGAGCCTCTGCCACACCAACTACTAGGATGCTTCTTTTGGGCATGCACTCCTTTCCATTTTACTGGGATACTACACCTGCCCATCCACCAGTAAGTCAGCTTGTTACTCACCCATATATGTGATGCACAGAGACCGTAATAAAGGAGTACAGATTGCTTACGGTAATTGTGGTTTTTCGAGTGGTCATCTGTGCATTCACATATCACATTTGCCATATCCTTGCAGGTGTGGTCTACATTCACTATAAATACCTGGCTGCTGTTGCGGTCTCCAGGTGCTAAGGAGAGCAAGAGCCACACCCTGGGGCATGTACACTGAGGGAGAGATGGGGCTTCCTGGCTTAAATCCCTCCCCCTTTTTCATCAATGGAAGGATGCCTGACAACATTATTATCAGAACTAGAGTTGATGACATCATTGTGGGCATGAAGGTCTAAGATAGGATGACGTCCAAAATCTCATTTGGGGACTTTAAAGTACTGGGAGTGGGAATCTCGGAAAGGGCAATATGTATGAGATGGCCTGGGATGCAGGTTCTGCATGGACAAGGCTGCTGGTGCCAAAGTTAGTGGGTAAGGGGTTGGTACCAAAGAAGGTTGGCAAGAGATGGTTGGCTGGTATCGAGGTACCCAAGGTTGAAGGAATGGCTATTGGAGGAGGTGGTCTTGAGACTGTAATGGACGGAGACCTTGGAGATGGGGGAGGACCACACTGGTAATGGTATCTCCAGTCCCAGTCGTTATCAGCACAGCTGTCATGGCACAAAGAGGTGTCTTGGGGTGAATAAGAAAATGGTGGGAGACCAATGAGGAGAGCAGTGGCTCCAAGAACAGGATGAAGAGCACAACCATAAATGTTTGATTGGTATCTTCCACGACAATCTCCATCCCTGTTGATCATCACAGAAATAGCCTGAATATACCAAATCAGGAGATCCTCTGCATGAAAAAAGTGAACGACAGTGGCGTGGGGACCTACTACAGTGATAGGATAGACATCTGCTTCAACATGGGATTTGTGTTTGAGGTGGTTCGACTGATTGGTCTCAAACTTCACCTTCAGATGTCGATTCTATAAGCTAAATCCCAGAAGGGGTCTAACGACATAGTACCAGACATCCACCCTAAGTTTGGCTCTGACAAGGGTTAGTACTGATACTGGTGATAGGACTGGATCCAAAGGACAAGAGTTTTCTGGAGCCAGGAACTGACCTGGGAGTTCTTGGATCAGGTCTGATGAAGGTGGGCCAGAGAACTGCTTCAAATTTTCTTTTTTTTCTAGCCATGGTATGCGTCAAGGCTTGGGACTACAACTTCTTTGCAATACCAGATCCTGCATGCTTTATTTTTTTCCCCAAAGCAAAACTGAGAGTGCAACCCAACATAGGGGATGGGTCAACTCTCAATACCAAGGCTGTCAGAACCAGCAAAACTGGCTGGTCCGACAGTGGCTCATGTCCAATGGCAGTGACGTCTGGAAGGACACAGGTGAATGTCAAGAGAGTAGCACAAGGTCCGGAACTGGTGTCAAGCAAATTAAGGATAACTGTTGTGTACCCGATTTGGGAACAGAGCCTATGGCTTGAAGTGCCTGAAGTCTGGCTGAATGATTCCTCCAGGCCTGGTAGGTGAAAACCTGACAAGATGCCTGTATCCATCCAGTGAGCTTCACTGAAGCATAAGAGGCAAAAGAAGTGGCCATTTGAGGGTAACGTGGTGGTCAAAGAACTGAGCCTGGAATAGGAGGAGGCTCACAAAATGTGCTCTGGGATGCGGGGGGTAGGCTCCTGCCAAAATTCCTTAGCTTTAGAAGGTTCTTTCCATCCATGTGCAGAGACTATGAAGAACTGTGAGAAGTGGATCAACTAAAAAAATAAAAAGAGAAGTTCAAAAAAGACTGTCTAAGTGAAGGTATTTCTGGAAACAAACGTATGTTTTTCAGCAGTTTTCATCACAAACAATTAACAAAATTATGTCTGTGCCACTCAGCTTTGCAAAAAAAAATGTACAGAAAGTTCTCAGTCAGACATGGTGTAAAGAAGCTTGCACTGAGGCCCTACATACTGGGTTTTCTACAGCCTTACCTTTCTTCTGCTGATTTCGTAGGCGTCTTGCCTTACGCTGCTGCTGTAAACACGTAGGCATAATTACACATTCACTCTTTCCTTCCTACAAAGCAGAAATAAAAACAGAAGAAACTACATAAAATAGTTCAATTCTGACACCACAAAAATAAATGTATATGGACTGCTGAAGCCTAAATGGCTTGAAGTAATAGTAAGCACATCACATTAGTACTCACTTTATGGCAAAGATATTAGTCACCCCAAATCAAAGATAAAAAAATTAAACTTCCTAGACCTAAAAAATAATCTTTTTTAACTGTTTTGGAAACTAAATGTTCATGACATATGTTTTTTTTATCACGCTGGTTACAAGTTTTCAACACCGAAAGACGCATTGCATGTTGTCTTTATATTAGCCATTACCAAGCGAAAGGAAAGTCAATCCCACACTTAAAACAAACAAAAAAACATGTAGTATTGTTCAACACAACGTCACAAAACGGGAGAACTACTTCCAAAAGATTTCAAAAATGAATCTAAATGACAAAGATACAAACTAGTTCTTGAACCCAATTACATTTGGTGGGCATGGATGTAATACTTTGCTTGTAAATTGTTACAGAGAATAAATTGACTGCACATCTCTCCGTTTACCTACTGGATGCTAGAAACTCTACCGTATTTCTTCGATTCTAAGACGCACTTTCCCCCCTAAATAAACAGCTCTAAAAATGGGGTGTGTCTTAGAATCGATGGCATCTTAGAATTGAAGAAATACGGTATTACAGAATAAGCAATATTCTCCAGAAACACCTGCAACCCCTCAGAATAAAGGTGGACACAATCTGAAGTCTAGAAACTAACTTCATTACTTTGAACTACCACTGTATTTAAATGAAACTTACTTCCAGGTGAGGTTGGCTAGGCAGAGAGAGTGAGTGACCCAGTTTGCTTCATAATGACAGCCCATGGGTTAAACAACTGTTGGGGACAAGTGGGAGAAAGCAGGGTGCACCAGCCACTTCCACTTTTAATCAACAATCTACAATTGGACAGATCATAGGTTGTGAAACTAGAGAGCTAGGTTGTTTAAAGGATAAACAACCCAGCAGTTAACCCAACAATAAACCATAGGTTAACTACCTTGTTGCTTAGCCCCTAAACAACCCAGCACTCTGGGTTCATATATTACACTCAACAACCTGGCCAATGCTAAGTTGTTGGTTAAAAGTGGAAGTGGCGGGTGTGGGAGGCAGTGCACCCACTCACTCCCACTTGTGCATAACAATCCATGGGTTGTTTAAACTATAGGGAATCCTTGCATGCAAACCAAGTCACTGGCTTGCCTAAGGTGCATCGGTTACTTTTTTTCTTTTTCTTTTTTAAAGGAGACTGCAATCAGAGAGAAGCCATGACAGCTAAACAATAAAGAACCTCCTTGTTCATATGCACTCTCCCACACAACTTTGTGTTTGGAGACAGACTTGCATCTGAAGATGGCGATTTTACTACCTAGCTGACATGACTTCTCTTTTGTGGTGTTCTCCAACACTGCCCCACCAGGTTTAACACTCTCTCTCTCTCTCTCTCTCTCACACACACACACACACACACACTACTTTGTACTTAGGAATTTTCTTTTCCTAGTGTTCCAAACCAAGATTAGATACCCTTGGTATCTACTTAACCCCACAGCTTCTGATGAGGGCGAAAGCCTTAACATTTAACTCTAAATATACTTTGAAATTACTCTGTTGCCAGTCCATCTATCTTTGATATGGGTGTCTGAATAACTGTGTAGCAAGTAATCCCATTTCAGCATTAAAAAAATGTGGTGGGTTTTTTTTAGCTCTTGGGGGTAAAGGTCTCTACAAGAGAGAAGCCATGAGAGGAATATTTTTTAAAAACAACAACTCACTTTCATTTTCAGTTGTAGTCTACCACATAAACATTTTTTCAGTAGTAGACCATACCTGAATGTGGTGGTTTTACAATCTAGCTGTCATTGCTACTCTCTTGTAGCATGTTTATATATGTAATTTTTCCTGAGGGATACATACACACAAACATAACACTATATATATATTTTCTTGTGTGTGTAACAGTTGTGTGACTGAGTGACAGACTGACTGGGCAAGTACACTGCTTTGGCATGTTTATTTTAGTAATCAGAAATATTTTCTTTTTAAAAAGAACATCCACTGTGGTGACTGTCTGGGCAAATGCATACAATTGCTTCAGCATTCTCCTTCTTCAACCCCTCCCCCCGAAATAATGATGGTGTATTTATTATCTCAGGGAGCGTGGGGAGGGGGGTCAGCAAAAGAGAGAAGCCATGATGGGTAGACAGGAAAAGAACCTCTATCTTCAGAAGCAGTCTACCATATAACCTAATTCAGAAGTAGACTATGCCTCAACATAGAGATCCTACTATCTAGCTGTTGGTGCTTTTATACCACACACCCTGTTAGAAAGCTAAGAAGGGTTTCTGGCAGTGTTGGTGAAACCTGATCTCACCCTCACAGACACGAGAAAAGTCTTGAAAAGAAAGGGCAAATATTTCACTTGAATGGTTTAAATTCATGTTTCTGAGATAGACTGGGTCTACTCCAACACAGGCCTTGGCAGTAGTAGCTGTTTCCAAAGCTAAATTCTCAGTAAAAGCCCTACAACTACCCTTCCCCCGTTTCCTAGCAACTTGTAACCTGTTCCTAGGCAACACAAGTTTGTTCTGGGCATGCTCAGGCTAGGCAACACAGGTCTGTTCTGGGCATGCCTGACAGAACTCCTTGTGGGTTCACATAGGATAACATGGGCTGGGGGTGGGGGGGAGGGAATCCCATTTTAAATATTTCCCCTGATCTAACACACACAAAAATCCCCAAAAGGCACAGTACAAATGAAAAAAGCAGCTGACGAAGTCTAAACCCAGCTAAGTCTGAGAGGTGGGGGAAGCAATACCCGCCAATATGTTGGAAGTCACTCGTCAAACTTTAAACTCCTATAAATTATTATTATTATTTATTTATATAGCACCATCAGTGTACATGGTGCTGTACAGAGTAAAACAATAAAATAGCAAAACCCTGCCGCATAGGCTTACATTCTAATAAAATCATAATAAAACAATAAGAAGGGGAAGAGAATGCACCAAACAGGCACAGGGTAGAGTAAAACTAACAGTATAAAAGTCAGATCAAAATCAAGTTTTAAAAGCTTTAAATAAGACATTTCTCACTGTTTCTACCTCAAAATTGGTATAGACCATGTTCAAACTGGTTCCTACACTCCCAGGTTTTAGATCAATTCGTTGGGCCATTTTCTAAACATAAGCCATAGAAGGTACTGGCCCCATGCCATTTTGGGTTATACCGGTGATTCATCCATTTCACCCCTAACATTGGGCCACAACTGAGCCCTATAATCCTAGCGATAAATATTCTGAAAAGTGGTTATAGTCACTTGGGAAAGATTTCGAGGTTATAATACAAAGTTCATTACAAATATCTCAATGTTAGGAAAAGGATTTAAAGTAAAACAACTGCCATAAATGTCAATAATTTAGACTGTCTTCTGCTCCCACACATTTGTGGGAGCAGAATGTAGTACTGCTTAGGTGATGGGTCAGTTATATACTGATCCTGGGGAAAGTGAGAAGAAATGACTAAGGATCACATTATTGAGACTGATAAAATTCTAAACAATGTGGATTACAAAAATGACTCTCAGCATTTTAAATATCAGAACCAAGATATATAGCAGATTTGGGGGGGGGGAGAGAGTGAGTTTGGCTAGGTACAACCAGGGTGGATAAACTTAAATCAAGGCTTTTAAATCATGATTTAAATCAACAAAAACAAAGGTTGATTTAAATCATTGATTTCAATCAAGTATTCCATCAAAACGTTTTCATATATTTCCTGAACAACAACGGTGCAAATCTGACCACTAAGACATGCTAATTTACAACTAAATATAGCCTTATTTACACTGTTTCATTGTTACAAGAAAGCTTTGCATCTCTTTGTCTCATGCTATATATATTTTACATCCTTCCCTTTTTTAGGGAATGTCTTTAAAATATTCCCATATAGGGTCTTCTGTATGAACAACAGTCATGAGTGTGAGCTTAACAGCACAATCCTACACAAGTCTCCTCAGAAATATGTTCCACTGAGTTCAATGGGGCTTACTCCTAGGAATGTGGGTATAGGATTTTAGCCTTAGTATGGGAATACTAAGATGCACACTTAATTTTGTCTTCTCTTTTTGTTTTCAACTTTGTACCATTCTGCTTCACTCTGGGGATGTTCGAATGACACAACAGCCAGCAGTGGGTTATTTAATCCATTCCTATCTAATCTGTCACATGGTTCACATGAATGACAATCCATCAGTTGTGCACGATGGAGAAATTCCCCTTTTCAATACAACTGTTAAAGATACAGGAGCCCTGTCCTCCTTTCCACAGGGTCACCCTATAACATACATCCTGTGTATGTTATAGGTTGAGTGGGTGCACTTTCTGCTTTTACCCCATAACCCACAATCCACTCCTTCATAGGTTGTGAAGCGTGACCTGCGAAAGTCAAACAATTGTTTGTTGTTGGGTTAAGCACTGGGTTGTTTAGTTCCTAAACACAACCTACGAAGATTCCAATTGTGGGTTATGGGTTAAAAATGAAAAAGAGAGGCCCACTGAAGGCAGTGCCCCTGCTCATATACAACAACCTATCAGCTTTTAAGCCAATAGGTTTTCGTTACATGCAAGAAGGATCTGTGTCTTTGCACATATTCTAGTGAAGAGAAATGGAAACCCTGGAACTTTCAAGAAGTAAGAGCTGTTAGTTAGGCTAGACAGAGCTATTTTCATGAGATGGAAAATTAATGCCCATCTTTGATTGTTAGGTAGCTTCATGTTATGAGACTGTAAGTGTAGTTTTAGCATGTATGATTTTTTTTTAAAAAAAATCAAATTTTTAACACACACCCCTCCTCAAAAATAATTTCTATCTGCCCTAGGTGGAATATGCCAAGGGAACTCTTAGGCATGATGAGCAGCCTGATTCCACATAGAATGACACCAAGAATAAGTCAATTTTACTATGCGCAAAATATATTAGCCAAAATACCTTTAGGGATCACAGACTTGGTGAGTTCTCCCATGAAGCCTTTTTTAGAGATTGAGTATGATATTGTGTCATCCTAGACTATAATATCTGTATCTTGCAAAGTACCCATGCTAATAGGACTCAGATACATAAACAACCAAACACATACCACTTTGTAGCTGCTGACGACAATGAGCTCCCAAAGACTTTATATTCCTGCAAGTTCCTCTTCTGCTACAGTTCCTGTATCTTATGACTTCTGGTAGGAAGTACCATTAATGCCTGCAGTGATGAATCAGAATGAAACATTGGTCTGCCATCAAAAAAAGTGTGAGCATGACATTCTGGGAGAACACTGTAAAAGGACGACGTTACCAACAGCTAGTGAAAAATCCCTACAAACAAGACTCGTTTTACCCAAGGGGTAAACTGATCAGAGATATACTGAAAATATCAAGTTGCCTTCTTATTTCATGAGAGGTCTAAATAAGTTTTTTTTAAAAATAGCCCAGAAAAAAAGGAAGAAAAAATATCAAGTGCCTGTACCTGGAAATATCATCAGGGTTTGGGAGAAGAGGTATACACACTCACAGTGACGAAGTTTTCCCTGAAGACCAGTTCAATTTTCTAGGTAATGCTACTAGGCTATTTATCATGAAAGTATTTTTGAACACCGTAAAGCTTAGATTTTGTTAATTTCACTAAATTTAGCAATTACTTTGCTGTTTTCCATATAACAGAGGACTGAGTGGTAGGTCTTCCATTTAAAGACTAAACTAGGTGCATAAAGTTCTACATATATAGGAAGTAAAGTGAGAGGGGTAGAGAAAGGAAATCTGAAAAGGGAAGGGAAGAGAAAATGGGTCACATACACGAGAAATAGGCCAGGGAAGCAAGTGAGAGAAGGTGGAAAGCACGATCAGGTAGAAGGGAAGTAAAGAACAAGCAAATGAAAGGATTGAGGGAAAAGCATCAGACATGGTGAATGAGCTGTAAGAATGAATGTGCCACCTTAACCACTGAACCACCTCTCTGCCCCGGCCCACACTTGGGGGAGGGGCATGATAAAGTAATTTCCCCATCTAACACCAGTCCAGAAGTTGGCTTGTAGAAAGCTCTCCCTGAGAAGCCACACTTCACAGAGTTCCACCCTCCATGTTAGCACTTGCCATTTCTTATTGCCGATTGTTACTTTCTGTAATTTACCTTCAGCTTGCAGCACAAGACAGGATCAGACTGCCTAATAGTCATGAGTTCTGGATATATCTGAACTACAGAAAACACTGTAGGAATGTTGAAGTGGGACCACTATTCCTGAGGCACATAAAATGTCATCTCAAGATCATCTATTTGTTTGCTTGATCAAAGATATGAAACAAGCCACATGGACAAACTTCACTTAAACTCTATACAACCTACTGCACAGGTTGTCAGTTAGCAGTACTAAGAAAGGCTTTTGGCTAAGTCCTTAGAAAGCCACTGCCAGACAGAGTAGATGAATCAATAGTCTCATTAAAATGAAGGTTCATATGTTCAACACCTCTGTCATGAAAAGAAGGGGCATTTTCCCCTCAAGCCATCTGTATTCAGCTGTAGCTCTGTGATAAAGCACATATTCTGCACACCACTGTAATTGCTATGTTTTAACCTAATTTACTGAAGCCTTCTTTTTTGGTATATCCATTCTCAAACCCAACTTCAGATAATTGACAGCTATGTCAATGTCATTTTTGTACACACACAGTAGTATGTTGAAGCACAGAATGCAAAGATGTACAAAATAAAAAATAGTTTTGTCCACTTGGACTAAAATAAAGATTCCGATCAGCTCAAGTAGAAATGAGTCAGGTATGCTGCATTGTTTAAACCTCTGTAGCTAGTGGTTGTGAGAACTCTAGTTTCAGTTGATTGGAATGAGCTCTCCTTAGCCACTGGGTCGACTTCTTAGCTGTTATGTAATGTTTGGTGAAATATTCTAACCACTCAGGAGTTTAAAAAGTGGTTGGCACACAAAGCCTAGGAACGGGTCTGCTGGTAAGAGGTAGTTAGAGATTTACCATTAGAGATGGAATAACAGCAACACCATATACTAGATGATTTCTTGTTAAGCCACCTTCAGTTTCCATTCAGATCCTTCTTAAACTTTATTCTCTCAGCAATCCAGTCCAAGTAGTTTCCACTAACTTGAGAGGAGAGCCAGCCAATTGTTTTTGAAAGTTGAAGGAAAGCATGCAAATAGAATCATCATCATCTAGGTCCATTTGATCCAGATCAGGTGGCTGGGTTTGCAGAAAAGCATGCGGCTTTTGGGCAGAAAAATATTTTTAAAAGATGGACACTTAGGTGAAGGTCAAGGAAAAGTCTCCGGCATAATTTTCAGTACTTGAGTAGGCAATGGTACGAAGGGTACAAGTGCCAGGTGGTTCAATATACTGGTTGGTGCTGGGAAAATTTGGGTAGGTGGTATTGAGGAGGAAACCGATAGGCTCAAAAACAGTGTTGTCAGTAGCCAGGCAATTGGATCGGTATCAAAGGTAACTGAGCCGATTCATGATACTTTGCTTTCTTTTTCGTTTTTGTTGTTGTTGTTCTCTGCAAGCAAAGAAGCAGGGTCTTAGGCGTCTTAATCCTGTTCAGGGCAAGAGATTTTGCCTGGTGTTGAAGGGCTCCTGGAGGTGTAGCAATGACAGAGAGTGGTGCAAGACACAGTCGGAACCAACAGGGTTAGGACTGAGGCAGTCACTACTGGTTCCAATGAGGATAGACCTGACAAAGGTACCATCAAAGGCAACAAAGTTGATGAAACCATTCCCTGAGTGAGGAAGACAATTGTGAGTTCTGAGTTACAGTAGAGCCTGGAGGAAGTGGGTTAATAAGCCCGTCCTAAGCTTCAGACTTTGCAGCCTAAAGATTCTGTTCTCAGGCAAGAAGACCAGTTTCAGTTAGCCTGTCTAATAAATCCCTGGCAGTGTTGGAACACATAGAGGCCCCTCTCCCAAAGAAGGAAGGAAGGGATGAGAGGGAGGGAGAGAGAGAGAGAGAATATGGGAGTGAATGGGTCCATGAGAAGGTACTGCCAACACAAAAAATTAAAAGTTTTCATAGATCTCCACTTGTACAGTTCATTCTTGTGCAGAAACTTTCCATTTAAAGAAAAGGAGAAAATAAAGTTGAGCAGCTTGTCCAAGGACTGATGATCACTTGTAAAATGCACAACACAACTGCAAAAGATTTCTGGTGACAATATCAGTTAACCACTGACCTAGTGTTGACACTTTTTTTTTTACCAAACCAGACCACTCTCACAAACACTTGGGAATCAATATTCTTTTTATAGTGTTCTGCTATAGTTTTCGTTATTGTTTCTAATTTAATTTTGTACATCACTTAGGCTGTACTCCTAAACACATACTATGAAATAGGGGTGGGCAACATGCGGCCTGTAGTCCACAGCCCCTGCCACCTTCTGCTGCCTCCAAATTTTAAATAACCTTTTTAAAAAACAAGAAAAAGGCATCCACAGGGCTACAGAGCACCAAAAGAGCCTAATTTATCTTGTTTGCAAACTAAATTTGGGACTTTTGGAGCTCTGTAGCCACTACGGAGAGCGAAAGGGCTAATTTTATCTTGGAAACAAGCTGCAGTTAACTATTGTAGTGCTCTGTAGTGCTCTGTAGCAGCTTGCTGCTGAATATTAGTGGCAAACTGGCATTTTTTTATTTTTGCTTTTCCCTAGATAACTCCCAGTTGGAGTGGCTGTGGTTCGCAGAGATTTCATTGCCTTCAACAGGAAGTCTTTCTGTTTCAGTACAGGTTTTGAAGGACTGCATCTGACATTAGGCCAGATATACAGAATAGGGATTTTGCCAGTGCACTGCTCACCACGCTGTCTGGCAGCCTCCCTATCTGAGCTGGTGGTGATGTTGTCAGTAGTGGTGTTTGAGAATAAAGAATAATTAGTCCTGGGGACTTCAACATCTATGTTGGGGCTGTCTTGTTTGCACTGGCTTGGAAATTCATGGCCAATCCAAGGCATACCCTCAATTCAATCTTTGCAATGGGATGTGAATGGGATTGGCCTGAAACTGGGTATGTGTGGAGGGAGGGTCATCCCATTCTCATGTTCAGAACACTTTCAGGTAAAGTTTAGACTGATAGCCAACTTATTTGCCTGCATTGAAATGTTATGTCCCCAGAGATCTTGGGGTGATGTTCTCGGTGACAGGGCTAGTCTCATTATGGAAGAATAAGATGAAATGGGCCATTGACACGATCACCCCCCAAGTGCTCTCAGTCATTAGGGAGACCCATGGCCTCAGTGAACCTATAGGCCTTCAAGAGGCAAATCAGATGACATCTAGAGTTAGATGGCAGAAAACTCTCTGTGAAGACAATTGAACCTGAGCTAGAATACCATGTGGTGATGGCAGCAAAGCAAGGTTTTTCACTACATCACAGATAGCTAACAGAATAGTTTGATGTGGTTTGGGGTCTTTTTACATCAACCCCAGTAATTTCCTTTATTTCAATACTTTATTTCCTTCATTTCAATATTTTATTTCATTTATATATTGCCCAACAGCCAAAACCCTCTAATCAGTTCACAAAATTACAAAACATAATATAAAAAACTTTAACATACAAAATTTTAAAACAACTGAAACTATTACAATGAGATACCAAATCTGATAAAACAACTGACACTAAATGCTGTCAAAACCTGGGAATAGAGGGCAGTCTTAATCTGGTACTGAAAAGATGGCAACATTGGTTCCAGGTGGACCTCAGCAGGGAGATCATTCCAGAGTCAGGGCATTGGAGGGGGGAGGTAACAATGAGAAAGCCCTCAGTACATAGAGTGTAAGAGGCATAGATACTTGTAGTGATGTATTTGCAAGACATTTTGGGGATAAAATCGCTCATCTTTTTCAGCTTTTGAGGCCTGATGATATGGACAAGACGCTCGAGGCAGTGCATCCAATGACTTGCCTTCTCAACCTTTGCGCTTCATGGCTCCTTTGAAGTAGCTGGAGAAGGCAGCAGTGCAACACTTCTCAAGAAATCCACACTGGACTCAGATATTTTTTAATAACTACCTCGCAGACACTAATACTCCCTTCTTAGGGAAGGTGCTCAAGAGGATGCTGGCTGCACAGCTTCAGATACTCTTGGAAGAAACAAAGTACCTAGACCATTTCTAGTCTGGATTCAGGCCTGGGTTGGGGACTGAATTAGCCCTGGTTATCCTGACATATGACTTATATTGGAGAAGTCCAACCTTGGTGATTCTGGTTGATCTCTCAGTGGCTTTTGATATCATTGACCAACCAGATCATAGTATCATTCTGGACAGGCTCCTTTGGACTTGGGGACAATAGTCCTGCTCTTATATGCAAAGTCATATCCAGAGGATAGCAATGAGTGACCCAATGCATTTAAATTGTGGTGTTCTATTCTGTCTCTGATGCTATTCAACATCTATATGAAACCATTGAAGGCAGTCATCAGAAGATCTGGGGTGAGGTGTCATTAGTATGCTGAAGACACCCACCTCTCTTTCTCCATGACATCTGAATCAGGACAGGATGTACATGTTCTGAACCAGAGTCCGGATGCAGTGACAGATTGGAAGAGGATGAACAAATTGAGCCTGAATCCCAACTAGGCAGTTCCTGGGTACAAGAATTGGGACGTTTGCCTGTTCTAGACAGGATTGCACTCTATCAGAAAGAGCAGGTTTGTAGTTTGGGGGTCAGGATCTGGCCATGCACATATTACACTGGTGTTGAAGCAACTGCCTATTACCTGCCAAGCACTGTTCAGCGTCTTACTGCTGGCATATAAAGTCCTGAACAACTTAGGACCTGGAGGCTCACTTCCCCACATACAGAGCCATGCAACCACTAAGATCAGCAGAGGCTGCCTTGCTGGTTGTAGCGCAACTTGCACATTGCCATCTGGTAGCAACCTGGAAACAGGCTTTCTCCACAGAGACACTCACATTGTAGAATGCCTCCCCCAATCCCAGTATTCAGGAGGCACCAACAGTGGCTTGCTTTATTCTCCTGTTAAAGACCTATATCTTTACCCAGGCATTCCCTGACTGACAGTGCTATCCGATTTGCTAATTGTTAGTTTCCTGATATTAAATGTTTTAACTGATTAGGATATTTGGTATTTTATGAGGTATCTTTTCAGATATGATAAATGGTCTTTATACATCATCATCATCATGATCTGAATACTCAGAATGACAAGAATCACAATTTGGAAGGAATTTTTTTTAAAAAAAGCAGCTATCTAGTTCCAACCTCCTGTTGCAAAATAAGACCATCCACTCAATAAATCAATTTATACAAACCAGACTACAGAGAAGTACGCAGCAGAATACTTCCTAAGAAACAAATAGCTCCACATTTTATTTGAAGATTTATAATCCTGTATTCAACTCAAAATAAGTCCTGAGAGTACAACGTTTATTAAAGATAGACACATCCCTCTGGAAAATATATAAACTGAATCAGCAGCATTATAATCACAGAGAAAAGTAATACAAACCAAACTAAATTGTACCACATTTGCGAGATTAAGAGCCTTTTCAACAAACCATTATAGCGCATCTAAATGGACCAAATACACAAATTTGTGTTAAGGCATACAATACATGCAAAATAAGCATGGAGAATATTCACAACAGCTATAATGAAGGATAATATACATCCTAGCATTGTCATGTTAATATTCAGATATTAGTAGGAAAATGACTCAACTTCGTAGACCGCTGATGCTGAGCTCAAAGTGGACATTCGCGAACAAAGAAAATGCAGTGACTCCAGCATGACACTGAATTAATACTTATCAAGAAGTTAAAATTTTATCACATCTCATCTGAACCATAGTAATAATTTCCTATCCCACTTAAAGGTGTTAATCAGCAATTCTAGGATGTTTGTGTTATCAATTATTCCTGCTGTGAATGGTCACTATGCTTATTTTGTATCCATTTAAGGTTTAACATAACTCTCACAGATTGTATTTTTGCATTACATTTCCATCTGACCTCATTGTTTCCTACACTACTGCCAATGGAGGTGAACACACCTCACACATCTGATGAAGAGGATTCTAGTTCATGAATGCTAAAGCTTCCTTAATCATTCTGTTTGCCTTTAAAGTGCTGCAAGACTATTTTGCTGCAACAGAAAAAAGGCACAGACAACTTATTAACCAAGCATTAAGATTCTCCACCAGGAATTTGCTGGATCATCTGTATTAATAGAAGAATGAGATTTCCCCCCACTCCCACAAATTCTAATCTGTACTAACGACTGGTGGGGGTGTCTTAACAAGTTGTAAGGCTTCCCCACATTATAGCAATGAAGTTTAGAGTAAACTAAATTTAAACCAGTTTTTTAAAAAATACATTTCTCTTAAATAACTCGGCAAATATTAAATGATTTGAATATAAAGCATGTTAGCCCTATGGGATAGGGTAATGACCCTATATGGAAATATTTTAAAGAAACTGCCAATATAGGTAAAAGAGGTAAGCGTGCAAAATACATACTATGAGACAAAAAGATGCAAGGCTTGGTTTTAAATGTTTGAATTAGTTGTATGTATTTTATTGGTTTTTTTATTTGTGTTGTACCCCGCCTTGATTCAGAAGGAGAGACAGTTAACAAATAAATAAATGTATTATTATTATTATTATTGTTGTTGTTGTTGTTGTTGTTTTAAGAATATTCTAGATGTAAGTTAACATGACTTAGTGATCAGACTTGCACCACTGTATGGGAAATATATGAAATATCAATGGAAACCTAATTTAAATCAATTTACCCTCCTGAAAATACGTGCATATATGCACATGTGCACACACTGCAAACATATTTTTTTAAAAAAGAAAACTCACACACATGGGTAACCTTAATTCAAATAGATGGCTTCAGATCAAGAGCAGAACTGGGAGCCAGGTTGCCCCGTGACTAAGCTGGCAGGCCAGAGGATGTCAAAGGGTATGGTCCTGCCTCTCCCATGACATCATCCAGCCCCACCCAGCAATCCTCTCCCCACTGCAGAGAGGTATGGCACTCTGTGCCTCTGTCCTCACAAAGAAATAGACTTAGCCAAGCTTTAAGCATCTGGCTCCTGCAAGCACTGGCCAAGTTGGGCATCTCCCCTCATTGCTTGTGGCCCAATTGGGGCTTTTTCTTCACGCTGCTTATCCTAGATAATATTGGGATCCCCACCACCACCAATCTCCTCACCAAGGCCAGGGAGTGAGGCACATGGAACTTACCCAACTCACCATAGGTTGGGTTGAGCACTTCCGAAGCCTAGAGGTAACCTTCTCTTGCTTCAGAGACTTAACAGCAATGCAACAGAGGGCTTTGCAGGCTTAAAGCAACACACCTTTCCTTTTTAAAGCTCACAAATGTTTCCTGAGAAAACAAGAATAAAGAATGAGGGAAATATCTCACTCACTTCCTTGAAACAACACCATTATCAGGATGAATTAATGTTTAAGTCTTTGAGAATATATTTAAAGATCTACCTCCCTAAACAAAGAACTGGAAAGCAGTGAGAACGCAGTACTGCAGAAATATAGGGAGGGACAGGTACTCACTTCATAGCTGCAGAACTAGTCAGTAATAGAGACGTAAAATTTCTGGAAATTTTGAAGCCATGGGGAAAAAACGGTTTTTTTCTGAGGGAGTTTGGGGGAAAACAGAAATTTTCGGGAAAATTGAAATAATGCAATTTTAGCACTTTTTACAGATTGAAAGTAACTTTGTTACTTTAGGAACATAAAATGTAATTATGTCCAAGTTGGTTTGGCATAAAATGATTACATTTGGTATATTTAAAGTACAGTGTATTCAAACAATTATTACAAACTGAATTTACTTTTTATTTTATTTTTTACGTTTTTGGTAACAAGCTCCTGAACTGTAAGGAGCCTCTTTGGTTTTCCCAGTTTATGAGGCACAGGCAAAAAATAATTTAAAACAGAGGAAACCATCAACATTAGTAAAAAGAAAATTATTTATGTCTCCACTAGTCCTCCACAGTGTCAAGCGGACATAAAGCACCCATTCCTATAAAAAGAACTGAGTAAAATGGAGGACCAAGATTCAATGAATATGCATGAAATTTAATCAGACTCATTTTCAGAGCTATAGCTATCACTATCAGTTTCAGTCTCTGCTTCAGTGGCAGTGCCCCCTAGAGGCAGAAATGCATCTTGCTCTTGCATTTGAGAGCTGTAGTCTCAGTTTGCAACCTAGAACTTGCTTGCCCTCACTGTACAGAAATTGTAATAATCTAATACTGTACATAGTTTTTAGAAACAATTTGGAGAAGTAAATATCTGAACACCTTGTCTTAAACATTTTATTTATCATGCTAAATTAAAACATCCTATAATCCATTTTTTCTTCATTTCCCCCCCATTTTTTTTAAACCCCCCCAAAAGAGGCTCAGGAGAAGAACTGGGGGAAACAGTTTTTTCCCTAATTTTTCTGGCGTTTTTCCAGGCCTTCACATCTCTAGTAAGTAAGCAGGAGTAGAGCTAAAACAGAATAAGACAACCAGTTATGGTTGTCTGTATTGCTGCATTTCACCACACATTTAAGAAGCGGACAAACGTCCACACATTAACAACATGGTACATGTCATTTTTCGAACAGAGCTACCCATCTGGAAACGCTCTTAAACAGTAACCAAATATGTGAAGCTATCTTTTATACAATATGTTTCAAATTTATTCAAACAAAGCTCACAATATCTTTCAAATGAACATTATGGCTAGAAGCTGAAAGCCAACCATCACTAATACTGAGGTTCAATCCTCAAGAACAATGCCATTATCTCAAACATAACATAAGCAATCACTTGGGGGGGGGGGGAGCAGACTCAAATCCTACTTGCATTTTATTTCCTTTAATTTGCCATCATTTTACGAACTCCACTAGCAGCCACACTTACCTGTGGGAATACTGCTTTCCTATGGGGTTCAGTCCCACATTGTTCCAGGAACATGTGCATGAAGACAGAACCGATTATATGATTCATTCATACATTACTAGACACGCAAGACAATCTCATGAGAAGGAACTATATTAGTATCCCTATCTACATGGTTTGTTCACATATTCTTGGAATTATACTACAGAAAAGCTCCCACAGGGAAGGGCGAACAAGTCCCAATTATCGAATAGGAATCAAAAGGAAAACAACCAGGAGACACCTTTCCTACTGCGTTTTCCCACCTATCACAACCAGATTAGCTGGTACCAATTGGCAAAAAAGGGATGGTAGGATACCCTTCTTCCTAGTCTCCAATTCCCACTTGCAGAAACCCCAAAACATCTCAGTACTCTTTAAGGTACCATTTACCCTACGATAAAAATCTTTCCAAAATTCTATAAAAGCAGAACAATCTCTCAAACCAAAGCTCACTTCTCTGTACATTGTTCTGGCATATATAGAAAGATTGTTTAGGATGAAGATCACAGATTTCTCTATTTCCTAAAAGCATACTTTTTCCACATTGTTTCCTTCTAACTTATTTTATTGTAAAGGCATATTTTGAAACTTTCACCAATAAATTGGCACCAACAGTATTCTGAGGAAAAACCTTATTAAAAGGAACAAAATGTGGTTGTGAATGCAACACAAAAAATGAATTCTCTCATGAAGAAGAAAACAGTGGTATGTAGAAGCTCCAATTTCAGCCTCATTCATAAATAAGATGGAAATCAAACTAAAAACATTTCAATTAAATTTCCAAACAGATGCAATTACACCTTTGCTTAAAACGAATTAACCTGGCAAGTTCTCTGAAGAGCAACTTTACGAAGACACAATAAACCATCTGGGATTCAAATCTTTTCTTTATTCGTAAAATTACTTTTCTGCAAAAATATATTTGCTTGATTCATTTCACTTTCACTATGCAGGGTGAATTATCACTTCAGGGAAGGAACAGTGATAGAATCAGTCTAGATTTCAAAGCAATGTTTCTTAAGACTACAGGAAACATCCAACATCTTCTGAGCAGAATTTTTCCCCTCCCACTAACAATCACCCAAATCTGCTCCAGAAGGCCCTCCAACTCTCTGGAGCAAATCTGGGGTGGCTGCAAGGGGTCAGAGAATCCATTCGTTAATCAGTGTCCATTCTACTGGCAGACTGAGCTAAAGAACCAAAAGCATGATAAACAATACTGAACTGGACTTTTTTTATCATCTCTAGGTCATGTATATGCTTCCAGAGAATTAAATGACAGGTCAATTAACAATTATGATAATCAGAGGTATAGCTTGTATACCCTTTATAGGTATACCTGAAGCGGTATACCAGTGACACCCTTCTCTCCTACACTTAAGAAGTTGCATCTAGATTAAATTAGTCATACTTTAGTTCCTTTGAAATCAATGAGACTTTAGTCATGACTAACATGTCCCACTGATAGATCAAAGAATGTCTAACTTAGTCTGGATTCAACCTGTTGTATGAAAACACATTTGGAAACTGTAACTCTATGCACCACAGTACTTGGCTTCCTGTAGCAGTTATAAATGGTAGTACATTATCCATTTTTATGTAGCCTCAAATAGGGGCTGTGACTCAGTAGTAGAGCGCGCTGCTTTGCATGCAGAAGGTCCCAGGTTCGAACCCTGGCATCTCCAGGTAGGCCAGTCAGCGTCAACAATACTGGGCTAGATGGACCAATGGTCTGACTCAGTACAAGGCTGATTCCAATGTTCCTAGCCCAAGTCCAGTGGCAACTATTCATCTTAACCCTGCTTCAGTGCATTACCCATTTCTGAGCATTTGCAAGTCTCTCTTTCCACTATTCAGCACACAAAATTGAGACCTTATATGTCCAAAATTAATGTTGATTTAGGGTTTTGAACCTTTTGAGAACATTTTGCACAAAAACTTCCAAAAATTATTCTCTTCACATAAATCCCACCTCACAACTACTAAACCTATTATGCGAGGTCAGAGCACAGACACAGGAAACAGTTCATATCCCACTGCATAAAATGAAGTGTAGTTGTTGAAAATTAAACCAAGGAATTCATCTATGAGGACATTTAAAGATTCACATCATTTAACCATAGAAGTAAACAGCATGTTGTCACTTATATGCCACAGAGTATCAGTCTGCTCATTCTATGCATTGAGGCTCAGTATTGGGAAAAAGGAAGAATAATACTAATACTAATAATAATACAAACTGTACTTCTAGCAAGATGAGGTACCGCCAACTGTAGAAACCTTGGAAGATTTTATCTAAATACTGAATTCTCTCAACCTTTCTATACATTAGCATGCCTTTGGGTCACAGTTGGTTATGAATACAGAAGTTAAAAGTATACTATCCCCACTGCTACTCACAAAACATTTTAATCCCACACATGGTTAATAGTTTACTGGCTCCTAATCAGGGTGGATAAAAATAAAAAAAATCTGATTTTTTAAAATTTAAATTGGATTTTTTAAAATAAAATGCTTTTTGAGGGAAAATCTATCTAAAGATAGTTTTCTATTTAAGATACATTATAGTCCAAAGGTTATTCATCATGAAATAAGGATTAGTTTTTAATTATGTAGCATGAGTCTGTTTAAATTTTTTGGTAAATGAATTCCATTAATCCATTCACAATGTCATGCTCTTCCAGAGGTTTCTGTAAGATTGTTTTTCTCCTTCCAATAAAGTACAGCAGAAAAGTTGTCCAAATATGAATGATTAACCTATTAAATTGGAGAAAGTTCACCTCACAATAATTTCATAATTATCTATCTATGATGTGTTTCTAATAGTATAACCAAATCAGTATCTTTTGATATAACTGTAAAACTAATCTGAAAAGTTGCTATTCTAAAAATGAAACCTTCATTTGGTTGTAAATATTAAGATTATACCAGCAAGAATGAGTCTTTGGTAACTCTGAGTTGTGTAAAATATAGTGAGGAACAGTGCACTTTGGGGGGGGGGGGGAAGAGAGAAGTCACATGATTAAATCGAGTCTTTCTGAGTAGTGATTTACCGTATTTCTTCAATTGTAAGACGCCATCGATTGTAAGACGCACACTAATTTCAGTACCACCAACAGAAAAAAAAAACACCTAAGACACACCCGCGATTCTAAGATGCACCCCATTTTTAGAGATGTTTATATGGGGGAAAAAGTGTGTCTTAGAATCGAAGAAACAGGGTAAATCAAATCCACCCTGCTCCTAAGACATCTCAGGGAAAGCATCAACAGGAAAGATTTGTTGATGGTAGAACACACTATCCCACCCCACATGGTAGCTCATGATGTGTTCCTATTGATAGTTGCAATCAATGAATGGAAAGCTAAGGGGATAGTATTTCAAAAACTGACTTAAGTTTGTACATAAGTCCAGGTCATTAAAGCAAAATTAAGCTCTATATTTAGAGCACAAAAAGGGGAAATTGCTTAGAAATAACCAGCTAAGTAAAGTCATATTTCAAGATGGAAAGAACTTTTGTCCATTAGAAAATAACAAGCAGGAAGCAGTTAACTACGATGACTTGGGGGATGCTTACTGCAATAAGCACCCGTCACAACTTTTTCCTGCAAAGGAATACAGAGCTAATCACTGCTGCACATACACCCTCCATTGAAATTTGCATGAATTCCTCATCCCAATCCAGAAATCCCTTTCTGGATTGGGATAAGCAATTAATGTTGGATCCAGAGCTGCACAGAGCAGAACTCAAAGAAAGAGATGATCACCACAGCTGGAAGGCGGGAGGCAATTTTCACCAATTCATGTTCCTCTCTGCAAGTTGTAATGCCTCTGAAAAGCTGCCCTGGATGGTTGGAGGACCTTCTAGAATAGTGAATGAAGTGGTGCTGGAGACAGGATGAGGAAGGAACAATTGGCAAAAATCACTACCCTGGCCTCTGCCACCAATTCTGCTGGATTTTGATTTCTCCGCCAAAGGAAAATGCTTTTCCGTTCATGGTGGGTCAACTCTGAATCCAATCCTTTGTTTATATAGTAACATCTATGTCCATGACACTTTACAAGACTGAGAGATTGTCTGAAAGAACTTGTAATATTAAAATAGACAAAAAAGAAGACAGAAATAAGAGTCAAGAACAAAAAGAGGAACAACATGAGATCTCAGTTACGTGTACTTCTGCTTAGCTACGGTATGATGCTAGGTTTAGGAGATTGTTTCAGCAACTCCATGAAAAAAAGATTTTTGAGGAAGGATCTGAAGGAGTTTAGGGAGATAGTCTCACATATGCATTCTGGGAGAAAGTTCCAGGCAGTAAGGGGCAGCAAGCAAATTTCACAGGACAAGAAACCTTTGGCCAAATTGGTAGGAGAGGGTGGAGCAAACGTCACAAGACATTTAATGGAGCAAGTCAGTTTACACACACTTCAAATGTCTCCCTCAACTGTCTGCTCAAAGCAATGGAGGTTTGTGTGGCTCACTAAGAAAAGAACTGAAAAACGCATGTTCCTACAGAGTATATCAGATATAGTATACCAGCCTGATTATGTAAACTCTGAGCAAACCAAGAGACTACATGAAATTAGATTAAATTACTTGCTTTAAACAAATTTCCATGTTTCATTTACAAGGCACTACAGAATGAATAAGCCATAGTATGGTTCCAAATAATGGTGCAATTAAAACATAGCCCAGGATCCAGAGAGCTTAAGAGACTTGTACAAGCCTGGAGATTTTTCTTCTCTCAACAGCTGGCCCCTTTGCCACATCATAATCCACTTTTGATAGTTCCCCAAGTTTCAAAAACAGTTTGTTATGTGTGAGGAATAAGGACTGCTCTTGACAGAGAAAAATCCAAAGCCCCTTTGGACTCATGGAACTATTTAAGGTTATTTGGATATTGGTCATAGACCAAAAGAAACCTAGTCATCAGTGGGGGGAGGGACATTCTTTAGCTTGAAAATTATTCATCTGCTATTCTGGCCATACCACAAAGTCTGGCCATACTTCAAAGAATGCTGGTTAGGTTATGGCTAGAATTTGACAGTTCCACGACAGTTAGGCTTAGAGGTCCTCAAATAGGTGGAGCTGCTGACAGAAAATAGCCCAAGCAGGGCTGATTGATGCTCATTATTAAATAGGCAAAAAGAGAAACATAACTGCACCAAAATGGTAGAGGTATTTAGATTAAAAGGAAGAACTTTTAAATGCCACTCTAAAAAGTTAAGTGTAACCCCCAATTTTTATTCACTAAGTTTCAAATAACATTTGCCAAATCTCTGATTGCACTGTCAGGACCTACCCTCTCTACTTCCATCAGTATTTTTTTGGGTGGCCGTCCGTACCCACCTTCAGAAGTATTCCAAGCTCTGTCTGGGCTGGCTTTTGGGACTCAGGGTTAATTTGGGAAAATGTGTTAATTTAAGTTAAAATTTGATCCCATTATGGAAGATTGCTTTCCTTTTATTACATGCCACATACATCTTCAGAGTGGAGTGGGCTCTACATCTAAATCAATGTTAATATAAGAAGACTTTTCCAAACTAGTAGAAAGATCAACTCAGACAAAAATCAGAATAAGGCTGGCTGCATACAGAAAAGAACTTTATTTAGGAGTGTGTAACTAACTTAACTTATCATTATAGTCTGGTTAAACTTCTAGGATACATCGGTACACCTTTTTAAAGCAGTATTTACATCAGCAATTCATTCCAAGTGTTAAGTAGTACTTAAGTGTGAAATTGTCCAGATGCAAGCCACTTGTACCATTTCCCAAGTTTCAATTACTTTGAAACTCATCAATTTCACTAAATAACAATTGCATGCCTCATAAGAAGGCAGTCAACTACCAGTAAGATGTGCTCACCACAGTCCTATTATGGTAGGTGTGCTTGCAACAGCCCTACTATGCACAAAAATCATTCCTCCGCCTCTGTCCATATACTAATTTTCAGAAAAGAAAAAGCACCAACAATTCAGTATAACTTAAACACAAAACTCTTTTAACTGCAGAAATGAAATTATTTTCAGTTATAAAACTTCTCAGAATTTGCTTTCATTTTGAAGGACAAAAAAACAAAAAAACGTACTACTATTTATAGATTACTCAATCACTAGTTCTAACTCTGTGTTTTAGTCTTGTATCAATTTGCTGCGTGTTTTTTATCCTGGTTGTTCTTTTTATACTGTATTTTGTATTTGTGTTTTTAACCTGTTGGTTGTTTTGTTATGGTTTTAATTTTTGTGAACCGCTCAGAGAGCTTCGGCTATTGGGCAGTATAAAAATGTAATAAATAAATAAATAAATAAATAAAATAGTTACTGAGTTATCTAAGAAATTATGGAGCAGCAGCAGTATTCCTACACAAGTTTCATTGACAAGCACACACTGCTAGAAGAATTCAAGAGATGATGCTATTAAAGAAAGTACTATTGCCAAAAGACAGTAAATTTAGTATGGATTGATGTGTGTGGGTTTGATTTTGTGTGTGCCTTTGATATTACTATTTACTTCATTTCCAAGGGTTTCTACTCTACTCAGAAAGTTTTCTAACCAGAAGCTCAAGAAATGTTATGTGACACGTGCTTTTTCAACAGAATTATATGGGGCACGATTTTATGTTAAGAGTAATTGCAAGACATTCCAGTTGAACGTTTATTTAAACACTTTTGTAATTTGAGCTTTTCGCTATCTAATACACACAAAACCTTTCTATTAAATATAGAGGTGCAGGGAAGTTTGAAAGCTTGCTCTCAACGTGGGCTGAGCTGAAGTTTTTTGGAACACATAAACCCAGTTCTTTGCTAAAATACTGAAGTGATGTATATGTACAGCATGAAGATTTATTTTCCTTTTCCTTTGAGGATTTCAACACAATCTCAGGTTAGACAAAATTGCTAATGCAACATCTGACTGCCATATTTATAGGAAGAAATTCAATAAAGGCTACTAGAAAGACCTAAGCTAAAGTCTACCTTCCTTTTTTGGTTTAAGTCTTCCCATCTGTTCTGCAGCGTAGCTAACAGTCCTCTATTGACTCACATACATTTCTCACTCATGGAGTGTTCTGGAATTTTCCATTGACAGCTAACACGCCATCTAGTGGACATGCAGCCTAACATAACAGAAAAAGAATTAACTATTTTCTTATGAAGCCCCATACATATTACTTTGCGTGTAGTGTTTCACGTTATGAAATGTTGCTTGTTGTGGGAATCATAGTCTTCTATTCCCAGTTATACCAAATCTAGTGAAAGATAATAGTTATTTAAGGGGGGAAACATGCAAAATAGCAAACCTCTTCAAAATGCAGACAGTTTTAGATCAATTCACGCTATACAATTTCATCTATGTGAGCAGTCCTGAACATTTCTAGGCATGTACTTGCTTAAAACAGATGTATGCTTGCAAGCCAAGGAAAATTGCCACCCTGAGGACTGTAAACAGTCAATCTGTGATTGTGCATACCATACACTCATCCTACACAAATGCATACCAGAGATGGCCATGACTGTTATGCAGATTACAAAAGAAACGTAGTGGCTGAACCAGACCATGTGCAAGGGGGCAGGGGGGCAGTCTATGAAGACTTTTTGCTGTTTGCCTACAGGTAAACTGAAACTAGAGATTCTGCACTCAAAAACAGTATCAACTTACTACTCTTGTAGAATATTTATAGGGGAGAGGAACTACGATGTTTAGAATGTGTGGAACTATAATGTTAAAACATCTGTACTGCAGTGTGCACAATTCTAATTTAACTGCATTATTTTTGTGAGCGACAACTAAAGCCCAGCTTGTTTAGTGCAATCTCAGCTATGAATTTACTAATGGCATTAGTAAAGACACTTTTAGCTTTAGCCTCCCATCTCTCCCTCGGAGGATAATATTGGCCTGTTGAGACTATGATTATTGTTGTGACTGTGATTATTTACATGGAGTGCTTTGAGCACTCATAAGACATGCTAAATAAATACTTGTTTTAAATGGTTGGTTTTTAATTGCTAGCCACCTTGGGTTGAAGAGCAGGATAGAAATCCCTGTAAGTAAAATACTTAGGGCACAATCAAGCCAAAGGTTAGTCGTACTGATCTAAATTTATTTATTATTACAGCATTTTAACCCACCCTTCATCCTTGCGGATATCAGGGCATGTTTCCTACACTTGAATAATCATAACTTTTCATTATGTGTATAAACATAAATAAAGTGGTAAAATGCCTGGGCAATCAAAAAACTGGCCAAAACCATTGCAGTGCTGATAACAGTTGCTCCTCCATGGGGATGGTATTCCATAATTTGGCACTACAACTGAGAACTTGTTGTCACATAAAGTATTTGGGGTACTTGGGGAACAGTCTCCCCTAATGATTTTAAATCAAAGAGGCACTCATGCAGATATTTGGGTCCCAAGCCATTTAGGACTTTAAAGGTAAGCACCAAGCATCTTGCATTGGGTCAGAAGCAAATAGACAACTAATACAGGTCCTTCAAAATCAGTATATGATATGATTCTGCCTGACTGTACTGGTTACAATTCAGCACTAGCTGAAATTTTTGGGTAATCTTCAAGGATAGCCCCACATACAACACATTACAGTAATCCAACTGGGAGGTTATCAGAGCATGATCCATTATGGTAAAGGTCAGCATATGCTTCTATACACACCTTCCTGGAAGTAAGTCCCACTCAAATTTGCAAGACTTACTTCTGAGCAAAGAGAAGAATAAATAAAAATAAAGCAACTATTATTATTTGATGCTGACATATTTTAATAGCCTCGCAGTACTTTTTTTGTATATTATTGTATATGACAGTTATTTTGAAGTAATTCAAGAGTAAAATTTGCAAAGTTAGGAGAACTCCTATTTGTTCATGGTTCTACCTGGTCAGGAAACTATTTCTCTTGTTTTTGAGAAATAAAAACAAGATATTTTTTTTATTTTTGAGTAGATGTGTACAGGATTGCACTGTAAAACCCTCTTACTGTAGAGATTTAAGCACTAGCTTAGTTCTCCCATTCAAATTATGCTTACTTTTGCCTGCGCTGTGTCCTAAGAATGTTCATGTTGCATATCCCTGCCCCATCTTTTCAAAATTAACTCCCTAGTTGCTTTATTCACAAGTAACTACAAGTAATAACAAAATCATACACAATATGCTAAAAATAGCCATTCTTAAAATTGTGCACACAATTGTATGCATTTTATTATACAGCCCATAGACACTCCAATCAGATGCAATTTGCCCACACTAATGCATTGTATGGTTATATTAAAATATTATTAGATGTACTTTCATATTTTAATTATATTTTATATACCATTTTTCACTTTGGTACACACTGAAGCTAAACCTGCTTTAATTTGTTTCATCAAGCAAAAGTTGTCATGCGGTATCTCAGGTGCTGTCACATTAAAATATTTCTAGATAACTATGTGCACATTTCTGAATCTGCCCCAGCCCCCCATCTAACATAAAAAAATATTACCCCACTGATCAGTAATTCATCTAGCCCAGCATCCTGTTTTAAACAGTGGCCAGACAGCAAGAAAGGCATGAATGCAATATTTATACCCAGGATTTGGTACCTAAATATACCACCTCTATACATGAAGGTACTTTAACTATTATGGCTAATAACCACTGGGACCCCCTATCATAAATGAACTACTTGTTTTGTGGAATCCCTTTTCAAAGTTATTTAGTCTAAAATAGTATTACTAACAAGAATGGAAAGTAATTCAAAAGTTACCAATGCTCTTATAGGGCATTGAAACATAGCACACCAATGATTTATGGCCACAAAACACAAGTGGAAGCATCCTTTAAATATGTTAAATTTGAACAGGAATGCCAGACAGGAAGACTAACAAATCCTAAATAGTAGACCACAATGGTATTCTATTTCCCTGCTACTGAGTGTTGGCACTACGGACAAATGCAGCATCTCTAGAACCTAAAAGCTACCTAATGAAATATTGCATCAAACTTATGGTGTCAGGCCTGACTTACAGCACAGCAATGTCCAATGTAACTCAGAGCTACTGGATGACTGAGTTTAAAAATATAACCAGAAAAACTAAAAGATGAAAGAGTGATTGTATGCATTCTTTTGGGTATCTCTGAATGTTTTGCAACCAAACATGTTGCCCAGGTTCAGATGTAACATTCCCACTACAACAAACTATGGTTTATGAAAACTTAGGCTACAGAAGATGCTCCAGGGTTGTTCAACCTGTTTCTCCATGACACCTGAACAGAGAAATGGTGCTTTAAATACTCCCTTCAAACAAGACATGCAAACAAGGATTGATCCTGTTTTATAGGTGGTGTTTAACCAGTTGCCCGGTTTGGACAATATCAGAAACTGTCTCTTCAGCCGGACAGGTGAAGTAGTATTTGAGCTCATTGCAAACTCTGGCAAACTATAGTTTGTATGTTCCATCCAACAACAATATCTGCATGAATCTGGCCCTTGATGGTATATTACCCATCTTGCACAGATCTATAGCTTTTCTCTATAAAGCATCCATAAGTGGGCATTATAAATGGGATACTAGGCTGGATGGTTGGATAATTCAAAAGTTGTTTTGTGTACTTATGTCCTATGGTGAAAACAACAAAAAAGATCAGCTTTCAAATCCAAACAGTTTAAACAGGCACAGGTTAAGATGAAGACAAACACAAAACAGTAAACAGGTTTTAGAAAAAGACAGAGAAATCAGAAGCCAAAGCTAAAGCTATTCCTTCACACATAGTTGACTAGTTTTAATATCCTTTGCACTTCTCACTTAAGTACAGTGGAAGTCTTCCAGTGCACTGGCTTGGAGACAGAAGTGAGTAATGAGTGACTGTACAAGGTCTCTCTTTTATATTCTTTAATACTAGTTCAATTCTTTTGAATCACATTTATGATACATTCTGAGCTTGGCCTGACTGATAAACATAGATAGGAGATATTCATACAAAAGCCAATCATATCAGCAGCTTCAAGTCTTCTATATATAAAATTGTGGGGATGTTATTTTTCCTTAGAAATGTGGCACTGTTTTAGGTTCACCAACTCTGCTTAACTTATACTGGTCCTAAATGTTTAAGTCCTCCTAAATATCCAAAATGCCAACAGTAGGTAAAAAAAAATTGTCAACTTTTTCTGGCAAGCAAGCCAAAAGCTCACAGTATGAGATAGCATCACTGTGATGCAGACAACAGTATTTTTCAGCCCACAAGGTTTGGGGTGGCTTTACCATTTGTACACAGAGCCAGGAAGGAGTCAGCAATATAGGAGAGGCAGGCAGAGGTGTATATTACTACCCTTGTAGCAGAATGGGTACCTATTTACACAATTCAACTAAAGTATTTACTAATGCATCTATTTTTGGCCTCCCAAGTGAAGTGTAGAACAATCCTGTGTTTATTTAGAAATAAGTCCCACTGAAGTAAGTATACTGACAATAGCAGCCTGAGATCTTTATGACTTAACCCTGTTTTTTCACTTTTGGTGTTAATGTCCAATTATAATCTAACTCCATCTAAACATGAAAACACGAAGCTGCCTTATAGGACTCAGGCTACTAGCCCACCCAGTTTAGGATTGAGTAGTCCAACTGGCAAAGCCTCTCTAAAGTATCAGGCAGATCTATTTCCCAGCTCTGCTACAGGAAATTCAACTGGAGATCCTAGAAATTGAATCTGCAACCTTCTGCATGCAGTGTACTAAATTATTGGCAAAGTAGGGATCTGCCTCCCTTCCCCACATTACAATTAAGTGTTGAAGGGCAGCTGCATACTCCCTGCTCCATTCTAGGTGCCTGATGTTGTTGGAAGCCAATGAAACACATACTTAGTTTTTGCAAAATTATTTCCCTAGGAAACACACCCCATGCAGCCATTCTTTTCCAGTGATTAGAGAGCTTCGTACCTAGGATGAGAGCTCAGCCAAACAATTCAACGTTATGTCTTTAATATATTTGGGGAGGTTGAAAATATGTGTTTTCAAGTGAGGGGCTTGCTGCAGCAAATTTTGAGAATTCTTTCTAGGTAATCAGATTCTTTACATTTTCTTGATGGCACAACTTTGGGTTCCTTAAAATTCTATAGCAAGTGTTGTCATTTTCTGATATCTTTTTTCCTCTATACACACCAACATATTGTATTTTAATATGATGCTGGGCAGGTATCACACAGGTAACACAATCTAGCAGTTTTGTGCATATGTTCATAATTTTCAAAACACTTACACTGCACAGCACATATTTTCCATGTTTTTCCTTTAAGCTGTAGCCCTTGTCCGCAATAAGTTGCAATTAGGTAGTTTTACAGTAGTATTCAAGACAGTATTCAAACTTTAAACAGTTTTTGCATTGTTTTGTTAAACATCAGAGTAGCACCATTCAAAACAGAATTAGGCTGAGTTGTATTCAATGGTGTCCTTCTGCCAGCGAAACAGCTACTGCTGGCAGATTGATTCCCTCCGTGTAGCCCCCCAAATGTGATTCCCTCCCTGTAGCCCCCCAAATGTGCACTAGAGAAAAAAGGGGCCCTTTGGATCAGATTTAGGGAGGAGGTGGGGAAGGGAAACTTCCATTCCACAAGTGGAAGTCTGCTCATGTAACATTGGATTTAGCCATGTGTACTCTCCTGGATAACCAACAGCAATCATTTCAAGCATGCAAGAAAGTGTTTCAGGGAACAGGGTCTGCAGCATATCAACCTAAAATGTTTTTCTGCAACCTAGCAGGATTCTTGAAATATGTCAACAAAATGTAACATTTTGCACTTGACATGTTTATCATGACTGATGTCCTCTAAATACTAAAATTTGGGCAGAAAGGAATGACAATGTTTCTCAATAGTATAAAAAATCACCTGTAATAGTAGTAATTCATAGGACTCAATGAACTCCTAAAGAATCTTATAAGCTTGATGGACAGATGCTTGAATATATTTCTCTTAATTTTAAAATATATTAGTGATAACAAAAAGCACATTGTTCCCAACATGTTTATATTCTGTACATAGAAAGCACTGATATAACCTTAAACAACCCAACTACAAGGAGACAACCTCAACTATTCATACTTGGAAGCTATGATTCTTTCATTTCTGTAAGATGCTCTGGCTTCATTGCACGTCATGAAAATATTGCTGATTGGTTGCAATCCAACTGTTTCCACTTCTTATCAAAACAGTTCCAGAACAATACATAATTTCACTTGGTCTTTTTGATCTTGCTTGTAAAGCATCTATCTGTATAACATGTGCCTCTCTGCCTTTCTCAATTTTCATTTTAGCAACTATGACCTGAATCTTTGGTACAGAATAGAGGAAGTGATGGTTGAGTTCCTGGGACAAGAAACAGAGGGTTGCATACAATTCTAGTCCTACTTAGAGTAGACCCACTGAAATGAATGGGACTCAGGGTAGACAAACATTGGATACAATACAACTCCTGGATACAACCCAGAATTCTCACATCAAGGAGTTAGAACCTCCCATAGAAATGTAGGTCACACCATACTGCACATGTGGCATTTTTCTTCATCTGACACATTCCCTCTACTGAATGTTGAAATTCTGTGAATAAAATAAGCAGGTGCTATAGGATGAATCTGAAAGAGTTGTTTTATTTTTTTGCAGAACTCAAATCTATCGTATAGTTTAATCACAATAAAGATCAGCAAGTCGCATCTACAGAAGCATTCCAGTTACTCAAGAAGCATGTAGCCTTCAACAAAAATCAGCGCCAGTAGGAAAGCACTGCATTGTTAGGAACTCTTTAACAATTTATATTGTCATGGCAAGAAACAGCCATGCAAGTACAGAAGACAAATGGCATTCCCAGTCACAAATGTATTGAGGTGCAGTCCTTTACACACCATGAAGCTTTATGTTCAAACCTTAAAAAAGGGATAAGCATCCTCAATGAATTATACAGCCACATAAACAACTGCTTTGATTTTGGGAAACAAGTACATCATCAACTTCTAAAGTACCATCAGACAGCTTCAGTGGAACAGTAAAGATCAACCTCGATGAATTTGGGCAAAAACTTCAGCCAGGTAACATGCATCAATGATGACACAGATTTTTAGGTACCACACCAAGACAACACTTTTGGACACGTTTCCAGGAAAATGAACGAAGTGGTCAGATTCTTTAAATCAATGCTCTGCTCACTAAACCTTTTGCCTGCTCTGCTGTCAGCTCTGAAGAGCAACTGAGCCTGCAGTGATAGGCCCATTTTCCCAGGCCTATAGAAGGCGCTGTGCAGCAACTCCATTCCGTGCATCAGGGGCCCTTCCTCCCCCCCCCTCTCTGCAGCAGCCTTACCCAATGAAGAGAATGCGCCCCCTACTGACTTCCACGCTCATTTCTCCATTCCACCGAGTTGGCTGCGGTGCATTTTGGGTGGGGGCTGATATTTTTCTTCTTCGATGACCATAAACCCTAAGCAACGGTAGTTTTAACGCGAAGCCACAAGCTTATTACGTATATGTCTAAGCAAAACTAAACCGGGTTGGGAAAAACACACACAGAGATACATAACTAAGGCAAGTAGAAAGGCGTGCTACAAGAAGAATCCAGTTTTTCCGGCGGCAGAAGTAGGAGACAGCCTCCTTTTCCCCTTCTTTGTCTGAGATACGGGTTAAAAGAACTATTGCCCGGGATGGATGGAGTAACGATGAGTTGCGAAGGTGGATGGGTGCCTGTTACTCGCCTACAGCTCCTACTCTGGTTGAGCCACGAATCCCGCCTTTTCCAACATACCCAACACCTCTAGTTAAGGAAAGGGAGGGGGGTCGCAGAGGAGGAGGCTGTTCTCCATTGATTGTACCGCAGCCCGCTCTAGATTTCCAGCGCCAACTCTGCAGTCATAAGGGGGCTTTCCTCGCTTCCTTCCTCCTACCCCCCCCCTCCACAAGCGCACATGCTGGAGAAAAAGGAGCCTCGAGCATGCCGGAGAGGACGGCTGCATTCGCCATCCCCTCGCTTCCCCCCCTCACCCACCAACACTTCTCTCCTTCCACGATGCAGACCGTGCAATCACAGCCACACTCGGCGGCACAATATCCATGTGCCACCTCCCTGCAAGGAACGACCGGGAGAGGAGGGGAGGAAGGAGATGAAACCGAAAGACGGCAGGGGCTGCATCCAGCCGAAAGACTAGAAGCAAGCAGGGAGGTTAAAAGGCGGGGAGCGGGGGGGGGGAGGAAGGAAAGAGCCGACTCGAGCCAAGGAAGCCGGTACGGAGTCAGGCTCTGGCGTCTTGCAAGCCGGCCTCGGACGGATGGATAGGGAGAAAACCAAAGGCTTTTTAAACAGCATGTTTGAGGACCGGAGTACAAGCAGCCGCCAGGCCCGGCTACTCTTGATGATGGTGGAGGAGGAGAAAGAAGGAGACGGCGAGGGGAGGGAGAAAGGGTTGCGCTGGGCTCCCGCGCGCGCTCAGGCACCTACCTGGCTGGCTCCCGCGCTCCCTCCTCCTCCTCCTCCTCCTCAGCAGCGGCGGCGGCGGCGCTCCCTCCCCCGTCGGCGTCGTCGGCGCTCTCGCTAGCGGCTCCCGGGTGGAGGTTTGACGCTGCCCGGCGGAGGTTGGGCGGACGCGCGGAGCTGAGCCGGCGGTGCGGGGGAGACAAAGGGGGCTGGATGGCTGGCGGACGGGGGGGGGAGGCTGTGAGGGGGCAGGGCGGGGGCTCGGCCTGCGCAGGGATGAGGGGGCGGCGGGGGCGGCTCCGCGGGGCTCAGTCACCGGGGCGAGGGGTGTCGAGCTCCGGGCCGCGGGGAAGGGGAGGGGGGCTCCCTAGGCGCCCTGCAGACAATACAGCCGGGTCCCTCCTGCCCAGAACCTGCCCTGGCCAAGATGGCGGCCGAGAAAGAGCGGAAGTGACGCGGAGCTCTCATTAGCATATGGGACTCATTGTCCGGCCGGAGAGGAGGGGGACGCGCCCCCCCGGGGGGAGTGAGGGAAAGGGGTGACTGAACCCCGACAATTTAACTTGCTTTCCCGCCTTCTCCCCGCCTCCTCTCCCGACCTGACTGGAAGCGGGCTCTTTAAAAGGAGGTGGAGGGGAGCGAGTTACATAACCCCGTTAGTGTGGGGGGATTCTCGCGAGAAAGGGAGCCGGCGGCGGGATCTGCCCCTGCTCCGCTAGGAGGCGCCGCGCCCTGCGGCTGGGGCCGGAGAGAGGAACGCGACACCGCCCGCTTATCCCTCCGCCGCCCCCAGCCGGCACTACATCCTTCCCTGAGGGGAGGAGGGGAAGGGGTCACCACGCCGCGGGGGAGGGGAAGGAGAAGTGCCTGAAGTGAGCCCACGTCCACGTGACCCGACAGTGAGCACACCACGTGACCCGGGCCTCACCTGAGCGAGCATCATGACACCTCGTGCTATTAAGCTGGTGATCACACGCCTTGCACTAGTGCATTTGTGAGTGAGCATCAGGGCATGGGAAGGTTGGGCATCCTGTAGGCTGCTCTCTGACACACAAGAGGGAGGCTATTACCGTGTGCCCCCCTCCACTCCCCTTTCAGGCACATCTCTGCCTGCACAATAGTGGCCACCCCTGGCAGAACAGTAAGCACCATGGATGGATCAATAGTGAGCCTGTAGAATCATGACATCATAAACAGTGGAAGACTGTTGTGTCACAGTGGCACTGACTGATGAAGATCACAACAGGGACATGTTTTATTGGATGGACCTTCATTTTCACACTTGTGGGCTAGAGAACTATCCAGACTGCACAACCATGTCAAGTGATTAGGGGACGAGACATTGTATTGGGGGTGTAAATCGCAGCATATTCCGTGACGTTGCACTGGATCCTTGGCACACCTGTTGGATCAGGCAACACAACTGTGTATAGTGCAGCAAAACATTTTTGAGCACCCCTGGGCAACTACTTGGCAGGAGCACTCATTATGTATGGTAATTGCACTGCGAGCACTGAATTAGAGACTAAACACTGCAGAGGAAGTCATGCTAACGAAAATTCAACAGCCCAACAGCCAGACTGAAAAAGTAGAAGTTCAGCTGAAACGACGCAGATAGCAGTCATACATGTGACTGCTGTATTAGTGGCTATTCACTAAAGCCAGCAATTGCATCATGGGAAAAGCAACTGTAACCACATAACAAAACACAACCATCATACATTGCATGTTACCAGCATAACTGCAGCCACACGCAGCAGCAGTAACACAGTCTTGAGTACTGACCATGGCACTGTAAGTTGCATAACACGTGCAGGACTGTGAAATGTGTAGCAGCCACAGCAATGCCATGAGAGCAGTAGAGTCCAATCATACTATAGGCAATGCTGCTGTGTATCCAGCAGGCATTTTCATACTGCATGCTATTAAGAGTACAATACTGATCAGTGTAGTTATTATTAATCATTTGTGGTTTTTCAATTGTAATGTTAATCTGAACACAAATATTACATCTCCTTATCCGGACATTTCATCACACTTTAACTAGAATCATAGAAAAGTAGAGTTGGAAGGGGCCTAAAAGGCCATCGAGTCCAACCCCTTGCTCATTGCAGGAATCCACCCTAAAGCATACTTGACAGATGGTTGCCCAGCTGCCTCTTGAATGCCTCTAGTATGTGAGAGGACCTAGCAGGACCAAGAAAAACAAGGATGGTACTATAGGCTGGTTCTAAACAGGCTGCTATTTGGAACACAGTGTTGAGGGTGGGTGACAGCTGTCTCCCACACTCTTCCTTCCAATCACATTTATTTATTTATTGCATTTATTTACTGCCCAATAGCTGAAGCTCCCTGGATGGTTCACTTCCTTCCAAATCATGTCCCTGAACACATCTAACACCGTCCACCCTGGGCAGTGGTGGTGGGGCTACCATATTAATTTCCAATAATGACCTTAACTTTAGCGTTGTGGGAAATGGCAACTTGAGCCTTCTGTGGCCACAAGGTGGGTCCACTGACATATCCAGATGGGTCCACTAACAGAAGCACGGTTTGGAAAGTGCCTCTTCCAACCTGAAGCCAGCCCTGTTCCTGAGTGTATCTTTTAGTTATGCTCATTTCTCATGATTATTATTGTACTTAAAAATTCTCAGTGCTGCACAAAAAGGTAAAATACGACTGAGGTGTGGCCCACAGGTTTATAACCTAGGAATAAAGACAAGGCACATTAGGGTGGAGAGGAAAGGAACAGAGAAGGTCAACTGGAATGACTGCCATGGCAATCGGGAAAATTAAAGTGTTGCAGCAAGGGAGAACATTGTGGCCAAAACCTGCTCACTGCCCCAACATTGAGTGGTGTGGTCTCTATCAGTATGGACCACATCAGGGAAGGGCAGCACATCTCTGTTCTCAGAGTACAGATTGCACCCGATGTCCATTGTGAATTACTATCTGCTGAACTTCATCAGGACTTCGGTGAAGAGGAAAGGGTTAAATTCCCACTTTCCTGTTGCCGTTGTGAAGAAAGTCCCAGATTAATGTGGTTTCCCCCCCCCCACTGATGAGATTGCAAGTAACACATTTGGTATCCTATCTAATTTAGCCATTAGGGTGCAGTCCTATGAGGATTGTCAGAAGCCTCCAAACTCAAAACACAAAAGTACAGCTGCCCTGCAATTTTGCTAGATGAGTGACTTAGCAGCCATGCTTTGGAGGGGGAGGAAAAGAGGCTGGGGTGGCCATAGGAAAAGTCGTATGGCCACAGCCCCAGTTTCCTCCTGTCTCCGGGATCACCCAGTTTTCCTGTCTCTGTGCTCCTTTTCCAAGTGCATAGCCAGATCCACACTGGTCATGTGGGAGTAGGGAGCACAGATTTTGGGGTTGGAGCCGTTACTGATCTTGGAGCCCAGAAACTGAACAATCCTATATCCTCCTCCCCGCTGTCTGCAGGGGATTGCTCCCTTAGTGTCCTTTTTAATGAGATTGTGTGTAGTGTGAAAAACAGGATATTTAAATGCTGCAATGCCCATAGTCACTTGATGTAGCTATAAATGTACAAGTTGCTTGTGATTTGAATTATACAATTATTATAAAGTATATCGTCTTGAATCATCTCTGACATCTCTTAGAGCAATAGCTTCAGTGTTACAAAAAATTATCAAAAGGAACAGAGTCATAAGGTTAAGGCCCCTCTGACTTACACCAATCTGGGTTCTTGTGTCAAAAGAGCTGAGTGATGGTGGACTTGTGTCGCCAGGGAATGAGCTAATTTGAGTTTCTCTTAGTTTCTCATTTTTCCAATCTCAAATTCAGTTTGTCCCAAACTTTGAGATTTTTTTTTCAAGTTTGCATGAAAATTCTTAAGCATTTTTATTGACATTTCTCTTATAACATACATTTTTGTATGCATTTCTTGCCTAATATACACATTTTTGCAAGCAATTTCCCTAATATAATGCATATTTGTATGTTATTTCCCCTAACATACACATTTTTGAATACATTTTTTTGATTGGGGAAGCCTATTGCAAAATTTGGAGAAATGCGAATTTCAGAGGATAATTGAGTTTTGGTTCATGAAGTGGTGTGAAAGTGTGAAATTAGGTACATTCACATTAAAATATTACATTTTCACACCTGTCCATAATTGTATGTGCTCCCATTTAATGAAATATGCCCAGTTCCTCCAGTCTTTTCTTCATGTATTATATATGGTTTAATATATGAGGCCCAGAATCTAAGCAAAATTCTCTAGCTGACACCTAATCATACAATAAAAATGAACCTACACCAACAATACACACTAGGGACATAGCAATGGTTAACATACATAGCAACAGTAGCTACTGCATTATGCAAGCAACAATAACGAGCACATTCACATAGCAAGGGCAGTCATACAATGTTGTAGCGGTCACACATAGCAAAATCAGTTGCACTTTTGCACAGAACAATAACAAACTGAAGTCCGTGTACATAACAATAGTGACAACATTGAGCAATTCTCTCAATGGCTATGCCATCATATTACTTTCAACATGACACTCTGGCTGCAATCCTCTATCCCTTACTTGGGATTAAACCCCATTGAACTCAATGACACATACTTCTGAGTAGACATGCATAGGATTGCCCTGGCAGATAGTGATGATACCAAGCAGAAGTCCCAAGATATGTCATCAGTTGGAAAGACATGGGTTCAGATGGGCTAACATGCCAATGAAACAGTATACTAAAAATGTGGAAAATTGGTTCTTGTTTCTAGACCATTTGGAGAAATTAGGTATTAGTAGTATCACCTCTTCTCATCCCATTGAATACCACAGAATTGTTTTTCTGGGTCCCCACCCCATTATATAGAATTCTGTTTGAAAGATAGACTAACTGAAGAAACCACTTATTCAGCCATTTTTATGATTGCTCTAAGTTGCTTCCTTTAGGTACTCTGGGTTTGAAAACCTGGGACCAATAGATTTAAACAATGGTTTAAAAGATGTGCCTGATTAATCAGAACAATTATTTATAGTTTTAATTTTTTAATACAAGTAGTTATGGATAACAATGAGTGGCACACCTCTTTTTCTGACACACAAATAGAGTGAATATCTCTTTCAAGATGGGGCCTGCCATCCTTTGCCATGTGGTGTCACATCAGGCACCATCTTAGAAGAAGCATTATTCAATTGCATTTAATCAGTTGCTTTGAATGGGATCGTCTAACTGATTAATGGAAGTGTGAACCCTCTCATTCCCCACCCAAAAAGAAACTTGTACTCTACAAATGCAAATTAGTTTACTTGGAATCCTGGTTGTGGAATGAAATGTTTAAGTACCATCTTCCATTAGAAAAAGAAGGTGGCAATAATGGTTTGTTAATTGTTCTAAAAATAAACATTTCATAACTGTTCTTATGCAAATATAATTGACTGACCTATTAACATCCATACAATTAATCAACTAAGATTTCATAAAAATGGGTTGCAGCTGTACTTTTGAGTAAGCATGGATATTATTAGGCTAAACAGAGGGAGAAGATCTCTGTGCCCAAATCTTTCCACCTGAAGAAAGACTAGTGGAACACCCCGAAGCAAATTGCTGACAGACAAAAGAGATCTCTGTGGCACTTTAAAAAATAAATAAATCATGCCCTGAAGAATTTGATATAACTTAGAGGGAATTTATCCAATAAAAATTAAAATAAAAAGATTCTTAGGATTTATTTGACATGTGCGCATGATTTTGTTGTTGCTGTTATGTGACATAATCTGTGCCAGGGCTTAACCACTGGAATTCAAAAGGATTCACAACTTTTCTCCACTAAATAAAGAACTTATCATCACAAAGAAACCACAATCAAGATTTCCAGGAAATTTCAACTTTAAAAGAAGAGATGATAACTCTTAATACCTAGTATATAATATGCATGCTAATATTTTATTATTTTGCTTCTTCTTTTTAGTTAAATACTTTTGTCAAGAAATGATCTCTACTTTGTGTTATAGACTTATTTGATTGAGGACTCCCTTCACAATTTATCTTTGGTTGCAGTCTTTTGAGCCTACCCTGAGAAAGAAGTCCATTTTGAAGTAAATTCCATGTGGCATCATGTGGCTACTTCTTTGTGACCATTAGAGGTGGTGGCCAAGTAGGTCCACATGAATGGGGATGAAATGCCTAACCTAGGAACAAACCAGACATCATGAGAAATATGTAGCTTCTACTGCATGTCTAGTTCCCTCCCAGGCCTCTGTAACATCTGCTACAACTTACGTATGTCCTGACATTGTGTCACCCAATGGACCTGAATGGTGGGAGATTCATGACAGACAATGAAGGTGCTACAGAAGAAGAAGAAGAAGAAGAAGAAGAAGAAGAAGAAGAAGAAGAAGAAGAAGAAGAAGAAGAAGAAGAAGAAGAAGTTCTTCACACAGCACATGGTCAAACTGTGAAATCCACCATCACAAGATGTAGTGATAGCTAGCAATTTGGATGACTTTAAAGGGGATTAGATGAATTCACAGAGGACAAGGATATCAATGGCTGCTAGTCATGTTGGCTACAGTATCAAAGGCTGCATGCCTCTAAATATCAGTTGCTTGGAAATACAAATGGAAGGATATGGTTGCAGTTATAGGCATAGGACTTCCCATAGGCATCTGTTGGGCATTGTGGGAACAGAATGCTAGAACAGATAGACCTTTGGTCTGATCCAGCACTGCTCTTATGTTCTAATGGAATGGGGATCTAGTCAAAAGTTGCACGTGTGGTGTAACACCTAATTTGGCCCTTAGCCTTTTTTCCTCAGGATGCAGAATAGACTAAAGCCAGTTTGAGTAAACACCGGCAAAGTTCTTAAAATTAAGCAGACAGGCATTCCTTTAAAAAGAATGCTTTCCACTCCACTCAAGTAGTACATTTCTTTTTCCAATTATTTTGAAGGGAAGTTCTTACCCTTTGAAAGAAGCAAACATAATACCAGCATGCTAACAAAGGAGAGCCTACAAATTATTTGTCAAACACAAGTTGATGAGGAGAGGCAAAGTAACAGGAATGTGTGAGGAGAATGGTGGTCTATGCTCATAAAAGGATGTATGACAATAGTTTGCCTGTGACTACCCATTCTCTCAGCCTCAGCTCCTCCTCTGCTTACTGGGAAAAAATGATTAACTTACAGAGATCTTGTGAGGTTAGAGAGAACTCATAATACCACCCACCTAATTTTTATTTTATTTATTTATTTAGGCAATTTTATGCCACTTTTCAAGGCTAAAAGACTTCTAAAGACATTTTAAATACAAATAATAAAATAAAACAACATTATAATATCCAGTCATAAGAATTGCAATAATTTAAAATCTGTACTAAAGTCAAGAGACTCCGGCCTTAGCTAGACCTAAGGTTTACTCTCGGGATCATCCCAGGGTCATCCCTGCTCATGTAAATGACACACAGGATATCTCGAGAGCAGGCAGGGACAACCCCAGGATAAACCTTAGGACTAGCTAAGGCCTATGAAAGCAGCATAAAACACATAAGAACAAGGAACATGACATCACACCGTCAACAATAGTTAAAGTAAAAGGAGTAATTATTAAACCAACCCCACTACGGTTAAAAATATATATTCTATGCTAAGCCTAATTAACTTTGTCTCAGATTACATCTTGACTGAGTTCTAAGTAAACTAAATAAAGTCAATGTTTTCATTCAAGGTGCCTAATTCAGACATGAAGCATAACATATGTTTTATTCATTTCCCCCTCTTTTTATTGTGAATATTAACAAAACAGAACAAAAAAGTAAATCATGAAAAACAACAATAAACATTACATATATAGGAATATCATCATTTTTCCCATCAGGTATACCATTCATTTAAAAAAAAAGGTGGGAGGGGTAGTTATGCATAGGTTTCAAGAAAAACAGACCATATTAGCATGAATTTATCTACTTCCAAGTCGCGTCTATATAACACCTGTTCAAATGTTGATAACATTGTTAAGTCCTTAATCCATTGCATTAAGGGAGGTGAGCATTTGTCCTTCCAAAGTTATAAGTCTTTTAGCTGTTGTAGGGGCTCTGGAAATCCATTTGGGGAGACCATGTGTTAACTTCCAAGAAGCCGGTAGGTATTTTAAGAGGACCTGCACATTGTTCCATATTAAAGATTGTTTCAGTACAAAATTTATCCTTATTATAACCTCCTCCCCAAAGGAGGCAACTACTGGGCATTGCCCCCCCCCAAAAAAAAAACATGAGTTAAGATTTTTTGCTGAATTAGATGTAGCCTGAGATGAATAGAAGTTTCAGGTACAGACTCTAAAACAACAATCCATGTTTTTCCCGGTAAATTTGAGAAATATAATAATATTACATTATTAACTCCCTTTTCTTCCTCATGGTGGTTTTTCTAGACAGACATGACAGGATTTGACAAGTAATGCTGCCTTTTACTGATTCAGAAATTTCCTGACTAATGATCATGTTTTAAATATGACTGCTTTCTGGATGTTGGTGTGGATGTATTTTAGTAGGCCCAGTTTCTGAAGGTTTTCTGCATAGTTTTCTGATGTGATGCTGGTGACTGTTGTGACTACGGAATAATTGTGACCTTTTTCTGTTGCCATAGTTCTTTAACTTCCATAGCCAGTAGTGGTGGTGGTGGTGGTATATCATCATCATCATCATCATCATCATCATCATCATCATCATCATATATCTTAGATGCCTATTTAAAAATGAAGACTCAGTAACTTACAACAAAATTAAAACCTACAAAAATGGAAAACAATTGAAAACAATGAAAAACAATTATAAGTAGAATACCATGATCTGATAAAACAATGAAAGTAAGAAGTTAAAAAAGTTAAAGTTTTAACTTGATCATTGGAAACTATCACATTTTTAATCCACTCTTCCTCCAAGGTGTTTAGGCTAGCATACCTATCCTACTATTTTATCTTCACATCTCTCTTATAAGGTAGGTTTGGCTGAGTGATAGTGGCAGCTTTAAAGACACCAAGTGAGCTTCATGGTGACTTTAATCCATGAAATTTAAAGGTGCACACTGGCCCAAGCCTAATTCTGAGAATAACTTTTTAAAGTGTACTCATGTGTAACAAAGATGCATGAAAGGTAGGGGTGTGCACGGACCCCCCGCTCCGCTTCACTTCCAGATCCGCGATTTGCGGATTGGGCCGCTTCGCTCCACCCCCGCTCCGCCTATGTCCGCTCCGCTCCGCTGCGGAGCTCCGGATCGGAGCTCCGTTTTCCCCCCATAGGCTTGCATTAAGCTAAAAAAGTATACAACTTTTTTTCTGTTAAAGTTAGAAACCTCAAGTTTGGCACCATGACACCTCATGGATGTATACACATGCACGCCAAGACTCAAGGCAATCCCATCATCCCCTGATTTTTGGGGAATTTATGAAAATCGGGCACCCCATTCACACCCCTTTCGATAGCTCCGTCAATTTGCATGTTAGAAACCTCAAACTCGCCACCATGACAGCTTATCCAGGGATACACACGCACGCCCAGACTCAAGGCAGTCCCATCATCCCCTGATTTTTGGGGAATTTATGAAAATCGGGCACCCCATTCACACCCCTTTCGATAGCTCCGTCAATTTGCATGTTAGAAACCTCAAACTCGCCACCATGACAGCTTATCCAGGGATACACATGCATGCCAAGACTCAAGGCGGTCCCATCATCCCCTGATTTTTGGGGAATTTATGAAAATCGGACACCCCATTTGCAGACATGGGCTGTTCTCCGACGGTTTGACAGATAAAAAAAATTGAAGCAGGCACCCTCCCAGATGCCACCCTAATACTAATTATAATATTATGTATAAGAATATACTACTACTACTAATAATAATAATATGTATAAGAATATTACTAATATGTAGGGAAATGGGACAAGAAGTGTGTATGCTTTGCCCAAACAGGATTTGAAATGCTCAGTCTGTGGCTGTTGCCCTTCACAAATAGTGCACACAGCACACTCACACAATAACATAGTCACACACACAGTCCAAGTAACAGAGAGAAGAAATAGAGAATAATATTTTTTTGGTATTTTTTTGTATTTAGAAGAAAGAAGGAAGATGAAACACAGTCAGGCTTTAAGAGAGGGAAGGGAGGGGGGGAACCAACCAACCAAACAAACACTCCAAAATTTAAAAATAAAGTTTATATTAAATCAAAGTAAGGGAAAAACACAGAGCAAACTAAGCAAAAAGTCAGAAAGAAGCAAACAAACACACACACACGCCAATCTCCAAACACAGCAGCAGCACCTAACTAACTCCTCTCCCCACGAACGCAAAACCCACAAGATGCTGAGAGCTCAAAGCTCTGAGGGTGCCTCTGCCTTAGTCCCCCCCCCCAACGCTGGGATTGGAGGATGCTTCATGAAGTGATCAATTCTCATCAGGATTGGGAGTTGAATGTGCCTGTCATCGCTTCAAAAACACACACAAAAAAACGCCGGTTTACCCGCTGTCCTTGTTTGTTTACCCGACTTTTCCAAAAATTCTAGCAAGCGAACCGCAGCACGCAGAGAGCTGAGAGTAAGCTCAAAATGACCCCCATCCATGACTCTCTAAGCACAATAAGTTTCAGAAAGATAGCTTAAAAAACAACACAGTTATCCCCGATTCTTTTCCGCAATGCAATCCTATGGGCGAAATGTTTCAAAATGGCGATCGGATCGGTCCGCGTAAAGAGAAGCGCTCCGCAAATGGCCGCTTCTCTTCGCCTTGCTTCTACGGGTCCCCGGTCCGCTTCCAAAGCATGACTTCCTCTGGGCAAGGCGAAGCAGGCCAATTCGCTTCTGATTCGCCGCTTCTAATCGGAGCGGAGCACATCCCTAATGAAAGGCAGATAGTGTGTCTAGCCAACTCTCACTCTCCCATACAGTGATTCCAGAAAGTCAGAGCAAAACAAGAGCATTTGGGGCATGTAGATAAACCAAGGCTTAATTTATACCACAAGGGCTCAGCCTAAGACCTGTTTACATTTCAGTGCCCCCACTCATGTTGCATTTTAATTGTTAAATTAAGTTTACTGTGCAATCCTATGCATGGTTAGACAGTAAGTCCTACAACTCCTATGCTGGCTGGGGAATGCTGGGAGTTGTAGGACCTTCTTCTGTCTAAATATGCAAAGGATTGCACTCTTAAGAGACCTAAAAAACAACATATTACAATTTTAATTAGGTTGGTTCTGGATTAAGTCATGCTTTGGTCCAGGGGTAACTTGGTCTCCCCACCCCCAATGACAGGGCTACTAACTTGATGCCTTATTAGGATATATAAAAATGTGATAAATAAAAACTCATTTTATCCCTGATCATTGGCCATGTTAGTTGGGGATTATGAGAGTTGTAAAAGGCAAGATAAAAATGCTATAATAAATAAATAAATAAATAAAATGTCTGGATGACACCAAGCTGTGTAAGCCTGCTTTACTCCCATCAAAATCAACAGGATTTAAGATAGTCATCAAAGTTATCTTGTGCCATTGATTTAAGTGGGACTAAAGCATGCTTTAAATTAGTCTGGATTCAACTCAGTAAAAATGTCATCAATTCTTTATGCCATATTTGTCAGTAACTTCATAAACAGTTGCCAGATGGGAGAAATTGTACAAAAAAACTCTGAGGCAAACGGCATTTTGTATAGCTGATTGTTCAGGTTATTTGAGTTTCCAACCCATAGGAGTTTTAATGTTATAAAAGTTTCAGGTCTCTAATACTAATAATGAAATACTAATGCATATTTACTTACTAAATATTAATTAGTTTACTTGCAGTTTACTTACTATATCTTTACTGCTCTGGAGATGTTTTGAGTTACACTTTATTTTAATAAAAAACGTATTAGTTTTATTAAGCTAGCCAAAAGATTGCAAAAAATGTGCAAGCTTTTGAGATTTCCAGATCTCTTCGTCAAGCAAGATATTACAAAAAGCATAGGACTTTGAACATGCAGACACTGTGACTTCACCATCAAGTCATATCTCCCCACCCCTATTCCTCACTTCTACAAACCAGCTTTTGGTAAAATCTTGCCTGAAGAGATTTTGTGATTTCAAAAGCTTGCATATATTTTTGTGATCTTTTGGCTGGCCTAAGAATGGTATTACTCTAATATAAATGTTGGAATTTTTCTCATGGTCAAGATGGCTAGCTTTGCTTTCCCCCCTTTCCTTTTCTACTGATTCAACATGCATCATGCGTATGTAGAAATTCTGCAATAGATCAGCCGGTTCTTGCAACAATGAACATAGTGCCTCTGACTCTGTAGTAGATTAGTTTTGTCTTCCAGGGAAGCCTCAACTTTAGCACTTCCAAATTCTTGGAGCATGCCCATAAAAAGGTGTATTTGAGCCCAATGCCCATGCCGCCAGAACACATTGCTGATTGTGTTTAGTTGGATTCCATGCTACTTCCTTAATATTTTAATAACTCAAACCCATGGTGTTGACAATCTTCCCAAATGGTGTCACATCTGGCTTTTAAGGGCTACTGTGTGGCTCTTGGTTATCTGTTCCTAACCCCTGAAGAAACCCATATCTAGACAAGATCTTCTACTTGTGAATTTTCTTACTGCTTCTTCTTTTTCCTTAAAACAAAATCTGTTAGATTCCTCCCCCTCCCAAATCTGGAAGCACCCTTAGAACCAAAGAGCATGATGGGGCCAGACAGAAAGCTCTTGGGGACTGATTTGGGTCTCAGGCTGCTAGTTGCTTACCCCTTATATAGGCATGTCTTTACTTTAGGACAAAGATCTGGACTAAATGAATTAGATCCCTTCCAGCCTTGACAATAAAGTAAGTGACAGATCATTATACAATAGATGGCATTAAATGTATGCTGGATCATTCCTCTCTACTGTTGTTGCTGTCATGTATTCCTACTGCGCATGCTCTAAATTCAGTCTTGGAACTGACAGAAATTGTATTTCCTAATATAATTTTTCATAATAAATACAGATAGGAGACAGAGAGTTATGCTGGACTTATTCCAACAAAGCAATGAGTTGCAGTTAAAAACTATGACTAGAAAATAGTGTCTGTAAGGAATAAATGGAAGAGTGAGGCAGCTCAACCTAAGCTTAAGAGCATTTTGGAAAATATATTTAGTCCCTTTGACACAGTTTCCATTAAAATAAACAAAAAGAAAACAGTGCTGGATGTGATGATCTAGTCCACCATCTTGTTTCCCCAGTGACCATGGAGGTACAGTCAAAAAACTCATGAAGGCAATAGCTCTCCCCTGATAAATGCAGGTTGCTTACCTGTAACTGTAGTTCTTCGAGTGGTCATCTATGCATTCACACATATGGGCTTTGCGCCTGCGCAGAGACCAGACCAGAACCTTCTATAGCTGAGTGGAACGTTTTTGGCGGGAACCCTTCCCCCACGCTACCGCGCACGTCCATGGGGTTCCCGCCCTTACCTCAGTTTACAGGAGTCCGACATTGTGCCCCCATAAACATGAGTGTAATTTCAATAAAGTACATTCCACGTATAACTGTGTCAGTTGTAAGTCTCACACCACCAAGTGGGGATGGTGGGTGGGTTGTGTGAATGCATAGATGACCACTCGAAGAACTACAGTTACAGGTAAGCAACCTGCATTTCTTCTTCGTGGTCTCTATGCATCACACATATGGGCGAGTAGCAAGCTGACATATCTTTGGAGGTGGGTTGGTGCATCATCTGAAGATCTCCGAGAGCGCTGTCCTTCCAAACGAGCAGTCGTGCCTAGCACGGGTGTCCAAACTGTAGTGCCTAACAAACGTGTACGGAGTGGACCACGTTGCAGCTCTACAGACTTCTGTCAAGGGAACACCTCTGCTGAAGGCAACAGATGTTACAACAGCTCTGGTAGAATGAGCTGTCACAGGTTTCACAAGTTCTAGTTTAGAGATAGAGTAAGCAAGTTCAATTGTCTCTACAATCCAGCATGACAGTTGCTGGCATGAAACAGGGAGTCCCTTATAAGGCTCACCATAACAAATAAACAATTGCTTTGTTTTCCTAAAACTCTCTGTCCTAGCCTTGTAAAAGGCAAGAGCTCTCCTTACATCAAGTGTATGTAAAGAAAACTCAACAGGTGTTGTTGGATTCGGAAAGAAAGCTGGTAGAGTGATATATTGGGACAGATGAAAGGTTGACACTACCTTAGGCAAGAAGGCAGGGTCTGTGCGTAACACAACCTTATCTTTGTGAAAGATAGTGTAAGGAGCATCTATCCTGAGAGCTCTAAGCTCACTTGCACGTCTAGCAGAAGTGATGGCTACTAAAAAGACAGTCTTGAATGTTAGAAGCCTAGGGTCAGATAAGGCCATGGGCTCGAAGGGCTTCTTTGTCAATGCCTGTAACACCACTGATAGGCTCCATGGTGGAACAATACTCTTTACTGTCAGTATCATATTTTTAAGCCCCTTTAAAAATTTCCTCGATGTTGGATGTACAAAAGGTGTAAAACCATCCATGCCTCGATGAAAAGACGTAATAGCCGCTAAGTGAACTCTGATGGAAGTGAGTTCGAGTCCCTGCTGATAAAGTGCCAATAGGTATTTGAGAATCAATGACAAAGGGCAAGATTCAGGTGCTTGATCGTTTTCCAAGGCAAAAGTTTGAAATCTCTGCCACTTTGCCGCGTAAGATTTTCTCGTTGAAGGCTTTAGTGATGCCAACAATATATGGTCTACAGTTAAATCCTTGGTACGAGAGGAGGAATGGATGATATTCTCCATGCCGTCATCTTAAGGGTCGACAGGTTTGCGTGTCGAACCCTGCCCTGGTGTCGAGACAACAGTGTCGGTATCGGCGGGAGTCTGATGTAATTCCCGTCTGACAGTAGAAGGGCGTGGGAGAACCACGTCTGTCGAGGCCACCACGGTGTGATAAGGATGCAGTCCGACCTGTCCAACTGGATTTTGGCCAGCACCTTCGTCAACAGTAGAAACAGAGGAAAGATGTAAAGAAGATTTCCTTTCCAGGTTCTGGTGAAAGCATCTCCTAGCGAGTGCTTTCTTCTTCCTGCTCTGCTGCAGAACCTGGAACAAGCTGCGTTTTCTTCGGTAGCGAAGACATCGACAGCAGGGAGGCTCCAGTACCGAAAGAGAACGTCTCTTACTTCGGTATCGAGCTCCCATTCGTGGTCGACGTGGAAAGACCTGCTGAGGGCGTCCGCGATGATGTTTTCCTTGCCCGCTACATGGATCGCCGTCAGGTGAGTATTTCTCTTTATGCACCAGTTCCAAATCCTGAGTGCCGATCGATTCAGAGGATGAGACCTTGTCCCACCTTGTCTGTTGATATACGCCACTACCGTGGTGTTGTCCGTCGCGATCAGGATGTTTCGGCCCTCGATCATTTGTGAAAAAGTTTTTATTGCATTCTCCACCGCTAGCAGTTCTAGGTGGTTGATATGATGTTCCCTCTGGGAAGGAGGCCAATGGCCCTGAGCTGTGAGGGAGTCGCAGTGTGCTCCCCATCCGATCAACGATGCATCTGTCATGATCGTTACCGAAGGAGTTTCTTGCTGGAAGGGAACTCCTTCTAGGAGCGTCGACATCGAAAACCACCATTTCAGAGATGCCCTTACTTGCGTCGGGATCGACAGGTAAGTTCGCCAGGCATCGTGTCGAAGATTGAAAGTTCTTAAAAACCAGGCCTGCAATATTCTCATTCTGAGTCTTGCAAACCTGATGACTGCAGTTGTAGCTGCCATCAAGCCTAATAGCCTCTGAATTGTCCATGCCGAGACCTTTCGGCGGCTCTCGGTAGCGATGGCTAACTCTTGAAGGGTGCTTGCTCTGGTCGAGGGCAGGTATGCTCTCCCGTCCCGAGACGATAGGGTTACCCCTATGAAGTCCAGCTTCTGCTGTGGGGTCAAGATGGATTTCTCCTCATTGACCCACAGACCCAACGAGACCAACAGGTTGAGGGTGGTTGAAATGTCCGCTACCAGATCTTTTTTCGGGACCGTGAAGTATCGGGGGAAAAACCCCTGGTTGAGTTCCTCTGCGGGTACTGGAGAGATGGCTCCTTTCGCTAGGAGGGTCTGTACCTCGAGAAGCAGAGGAGGGGATGGCGCCGTTACTTTCACCCCCGAAGAAGGAGGAAGGACATCGAGCTCGATGGCATACCCCGAGTTGATGATAGTGAGCACCCAGGAGTCCGATGTTATTGACTCCCATTGATGGTAATGTGGTGCTAGGCGGTTCGCAAAGGGAGGTGGATCTGGGATAAAGAAGTCAAACCCGCTGCTTCTTAGAGAAGTCGGGCTGACGTTTGCTTTGGAGCTGTTGTTGCTGCTGCCTCTGCTGACCTTTCGCTGTCGACAATTGTTGCCTGGCTATGGCTGAAGCTTCACTCTGGAAAACTCGTGCCAGCTCTTTTTTGTCCTCTGGGAGATGGTCACATAGTGATCCTATTTTCTCCCAGAGGAAGAGCTGGTATTGTGCCATGGTAGCCTCGTAGGCTGATGCCCTGATGCCCAAAGAGGCAGTGGAGTAAATCCTCCTGCCCGTATGGTCCAACTTTCTGCCTTCTCTGTCCACGGGTGCAGAATGTGCCTTCTGTGAGTGGCCTTGAGCCGACTCCACTACGATCGAATTAGGTTTGGGATGTTGGACCAGAAACTGTACATCTTCCTCTTGGACTCGATGGAGGGTCTCTAGCCTTTTCGATGTGGCTTGAGTCATAGCCGGTGTTTTCCAAGATAATTGAGCCATTTGCTTTAAAGCATGTGAAATAGGGATGGAAAGTCGTTGGTTGGTTGTGGACTGGAAAACGTCCTAGATTGGATCAACGACCGATTCATCCATTTGCTGGATCTCCAGTCCTAATGCCTGAGCCATTCTAAGCATATGGTCAAAAAATCTGACCATATCGTCGGAAGGGGAAGAAGGGTCCTTGTCATGAACCTCATCTTCTGGTGAAGGCATCGATGGAGTAGCCGACAACCCCGACTCAGAATCCGATGGGTAATTATCCTCAGGCAAGGATACTGTAACCACCTGGAGGTCTACATGCTCCGTCGGTACCGTGGTAACCGCGGCGGCCGATGGCGATGGCTGCGTACGGTGTCGAGGCGTCGACACCGTGGACATTTGGTGGGCGGGCGGTGGAGGCAGCGGTAGATGACACATCCTCGTAGGCGGAGGGTGCGCATAATATTCTTCTTGAGGGTACTGGTGGTCACCCTGGAAGTATCGTTGTGGGCGATATCGATCCCATACATAGTCGCCACATACTGATTGGGGATAAGAGTATTGAAAAGCTCCTTCCCATTGACGCCTTTGAGTGTGCCTTGGTGAAGGCGGTAGAGGGATTAGTCCCTGAACTTCTTGCGGCCTGGCAGGCTCTCGGAAAGAGGCCGCTGAAGCCGAATCCCGCAACTCGCCCTCCGATAGACTGGGAGGATGTGTCGGTACCGTAGCCATCGGTACCGACTGGGATCTCGATACCGAGGGAGGCCTCGGTATCGAAGCGGTCAGTATGGCAGGAGGAGTAGAGTGACTCCTAGCCGGTTCCGCCATGCGGGATGACCCTAATGAGGGTTTTTCCGCGTCTTTCTTCTTATTCTTCTTCTTTTTCTCCATTTCAGAAGAAGATTTGGGAGTCCGGGCCTTTTTGGAGATTTTCCTGGCCGCGGAACTCGCCAGTGACCGTCCAGGCGTTAGGGGTATCTGAGCCCTATTAGCCGCTCTGGAATGTTCAGGCACCTCAGTGCAACGGTCATCAACGGACTTACTGGCTGCCGTTTTGTCAATTCTCGAAGATTTGGGAGTCCAGGCCTTTTTGGAGATTTTCCTGGCCGCGGAACTCGCCAGTGACCGTCCAGGCATTAGGGGTATCTGAGCCCTATTAGCCGCTCTGGAATGTTCAGGCACCTCAGTGCAACGGTCATCAACGGACTTACTGGCTGCTGTTTGTCCAGGCGTTAGGGGTATCTGAGCCCTATTAGCCGCTCTGGAATGTTCTGGCACCTCAGTGCAATGGTCATCAACGGACTTACTGGCTGCCATTTGTGCATCCTCGAAGATTCAGCCAAGACTCAACTTTATGGCCTTCACCTAGGCACAGGACGCACAGGGAGTGCCCGTCAGTTGGAGGAAGCTTAGCTCCACATTTCACACACTTGCGAAATGGGGCCTTAACTGCCATACGGCTAAGCGCCGCGATCGAAATCGCTGAGGAAAATCTAACTACTAAAAAAAAAAAAAAAAAATTTTTTTTTTTTTAGATAGAATAGAAGAAAAGATGTTAAGAAGTGAGAAATAAGCGAAAAGAGGAAAGATTTGAAGTAAAAAAGGATTTTAAAGAGAAAACACTAAGAGGTTTGGTTCTATGGTCTAAGCACAATGGCGGACGACGAAGAACTGAGGTAAGGGCGGGAACCCCATGGACGTGCGCGGTAGCGTGGGGGAGGGGTTCCCACCAAAAACGTTCCACTCAGCTATAGAAGGTTCCGGTCTGGTCTCTGCGCAGGCGCAAAGCCCATATGTGTGATGCATAGAGACCACGAAGAAGAACTGTTATTCAGAGGGTTATTAGATAGAGTAGTCCTGCATTTCAATGGGTCTACTCTAACTAGGACTTTAGTTGGAGTCTACCCACTGTCTCCAGACCTGGAGGTTAACATGTTTTATAGCTACTGATCGACCTATCTTTCATGAACTTACCCAGTCCCCTTTTAAAGCCATCCAATCCAATGGCCTTGATATATCATGGCAACATATATTATATTTATGGGTTATGTGAACTTTCTTTTGTCCCGAATCTTCATTTTATTGAATGACTCTAAATTCTAGTATGGGGTGGGTGGGTTTATCTACTCATTCCACACTATGCATAATATTATACATCTGTATCATGTCCCTCCTTTGCTTTTTCTAAAATCAAAAGCCCCAACATTGTAGCTTTTTCATATAGGTGATCCACCTTCAGTATTTTGGTTTCCCCTTTTCAGTACCTTCTCTAGTTCTACAATATTCTTTTTGAGATGAAGTGGCTTGAATGTTCAGTCAAATATGATGACAGACATCACTGCTCCTGTGATGCTTTTGGTACTTACATTGGTAATAATAGTGTTAGGGTGCAATCTTATGGCTATTTAGATAGGGGGAAAGTCCCACAACTCCCTCCAAAAGTCCTACAAGTGCTGGGAGTTGTAGGACTTTTTCAGTCTGAACAGAAACAGGTGTAGCATTGTGCCCTTAGTGTGGCACACTAGACATTTCCATTCACATATAAATCGCTGGATAAAATCCAAGAATGTACTATATTCTCCAGAGAAAAAACTAGAATCAGATTTCATGTGGAATTGCAATTTGCCACATTACTTCAAAAATACTTTCGTTCTCCCCACAATCCCTGCCTTGCCCATCTCAACACATTTCTGAAAGACAGAATAAAACTATCAAGAAGAAAGCAGACTTAGGATCGGGTATTTTGTTCTAAAACTTAAGATAATTAGAATCGACTTTAAAACAGCAAGCTTATTCCCCCATGTGTTCACTGCTAGACACAAACATGTCATATTTGGATGTGGTAGCCTCCCCCCGCCTCCAATGCAATCAAACCTAAATTTATGAGTGTTTGTGTGTTGGCTGTATTTTTCAAAATAGAACCTTAAGTATTCATAGACAATTTACCATTCTGCTAAACCTGAACTCTGCAGCTTAATTTCCATATTTCTTTCATGTTTACTAAGAATTGCAAATAATCAAACTCTCTTGAAATGCAAAGGTATATCCCACGAACAATTACAGCCAAAGATCAAAGTGTACATTTTATTTGTTTCCTAAACAGTTCACAGTGGGATTTTATTGATGTCAGCAATAGGTTAAATATGGAGGAGCATACAATCAGGAAGACATCACTTGCACTGGTTGCATTAGTTACTGCATTAAATGCAGTATGCACTGCTGTATTTATTGGCAAAAACCTTATGTACAAATGCATCCATTCTAAATTAGTTGCACTGTACATGCTTTATATCCAATGATACAGTAGCAGAAAAAATTACATTATGTGTTGTTGTGCTAGTGCTTGTGAAACTGCTAGGACAACTAGTGCAAGCAAAACCATGCCCAATGCATCGTAATGAGTTTAGAAGAAGACTGGATTTGACACTTGCACAAGGATAAACACAGGGTTTCTACAAGCAGTAGAAACTTTGTGCTAGTAGAATTTCACCACTGGAAAATCCAAGTGTCCTATCAAAGTGCTTCTAGAGTCTGCATATTTACTACCAGAGGAATATATGGTTTATGGAGGTAGCAATCCTATGGCCCTTAGGCATTACATGAGGGGGCCATAGGATACTGGGGATTCCACACACCGCTTCCTGTGTCCCCCTCACAGCTGGTGCAGCACTGGCTGCCTCACTAAGGTCGGAAAAGTGACCTTGGAGAGGGGCAAAAGGGGGTGTATTGGTGGGTAGAGGCCAGAAAGGCCAGGGTATGAGCTATCCTGAGGCCTCTCTAGACTCACTCCCTCCCTCCCTGAAACACCATTTAGCAAAACATGCAGGATGGGAGGACAGGGAGGCAAATAGTTTCTGCTGCTCCTTCTCCCCTGCATTGGATGATCAGAAGCGTCCAACTTCAGGGGCTTCCGATCATCGATGGTGTAATTGATAGGACTGAGCCCTTAAGATATTTCAGCCTCAAGGTAGCTGAAGTTCAGTCAATACATCAGATATGATTTATGAATGAGGGACAGCATCTTTCCAAAGTAGTGTGACAAGGGCCTTATATAAGTAGTTATTGGTTAGGATGGATTTAACCACCACTTACCATGTTAACGTCATGTTAGACCAGTGTTATTGCAAGAGATACTATCAACATCTTTTATGGTCGGAGTTCCAGTCAAGGATAGAAAACATAGGGCATTGAAAGGACATTGCCAAGCAAACCAAGATTTAAATACATTGTGGGGCAGACGGATGATATTCCTTGCCAATACAAGCAGGCATGTAACATTTGAGTGCAGTCTATCTGTGTTAAATCTAATATGCACAAGGCCATTTAGTTACAGTCAATGTATCTTTCTATAAATGATGGAAGTCTAGTTAAAGAAGAATGCACAGCAACTACCCCATAAAGGTAGATATCCCCAGCCTCCCAAATTTAACACCATCTGACTGGAATGTGCTTTATTTATTGTTGTTCAAAAAGTACACAGCCATCATTATTCAGTTAATAAATCACACCACCTGAATTACAAGAACTGTTCTTGTTCTTCTTCAAATCAGATATTAGCAATAATTTTCTATCTATAGCCACAAGGAAACTTAGCAAGGTTCCCCTATACATTATAAAAAATAAATTCTTGAAACCAAGTAAAATTATGTGGAATGATATCTTTATTATGTAGTTGCAAACAAAGTCAGTAAACCCTTGAGAAAGGAAACTATTTCATTGCCTCCTAGTTTAGATTCTCCGTAGACTCGGTCCACAAATGATATAGGAACCTATTAAAACAAACAAATCACAAAATCATTCCAATTCTAACATAGGAAAGAGCTTCATGAAAATATAGAAGGAAAACAGAAATGCTTCAAAATTTAATACTAATTTAGCATCATGCCCAAAACACAGTGTGCTTTGATGGAGAGCTATAAAACTATGGTAGGTATAACTATTGGCCATCATGGGTATGTTAGTGGAGAACAATGTATTAGTCATATTAGCCAACAAGACACTTTAGCAAAGTCCTCAAGGACTTTTTATAGAATCCAAAGAATCTTAGCTATCATTTCTTGTAAAATCATTTTTCAAGGCTTCATGAGTAAAGCTTGAATGTGATGACACAATGTACTGATATATCAGAAGAAAATGCTACTGTACCGATGTCTCAGAAGAAAATACTACATTTGGGATGTTCCTTTCTCCCCATGGCCACTATGGTCATGCTGACTGGGAAGTGCTGTGAGTTGCTGGACTTCTTTCTGTCTAAACATGCAAAGGATTGCACCCTAAGAGTGCTATACTTACAATTTTGGAGGGATATAGACTTAGGCTACAATCCTACAGCCACTTACCTAGGAGTGAACCCCACTTAACACAATAAGCATGTTGTGATAAATTTGCACTGTTAGTGGGATTGTGGACTGTCCAGTGGACAGAATACTGGACTTGAACCTGAAGAAGTAAGGATTTGCAATTTAGCTGTGAAATATGGGTTTGCAATTTAGCTCTGGGAAAATTACTCTCATCATCTTCTGCTCTTTATCTGTAAAATGGGAACAATAATAAATGTAGGTTGCTTACCTGTAACTGTAGTTCTTCGAGTGGTCATCTATGCATTCACACATATGGGCTTTGCGCCTGCGCAGAGACCAGACCGGATAGCTGAGTGGAACGTTTTTGGCGGGAACCCCTCCCCCACGCTACCGCGCACGTCCATGGGGTTCCCGCCCTTACCTGAGTTTACAGGAGTCCGACATTGTGCCCCCATAAACATGAGTGTAATTTCAATAAAGTACATTCCACATATAACTGTGTCATTTGTAAGTCTCACACCACCAAGTGGGGATGGTGCGTGGGTTGTGTGAATGCACAGATGACCACTCGAAGAACTACAGTTACAGGTAAGCAACCTGCATTTCTTCTTCGTGGTCTCTATGCATCACACATATGGGCGAGTAGCAAGCTGACATATCTTTGGAGGTGGGTTGGTGCATCATCTGAAGATCTCCGAGAGCACTGTCCTTCCAAACGAGCAGTCGTGCCTAGCACGGGTGTCCAAACTGTAGTGCATAACGAACGTGGATGGAGTGGACCACGTTGCAGCTCTACAGAATTCTGTCAAGGGAACACCTCTGCTGAAGGCAACAGATGTTGCGACAGCTCTGGTAGAATGAGCTGTCACAGGTTTCATAAGCTCTAGTTTAGAGATAGAGTAAGCAAGTTCAATTGTCTCTACAATCCAGCGTGATAATCGCTGGCATGACACAGGGAGTCCCTTAGAAGGCTCCCCATAACAAATAAACAATTGCTTTGTTTTCCTAAAACTCTCTGTCCTAGCCTTGTAAAAGGCAAGAGCTCTCCTTACATCAAGTGTATGTAAAGAAAACTCAACAGGTGTTGTTGGATTCGGAAAGAAAGCTGGTAGAGTGATATATTGGGACAGATGAAAGGTTGACACTACCTTAGGCAAGAAGGCAGGGTCTGTGCGTAACACAACCTTATCTTTGTGAAAGATAGTGTAAGGAGCATCTATCCTGAGAGCTCTAAGCTCACTTGCACGTCTAGCAGAAGTGATGGCTACTAAAAAGACAGTCTTGAATGTTAGAAGCCTAGGGTCAGATAAGGCCATGGGCTCGAAGGGCTTCTTTGTCAATGCCTGTAACACCACTGATAGGCTCCATGGTGGAACGATACTCTTTACTGTCGGTATCATATTTTTAAGCCCCTTTAAAAATTTCCTCGATGTTGGATGTACAAAAGGTGTAAAACCATCCATGCCTCGATGAAAAGACGTAATAGCCGCTAAGTGAACTCTGATGGAAGTGAGTTTGAGTCCCTGTTGATAAAGTGCCATAGGTATTTGAGAATCAATGACAAAGGGCAAGATTCAGGAGCTTGATCGTTTTCCAAGGCAAACGTTTGAAATCTCTGCCACTTTGCCGCGTAAGATTTTCTCGTTGAAGGCTTTAGTGATGCCAACAATATATGGTCTACAGTTAAATCTTTGATACGAGGGGAGGAGTGGATGATATCTTCCATGCCGTCATCTTAAGGGTCGACAGGTTTGCGTGTCGAACCCTGCCCTGGTGTCGAGACAACAGTGTCGGTATCGACGGGAGTTTGATGTAATTCCCGTTCAACAGTCGAAGGGCGTGGGAGAACCACGTCTGTCGAGGCCACCACGGTGTGACAAGGATGCAGTCCGACCGGATCTGGCCAGCACCTCGTCAATAGTGGAAACGGTGGAAAGATGTAAAGGAGATTTCCTTTCCAGGTCCTGGTGAAAGCGTCTCCTAGCGAGTGCTTTCCTCTTCCTGCTCTGCTTCAAAACTTGGAACAGGCTGCGTTTTCTTCGGTAGCGAAGACATCGACAGCAGGGAGGCCCCAATACCGAAAGAGATCGTCCGTTACTTCAGTATCGAGCTCCCATTCGTGGTCGACGTGAAAAGACCTGCTGAGGGCGTCCGCGATGATGTTTTCCTTGCCCGCTACATGGATTGCCGTCAGGTGAGTATTTCTCTTTATGCACCAGTTCCAAATCCTGAGTGCCGATCGATTCAGAGGATGAGACCTTGTCGCACCTTGTCTGTTGATGTACGCCACTACCGTGGTGTTGTCCTTCGCGATCAGGACGTTTCGGCCCTCGATCATTTGTGAAAAAGTTTTTATTGCATTCTCTACCGCTAGCAGTTCTAAGTGTTTGATATGATGTTCCCTCTGGGAAGGAGGCCAACGGTCCTGAGCTGTGAGGGAGTCGCAGTGTGCTCCCCATCCGATCAATGATGCATCCGTTGTGATCGTTACCGAAGGAGTGTTTGTTGGAACGGAACACCTTCTAGGAGCATCAACATCAAAAAACCACCATTTCAGAGATGCCCTTACTTGCGTCGGGATCGACAGGTAAGTTCGCAGGGCATCGTGTTGAAGATCGAAAGTTCTTAAAAACCAGGCCTGCAATATTCTCATTCTGAGTCTTGCAAACCTGATGACTGCAGTTGTAGCTGCCATCAAGCCTAATAGCCTCTGAATTGTCCATGCCGAGACCTTTCGGCGGCTCTCGGTAGCGATGGCTAAATCTTGAAGGCTTTCAATCCCACGCCCTTCGACTGTCGAACAGCTTGCTCTGGTCGAGGGCAGGTATGCTCTCCCGTCCCGAGACGATAGGGTTACCCCTATGAAGTCCAGCTTCTGATGTGGGGTCAAGATGGATTTCTCCTCGTTGACCCACAGACCCAAAGAGTCCAACAGGTTGAGGGTGGTTGAAATGTCCTTCTGAAGCGTGTCGCTGTTGTCCGCTACCAGAAGCCAATCGTCCAAATACGGGTATATGTATATTCCTTTTTGTCTTAGCTGGGCGCACACTACCGCCATCAACTTTGTGAAGACCCTCAGTGCCGTGGCGAAGCCGAAGGGAAGAATGGTGAACTGGTATTGAGATGTCCCGATCGAAAAACGAAGGTAAGCTTGATGTGACTTCCTGATGGAGATGTGGAAATACGCATCCTTCAGATCCACCACAGTGAACCAGACTCCTTTGTGTAGGAGCTGTAGAATAGAAGTAGCCGTTACTTTCACCCCCGAAGAAAGAGGAAGGACATCGAGCTCGATGGCATACCCCGAGTTGATGATAGTGAGCACCCAGGAGTCCGATGTTATTGACTCCCATTGATGGTAATGTGGTGCTAGGCGGTTCGCAAAGGGAGGTGGATCTGGGATAAAGGAGTCAAACCCGCTGCTTCTTAGAGAAGTCGGGCTGACGTTTGTCCCGCTGGTATCTACCCTAGTAAGGTCGCTTCATTTGGAGCTGTTGTTGTTGCTGCTGCCTCTGTTGGCCTTGGTAGTAGGGCCGCTGCTGTTGTTGTTGAGGTGGCGGTTTTGTCCACCGTCTTGGCTTGTACTGGGCAGGCGGAGCAGAGAAACCCATCTTCTTGGCCGTTGTACGAGCCTTGTATATGGAGTTCAAGGTCTCATCTGTCTTACCATTAAATAAGCCCTCGCCATCGAAAGACATGTTCTCAATTCTGGCTTTGGTGTCATGAGCCAGATTGGCAGAGCGTAGCCAAGCATGTCTCCTCAAAGATATGGCCCCCACCATCAACTTGGAATGGCAGTCAACTTGGTGTCGCACTGTCGACAATTGTTGCCTGGCTATGGCTGAAGCTTTACTTTGGAAGACTCGTGCCAGCTCTTTTTTGTCCTCTGGGAGATGTTCACATAGTGATCCTATTTTCTCCCAGAGGAAGAGCTGGTATTGTGCCATGGTAGCCTCGTAGGCTGATGCCCTGATGCCCAAAGAGGCAGAGGAGTAAATCCTCCTGCCCGAGTCATAGCCGGTGTTTTCCAAGATAATTGAGCCATTTGCCTTAAAGCATGTGGAATAGGGATGGCAAGTCATTGGTTGTGGACTGGAAAAACATCGTAGATTGGATCGACGACCGATTCATCCGTTTGCTGGATCCCCAGTCCTAATGCCTGAGCCATTCTAAGCATATGGTCAGAAAATGTGATCATATTGTCGGAAGGGGAAGAAGGGTCCTTGTCATGAACCTCAACTTTTGGTGAAGGCATCGATGGAGTAGCCGACAACCCCGACTCAGAATCCGATGGGTAATTACCCTCAGGCGAGGATACTGTAACCACCTGGAGATCTACATGCTCCGTCGGTACCGTGGTAACCGCGGCGGCCGATGGCGATGGCTGCGTACGGTGTCGAGGCGTCGACACCGTGGACATTTGGTGGGCGGGCGGTGGAGGCAGTGGTAGATGACACACCCTCGATGTAGGCGGAGGGTGCGCATAATATTCTTCTTGAGGGTACTGATGGTCACCCTGGAAGTATCGTTGTGGGCGATATCGATCCCATTCATAATCGCCACATACTGATTGGGGATAAGAGTATTGAGAAGCTCCTTCCCATTGACGCCTTGGAGTGTGCCTTGACTAAGGCGGTAAAGGGATTAGTCCCTGAACTTCTTGCGGCCTGGCAGGCTCCCGGAAAGAGGCCGCTGAAACCGAATCCCGCAACTCGCCCTCCGATAGACTGGGAGGGTGTGTCGGTACCGTAGCCGTCGGTACCGACTGGGATCTCGATATCGAGGGAGGCCTCGGTATCGAAGCGGTCGGTATGGCAGGAGGAGTAGAGTGACTCCTAGCCGGTTCCGCCGTGCGGGATGACCCTAACGAGGGTTTTTCCGCGTCTTTCTTCTTATTCTTATTCTTCTTTTTCTCCATTTCAGAAGAAGATTTGGGAGTCCGGGCCTTTTTGGAGATTTTCCTGGCCGCGGAACTCGCCAGTGACCGTCCAGGCGTTAGGGGTATCTGAGCCCTATTAGCCGCTCTGGAATGTTCAGGCACCTCAGTGCAACGGTCATCAACGGACTTACTGGTTGCCGTTTTATCCATCGTTGTGGCGTTGGAGGCCTTGTCCGTGGCCCTGAGGGCTTTTTCCCAGAGTATAGAGCGAAGGTGATCAGCTCTATTTTTCCTGGTTCTACCTTATGGCCTTCACCCAAGCACAAAACACACAGCGAGTGCCCGTCAGTTGGAGGGAGCTTAGCTCCGCATTTCACACATTTGCGAAATGGGGCCTTAACTGCTATACAGCTAGGCACCGCGACCGAAGTTGCTGAGGAAAATCTAACTCCTATAATATATATATATATATATTATATATATTTAAGGATAGAATAGAAGAGAAACGTTAAGAAGCAAGAAATGAGCAAAAAGAGAAAAGATTTAGAGTGAAAGAAGGATTTTAAAGAGAAAAACGCTAAGAGGTTTGGTTCTATGGTCTAAGCACAATGGCGGACGACGAAGAACTGAGGTAAGGGCGGGAACCCCATGGACGTGCGCGGTAGCGTGGGGGAGGGGTTCCCGCCAAAAACGTTCCACTCAGCTATAGAAGGTTCCGGTCTGGTCTCTGCGCAGGCGCAAAGCCCATATGTGTGATGCATAGAGACCACGAAGAAGAACCTATCTCATGGGGTTGTTGTGTGGACACAAGGCAAAAGACTGTAAAGTTTCTTTATTTTCAAAATGCAAAATAAAATTTCCTAATAAGACTAACATGCCTTTCCTTTTTATAGCAGACATACTAAAGTATTGCTCCTTTAAAAATTAGGATTGCACATGGATTCACTAGCTGTTCATTAAATGTAGTCAACACTTATTTGCAGAACTTTCGACCATCAGATATTCTCAGTATAGGGAAACAGGAATGTTAACATTCTGGTGCGTAAGACTATATATTAAATACCTAAAAGGCTCAAACTCAGCTTGTGAATCCACAGAAAGTCTGGCTATGTAATCTCTCAGTTGGCACACTCAACCAAAAATCAGCTGGCAAGTAGAAATGAAAAAAGACACTTCCCACACCCATGCTGTTCTGCCAACTTAAGTTGTTGCATCTCTCGGCAATAGTTTCTTTCTAACAGCAGAGAGCCCAAGGCAGATTGCCTAATATATCTTCTGTTGCCTCACAGACAACCACGGCATACAGTCAGAAGAAAACATAGCTAAAGCATCCAGAACTCCTAAAGAAGCTTCTTGCCAATACAAACAGCCCCTGTATTACTTGTGCTTGGATGAGAAAGTTTAGAATTCTTATGCTAAAGGGAGCTTATAAAAACTGCTTGTATAAGACATTCCACAACTAAGGCAAGCTAACCAGTCAAGAAAGCTTTTGTGATAGAGTACCAAGAAGAGATTTTCATCTGCAGAAGGAACACCCACACCTGCTGTTGTTTAAATCTTAATTTATTGACTGTTAAAAAATTAGGTATATATTCATTCTAGTACCAAGGGTCCAACACCAGGCTAATTAAGGCTTTTCGATATGCCATGGCATGTAGACAGATTACTTTTATTCTTAGTACATTAATGGCAATGAAACCAGCAGTCTGAGTCTAAGCTGCTGCTGGAAAGTTGGAGAGAACTTTAGAGGCTGAATGACTGCTTGTATAACTCCTTTAAATGAGTGGCTATGACTAGAGACAAGATATTAGGCTATATTGGATTATTGGTCCAAGTCAATACATCCAATTTGTGAACATGCAGAATTCAAATGGGTAACATTGGCTGCGTTCAGACAACACAATAGTCAATGGTGGCGTAATAATCAACTCAACAGTTATCTAGGTGGTACTCCCCATATAACATAATAATCAACGATGGTGTGGATTAGGTTTAGTGTTGAGTTGACTATTAGTCTACGCTGAGTTGACTCACTCATCCCCTTCCCTCTCTCCCCGCTCATGTTAGGATTGCACCCGAGGAAGCCTCCTCAGATGAAGAGGAGGCAAACTTACAAGTAGTAGAGGGTGTCTCCTCCCCCACAGCCAGACCAGAGACCGGTGCACAGTTGGAAGGGAGTCGTACAATGGAGGAGGATGCAGGCCCCGTGGAGGAGCCACGGGTCAGTCAGTCACTCCCTCTGCCTGCCTCTCCTGAGGCTGAGTCAGAGACGGAGGGGGTTCGACCACCCAGCCCCCGCGAAAGGAGACGTAGGAAAAGGGCAGAACAAAGGCAGGGGATCAGGCGAAGTACGCGCCTGCAGAACAGGCACGGAGAAAACGCTGAGCTGTAGTAAGGGGAATGAGGCACAGCTGGGAGCTGGGTGGGGTCATGCTGGCAGGGCTTGAAAAGGGGAAATCTGACCGCTGGTCCACTGTAGCAAACACCTTTCGTTCCTCCGGTTGCTACTGTGCCCCACGCCTTACCGTTTGTCTGTGACTTTGGTTTCCTGACCTGGACTGGCTTGATTGACTCTGCTTGAACGTTTATCCCTGGCATTTTGGACGACTGACTTGGCTCTTGATATCGGACTGGACTTGACCTTCGCTTGCTCTTGGCTCCTTGACCCCAGCACCCTCTGTTTGGTTCTTCGACCCGGATCGGTAGGCTTGCACTTCAGAACTTGTCTCTGGCTAGAACTATTGGACTTTACTTAAAGGACTGTGTTTTTCTTAAACTGCAGCAGTTCCCTCCTGCATTCTTGGCCAGAGATTTATGGCTGGGTAATTGGCAATAAAACACTAAAGCAATAAAGCATTCAGCAGAACGCCTTGACTCGTGGCTGGTCACTGAAAGCTCAGTCCTCCCACTAGCATCCCATTAGCCATTGCTGCCAAAAATCTGTCCTACCAGCTGGACTAGAGCGGCAGCCACCGCTTTGACCACTCTTGCCTTGAGGCTCTGTGGCTGACGAAATAACCAACGGTGTCCAAGGAAATAACCAATGGACCCCTTTGCACAACATGATAACCAGCGGTGGTTCAAGTAGCCAATTCTGCACAGCGTTGGTTATTTGCATTGGTTTTTTCGGCCAAATAACTCACCGTTGGTTAAAAAAAACTCCCTCCACACAACACGATAACACACGGTGGGTTAAATAAGCAAACATCGACTATTAAAACCACTATTGGTTATCGGGTTGTCTGAACCCAGTCTATCTCACCTCAACTGAGGGGGGGCCACACCACCAAGTAAGGACAAATTAAAATTTTCACATTTTTAACAATGACCATTACCTGTCCACAACTGTAAGTCACTGACAGCCAGATTTCCTCTTCCCATGACATAATTTCTGCAGTACCAGATCTAGCTGTTGCTATGCTGTTTTTAGAGCATCAGCAATTAAGATTTCAATGTATGGTTTCTAACATTAACCAACCTTCATAACGAATTGTGCTTCACTTGTCAGCTAATTACAACTCTAGTATCCATCGTGAGAAGTGAAATGTAGTATTTTGCTTGCGCTCTTAAGGTTATTATTCTTTTAACCATACCTCTCCAATAGAGAAACCCAGTTGTCTTGCTCGGACAATCATCTCCATTTGGAAAACATATCCTTTTGAAACACACTTCTCCATCAATTTCTGTAAAACTTCTTTTTTGTATAATCTGCAAATGTATACATGAAATTAAAACCTCTTTTAGCATTTCAGTTACACATGCACACTTTGAAAATCATTCCTACTGACAATAGTCTGCCAGGCTTAATCCCAAATTTCACCCACAGATTTTAAAACTTCAGTTTTGCATCCGTTTCAAATTGACCATTAGAAGGATGTATTCTTGCTCATCTTTTGAGAGTTACATGCTATTTCAGAGCCAACATACCTGAAACTTCCTGTTAAGTCAGATGCACCTGGACGCAGAAGAACTTGAGTTAGGAAGTTGGCACCTCGGCTGTAAAGGAAGATAGTTTTGTTAATCATTCAGAGTCTGAAGTTGAAAAATCACAAACTCTGTTTTAAAGGTAAGATTTCACTATAACTCTGGCCTATGGTAACGGAAAAACATGATTTCTGGGGAGAAGACTAAAGGACATTAGGAAGAGTTTGCTAATATAGGTTGAGTCAAGAGGACAAGTCTGTAGAATCTAAAAGGTTTTTCTATCCCTCTTTGTGACTGTTACTCATGTATATTGCCTAGCATAACCAAAAGCTTTACTCTTAGTTTAATAGGAGTAAATGAGACAGAGGGATCTCTTTAATAAGAGATTATCAATTCCCTGCCCACAGACTTACAGTATATGAAACAGGACAAAAAAGGGGAAGGCAATATTAACATACTAGGCACTAACAAAGATTAAATAATAGTATGGAACAGTGCAAAATAAACTAAGGTTGCAACCCTATGCATGTTTAGACAGAAAAAAGTCTTACAGCTCTCAGCATGGCTGGCTGGGAAATGCCAGGAGCTGCGGGACTTTTTTTTGGTCTAAACATCTATAGGATTGTGCCGAAAGAGAATTTCATCTGGTGTGGCTTTTCCCATCACAGGGTTGCAATGATAGAAGAAATGAACTTTTCCCTTCAACGCTACTCCTAAAGATATAGTAGATCTCTCATGATCTGAATTTTACAACCAAATGAGAACAGACTTTCTAGTTCAAAGAAATGAAGACAAAAAAAATTCATTAAATACTACGTATTTTTGAAGAAAACCTAATTTACTGTGTAAATTCGCTAATTTGATGTTTTCAGAATGGAGGGGAAAGGAAAGCTATCAAGTGAAGGACTTTCCTAGTTGAACGTTTTCACCCTGGAACTCCCCATATGAGCTGCTACTGACCAATACCCTTAGATTTCATAACATCCATAACATGTAGTTTGGAAACTGCAGACTCTTCACCCAGAGAGAAAACAGCTGCCAAGCCCAACTCTGAAAAGCAAGGTGTTAGCTGGTGGGAAAGCGCCATGAATAAAACTACTGACCTGATCAATTTCCGTTTCAAATCCCACCCATGCACACCTCCATTTCCTTTATATCGAGTTCCAGACACAATGTCAAAATTACCTTCTTTCTGTGTTCTATAGAAATAAATATTTGGTAGTAGGGTAAAAAACCAATTACATTAAAATAATAATAATAATATTTTTTAACAATCTAGATCAAAAGTTAATATAGTTATGTATAGCTACAATCCACTGTTGAATATACTAAACACATTTAAACACAGAACATGTATCAAGTTGACTAAATACGTAACATATTTGTCATTTGTTCTTTTGAATGTACTCAGAGGCTACAGAATAAGCCTATTATTAGAGGTACTCTATACAATACAGATGCCAAAAGTAGAATATATTTAAGTCAGTATGCTACAGAAGATGACAGGATTATAGTTTCCACACAACAAAATAATATTCTCTCCCATGGCTCAACAGGACAGAAATGTTCTAAATGTTCAGAAAACCAAAAGGGATGATCAAGAATACAAATGCATTAGGTTTGTAGATTGCACTATTTCTAATGTAGAGCCTAGCATTACCAATACCATCTACTTATCACAATGGCCCAAGCTAGGCATAATACTGTCTATCTCTTAAGAATGGCTAAGATATTAGCCCGCAATCTCAGGGACTCCCCGCCATCACTCTCACTTCCTTTGTTTGCTTTACCATGGTTTAACCGTACAAGTACCAGCTATGGCTCATCTCTTAACCGAAGTTTGAAAAAACACTCTGAGACAAACCCTGATTAAGGAAACAGCATTGACCATAGTGACCCTATTCAGACAACACACTAAGCCATTTTGAGCTAATCACTTTGATTAAGCATTTTGAGCTAAACATTATGGCTTAGTGTGTCATGGGAACCATGACTTAGTGTGTCGTGTGAACCATCCCTAATTATGGTGGCTACATAACCACAGTTTAAACTCACTCACTAAACATTAGCTGCATTGGCAGCCTAACCATGGTGTAGCATGTTGTCTGAACAGGCCCAATTAGTGCTGGTACAGACATGCTAAACCATGGTTCATGCAAACAAAGAAAGGAAGGGGAAGGAACATATGAGCCTCCAAGGCCACTCTTGATTATAGGTCAGAAAGAAGCAGCATTATATCTATTCCAGGCCACTGGTATCTCAGCCTTCCTTCAAAGAATCCATGGACTTATCCAATTTTATTTTCTCACATAATTCTGTGAGGTAGATTAGCCTGAAAAATAGTGACTGAACCAAGCTTCCCACAGAGCTTCATGAATGATCATAGATTTGAACCCAGGTCTCTATAATCTGGTTCTGACACTAGACAAAACTAGATTTCTTTTGAGGGTTCTTGGTTACCCCCAAGGACAAGCTCAGCTTAGATGGGAGTTGTCATACTTCATAAAAACAAACACAAGGCATGTAGCTTATTCATTTGAGGTGAGGGATAGTCCACAGGGTTTGGGGAGAATTGGAAAAGTGGACCCAAATATTCTATTCCTCACCATCAGCTAACAGAGGAGTTTGCATAGGGTGGATGGAAGAAAGAACATAAGTTGGGGGTTTCTGGCATGCAAAAATCCTTTACATGTCGCTGGGAGGAAGGGGTTTGCACTAATCAGCAAGTTGTTTGTGTACCCAAAAGTGAAAGAGCCCTAACACACACATTTTCCCTAAATAACACAGCATTAGATATTTATTAGCTTTGAGGTACATGTAGCTAAGTTTAAAGATGCTTAACAAAAATGAGGAACTGCTCGTAGTTTAAAGAAAGATTCCAAGTGTTGTAACACTATTGCATATGGGTCATTTTTACATTTAAACCAACACAGAGTTGGAGAAGAAGTTGTTTGACATGAACTGTGAACGAGTTTCATACGGACTGATGTAGAGGAACCTCATGCAATGTGCCTATAAGCAATATTTTGTTTTGACATTAAATATACATTACCCAGCCTTTAACCAGGAAGTCTCAAATTGGCTTTAAAAGGGGAATATACAGATTCATGGCAGATAATGCTTCTATCAGTGGCTACTAATCATGACGGCTACAAAATACTACCTCCAGAATCAGAAATAGCATGCTCCTGGATACAAGTTGCTGGGGAACAACAGTGTAAGACGGCTATTGTTCTCATGTTCTGCTGTGGGATTCCCAGAGGCATCTGCTTGGTCACTGTGGGAAGCAGGATGCCAGTCTAGAAAGGCCTGGTCCAGCAGGGCTATTTTATATTCATAATCCCCCCCAAATTCCTAGCATTTACAGGATGTAACCCTCTACACAACTGAACTGGAGTACCGTATTTTCCGGCGTATAAGACGACCCCCAACTTTTCCAGTTAAAATATAGAGTTTGGGATATACTCGCCGTATAAGACTACCCCTCTTCCAACGCACACCAAATAAAAATTAAAAAAAACATCAGATTTGATTTCAATCCTATTACCTCCTTCTCTGCCTCTCAGATCTCACACACACACAGAACACAGACCTCCGTCAGGAGTTGCTCGCCCCCCCCTTCCTTCCCTCCCTCGCGCTCGCTCTCTCTCTCTCGCTTTCTCTCTCTCTCTCTCTCTCTCTCACACACACACACACACACACGCACACACACACAGAACACAGACCTCCGTCAGGAGTTGCTCGCCCCCCCTCGCTCTCCTCCTTCCTTCCCTCCCTCGCGCTCTCTCTCTCGCTCGCTTTCTCTCTCTCTCTCTCACACACACACACACGCGCACACACACACAGAACACAGACCTCCGTCAGGAGTTGCTGGGGGGGGGCTCGCTCTCCTCCTTCCTTCCCTTCCTCACGCTCTCTCGCTCTCTCGCTTTCTCTCTCTCTCTCTCTCTCTCTCACACACACACACACACACACACACAGAACACCCTCAGAACCCAAACAGTAAGTTTGGAAGTTACAGCACCCGCCCTATAAGACGGCACCCGGCGTATAAGACAACCCCCGACTTTTGAGAAGATTTTCCTGGGTTAAAAAGTCGTCTTATACGCCGGAAAATACGGTAAATCCTACTGAAGCTAATGACTTGCCCCCAAAGCAAGCTTGTAGAGGATTTTAGCCACAATCTCTAAATGAACAGGAGATGTACTGAAACATGCCTATGCTAAACGGCTTGGGGCCAGGCTATCTGAAGGAACGCCTCCTCCCATATGTACCTGCCCGGACCCTAAGGTCATCCTCAGGAGTCCTTCTCTGTGAGCCCTTACCAAAGGAAGTGAGGCAGGTGGCTACCAGGAGGAGGGCCTTCTCTGCTGTGGCACCCTGGCTGTGGAGTGAGCTCCCTAAGGAGGTTAAACTGGCATCTACACTATATTCTTTCAGAAGCCAGGTGAAGACCTTTTTATTCTCTCAGCATTTTAACAGTCTATAAATTTAATTTTAACTTTGCTGTTTTAAATTTGTATTTTAAATTTGTATTTCTGCACTGCTGCTGATTTTATCCTGGTTGTGCTTTTATATTGTATTTTATATCATGTTTTTATATTGTTTGATTTATACTGAATGGTTTTAATTTTTGTGAACTGCCCAGGGAGCTTTGGCTATTGGGCGGTATAGAAATGCAATAAATAAATAATAAATATGCTATCATCCATATTAAAATGTTACATAGTTTCTTAAATCACAAACAATGCAACTTTCCAATTTGAGATGTTTCCAACATGGCTCCTCTGATGTTCAGGATGTTGCTTATCTCTAATGTTATAAATGTAAACACAGATGGTACATAAGGGCATTAATCTTCAAGGTCTGAATTCAAATATTTGAAATGCTACCCACCTGATAAATTCTGGAATGAATTTTGGCTGAAACACAAGAGGAACGTGTGGGAGAAAAAAGAAAAATCAATGCAAACTGAATAAAGCAAACGTTGACAAACACATGCATATGCACACAGGACAAACTTACATGGTGTGAGAGGTCAGCATCCATAATAATTATGAAGCTTCCTGTAGCATGCTTCATTCCATGAATGTAAGCAGTCCCTGATGTAAATAATATAAATGCCATTTCTGTTAATGAGATTCAGTATCAAGTACGAAAATAGATGAAAATGTCTCTGAGATTACAATGTAATTAATCTCCATATATTTTTAATTTAAAATCTAGGCTTATCATTTCAATAAGACACAAAGTTCTTTTGCCTTTAATAATTGTGAAAGACAGATTTTAGAAGGTACTATTCTCCCATTACAAGATGTGTTCCCCTCCAAAATTCATTGAAGCCTTGTTCTGTGCTGAAATGGATAATCATTAAAACATTACCCTAGATATCTAGTCACCTCTTCCTTAATTAACTCTTTCAATTTTTAATGGAAAGCCCTGGGTTTCAAACATTTTTTAAAAATAAAATCCTGTTTCATATAATTACAATTTAGAGTGCACTTATGGTCTGTGGGAGGGTGTCTCAGGGGCCATAGGATATTGCAGACCTCCCTTTCCACAATTAGTTGGAGGCCTCCTAATTGTAACAGTGGAAATTTCTGTCCACATCACCCTACACCATCTCTGCTGCAACAGAGGTATGGGGGGCGGAGGGTATGCCAGGTATGCTGGTTCCTCCAGCTCTGCTCCCAAAATGGGAAAAAGTCTTCCCCCTTCTGCCCTGGAAGGTGCAAGCTCAACAGAGCTTGGATGTGTTGGTTCCTCCACTGTGGACTCTCCACACCCAACTTCCATATAGAATCATAGAATAGTAGGGTTGGAAGGGGCCTATAAGGTCACTGAGTCCAACCCCCAGCTCAATGTAGGAATCCACCCTAAAGCATACCTGACAGATGGTTGTCCAGCTGCCTCTTGAAGGCCTCTTGTGTGGGAGAGCCCACAACCTCCCTGGGTAACTGGTTCCATTGTCATACTGCTCTAACAGTCAGGAAGTTTTTCCTGATGTCCAGCTGGAATCTGGTTTCCTGTAACTTGAGCCCATTATTCTGTGTCCTGCACTCTGGGATGATCGAGAAGAGATCCTGGCCCTCCTCTGTGGTAGAGGAGGGTTCTTTCAAGTATTTGAAGAGTGCTATCATGTCTCCCCTCAGTCTTCTCTTTTCCAGGCTAAACATGCCCAGTTGTTTCAGTCTGTCTTCACAGGGCTTTGTCGCCTATATTATCACTCTATTCTAGCGTGCATTTCTTCTCCTAAATATCCTAACTAATTGTGGTTAAACAATTTTCTCAATATATAACAGCTACTCTGGCACAACATTTTAAAAATCACCTGCCCCTCTTCTTTACTGACCTATCTCTAAATTAATACCCAGCACCCAGTTTTTCATGTGACCACATTTTAATTTCTTATGGGATACCAAGATCTATACAGTGAATAAAGTTAAATTATACTGCTGAAAAGTAGCAAATGTGCCTCACAAAGAGTATGTTATAAATATGTAAGCTTTTCCAAGTTCCCAAAATCAACACACAACTCAAGCACTTGGCAACAGAATTAAATTAAGGATTAAATTTAGGATTATTTTTAAAAGTGTAAACCAGCTGAGAAGTTCATTGAAAGCTGGTGTATAAAATGCTCATAATAAATAGATATAAATCGTTAAATTAATGAATACATACCCAATCCAAGTTTCTTTGCTCTGGGTCTTAAAAGCTGTAAAACATCAGTGAATCAAATGATTAACAGATGAATGTTTTAAAAAGAACTGTAGATATGGATCATGTATTTCAGTAAAATATGAACATTACCACATTGTATTATCTGCTCTCAAACAGGGTAGCTACACATCCATAGGGTGAAACCCAGAGTTGCGTGAGCAGACTTCCACTCGCACAACAGAAATTTCCTTTCTTCTCCTCCTTCCTGAAAGCCCTTCTACCACCTCAAATCTGCTTCAGAGGAGAAGAGGAAATGTCTATTTCCCTGTTTCATTGATTGATGGACATTAGCTGGATTCCACCCATATTCATAGAGCAACCTGCCTTTAAAATCTGGCTTATACAGACATTAATCTAAATAAAAGCAGTTGTGGAATATTAGCATCTAGATCATGTTTACAAGATATCATTGGTCTCTGCTGAAGGTACTACATGAGAATGGGCAGCTTTATTATTGGCTAAAATTGAGAGTTTTCATAATTGAAAGGGCATATGCCCTTGTGGAAGTAAGCTCCATGGAACTCAAAAGGACTTACTTTAAAGTTGTATAGGATTGCATCTACTAATGTGCAATCCTATGCAAGTTTAGACAATAAAAAGTACTACAGCTCCCAGCATTCCCCAGCAAGCTGGCTGAGGAATACTGGGAGTTAAAGGATTTTTTTCCTGTCTAAACGTGCATAGGATTGCACCCTTAAGGATTTAATTCTGCAAATATGAAAATGCCCAGTATTAATGTGCAAAAATGCATTTCCTAAGAGTTGCTAACACTTGACCTGAGTCTCAACATGTTTCAGCATGTGTCATAGTGCTGCAATAATTGGAAAAGCTGCTCATGACAGATTTCTCCCTGACAACCAGCTACTAAAACATCCTGTGAGGCCCAGTGATTACAACCCTAACATCAAGTACAACTTTAAAAAATGACACAAGAATTAAACATGGCAATGTCGGCTGAATTAAAACTTTCAAAAGAAAATTTCCAAAATTCATATCACCATAATATATTTATTTGGAGAATTAAAGGTCATAAAATACTGAGCAAGTTTTCATGTTCTCCGTGAAACATGGAGGTGGCGGGGTGGGGGGTGGGAGAGGAAAAAAGTGGCTGATTTGCAAGGCATGGATTCTGCATTTGGTTACAGTCTTAAGACAGAAAGTAGAAATCACTGCTGCAAACAAAAATACACCTTCTCACACAGGTATCACTACTCTCATTATGAATCTGAATGAGATGTTGAACAAGGAGTCTCTAGCCATTTCTAGTTAAGAAAGTGAACAATTCCCAAGAACCAAATTCCATTCCTCAATGCTAATACTCTCAAGCACTTTTTGTTTTAACAGTACAGCAGCTAAAACAAACACATGACTCACAATTTTATCTGATCCATAAATCTTTATCAACTGTTCAGCGACTTCCTGTGTCCCATCTGGGCTTCCATCATCTATAACTATAATTTCAAACTGGTTTCCACTGAAAAGAGAATTAATATGTAAAGGTAATATGAAAAAAAAAATTCATAATATTTTTATGAAAATCTAGTATTTCAAGAAAAATGAAGGTTAAAAGGAGAAATACCCAGTGGTTTCCAATCAAAGGTAAGTGATGTCATTAATTTTCACATTTAATTCACACCTCATAACGTAACTGAATTCCTTCATAGTTCCCATCTCAGATCCTTGGAGACATGGTCAGTCATTTTCACCTCCAGTCCCAAGATATGAGAATATTGCATGGCACCAGTGACTTATTTTAGTAGTCCTATTACTAACACTAGTGTATAACTGACCATTTTAAAAAATAAAAAAAATGGGCATCACTGTATACAGACAAATGGTTTTGTTTTCTGAAGATTGCAGCCTTTAAGTCAGAGCTGAGGAAATAGTTTGTTGGAGGGGGGCAATGCCTCCTGATGTCACTTGGTCATCAACTAAGGCACCAGGTGGATCATCCACCCACACTTCAGTGGGGGACCTGGCTTTATTGCAAACAAGCTCCCTCTATTGGGGAAGGCCTTCATGCAGCAAAGCCACCGTGGTTGAAGTACTGTGTGGATCATCCATGCAGTGCATAAGCCAGGGCAGTTTTGCCTGCCCTACACCTTTTTCTATTGGTTGAAGGCAAAGGGCAGACGAAGCCAAGGCAGCTGAGTGGATCATCCACCTGGCGCTTCAGCCGGGGAGACAGCTTTGCTGCATGTGGGCTTCTCTTCACTGGAGAAGGCCCACACACAGCAAAGCCAGCTTGGACCCCAAGTGGGGGTGGCTCAACCACCCAGAGCATTGGCTGAGGTGGCTTTGCCTGCCCCTTGCATTCTCCAATTGGTTGCACAAGCCTTACGTGCAGCAGTTACAGAACCCCTGGTGTTAACATGTGTCAAAAATGATTACTTAGCACCATCGGTATTAGCAGCATTTATACTGAAGTATTCAGGAGTGCATTTTTTCTACCAAGGATTCTTAAGAACATAGGCACTGCCCTCCTGGGTCAGACTGATAGTTCATATAGCCTAACATTCTGTTTCTGACAATAAGATACCTATGGGAAACACACAAGCAGAATATAAATGTAATAGCCCTCCTCTGTGTTTGTCCCAAGCATCTGGTATACAGAGATGTATAATATCTGAACACGGAGTTTTTATTTAGCTATCATAACTAATAATTGCTGACAGACCAATCCTTCATGAATTTGATTAATCCTTTTTAAAAGCTATATAGGCTGGTGTCACATCTTGTAACCATCAATTCCAAGTTAATTACAGTCAGTGGTGTACACAAACTACTGACAATAAGAGAATGGCATCACATACACAACCAATTATCTCAGGGATTATGTTACTACTGAAATTGACTCCAGTGCACCCTTTTCCATGATGGATGGAATATCCAGAGCTTCACCTTAAGAGGTAAAACACTACATCAATGACATCTTTTGGGAAGTGGGGAGGAGATAAACTCTGGGTGCTGTTATATTATTCTGTATATCTTCTAAAATTTATTACCTGATTAACCAGTCCATAATGGGCTCTTCTAGTATTAAATCTATCTCTCCTTATTTGCTCAGTCTTCAACTCTAAATTAGAAATTTCCATGAGTTACCATTTTGGACCCAGTGTAAAGAACTTCAAGATAAGTTAAGTTTATATGTTTAATGAGCTAGTTTTTGGCATAAGAGTGTGTAAACTTTAGAGCAGCATCAAGGGAAGCAGGCATTTACTAATAAGAAATTGAACCAGAGTATTACTGTGGTGTTTTACTACATCATCTTGTGTTCAGGGAAGTATATGAGAAGCTGAATTACCATTGTGGCAACCATGGGATGGGGGAAAATGTCACAGCTGAACAACCTCATTGATACTGTCAAGATCGATACATCATCATCATCTCTATCATCTCTATCATACCTTTCTACACCAAACTGTACTCATTATATATCACTGCCTGAGCAAGACGAGGAACCTATTGAATTCAATGCAGATATTTCAATACTCTTTGTATTAGAACCATTTCACACATTACTTATTATATCCAGAGTTCCTTAGAAAGACTGGAAGATCAGTATTTTCCTGATCCTCTCAGAGTCTAAAGAAAGCTGGTGCATGTGTATGGACATACAGGCTTGACGTTGTTCACTTTCAAGTTCCATAGAACTCATCACACCTTATATTGAAGAATGTGAGCACCATTCCCCACTTCCTAGTCTGAATGCAGATTTAAGCTGGATCAATTAGGCTGACGGAAGTGGACTTCCCCACCCCCTGAAAATGCTAGAGAGACAGGAGACCCTGGTCAATGGGGTGAGCTATGGTGTGGTTGGAGGGGATAAGGGCAGGTCCTCAAACATCGAGTGGATCCAACTCTCTCTCTATAAGATCCCTAAACATTTCCTTCCTTCTACCTCCAGTCTTGAGACATATAAGAAACCATGGTGATTATAAAAGCCATAGAGATGGTAGCAACTCTCACTATTCCAAATGTATTCCAGATGTATTGTTGTGTTAGAGATGAGTAGATACTAATCAGAGTGGTTAAAAAACACACCCAGTGTTTTTAAATTAAAAATAAGATTTGTAAAGGTTTCAGTTATAGTTTGTTTTAAAAATCACCTGCTTTAAAATGAAATCTGAATTTAATTCAAACATATAATTAAAATCACACACCCTGAACTTAAAAGTCTACTTTTCTTTGTAAGGAACAAACTGTGGAGAAAAAAATTCATTAGTCATCATACAGCCCAACAATTTATGTACTTATATCATGGCTTGATACTGGTGAGGGGGGTGGGGTGGACTGGCAAATGATGACAGGTGTCATCTATTAATCCATTTGAATGGTTTTTTACCTCCACTTTATGCCTAGTAACAATTTGCATTAAACATAAATAGCACAATCCTCTGCACATATTTGAAAGAAAGTTCCACTGTGTTCAACAAGCAAATATGCAAGCCTGAACACATTATTTGGAAGTAAATACTACTGGACATAACCAAACTTAATTCTGAGTAAAGATAAATTTAGGACTGTGTTAGATTGATGCTAATTCGACAAAGTTGATGCCCATAACACTTAATGATTATTTTGTGCTATATGTGGTGTGCTGTATGTGTGATGTGAGCAATTCTAATGTAGCCTGATATGATAATGAGCATCAATTTCTCTAAAACACACATTTTTCTAAAATACTAAATATTAAACTAATTATTTCAGAAACTTATAATGTATTCTCTAAATTGTATAAATACTCTATTCAGTTTTATATCAATACGTTCTTAAATCATAGTAATCAATTAGTATGCACTGCTTAAGGAAGTATCTAAATAATCCTTCACCAACTTGGCAACCTATTAGATTGTAAGCCTATGCGGCAGGGTCTTGCTATTTACTGTGTTATCTGTACAGCACCATGTACACTGATGGTGCTATATAAATAAATAATAATAATAATGTTGCACAGAATCACAGAATAGTAGAGCTGGAAGGGGCCTATAAGGCCATTCAGTCCAACACCCTGCTCAATCCAAGAATTACTTCCAAATAATGTCGTTTTGGACTACAACTACAACCATTCCCAGCCAGCAGGGCCAATTGTCAGGAATGATGGGATTATAGTCCAAAAGATCTATATCGCTCAATAGTAGAAGCTCTCTGAGCGGTGTGCAACAATTGCTTTGATTTAAATTAATCTATCCCTATGCAAAGGGGAGGTCTCTCTGCAAGCAAACATGAAGGTTCTCAAATCACAGAACAATGAGAAAGCTTCGGAAAAAAATCTCTTGGCCAGCTTGTCTAGTCATTTCCCGGGTCCCTGTTGCCTTGACTCACAAATATTTAATGGTTACTTCGCACACACTTTCAAGAACTCCACAAATATTTCTAACCTACAAAAGCCTACTAGCCATCTACTCATATATACCCATGTCAGTCATTTATGGACTAAAAGAAATAAGAACCCACAATTTTCAGAAAGCTTTCCTGGAGGCAATTTTTATGTTGAGTGATTATTAACAAACTGGATTTAGCATTCAAACACTTCAAGAAAGACTGAAGCGCAAAACTAGTAAACTAGCCCATAATGGAGCACTCCAATTGTTATTTCACTGCCACAAAACATTCTTTAAGGCTACAATCTTATGTGTGATTAACTCCCACCCCACTTCTTATAATTCCCAGCTAGTTGGTTGGGGAATTCTGGGAGTTGTAGCTTTTTCTGTCTAAATTTGCATAGGATTTGCAACCTTAAAAAAGTTACCTAGAGAGAAGAAACCTTAAAATTTTTTTGCACATTGTTGCAATTAATTCAGAGTTACTAGTCCATAAACTAAGCTCCAGATAAGCTTTTGGCACTCAATCACAGCCTCTCAAAAAAAATAAAAAATAAAAAAATGCTTGCAGCTGGATGCCAAAATCAGATTATCTCGATTGGCAGCTGCTTGTGCTAAAGCAATCATACAGCAGCCCAGTCTGCAAGAATAGGCTAAAATGCAGCCCAGAGTGACCAAAAAAATTTTTTTTCTTTTAAAAAATATGGAAATGGCATGGACTGAAAGAGTCATGCAAATTGGACTTAAGGATCTCAAGACTATCTAATAAAAACTTGCATACTGGAACTAACTTACTTCAGATCTGTACAGGTAGACTGGATAGTCTCTTAAAAAAATATCACTACCCTGGTTAAATTACAGATAAGAAAGGAGTAAGGCTTCAATCATATGCATACTTGTCTAAGAGTAACCCAACAAGTACACAGTGGGACATATGTCTAAGTAAACATACACAGAAGCCCTAATTTTTAAAATAAGGGTCATGTTTAAACTGCCCATTTTATCAAGAAACGTGTTCCATGAGTATATAATGGTCTAGTAGTAGAATCTTTACGATCTTTTTTATAAGTCGTCCTGAGAACGTGGTTATAGGAAAGTATAAACATGCCCAAAATAAATAAAGGGGCGTCTGATCCTGGAAGCGGATAATGCCCAATACAGCACACCTACTTTGAGATCATTTGACTCGGATTAGTTACCCGCCCTCCAGAACCAGTTTATGAGAATCGGGTTGGTAAAAACAACCCCCCCCCCCAACCCTTCCGCTCTCCCTCCTAGATGAAATGAATCGGGCTTAGAACGTAGGAAGAGCCATGCTGGATCAGACAAGGGTCCATCTAGTCCAACACTCTGTTCACACAGGAACCAACCAAGCAAGATATGGTGTAACAGCACCCTCCCGCCGATGTTCCCCAGCAACTGGTGTACAGCCTCTGATACTGGAGGTATACAACCTGGCGCCCTCCAGATGTATAGGACTACAGCCCTCAGCATAGCTAACTTGGGGAAAGCTCTGGAGGGCGCTAGGTTGAAGTAGGCTGAAGTGGAGAATTCTAATACGCGTTGGTGTCTTGGGAGGGGAATGGGAGAGGATTGGAATAGCATGCTAGCTATTCCGGATTAACTAGCGCGGAGTACAGAACGGGGGGCGGGCGGGTCCAAGGGATGTGTATGTAGCACGTAAAAAGGGTAGGTAGGTGAGTGAAATGAAGGGCAATTCCAGACCCTCCTTCCCCTCCTGCGTTTCGCCCGCCGTCAGTCACCTCTGCTCGAAGCTCTTCACCAGCAGCCACACAATGAGCGGCAGGTTCTCGCGCTCGTTGTAGGTGGGCAGCAGCACCGAGTACTTGTCCGGGGAGGCCGCCATGATAGTGGCGAAATCTGAGCCAACGCCGCTTGCGTGTCAGCCAGTCAGACGACGGCGCCCCCGCCTCTGTCTGGCCTCAGCTGGGCCGTTACCACAGCGGCGGAAGCGGAAGAGGCGAGGCCTGCTCTACATGCAGCTCGGGCTCGTCACTGAGGCATTTCCATCCCTTCTCCTTCGCCCTGAGGTGGGAGGAAAGTTGCTGAGGTAATGGCGACGGCGGGAGAGGAGAACTTGGTTGGCGACGGAGGCCGCGACGCGGCTGAGGCTGCTGCGACGGCGACCCCTCTCCCGCTTCGCACGGAGCTGAGCCGGCTGGATATCCAGCGCTATTCACGGCAGCTGGTGCTCCCGGAGCTGGGCGTGCGCGGGCAGCTGCGGCTGTCCGGCTGCTCGGTGCTGGTGGTGGGCTGCGGAGGGCTGGGCTGCCCGCTGGCGCTGTACTTGGCTTCCGCGGGCGTGGGTCGCCTGGGGCTGGTGGACCACGACGTGGTGGAGCTGAATAACCTCCACAGGCAGGTGTTGCACCGGGAGAGCCGCCTGGGCAGCCCCAAAGCTCAGTCTGCGGCTGCAGCCTTGAGGGAGCTCAATTCCACGGTGCAGTGTGTGCCTCACGAGCTGGTCCTGAGCCCCACCACTGCCCTGCAGCTTGTCAGCATCTACGACATCATTGCAGACTGTTCTGACAATATGCCCACCCGCTATTTGGTCAACGATGCCTGTGTGCTGGCGGGGAAACCCTTGGTGTCTGCCAGTGCCCTGCGGCTGGAGGGACAGCTGGTAGTATACAACTACCAAGGGGGGCCCTGCTATCGTTGCCTCTTCCCCAAGCCCCCTCCTCCAGAGACGGTCACAAATTGTGCTGATGGAGGGGTCTTGGGTGTTGTGCCAGGCATTCTTGGGTCCCTCCAGGCTTTGGAGGTGCTCAAAATAGCCTCTGGGATGGGCACCCCCCTCAACAGGTCTATGCTGCTCTTCGATGGCCTTGAAGGAAGATTTCGCCACATTAAGCTACGTCCCAGGAATCCAGACTGCTTGGTTTGTGGTGACCATCCCTCTGTGACTGCTCTACAGGATTACGAAATTTTCTGTGGGTCTTTGGCGACGGACAAGTGTCGAACGTTACACCTGTTGCGTAGTGAAGAGCGGATATCTGTAGAAGAGTACAAAAATATACTGGACAGCAAGGTTGTTCATATACTGGTAGATGTCCGCCCACTGGTGGAAGTGGACATATGTCGCTTGCCACAGTCCCTAAGCGTGCCATTAAGTAAACTTGAAGGGAAAGATGAAGAATGTCTGAAATCTCTTTGTCAAAGGATATGTGAAGCAAAGCAGAAGACTAATGGCAACGTAGCTTTCCCAGTTTATGTTGTCTGCAAATTAGGAAATGACTCTCAGAAAGCTGTGAGGCTATTACAAGGGTTGTCTCATGATGGACTGGAGTTAATTTCTGTTAAGGATATCAGAGGAGGATTGATGGCTTGGGCTAACAAAATTGATCAAGAATTTCCTCAGTATTAATGTTTCCTAATAGCAATAATGATCTTTTAAATCTAGAATTGCATTGATAATAGAACAGGTTGAGAATTTTATTTTATTTTTTACATTTTTCTACAATGGCATCTTCAATACGTTTGGGGGGAAATACTGAAAAATAAACTTTTATAAAATTTAAATGTCTGGGTACTTCGGTGGGTCTGTTCAGACAACACACTAAACCATGGTTAAGCTGCTGACCCTTTTGCAGCAAATGGTTAGTGATTGTGTTTAAACTGTGGTTATGTGGCCCCCATGGTTAGGAATGGTTCACATGACGCTAAGCCATAATGTTTAGCTCAAAATGCTTTACCACTGTGGCTTAGTGTGTCATTTGAACAGGGTCAATGTTTAACAGAATTCACTTCCATAGTAAGATGAACTTTATATTGTCACTTTTGAACCTGTAGAAATCCCTTTTACTAGTAATGCTGCTAGTCTCAAGCTGTGACAAAAGCCAAGTAAAGACTTACATTGCGTTCCATATATGTATAATAAAAAACTGTAGTATTAAATCCCACTGATCCAGCTGCAACATTCCCAGAGTTCTCAATCTATAGTATTGTCAGGGTTGTCTTCCAGTAACTTCAAAAATGGCATCCTTCTCTTCCTGTTTCACTTTCTGTTATATTTCTTCCTGTACCTTCAGTACTTACTTTGCAGATAGTATCATTTGTTAAGCTGGGGGACAGCAAACTTTAACCTCCTTTCCTGTTCTCCTCTCTGCACTCCATCCCATTGTATCAACGTTCCCACTTTATACCTCAGAATATTTGTTCCTGAGTCATTGAGTGTATGAGGCTTATGTCTTGCATCTATCCTTATTGATTTCCTTGTGTTTTCCAATACCTACTGAAGTGGTTTCCTTGTCTCCCTTTAGCATGTTTTCTTTATCGCTTGCTTGGTTGCAAGCTCCAAATATACACAGGAAAGGTCAAAAGGCAATTCCAAGTAACTTGAGGGAAGATATTTCTAACCAATAACTTACACAATTTCCCCCTTGTATCTCCCTGAAGCAGTCTTGTAGGGGAATTAAGAAAGAGCCATTTTCTGCTGTCAGCACAGAGTCCAATCTATTTCCATTTCTCTCCTTGACTAGCTATTTCCCACTACAAAGTCTCTTTGGCATAACAAGCAGTACCTCCATGCATGGCCAATAAACAAATAGAACTGAGGACTATGCTAACACAACAGAGGCCTTAGCTAGACCTAAGGTTTATCCTGTGATCGTCCCGGGGTCATCCCTGTTCATGTAAATGACACACAGGGGATCCCAGGAGCAGGCATGGACGATCCTGGGACAAACCTTAGGTCTAGCTAAGGCCATAGTGCCTGTGGTTTTAACTCTAGGCAGGGCTGTGTTCTCTCTGCTGCATGAACAACAGGAACAAAAAAACCATACGTACTGAATATATAAATACATTTTCAGGCATTTGTTCTTTTTTTGGATCCAAGATTCATGGTGTCAAAGAACTTGGACATCTGGGGTAGGAACTAGGAAGGAGAAACAGGTTGGCAATAAAGGTTGTCATAAGAGAAGGAAAGAAAGCCATAGTGGCATTCCCTGTGGATCAGAAAACTTTTACAGTTTTACTGATACTTGAACAGAAGATTGGCAGTGGCCTGGAACCTTCTCAGTGTGATTCAGTCAATCCATATGCTGTCAGCTCCATGACTGCTGTGGAGAACCTGCACACAGATAATATTTCAAGCGCATGACAGAACTAATGTATAAATCAGCATAGAGTGAATCCCAGGGCTAAGCTGCTCTTTAAACAGTAACAGAAATATGTGCTAGGTGGCACTGCAGGGCAATAAATTCAAGTTTTGAACATAAGGGCTGAGAATTAGTTTTTTATTTTATTTTTTAAAAAACTATTTGGAAAGAGTGGAGCTTTCTAGAGATGATATAGAATGGGATGTAGCAATTTGGTACATGCAATTTAGCATTTGAAAAGGAATATGTAATGACTGTAGATAGGGATATATTCTTTTAAGGAATGAGAACAAAAAACCTCTGTGTTCCCTCCATTCATTTCAAGTGAGGTCCTGCAAGTGCCCACACAGAGTTGACTGCAATGAATGGAAGATGCTCCATAGCACTGCCTGGTAGATTCACAAACATACTGCTTATTTTCAGGCTATTTGATCTCCAGAGTGCTTCACCAGTGCATGTCCATTACTGTGCTATCTGTCATATCTGAAACTATCCAGATGTTGAGCCTATTCAGACATCATGCTAAGCCATGATTAGGCTGCTAACTGTTTTGCACCAAATGGTTAGTGAGCATGTTTAAACTGTGGTTATGTAGCCACCATGGTTAGGAATGGTTCACATGACACACACAGGCCACAGCTAGACCTAAGGTCCTGGGATCATCCAGGGTTCGCCCCTGCCTGAGTACTGGATCCCCTGTGTGTCACCTAGATGAACAGGTTTGACACCTGGACGATCCAGGGATAAACCTTAGGTCTAGCTATGGCCTAGGTCATGGTTCACAAGACATGCTAAGCCATAATGTGTAGCTCAAAATGCTTAATCACTGTGTCATCTGAACAGGGTCAGTATGGTGGTTTTAGAATTTAACTTTTATAGAACATTGGGAAGGTTTCTTAATAAGATTATTTCCTATACAAATAACTGTACTACAAAATCTGAAGGATTAAGACATTTTCATGTTGTGACTCATTTGAACATCAGGATTATCAATCCTGATTAATTTATTTTTCTATTAGAAAGCTAAAGTATGAGCTAGGCTTTCATAATGTTTTATTTTAAAAAAGGTAAGTGCAGGATTCAAAGCATTCCTGGGAGCTTAGACCTTCATAGGAATATTAAAACAACTGCACTTTGCACAGTTCCTGATAACCCTGATCATTCTCCTTTGTCCATTTGTCACAGTGTAAAACTGATCTTCCAGTCCTTGTGATGACTGTCTCACTGAGAGCGGATTACTCTTCTACTCTAACCACAACCATAGTACCTATCCAGCTGAAGATGCTAGCTAGATCTGGTACAAACAGAAGAAAATGACACATTCACACTAAGGGATAAAAAGGAAATGTATCTCTCACATTGGAAATTTTGCTAGCTTTATTTTTTACAAAATCAAGAATTTAAATGCTTGGACTCAGTATACTCATTCCCTCCTCCTGAACCTTTGGTTGGATCCTGACCTTAGATTAATCCTACAAGCTTCTGCTCCATGACCATATAAGCTTCATGTCCAGTCCTGGGCTAATTGACTTTTTACCTCTCTTCTACTGGGATTCTTTGTCTAATAATTGGCTTTTGCATTAGGCTTTCCTTTTCTCTTGTTGTGCCTTACTCTTGCAGTAGTGATACAGGGAAGGAGAACTTCCTTCTACATTAGTTGTTTTAAAATAAGTACTGCTGAAACCCAGTGTAATGCATTTGCGCCACAAATTATGTACCCTCAATGTGTGTCAAAGCCCTCAATAATGATTGTTGAAGTCAATTGTAAAAGTTCCTTCGATTTCAGGAGGTTAAGTGTTTCACTCCTAGCATATAAATTGTACCATTCCTCCTAACTGCCCTCTCAAATGCTGTGAAATCCTCTCCAATTTGTGAAGTACTCCATGCTTTTCTGGTAAACTCTGGGCAGTGTAGCAGGCCCAGAGTTTACCAGAAAACTCAAGGGGCATAAGTGTCAGGTACTGAGCTCTCCTGATAAGTTTGCAGTAAAACAAAGAAGTTGTTCTCTAAGTGAATAGTCTTTATTATGCAAAGCAATCAGTCTTAACAGTAGTTTACATTACATTTTGTTGTCCTACAGCAACCTAGTGCTAATGGCCCTGATTAAACTGACACAATACAAGTAAACTAGAGGAGAATCCCTTTGATGGATGCACTACAGTTGGAAAGAAGTTGCTGTGAATCTGGCACCAGTCTGCAGTACAGAACTTGAGAAACTTTTCCGGTCTTGCCCTCAGAGAGGGTCTTCCCCTAGAGACTTCTTCTGATGGGCCAACCTTGCAGAACACCTTCCTTCCTGAAGCTGCTACTCCCTCTTGACCTGACGTCTGATCTTTGTCCTCCTTTCATGAGTTGCTGTGTTCTGACAGATGATCGGGCTTTGATCCAAGTGATTAGCTTGTACCTGGACCAATTCTTCTCTGTCTCTCTGAATCTCTGGTCCCTCCACCACCACTTCGCACCTTTCCTCATCGAGACTGAATCTGTTCCCATGACCTCTTGAAGGGCCTCTACAGAGATGCCCAATCCTGACAATAAGATTCAATGTGAAGTCTATCAGACATGTTTTAAAGCACATAATTGTGCCTGTCACATGGTGATGAAAGCAGCAAAGTGGGCTTACTTTGCTGCCTCCATCACATCCTCAAATAGCCAGTCAGCAGACCTATTGTAAGTGGTGCAGAGTTTGTTGACATCTACCCCAATGAATGGTATGTTAGAATCCTCAGAGGCCTCCTGTGACAAGTTTCTTCCACCTTTACAGATCTGACAGCTACTTCTAGTCCAAACTTGCATTTTGGGATCCAATTTCTTACTTTTATTTTCCACATATTTGTATGGTGATATTGTTACTGTTGCAACCCACTTACGGTTTCAACCCACAAGTTGAACACCAGAAGTTTAATCAATTGGGTTATCACTAGTGATAGGTGAACTTACCCTGAGGTAATTTGTTATTTACTTGTAAATAACAAACTCACCCATGTAGGCTTGGATGAGAGGTCTCCTTCAAAATGAACTCTCATTCCATGTAAGCAAGCTTTTGCACATGCATGATATCAAAGTGCATCTTGGGAGTTATAATTTGGAACTGTGTAGAGCCTCATCAGAGCCAGAGCAGCAGCGGCAGTGATGACAACAATGAAGGAAGCTACTAAGGAGACAAGGTGGACTAAAAATCTAGGGTCAGGAGGTGCTGCCAACTCCTGCTCCTTGCAGAACTAGAATGGTGGCAGCAGTGAGATGCGAAGAGACACCAGATTAGGGAAGGAAAGGGTTAATCCAAGCAACGCAGCACAGGCACAAAAATGGCATTGTTTAGCTACAGACTGCACAAGCTTGCGATCAATTCTCATCTTAATAGCAAATTTGTAAACCACTGGTCTAGGCTTGTTAAAAAAGTGAGCGTAACAAACAGACTCAGCTGTCTCCTTCTTTAATTCCTCCTTATCTTCAACTCTTGATAATCTTGCTCCATCTACAACTCGGATAGTTCGCCCTTCTCAACCCCAACCGTGGCTCACCTCTTCCCTCCGCTACCTTCGCTCTTGTTCCCGGGCAGCTGAACGCCTTTGGCGTAAGACCAGGGACCGGGCAGACTTTGTCCATTACAAATTTGTACTTTCCTCTTTCTCTTCTGCCATCTCACTGGCCAAACAGCAGTACTACTCAACGCTGATCCAGTCAAATGCTAGGCATCCTCAGCGGCTCTTTGCGTCCTTCAATTCTCTTCTGAAGCCTAATCCGCCATCTCTCCCCGCCTCTCTGTCTGCTAACAACTTTGCCTCTTTTTTCAATGCTAAAATCCAAACTATCCGCTCTGATCTGGCCAGCTCTGCTCCTCTTCCAGTTCCTGTTCCTCATCTGTCAGCTCCTCCTGCAAATTTCTCTGCGTTTCCTTCGGTCTCTGCGGATGAACTGTCTACAATACTGCGCTCTTCGAAGCCTTCCACTTGTTCTCGTGATCCGATTCCTTCTCGCGTCTTTATTAATCTTATTCCTGCTATCCTCCCTTCCTTGCTACATATTATTAATCTTTCTCTGTCCTCTGGTTCATTTCCTTCTGCTTTTAAACATGCTACAGTCTCTCCCATTCTCAAGAAACCTACTCTTGATAGGCTATCTCTGTCTAACTACCGACCTGTCTCTTTGTTGCCGTTTGTTTCAAAGATCCTGGAGCGTGCGGTCTACTCTCGCTGTCTTGACTTTCTTTCTAGTAACTCTGCTTTGGATCCATTTCAATCTGGATTCCGTCCTCTGCATTCCACCGAAACAGCCCTTACTAAGATCACCAATGATCTCCTTACTGCCAAGTCTAAAGGCCATTATTCCGTTCTTATTCTCCTTGATCTAACTGCAGCCTTTGACACGGTTGATCATGATCTTCTCTTAGATTCCCTTCATGACCTTGGATTTTGTGGCTCTGTCTATAACTGGTTTGCCTCCTATCTAGCGGGTCGCTCTTTCAGCGTGTTGACTAATGGCAGCTCGTCTTCCTCCTTTCCCCTTTCAGTAGGGGTTCCGCAAGGCTCGGTGCTTGGCCCGTTGTTGTTTTCCTTATACATGTTGCCCTTGGGCAAGCTTATTCAATCTCATGGTCTCCAATATCATCTGTACGCCGATGATACACAACTATATCTGTCATCTCCGGAACTTTCTCCTGATGTTCACGATCGTATCTCGGCATGTCTTTCAGATATCTCAGCTTGGCTGCTTCATCGTCGCTTGAAGCTTAACATGGCAAAGACTGAATTGCTTGTTTTTCCTCCTAAACCTTCTCCTCATCTCTCATTCTCTCTTACTGTCAATGATGTTACGCTTACTCCGGTCAAGGAAGCTCGTAGCCTTGGCTTTATCTTCGACTCCTCGCTCTCCTTTATTCCTCATATTGAGGCAGTAGCTAAATCTTGTCGATTTTTCCTGTATAATATTGCCAGGATTCGATCATTTTTGTCTGTCTCTTCTGCCAAGACGCTTGTTCATGCACTGGTTATTTCACGGTTGGACTACTGCAACCTTCTTCTCTCTGGCCTTCCTTCTTCTCACATCAGCCCGTTGGTTTCTGTTCACCACTCTGCCGCAAAGATCATCTTCTTAGCACGCCGCTCCGACCATGTTACTCCGCTTCTGAAATCTCTTCATTGGCTTCCAATTCACTTCAGAATCCATTATAAACTTCTCCTGTTAACCTTCAAAGCTTTTCACGGTCTAGCTCCTTCCTATCTCTCCTCTCTCATCTCACACTATTGCCCCACTCGTGCTCTTCGCTCCTCTGATGCCATGTTTCTCGCCTGCCCAAGGGCCTCTACTTCCCTTGCTCGGCTTCGTCCATTTTCGTCTGCTGCCCCTTACGCCTGGAACGCTCTTCCTGAACATTTGAGAACTACAAGTTCAACCACAGCTTTTAAAGCTCAACTAAAAACTTTTCTTTTTCCTAAAGCTTTTAAAACTTGATGTTGTGCAGACTTCTACTGTTACTTTCTACTGTTAGTTTTTCCCTACCCTGTGCCTGCTTACCCTTCCCTGTACCTGTTGGCATTCTCTTCCCCTCCTTATTGTTTTACTATGATTTTATTAGATTGTAAGCCTATGCGGCAGAGTCTTGCTATTTACTGTTTTACTCTGTACAGCACCATGTACATTGATGGTGCTATATAAATAAATAATAATAATAATAATAACCAGCAAGCAGATGAATTATGAAATGTGCGGCTTCAATAGTTATTGCAAAACTTCAAGATCATTGCAAACAGTTAAATACAAAATCAATGAAAACTGCACTCAAAGCGAAAACAAGCAAGCAGGGTGACTTGTAGTCAGTCCATATGTTTTAAGTCATATCTTAATACATATGTACATTTTGACAGTTTATGGCATTTGTTGCAGTACATATTGTTCTCAGTTTCTACAGCAGATCTTGCAACTTTGAATGTAGCATATTTCCCTGGGGTAGACAGAAGGTGAGTTATTTTTAACTAAGCCATCCGAATTGGCCAAGCCATCCAACAATTTCCTCTTCAGTTCAGTATAAACAAGATAGTATGTTATGACAAATATTCATGATAATCTGAGCTTCACAGATGCAAATACGTTGGTCTGAAGCAACCTTCTTCAACTTAGTGCCCTCCAAATGTGTTTGGACCACAACTCCCGTTGGCAATGCTGATTGGGGATGATGGGGTTTGTAGTCCAGCACATATGGAAAGTACCAGGTTGGGGAAGGCTGGTTCTAAAGTGATCTTCGCCTATTAAAGGTGCTTGCAAATTCCTTTATACATTCACCTGATCCACACTCTTGGACTAATGTACAGATTGGAATGTAGCAATTCACTGGATTTTGCACTCCTTTAAGGCACAATCCGATTGATTCCTCCCTTGCCACTTGGAAGCCCCCGAATTCCAAGAGGCTTCCAAGTTTTCTATGCCCTTCCAAGTTGGATCCGGGAGGGTGGGAGGAATGGTGGAGGCGAAGCCTGTATGTTTGCTAGATGGGCTTTTCTATCTATCATGGGTGCTTTGGAAGGGAAGGAAAGAGGCTAGAGGGGGCTCAGGATAACTCATATCCTGGCTGCTCTAGTCTCTTCCCCTCCCTTCCCTGCCCACCAGAATGTCCCCTTTCCTGAAGCTCTGAGGTTGCTTTTTAGATAGGAAGCCAACGCAGTTCTGTCCATGACGGCTGTGAGGGGAAGGGGTCAGGGGGTGGATCTCCGACTCCTCCTTCCATGGCCAGAGTGCTATCTCCCACCTAGGAGGCATTTTATGACACTCTCCCTGAGATGCTAGGATTGCTCTCTAAAGGTTGCAACACAATCTTCTGCTAAAAAAAAAAAAAAGATATCAAAATAGATTTTAAGATGGTGTATTGAGAGAAAATATAATTGAAATGTGTATATTGAGAGAAAACATCTAAAACTTCACATTTATACCCAAAATTTCAAGCAGATTTTTTTAAAAATGCAGATTAATGTATAAATGAGATGGAAGCCTAAGGAATGGGGGAAACCAAAAATAACTCAAAAGAGTATGCTCAGTGGATACAGAATGCTGACTGACTGTTGAGTAGGGGGATGAGAATAAGAAATGAGGTGGGGGAGAATGGAGTGGAATATCCTGGAAAAGGGCCTGGCAGGCTGGAATCCTGAATAGGAGTATTCCATACTGCATAATTGCATCATTTGTCCCATTTTTATTATCCATTGCTGTTTACCTTACTTGCTGAAGGGCAGCTGAAAAATCTTTAAACAAAACAAAAAATACAATGTTATGAAATGCCTTTCAAATATTTGTCAAATTAAAATTGGTATATGTTTGTGTGATATTAGATATGGAAAATTTACTCCTTAGAGTTGGGTAAAGAACAAGAAGCATCATATAGCTAATTTCTGCTTCCAGATTTTTCTGGAAAAATCTATGAATGAAGAGTTAGATCCATTGATCCTGCCTTTTCAACTTGCCTTGTACACCTTCCAGCTGAGATGTCAGTCTTGCCCTTGCCCTCAAGTGGGGTGGGGTCACCAGGATTGTCCACCATTTTAAAATGTTTTAAGACAGCTTCAGTGCCTTCATATTTCTATTCATCCATTATTCACTTCATTAATAAAATAAATAAATGAAAACACCTTTAACAAAACTGCTTTGGGATTTGGGAATGGGTGGGAGAAAGGTGTTAGTGACGTCATGGGTATTATCCAGTAGGCATCCTCCATAGCCAAACATTCTCCAGTTCAAACTCCAGAGCCTCTTGAACACTTGCAGAAATGGCTTTTCCTTGTACATAAATATATGCTTGTTTTGAATGCTTGTATGGACTCCAGAGGAAACATTTTCAGGCTTTCATCACTGCTCTTAAAAGGTTATGTCTGTCTTTGCCTTGTGTAGAGTTCTCATTCCAGTGTAACATTCTCCATGTGTATTTCTTCAGAAGACTTGTTCCAAAGCATCACTACAGAGGAACTGGCTCCAGATCATATGGAAGTATTCTATGCCTTGGCTACCTTAAAATTGGAGTGCATAATTAAGCTGAAGTTCAAATATTAATGAAGTCCAGAAAGCCTTAAACATAAAGGACATTACCTCACCACAGGATTGATTTTGACAGGTTTAATAGCTTCTTTCCCCCCAACTCAGCTCTGTGAAAAGTGCATGTTGGGGATACAGCTGCTAATGTTAGATCCTGGACTTATTAATTTTATGGAGAACTGTTTTCTGCCTTCAGCCCTCACCATTTAATGCTTCACAACTGTTTCTACATTCCTGATAGGTTAAAAGACAACTGCACCTATTTGCTCACCCTGATATCTATCTATATCTATATATACATATATAGATATAGATACACACACACACACACCATAAGCATGTGCAGTTTCATGCTTTTAACTCAAACCATAGCACCATCACGATACTATGGAATAAAACAGAGTTTGCTTCTGACCAGATACAAAAGAGGGCAGGGCTCCTGCAGCTTTAACTGTTGTGATGAAGGGGGAATTTCACCAGACGCTGCATGCATACAAATAACACTTGCTGAAATTCCCTTTTCCGTACAACTGTTAAAGATACAGGAGCCCTGTCCTCCTTTTCATATGGTCACCCTAGTCAGGAAGACCCAGTGTACTCTAGTTGTTAGAGTGCTGGAGTAACTCTAGGAGACCTCGGCTTCATCTTGATGAACACAGAAGGAAAACATATTGCCCTTATTGTCCACAGTATGATGAAATCAGTTCTGTTCTGTCAGAGTTATATGGCAGAGCTAGCTGTCCCTAAACCCCAGATTTTCAGTGCTGGGAAAAGCATATTTCGCGGGGGGGGGGGGCACAGGAGTAATAGCTCCCCCCTCCCCTACTATGCCCACTGTTCTGAGAAAAAGCAAAAATTCCAGTTATCCAGGTAAGGATCTGAAGGGAGACAGCTCCTGGGTTCAAATCCCCACTCAGACTAGGAAGCTCCCTATAGAACTGGCTTCTACCAGCCTTTCTCTTACAGCCTTACATACCTCACGGGGTTGTTGTGAAGATAACTGAGGATGGGATAATCTTGTACATTACCTTGAGCTTCCTGGAGGGAGAGGATGAATAAAATGTAAGATTTTTTTTAAAGGGTCAGAGACAGTGGATTGGAACTCTGTTTGCCCATCTCAATTCCTCCAGATTAACGCGGTGCATTGAGGCTGCCTTGCTCAAGAGCTCCCAAAATCATAGAATCATAGAATAGTAGAGTTGGAAGGGGCCTATAAGGCCATCGAGTCCACCTCCCTGCTCAATCATAGAATCATAGAATAGCAGAGTTGGAAGGGGCCTACAAGGCCATCGAGTCCAACCCTCTGCTCAATGCAGGAATCCATCCTAAAGCATCCCTGACAGATGGTTGTCCAGCTGCCTCTTGAAGGCCTCTAGTGTGGGAGAGCCCACAACCTCCCTAGGTAACTGATTCCATTGTCACACTGCTCTAACAGTCAGGAAGTTTTTCCTGATGTCCAGCTGGAATCTGGCTTCCTGTAACTTGAGCCCATTATTCCGTGTCCTGCACTCTGGGATGATCGAGAAGAGATCCTGGCCCTCCTCTGTGTGACAACCTTTTAAGTATCCCAGAGTTGAAGCAGCCAGTTGAGTGCCTGTTCCCACGGTGAAGGTCCCATTACTGCCATCCCCCACCCCAGCATGGTCAAATTGACCTTGTCCAAATAAGCACTAAATAATCATTATTCTTAAGGTGCACACCTGCCGTGAGTTTTATTGACAAATGTCATTCACTGTGGGTCACAAAAGGGCAAAACTGCCTCTCAAAAGCTTTTGCAGGCTCTCCCAGCCTTGTTTCAAAACAGTGGCTGTTTTGTTCACAAGGTGTTCATGCCGTTGCTAGGAAACCAAATCTGCGCTTGGGAAGGAAGGTTATATCTCCAAATTTAAAATTCTTAATCTCATGACTTTTAACTTGAGATATTAATTTCCTCTTACACAAGAAGAGGCCCCTCTGAATCTAGATATTGAAAATCAGGCTAAATCCTATGAAGCAAAAAAGTTGTTGCTGCTTACGGTAGGTATAGTTCTCTCTGTCGGAAATGGGTAAATTTTGTAAAGTATGGAAAGGACTTTGCTTTATATTTCATGCTTATTGAAAGAGTATGTGGTCTTGCATGCACAGTATGTATGGACTTTCAAGGCCCCTGGTTTTTCAAAGGTTCCCTGATTGCATGGAGAGAGCTTATGCAACGTACAGTTTGTGCGTTCATGAACTCTTTTAGACTTGCTTCAAATGCAGATACGGGCAGGATTGGGGACAGTGGCAGTGAGTGGGCATGATCCAGCTCCTCCCTTAACACATGTTCAGGTGAATGTCTAAACAGTGCTCATATCTCTTACTTTGATAGCTGACACAACATATGCATGATTTCAGCTTATGTGGATAAACTTGAGTGCAAACCAAGAATTTATAAACAAAGTCACAGTTAGTTCTCGTAGGCCTGGTTCAGACAACACGCTAAACCATGCTGCTTAACCACAAAATGGTTAAGGTTAATGCATTCCCTTAACCAGGGGGATTCCACACGTCGTACTCAGGGCGCTTCCATCCGCCCCCAGTGCACCCCGAAAACAATCGTGTAGCTTGCCTGTAAAAGAGACGAGGAAGAGGCGTCCTTGCCGCCGCCACCCACCTCCCTCCTCGCCAGCCGGCTCGGAAAGCTCGGCAGAAGAAGGCGGGGTGGAGAGCCCCGCCTTCTTCCGCCGAGCTCTCCGTCCCGGCCGGCGAGGAGGGAGGTGGGTGGCGGCGCTGGCGCCGGCAAGGACGCCTCTTCCTCGTCTCTTCGCCAGGCAAGTTACACGATCGCTTTGGGGTCGCACTGGGGCCGCATGGAAGCGGCCTCAGTACGACATGTGGAATCCCCCCCCCCATTTTGTGGTTAAGCAGCATGGTTTAGCGTGTTGTCTGAACCAGGGCATAGTTAAAATAATGCAAGCTGTTATGAGGCACAGGAGGACCAGCAGGGCAAGTCAGATGGGAAAGTTATACATTTGGAAAAACAGGAGTGGTGGTGATGTTTTCTCCCTGCTCTTTGTAGCTGAAACACTTGGGGGTAATACTTCCCTGTTGACAGAGTTAACAAGTATATATTCCTCTCCCCCAACAGAAAGAGCTTCTGCGATGCTATCCCAGATTTCATATTCTTTGTACTTTTTATTTATTTATCTATTACATTTCTATACCGCCCAATAGCCGGAGCTCTCTGGGCGGTTTTCCCTCTTTGCAGGCATCAAGAGGGAAAAAGTGAGATGGGGAGCGTGGGATGTGCTCCTTTTTCAATCCCAAGCTAGACAAGGACAAAAGTTTCTATTTAATTTACTCTCTTCTGGAGTTTTAATTTAATTTTGTCTGGGATGATCTCAGTTTCCTCCGTAGGCATTTGACATTTCATTGTCACTACACTTTAGACCATTATCATAATTCAAGATCACTCTGGAGAAAAGGAAATCCTAAGGCTGTGGCAAGGCTAGCGTCACACTTTTTAAACTAATTTTGAAATGTGTGCTGGTCATTGGAGCAAAGCCAGCCCAAGACATTTTTCTGCCTGAGGCAAGAGACAAGATGGTGTCCCCTCCCATTCTACATACAAAAACTGACTGGACTGGTAGTTGAATCTTTCGTCAACACTGGCAGTGGAACAGCATCCTCCACTGAAGGCAGCAGGGTAATTTATGGGGTGCAGAGCAGGTCGCATTGCCCATAGTTTTCTTCTCAAACATCTTGCTGCCACCTCTCAGCATCTGCTGCCTGAGACAACTGCTTCACCCTGCTTTATGGTAGGGCCAGCCCTGAGTTGGAGTAGGTTTTGCAACTGCAGTAGGTATTGTGTCTCAGAGCAAACATAAGAATGCTAAATATCTCATAGCTAAGAAGGTATCTGAACTTGGCCATTGTGTCTGGCTATGCCCTGTATAAGATTTATTTATTTATTTGTTGCATTTCTATACTGCCCAATAGCCGAAGCTCTCTGGGTGGTTCACAAAAGTTAAGTTCACATATTTACTGACCTCCAAAAGCTAGGACGTTTTTGGAGGCCAGATACATTGATTCCATCATAGCCCTAGATCTAGCAGGTAACCTCAATGCCCACATTGTGGAGATGATAAAATGAAGAAAACGGCTTAGAGGAAGATGAGAAATCTTTCCTCCCTTAATATACCAAGTTAAATCCGTCTTTCTTGTGGTTAATGAAGACTCACTTTAAATTAAACTTTAGGCAACTAAGGTCCAAAGCAGGGATTTTACAGAGATTTCCCAGATAGATAGATAGATAGATAGATAGATAGATAGATAGATAGATAGCAAGCATTTTTGTAAGTATACCACCTCAGGCACAATACCATGCATGTTCAGATAGAAAAAAGTCCTACAACTTTCAGCATCTTTCTAGCCAGCCATACTGGTTGAGGCATGCTGGGAAGTGTAGGACCTTTCCCCCCTGTCTAACATGCAAAGGATTACACCCGTAAGAGTTTTCATTATATTAGGCAGAATATAAGTATTATTAATAAACAAAATAAAAGACAATTTTCACTTCTGCGGTTAGTGTAGTTGATTATATCTTTGTACTATTTTACATAAAAGGTAAATTTATCAACTTTGGAGGCTTACCTTATTGCTGCAGTGAGATTTCAAGATCTTAAGCTTACATATTTTCTGCTAATACTGCAGGTAACCAAATTAGAGCAGTCTACATAAGTACTAGCGAAAAGGTATTCTGACTTGTTTTTATCTTTTACATGCACTTATAGTTACTGAATATGGAAGTGTTTACAAAATCTTACTACTCTTGATGCTTTGGTTTCTTTGTTGCAGGAACTAAAACAAAACAGAAAGGATTATGTGAAAATCATGCTTTGATGATCCTTGCTGCAGAAGCAAAACAAACAAACAAAATCGGATGAGGAAGTACTAAAAATTCCTTGAAGGGCCTGTAGGTGGCGGAGTAGGATGCTCAAACAAGTAAGTTATAATGTACAGAAGCCTTCCCCAACCTGGTGCTCTCCAGATGTGTTGGGCTACAACTCCTAGAATCCCCCAGTCCCCAGGTTAAGAAGGCTGATTTACAGGTTTTACCCATTTTGCTCTGACTGTAGAACTGGAGTAGAAGGGAAGATTTATCCCAACATATGATTGGGACTTTGGGGACTTTAGGATTCTTCCATTTCCATTTCTCTGCTGGATTCCCCTCTTTATACCTGTATAGGTCTTTGAGCATGGAAAGAGATGTATCTGGTGATGAGATCCATGGGAATCCCACTTACAAACATCTCATAAAATTCAGTGCACAGGGTGGAGGAAATTGTGCCTGGAAATTTTATTTACTATCTCCACATCAACCTGTCCACACACAAAAGCAATGCTTGGAAGACCTCCTCTGGGTGTCTGTCTTCCAAGGAGCTCAGGATGGTGTACATGTTTCTTCTTGCCCTCCATCTCATTCTCTCAGCAACTCTGTTCTCACAACAAGCTAACCCATACTCAGTGGTTGTTGTTGAACTGTGAGTTGTTTGTTAAACCATGCATTCGCATATTGTCTGAGCCCAGGACATTTCCCACAGGGTGAGTTGTTAACAATACAGTGTGGCTTGTTAACCACCCTGAACACCCCAACAACAAACCATGAGTTCTTAAGGTGGCTTGTTCGAGAAAAATAACAAGCCACCCTGCAGAAAATGTCCCTGATTCAGACAACTTGTTAACCTACGGTTCAACAAATAACCCACGGTTCAACAACCCACACTCAACCATTGAGTGGGGGTTAGCATGTTGTGAGAATCCAGTCAGTGGGCCTGTTCAAATGCACATAGAGGGTAGGGGGACTATGCAGAGGGGAGGGGGTAACAGAACCACGACAAGTGGGTCTGCCACACAATCGTGGAACCATGGCATACCCCATGGTTCTGCTACCTAACCCCCTATAGTTAGATCACTTACTTCCACACAGTTTAACCCAGTCATCCTTTGTGTGCTCATCTTCAGAGAAGGCTACCTAACACCCTTTAAGTACAAGCATCTCCTGACGCTGGGTTGGTAGTTACCCTTTCATTATCTTTTCTATTATAATGTGATACACTCTTTTCTCTTTATTTTTATGCTATGGGGCCTCCAAATCTTGATGTGGCTTAGGGCCTCAGTATGTCTTAATCCAGCCCTGCATATAAGACAAAGTTGGGAAAGAAATATCGTTTTAGGAAACTACAAAGACAGAGCAGTCTTAGTGATTCATTAGTAAATGCAATGGATGTTCTTGTGGCTCCTTGGGTATCATTTCATTGCAGATGTATATTTACAGACATATTAGTGTGTTTATATGAATATGAACTTTTTAAAAAGTATGATAGAGAATCCATTGCTTGGAACTTTGCTTATCATTTCCAGGTCTGGTTACTTGGCGAAAGTTACATGAGCATAACAGATAGCAGGGCTGGACTCTTCTGTTCAGGTGTCATTCTCTTCTGGAGCATGTCTGAAAAGTGGAAAGGAAGTGATATTCCTATTAGACAGAGAGAAGACACAGCTGGTGCTGCTAGTGTAATGTGAACCCAACATGTCACTTCATCCTTTGGGCTTGTAGTTTATCAGGTGTGTGCCTCCAGTATTGACGTTGAAGATAATTGCTGTGGAGGGTTCTGCATTATGTTGGTTTAGGGGATGGAAAAAACCAGGGGAAATGGATACAGCAGGAAAGAGGGAGAGAGATTTCATTAATGCTCATTAAATTCTCAAATCTTTCTGTAAGTTGCAGCAGGGTCACCTGGATCAGGCCACTTGGGTTGTCAACTGACCAAAAATAATCAGCTCCATCTGTTCCTGTGCTTTTAATAGTTAATAACAACTTGATTTACAGAACTCAGCTGGGGAAGCTTTTTCACAGTATGGAGACAAGCTCTGCAAATGTCTGCAGCTCAAGCTGCTGTTCAAGGCACCGGAACAGGTGCTGCTAAAAATCCTGTTTTGGAGTTTAAATACATTCACCCCCCTTATAATTTACAAACTTGTGTACTTTGTGCAATGAGGGGTGGGGGATAAGGAATCAGTGTATACATTTCCCCCCCCTTATAATTTACAAACTTGTGTACTTTGTGCAATGAGGGGTGGGGGATAAGGAATCAGTGTAGGTGTGCTCCTCTCCCATGCTACCAAAGCCCTGCCCACAATGCCTGTATGCAGAGTGGCTTAGCTGGTGGAATGCAATTTAATTTTCAGGTGCTCTAGGGTCAGGGAAAAAATGTAGGAAACCAGGGAAATGAAAAGCAAAAGTTGGATGTCATGCAAGGAGCGGGAACCAGTCTACATGAGCGTTTTAGTGTGGAGGGAGAGCCGTTTGAGGTCATTTGTGACTCATGATGTTGTTACCAAACTGCAGCCATTCTGCAGCTTCCCTCTAGAAAAGCTGCATTTTTGGAAGCTTTTTTTATTCTAGTTTTTAATTTTGTTACTTAAAGTGTCTCCCAAGCATTTCCGCTGCTGTGTGCTCTACCTTGGTATGCCTCTGCGACCTGGCAGTGACCTGACAGTGACATAGTCACTGCCAGGTCGCAGGGCCCACCCTCCCCCATTCCCTCCTTTCTCCCCATTCACAGTAGGGCACTTTTGGAGGCTTGCTTTCCCACTTACCGTGTAGCCTCATCACCCATTCACAGCAAGCGGCCTTTCTGAAGTAATCGCTGCACTCATTCAAGGACTGCAGCCCGTGTTTCCCATTCATAAAATCAGGTGGGGGAGGAGGAAGCCACTGTGGCCACCTCATCTTACAGGAGGATGGCAAGTTCGTTCTCTGCGAACCAGCAAGCAAGAGGCAGTGGGGATGGTGAGGTGGGGGAAGCGCTTTTTCTAGGAGCCAGGACAACGAACCAGCGGCTCCATTCATTTCCAGTCTGCAGCCTGTGTTTTGGATTTACAGTAGTGCAGTATCTTTTAATCTCTCACATGATGGGGTAAACTACAGGGGCTTAAACCAGCACTTCCTGCAAACTTCCCTGAGTCAGAAGAGCATGGACAGGGGTGGTCAACAAGCCCATCTCATTTGCTGAGCAGGTTGATAACGTTCAGTTCTACTCCACCCAACCAGCCTGTAAGTGTGTGGGTTTCATGGAAACAGAATGAGAAGCGCTTTCATGTTACCCTTGAAAGGGGTTTTAGGTACTGTATACTCCAATTTTCTTGCTTCTTGTGTAGCTGCTGGACCAAAGGTGATTTCATGAAAATCCAGATAATATCCCAATGAGCTTCTCATTCCATTCCCATGTAGACACCCCCTGGAGGGAAGGGATACAGTTTCATAGTAGACACAACAGGTAAGATCCCGAGAATGTCCAACTGAAGGCTGTTAGACAGCGAAACTAAGGGCATTATCCAATGGTGGCATGGTGCTAGTGCTAATGATCTTGCACTAAAACCAATGCTAGCATAACATCATTAGCGCTTAGTAGTGAAATAGTTTGAATAAATAAATAATAAATAAAACAATTTACAGCATAATTTTGTGAGCATACACTAGATGACACCTCTCTATCCCCCCTCCCAGTTTATGAATTAATCCATAATAAACCAGCGTCCTTTGGTTCTGTTTTCACAGTCACTAACATGAGTCAGTGTTGCATGTACTCTATTATTTTCACAGGGAAATCACACCATGAGGTGAGATTAGCATGTGTTTTTTCTGTAGTCATCTCTTCTCATAAATAACCTCGTCTGGTACATTTCCCCATCCCAGTGTCCTTGCATTTCTCTAGGCAATTGTCTTCATGTGGGGCTGGGGAGATTAGCAGCTTCTAGCTGCAATCCTGTGCATTCTTTCTTGGTTGAAAGCTTGATTGAACTCAGTGGGATTTACTTCTGGGTAAACATGCATACCAACAACTGTATGCGATTGATGTAGACACTCTGGAGTTCTCTTGCTTAGTCTGTCATCAAGTAAAGGTAACTGTAGGCAACAGGGGAACCAGCAATATATATATATATATATATATATATATATATATATATATATTGGATTAATAGTTTGTGCTTTGTTCTCACTATGTGTTAAATGCATGTCTAGGATGGCAAAGAAACAGTTGGATCAACAATTAGAATGCACCTTCAAATAGAGGACTGACTTTTGACAGCTCAAATAGAGGGCTGTTCTCTGTAAAATAGGACACCTGGCCACCATAGATGTCAGGAAGAAGCTTCCTATCTAGCATTTTCCCTCATATGCTATTTTCTGTTTCTTTAAAATGATAGACAAGCATGCAGTCACATGAGCCCCACCTGCACTCTGAAATGGGGTATTCCAGATACAGATTTACCACCCAGGGAGAATAAGGCCAGAGCTTAGAGAAATCCTGAAGGAAAAAATATTCTGGTGAAATCTTGGGAGTTATGGAATAGCCTAGAAGAAAAAAGACCCTGCCAAGGTTTGCAACTATAAATTTTCAGAGGCTGCTGGTTAGCCCAGGATAGCTTTTTTTAGAGAGAGCGAGAGTGAAAAGATCTAAGAAGGTAGTAAATTATCAGGTAACTTAGTCAGCATTCTGGCTGCACGACAGGACTCAGAGCCAGATGCCAGCTCTGAGCTGAAAATTTAGACTGGAAGAGCACAAGCCAATGCCAAAAGCAACAGCCTATAAAGTTAGAAAGCCAAAGAAGGGAAGCAGGATCAGGAAGAGGACAGCCGAAATTTGGCATGACCAAGTGTAGGGAAATGGTGCCAACTTGACAAAAGATATGTGAAAGGACTGTCTTTGATAGTGCTGGTGGAAGAGAATAAGACGTGCTTTCTTTGGCTGTGTCATTGTATGCTTTATTGTATGCTTATGATTGGCAACTCACGAAAGTTTGCAGGTCTTTTACACATTGTCATCAATGACCGGGAAGTCTCCTGTGGTATCTGTTGGAAATTTCGCCATGAAAAGAACCACTTTTAAAGTGGTAACATCCTGAAAAAAGTGCATCAGAGCCTTCACTTACTTCCAGTGGAGGCTGGTAGCTCCAATGTCAATGAGGCAGTGAAACTTCTCTGGGTTTCATTCAGAACCAGTCAGAACTCTAAAGGAAATATCCAAGGTTCTGGTATAGATCCCAGATTCCTGAGCAAGTGCTCAGAGGCAACCTGTTCCTAAATTCTTAGTGCCTGTCCATCCCTCTGAGCCACTATTTTGCACCTGGCTCTAGTTGGTGGATCTCAGGGTTCTAGGAAAACAAGCAAATACCCAAGTAAATTCTGCAAGCCTGAATTCTGCCCACCCATCATCATCATCTATTTCTTACCTGCCTCTCTGATTGGATCGAGGCGGGGAACAACAGCAAGCATAAAATACATAAAATACTGATTAAAAACATTGTATACACTGTTAAAAAACATCCTGAGTGTGCGGGGCGGATTGTACCGGAGAAGGCGATCCCACAGGTAGCCTGGACCCAAACCATGTAGGGCTTTAAAGGTGATAAACCAACACTTTATACTTTGCCCGGAAACTAATTGGCAGCTAGTGAAGAGATTTTAAGACTGGTGTAATGTGGTCACCCCTAGATGTACCAGTGACCAACCTGGCTGCCATATTTTGAACTAGTTGAAGTTTCTGGAGTAGGCACAAAGGTAGCCCTATGTAGAGCGCATTGCAGAAGTTGAGCCTCGAAGTTACCAGGGCGTGCACTACTGCCTTTAGGTCTTCTAACTCTAGGAAGGGGCTCAGCTGGAGTATTAGCCTAAACTGATAGTAGGCACTCCTGGCCGTCGCATCTATCTGGACTGTAATTTGGAGTGACGGATCCAGAAGCATCCCCAAGCTGCGAACACAGTCTTTCAGGGGGAGTGTAACCCCATCCAGAACTAGTTGACACATCTTCAAATCCAGGTTGTGGCCTTTGACAGTGAGAACCTCCGTCTTGATCTATGGAGCTTTAGTCAGAAAGCTTTGGATAGTAGTAGGAGTCATGATTAGTAACATGAATATTTCTTGCATAGCAGGATCTGGTGCAAAGGAGCCATACAGTTACAGATTACTGCTGTTGGTTATTTTATTTGAAATTATAAAAAAACAAAAATAGGAAAAACAAGAACAAACACCAACACCGGCAGAAGGAACATAAAGAAGTATATCCATTTGCATTAACTTTCCGCAACACCATTAATTAAAAGAAAGAGAAAAAAGATTCAACACTTCTGCTTCAAATATATACGTTAATATAAGCAGACTACATATTTAAATAAGCATCCAGATCAAGTTGAAGACTGCAGGATATGTATTCAAATGCAGCAAGAGCAGTAAGCTCTTCAGACCATTGAATGAGAAACAGTGGGTGTTAATCCTTCCAGGCTTGCAGTGGGAGTCTCTTTGCACTTATTAGGGCTCTCAAAATGGTTAGGTAACACTTGAGAGAGAAAAGGAATATACAGAATGCAACACACAGCACGACAAATCAGGAGCTATTGAACTGCACAGCTACTAAACCTTGAACCTCAGCCTCAACTTTCCAGAGAGCTCTGTAAGCGAAGTAATAAATGAATTCATAACAAGTACACAGGAGACTGGCTCTTGAGTCTCAAACTACTTTAGGTGACAGGCTACAGAACCTGAGCATGCCGTATCAGCTGTTTGTGATTATGCTGACTGGAGACCACCATTGAACATGCACAGAGTTTCTTTCCCTTATTAACAAATCACCGCAGCTAGCTCTTAGAATGGGGCCCAGCATTCAAGCCACAAAATAATGTAATGATTAATCACTGATATGTTTGTATAGGGTTATGACTACAATTCCCACGATGCATTCCACACATGAAAAAATGCCTGCATGAAGGCACCCAGGGCCTTGAATGAGAAGAAGCAGTTGCTATAATACTGAAGAAATGCAAACACAGCCATTAATTGGCAGGAATTCAAACTGGCTGATGGATTTTCTGTAGAAATCGGCTGCTTGGGATAAGAAACCAGGGAAAGCACTTCATCCTTTTGAGTTTTGCACATAGCTCGTGTTAACGTGGTAGGGATACGTGAGGTGATGATTATGTCTAGTGTGGGTTGCACATGTGTTTGGAAATACTAACCTCATGCAGGATTCTTATGAGCTAAAAACTCTTTAGCAGGAGGGACAAGCTGGTGAAAGGCATTCTTCTCCACAGCAGCCCTTGGTTTCCCACCGGCTGGAACGCTTAACACAATCTGCCCACACAGATTGTGCATACACAATTCATGCCAATTTTCCTTTGCTTGACATATGTAGTGAGTGAGGCATGTAACTCTGACTCAGCCACGCACAAATGCTTTGTGTTTAATTAGATACATCTAAAAAGTTGGCAGTCCAACTAGCCAAGACTAAACACACACACACATACACACACAGAGACGCAATGAGACAAGAACCAAAAAATTGAATGTTCTTTGAACTGCCATTGGAGTATTGGCTTCCCAGAATGCCAAAACAGGGTGGCATGCAGGTTGCAAATCCCAGCATGTAATTCACTTAGAAGGGACAGAAAATTCAATGAAGATCCGTTGCACTGCGACATCTTTGCTTCAGAGACGTCTTGAGTCGTGAGCATTGTTTTTACATCAAATGCTATGGTGAAATTTAATTCTACAGGCCAAAGGAGATTAGGAGAAACCATTTGAACTTAGGAAGAACCTTGCTGGATTAGACCAGAAGTTCACCTAGTCTGGTCTATAGTTTCTCACAGTGGCCATCCAGATGCTTTTGGGATCAAAAGCTGGGCTTGGAAGGCAATAGCCCTCTTCCATTATCCTTCCCTAGGAACTGACTTCCTCCAGCATACTGCCTCTGATCATGGGTGTGTATGTCAGATGCAAACACTTTATATTGAATTAGCAGTCCTCTTCGGTTTTCTCTCCCTTCAACCTACGGAGGCCACTTACTGTCATGTTGACAAGAGTAGACAAAAGAGGACACAAATTTGCATAAAATGTGCACATGCTGAATTATATGTATAAATGCAAATTTAGAAATCATTACTATAATTTAAATAGAAACACAATACACTGCACCATAGTGAAGACTTATCAAGTGACCTGTGCATCTGTCTGCTCAGTCTGTGGTCCACAGGATTACTGGCCATAGCTAGACGGGGCTTTATCCTGGGGCGATCCCCGGGATCGTCCCTGTACGTTCACATGATGCACAGGGGATCCCGGGATCAGGGAGAGATGATCCCTCCCTTGACCCAGGATCTCGCCCTACCCTTTGAGCCTGGTTTTTTCATGGTCCCAGGCTGATCCCAAGACCGCGGAACGTGTGGGCATGTGTTGCGGTTTATCCCAGCTCCTCACAAGGAGCTGGGAGTCACGTACAGGCCACAGAGCTCCTCAGGAGCTCTGCGCCCATTGGGGTGGGTGGGTGGGTGGAGCGGGGAACTTTTTTTTTTTAAAAAAACACCCTACCTTTGAGTGCGCGAGCGCTTGTGCGCATCTTCTGCATTCTTTTTTTAAAAAAGAAAATAGCGGGTGCGACGTCCTCTCCCTCTGAGGTTGTCGTGCGCCACGTGTAAACAGAGGAGATCTCACGATAAAAATATTGAGAGACCTTCACCCCTCCGTCGCGCTAGACCAGTAGGTCTAGCTGAGGCCACTGTTGAACGGCAACTTCACAGCTCCTGCCCTCCTTTTTTATGGTACTTTTATCTTTAAACTGACCTTGGACTGGGCAGCCCTTCAAATAGATGAGGACATCTTCAAATAGAGGACTGTCTTCTGACAGCCCTTCAAATAGGGGACACCTTCTGTAAAGTAGGATGCATGGCCACCCTTCTTTAACCTCAGGCAGGTAGTTCAGAGAGGAACAGGGACCACCTACAGACAAGAGACTTTGCCCCTACAGCAAATATAATGTAACATGGAAGTATGTTTGCATGGCAAGTGTAACTCAAGTTGGACAGTTGAACCACCAGCTCTGGGGACATTTGGCTTGTGGAGATCAGACACGTTCTGCTTCTTTCCTGGTGGAGTCCATGGGTATTGTACTATGATGTAGGCTGCCTTTCCTAAACTGATACCCTCCAGAGGTTTTGGCATCAGTTCCTATCAGCCCCAGCTAGCATGGCCCATGGTCAGGAATGCTTGGAGTTGTAGTCTAAAACTTTTGGAGGCAACCATCTCGGGGAAAAGTAATTTAGAGAGAGTCAGGAAGGTCTTCCCCATATACTGCAGCAAGGAACTACAACTCATATACCACAACATTCTGAAGGTGGAAAGGGAATTAGTGACGTAGTACCCCAGGCATAGCCTGTGTCCCCTTGGAGCTAATGTCAGCTGATCCAGTTACAACCAATCATTATAAAGTCACACAGCATATAAAAATCCCTATCCTCATTGGCTCATCGTTTGAGCCAATTGTCATACAAGCTTAAGACATGTGTAATGCCGGTCTCTGGCCTAATCTACACCAAGCAGGATATTGCACAATGAAAGCAGTATATAAAAGGCTTCTTGGTTTATTATTTTGTTAATATTGCTATTTACCAAACATTCTAAAGTTTTTTTAAAAGTTAAATATCTATTTTGTTTGTCTCTGGAGTATTGCAATTTACCCCTCCTCATCCTAGTTACAGAAACCTGAAAGATTACATTTGGGTGGGCATTCTTCATGCTTGAGTACCATCGGAGATCCAGGGCAAAACAGTAGCTAAAGTAGGGTGACCATATGGAAAGGAGGACAGGGCTTCTGTATCTTCAACATTTGAATAGAAAATCGAATTTCAGCAGGTGTCTTTTGTATGCATGCAGCACCTGGTGAAATCCCCTCTTCATCACAATAGTTACAGCTACAGGAGCCCTACCCTTTTTGTATCTGATCAAGAGGGCAGGGCTTCTGCAGCTTTAACTGTTGTGATGCAGCTTTAACTTTTATGCTCACCCTAAAAATGACCCACATCTACTACAGACCACCATGTAAACTTTCTACTGCTGATCAACCTCCTGCCTGCCGTTAGCTGCATGCTCAGCTGGTTTCTGAGGTTTGTTCACCAACTTTCCTTTTGCTTTGCCCACTTCCAGCTGCTGGGCTCAATCCTGAAAGGGTCACTCTGTGGTGGAGCACCGGAGAGTACGTAGGTTTCCATGCACTCATGCCTTTTTGTCACCTTCACTGCTTTGCTTGCTGTTTCAGCAATCACTGTAACGTCAATGGCATTACAAAGCAAAAGTCATGAAAACGTAAATTTGGCCCAGATTGTACTGGAAGCACCCAATCCTGCAACACTGGCAGCAACACTAAACTATCCAAAGGAATAGTGGGACATAAACATGACAAGTACATAGTAAAAATGAAAAGAAAATCCATTCTTTTTATTAATCAAAATGACACATAGCTGCTACTGTTTGTGTTGAAAATATACAACTATTGCCAGATATACACAAGATGATACAAAACAGCAGTCTCTGAATTGCCACTGCTAAAAAATGTTGCTTTATCTAAGGTAAAAAGATTTATCTTCATTACAAAACATCACTTTTTAATCAGTGGCAATTCCATGCATTCTATTGTAATACATAAAAGAACACTGTTGTCTTTATAGGAGTCTTCTCAGCTGTGTGTGCTGTTAAAAAGTTAAAAAAAAACCAAACCTCTCAGACATGGGAACATTCAGTTGAGGATTAAAAAAAAGTTCTGTAATTTTAATGAAGTTGACATTAAAAATCAAAATCAGATTATACACCAGAAAGTGCTGATGAACATTTAAAAAAACTTCAGTCTACACATTTGGAAGGGGAACACAATATGGGAGTTCAATGGAAATATGATTGTTGAGACATGTATGCTGTATTTATTTAGTGTAAGAAACCACAGTATATATCACTTTTGTGATTTGGGGATAAAACACAGTGATTCATAGCACAGCTTTTTTTCTAGCTTACAAGTAATTTCTTGCTACGATACAAAATCTAAAGTAGGTCAAATTTATCCTCATTTTAGACATTCAATCCTTTGCATGTTTACTCAGAACAATGACCGTCTGTGTTCAATGGGGTTTGTCCCCAGGTAAGAGTATCAACAGGTCTGACATCCGGGGCATTATCCAACAGTAACATTCTGCAAATGCAAATAGCGCTGGCAGAGTTTCACTGAATCTTTGCATTGCGCTTGTGCGTTCAACAGCAGTTGCACAAGTAGAATGCACAATGCACTGCGCAACAGGTTGCACAAGAGTTATGCAAAACGGCTTGTGCAAACATAATTTTACTTGGATTCCACTCTTGCGCATAGTTCAGAATCTAGTTTCTGCTAGCGCAATGTCATTTGCACTAACGGAATGACAGAGTTGGATCCTACCCACAGAATCCTGTAGAATGTAATCTTAACGTGCTGGAATCTTGACTGCTCATTGAAGTTGCGATTCTGTGCACACTGACCTGGGATAAGTCCCACTGAACACAGTGAGACCTAGTTATGAGTAAACATGTTGATAGTTGGGCTCTGTAGCACACATCTGAAATACTACGAGCTAATGCTCTTGTGCATGTAAAGGTAAGAAGCTACTCACCAGGTTCTCACCAACACTGTACATTCATTTCTGTCATTTTAGCATCTGGCTCATAATCCTTCAAATGTGCATGCAGCATGAGTTAATGATACTAAAAAAGTAGCCCATAGCTTGCCCCAATTAACTAATAAGTTGATACAAATCAACAGGTATGTCTAACTGAAATCAGGTGGCATCTTAATTAATATTAAGCAGGGGGTTGGACTTGATGGCCTTGTAGGCCCCTTCCAACTCTACTATTCTATGATTCTATATTTTGGGTTGGAAAGTCAGCTACCTGTGCCTGGTCAGTTTGCTGATGACCATTGTCATTCAAAAGCATTTAAAAGGTAGGATCACTTAGAAAAGGGTCTGGAAGGGATCTGTAGTGATTCATAGAGAACACTGGTTTTCAAACATTGTATCCTGCACAACATTGTCACCTTTTTGGCACAATATTAAAATTGCCCTCTTTTCTCAGGCGTTTGACAGCATTTAACAAGGCTTTTTTTATTATCAAATCTTGGATCGTTTCTGGCTGATGGTTTGAATTGTTTTATGTACATGTTGTGTAAGCTATCGGTGTTATGTGAATGGTTTTATACTTCATATAATGTATTTTAATGGTTTTTAATTTTTGTGAACTGCCCAGGGAGCTTTAGCTAGGGACAGTATAGAAATATACTAAATGAAATGACATGCTAAATAGCCCCTGCCTATTTACCATGGAAAAGGGATTCTGGGAAATGTTATAATTGGTTTGTGTAAAACAATGGTCATTCCTCTCAGACCTCAATAATCACCCTTTAAAAACAGAGGGCAACTCCCCTGGAAGTACGTATTGCAACTGTCAGTAACAAGGGACACTCCCCCCCTCCCCCCAGGGAAGCTTGTCTACCATAAATTGATAATCTTATTTTGGGGGCCCTGTTAAGTCTCTAAGAAACTCCATGGTTCCTTCAAACACAGTTTGCCAACCACTGACTAGATAAACATGCTTGGCACCAAGAGAACTGATCCACAATTGCAAAATTGTTTGGGTAATCTTATTTCTTAATGTGGACAGCCATGGTTATCTGCCAAGGCTGACCAAAACAAATGTATCGTATTTCTTCGATTGTAAGACGCCATCGATTGTAAGACGCACACTAATTTCAGTACCACCAACAGAAAAAAAAAAAAACCCTAAGACACACCCGCGATTCTAAGACGCACCCCATTTTTAGAGATGTTTATATGGGAAAAAAGTGCGTCTTAGAATCGAAGAAAGGTAGTGTACTGGCTGTGCTACTTGAGCACAAGTAGTTTACTGCAAGCTGGGATTGTGAAGGTGCAGTTAACAAGCGGATTTTCTCAACGGAGATACTTCCACAGGTTTTTGCTCATGGCCAAGTCATGTGACATGTTCACCAAGCACATTCAGGAGACAAAAATGCAAAACAAACCAAATTTGTATTGGCATGAATTAGACTTGAATTAGGTTTTTCAGAGTTCTACAAGCACTTTGTTTGAATGCTAGGGAGCTTATCATACTAGGGAAGCACGATACAATTAGCAGAAGGCTTTACGCCTTTTAGTTTCACTCATGGGAGACGTACTAAGGTTTTGCTGACTCATCTTCACATTTCCAGCAAATACTGATGATTTTTGCTCCTTCAAAGGAACCAGACATCCATGAGTTATCACAAGCTAGGACACCAGTTATTTCTGGCAATTGATCTAGGCTGAAGTGTTTTCCTTCCTTCTATACAATGCAAAAGAAAACAACTATGAGGCAATGATTGGCGTGGTGTGATATTTCAGTGCATATTCTGTTTGATTTGCAGATAGCTACCTTTTCATTATGAACATCATAAGGCATGGAATGGAAGGACAGCCATTTCAGTCAATCTAGCTGTCAGTATCCAGGAGACAGGGAATGATTATCCTGTGCTTTCTTGTAAATGTTCAGAAGGCAATATGCATGAGAGGGCAAAGATAAAGGTTTTTAGCCTTCATGGGGCCCTTCGTTCTGACCAATCCCAGGGGAAACTGCAAATAGGAAGCTGTGAAACCGGATATGGGAGAAATCCACAAAATACTTTATAGTTTCAACCACTTTACAAAATAAACCATCTCAAAGGAAGGAGAGAAATCATATCTAGTGTCACTGAGGCTGTGTCTGGTTACCAAGTGGGAAATGCTACTCGCCAATGGTGAGCAAGCAAGTGCTTAATTAAAAGGCTGCTTAATTAATTGGAAACAAGCAGCTCTCTGCTGTTATTTAAATTATGCCTGAAAGGGGAAAAATGCTACTATTGCTTATCCTCGCCTAGACAATGAACTAAAGCTACTTGGTGTATTCTATATTTGAAACTAAGGAGGTCAGCAGCTGGAAGAGACATCAACAATGAGACTTTTGTACTCTGGAGGAAAAAAGCAGCAATAAAATCAAAATGAACTCTTCTGCAAATGTGACACTCATGTGAAACCCCAGTACAAAAAACGGAGTTATACGCCCAAGAATTTGGATCTCTGAGATGGTATAGTTCACAAGTATTGGTACAAATAAGCAACAAAAGGTCAACTAACGAAATGATCAAAACATTAACATTCACAGCCGTTTTCTTGGGAAATGGCTTGCCTCTTTATGGTTCAAATGGCAACAGCTGTGCCCAGTATGTAACCTTACACGGTTCTCCGTTTGGTTAATGATATCTGTTTGTTTTTTAAAACCTCACTACATGACCTTGTGTCTAGACTGTGCTGAAAAGCAACAATCTTATCCTCCACCCTAATAATAATGCAAACACGCATAATGATGAATAAGTCCCCACTGTCATAATGGCTAAAAGCCCTTTTGCATGTTATTTGTACAATACAACTCCCAAAAGCCTCCAGAAGCAAATGCCAAGATGACATCCGTTACTGTTTGCTCAGCAACAGGCAGACATGGAAACTTCCGTTTCAGTCGTTGTTCCTGGTCTCTGAAGAGATACTCGGAAATATGTCACTCCCTGGTGACGCGTTGCTTAACTTGGACTTTGTTTTCATTAAGAATTGTGCCCTCCTGTACATAATTCTTTCCTGCTCTTGCTTCAGCTCAATGTACGAGCGGGAAAATGTGTGGAAGATGGACGTGACAGGAAAGGCCATGAGAAGGATTCCACTGAGGATGCTGCTGAGTGCCACCACCTGGCCTGGGATGCTTCTGGGTACCATGTCTCCGTAGCCCACTGTTGTCATGGTGATCACTGCCCACCAATAGGAAGCAGGGATGCTAGTGAACTCCTGGGAGTTTGCCATTTCATTTTCGATCACATACAAGAGGGGTGCAAACAGTGCAATGGCTACGCAGAGGAAAAGCAACAAGAGCCCAAACTCGCGGGTGCACCTACGAGCCGTGAGCCCCAAAGTCTGCAGGCCCAGCGAGTGCCTGGCAAGCCGCATAACATAGAGGATCCTCAAGGCACGGAGTATGCGGAGAACCAGGCCTACCTTGTCCAGGTAGATGTTGCCGGAGGTTGGCTTTTTATTACTGCTTACCGAAGCAGTATCCAGCAACAAAGTGATGTAATAGGGCAGAATGGCAATGATATCTATCATGGTTAATGGATACCTCAGGAACACAAACTTGTTCGGGGCTTGGATGAACCTCAACAGGAACTCCAAAGAAAACCATCCTACGCAGACAGATTCCACAATGAAAATGTTGTAGCACATCTGAGAACATTCGCCCTGGAGTGGAAGAGACAGATATTGCATGAGTGCCAAAGGTTAGTTGGCAAAAGTCAGAGGAATGTTTTATTAAGAACCAGGGTGGCCAATTACAAGTGTCCAAAAAAAACCAAAGAAGAAGAAAAAAAGAGGATGTTGATTTGCATGAACTGATTCATATATCTAGATGCAAATTCAGAAATAATTATTATAATTTAAACAGAAATATGGTGCATCTCACCATACCGTGGAAGACTTTCACCATACTGTGGAAGACTGTGTGCCTGCCTCTTCAGTCTGTTGCCTAAGATGCTAACTGTTGATGGGGCACAGTTCGTATGGTTAATTATCTTTAACTGGAATTGGGCAGGACAGGCTTTCAAATAGAGAATGCCTTCAAATAGAGGGCAGTCCTCTGGTAAGCCTTCAAACAGAGGACCGTCTTCTGTAAAGGAGGACACATGGGCCTTAGCTAGACCTACCTGTTCGTCTGCGACGGAGGGGAGAAAATCTCGCGATGATCCCATTTGTTTACATGCGGCGCGCGATGACTTCAGATGGAGAGGCGTCGCGCGCACCATTTTAATTTTTTTTTCTTAAAGAAGCAGAAAATATTTACTTTCCTCGCTCCCCCCACCCCACCCCTGATGGGCACAGCGCTCCTGAGGAGTGCTGCACCCTGTACGCAGGTCCCGGCTCCTCGCAAAGAGCCAGGAACAACTGTGGCACCCGGCCACACGTTCCGGAGTCTGGGGCTAAGCCCGAGACCGTGGAAAAACTGGGCCTAAAGGGGAGGGCAAGATCCCGGGGAAAGGGGGGGATCATCCCTCCCTGTTCCTGGGATCCCCTGTGCGTCATGTGGACGCACAGGGACGATCCCGGGGATCCACCCGGGATTTTGCCCGGTCTAGCTATGGCCATGGAGACCCTATGTCCAGATTACTCATCAGGATCAGGCCAAGGCCCATCTAGTTTTGCATTCTGTTTCCAACAGTAGCCGACTAGAAGCTTCTTAGGAGCCTTTTCCTATCGATTATCCTCAGATCAAGTATTCTGAAGTAGACTTCGCCTGCTTGGGAGGTTCTGTTAGAAATGCTGCTAATATCAACAGTGATGTGGGTTTTCTGAAAATTTTTGAATAGGATTTTTTCCCCTAGCCATTCTTCCAATGCAAATTAGGTTCATTTGCACAGGAAGCTTTTCAGTTTGCATTGGAAAATGTTCAGACGTCGTAGAGCAGGAGTGGGCAATGTGTGGCCCTCCAGAAATTTTTGGCCTACAACTTTCTTCATTCCTCACCATTGGCGCTGCTGGGTAAGGCTGACTGGAGCCACAGGCCAAAACATCTTGAAGACCACAAGTTGATCTAGACAGCTCTAATTTAGCATGCTTATTTTACTTATATTTAGTTTTTAAAATGCAATAAATACACAAAAAGCACCCCATATTAATATTTGACTTGATACACTACAAGTATTTGAGCTGAACTATTCGAGGGGGGAAATTAAAGTGCACATAAGGCAATTTAAATGTCATATTATGTAGAAATTTTAACTGAAATACTTGTAAAAATGTAAATACAACAGTATGTACTTCCCTTATGTTGTTTAAATTTAAGGGGGGGTGAACAAAGGTATTGGAAACCGTTGACACTGTGTAATTAATTTTAGCAAACCAAAGAACTGTGCCTGATATGACAGCCATTCATGTATTTCAACAGAGTTCAACTCTCCTCCATGAAGGTTGTTGGGGCACCATCAGTTTCGCTGTCACTGTTTGTTAGTTTCATTTCACTCTGAGACATGTATGTATTTCAGTGGCATATTATGAATTCTCTCACATATATGGAAAGGATAATCGCCCGAGAAGCATTAATAACAACTTTCAGGCCCAGCCCTACCATTAGCCAGAGAAAAGCAGCCTCCTCAGATGGGAGCAAGGTGCTGGAAGAGAGACCGGTGTGCCTCACAGCCTGCCCAATGTTTCCTAAGTTAGCCTGGTGCTTTCAGATTCAATGAAGGATGATGTTCCATCACCAGTGTTGAAGAAACAATCTAGTCCACTTTTGTACATGGAATGAGAGGGGGTGCCATCTTGCTCTTCACCTCAAGCAGCAAAATGTCTTGGGCCAGCCCTGTATCCACCCACCCACCCAAATCTCATTAATATTCATTTTCTCTAACCTGCCCACTTCCTGCTTCTTTTCTCCTCCCTGTTCCCTCTGGAATTGCTGCTCTCTCATGCAAACACCAGTCATGGGCCAGATCTACACCAAGCAGGATATAGCACTATGAAAGCAGTATGGAAGCGGTATATAAGAGGCAGGAGCCACACCAAGCAGGAAACAGCACTATGAAAGCGGTATATGGTTTGTGACATGGTGCCCAGATTTGTCAGTGCACGTCAATACCACCATAAAGCAGTAGTGTGGCTCTTGCCTCTTATATACTGCTTTCATTCCACTTTCATAGTGCTATATCCTGCTTGGTGTAGATCTGACCACAGTGCTTTTTGGTCCCTCAAGACACTTGCCTGTACTGAAACATAATACACATTACCTAATACCTTTTTGCAGACTTCTCAACCCATGGCTCTGCCCAGATGTGGACTACAACTCCCATCATCCATAGCCCATGCCTATACATGAGTGTTTCATGGCATGGGTATATCAATCACACTTTACATGCTTAGTGCAGGAAACATGCAGGTACAGCATTTACTGCATAAAGTCTGCAGCTGCCCTCGATCCCATTAAAACAACGGGATTTCAATTCATTGTAACTAAGCTCCATTCTGTAGGCCTTTCTGTAGAGCTTCTGCTGCGTACATATTTTTGGCAGCACCACACTGTCTTTTGGGCACATGTACAGTATTCTCCCTAGAACAAGTTCAGAGGGGAGTTGGGCGCAATATTAGCTGCTGTTTGTGTTTATTACAAAACAATCTCCCCACTTTCTTGGAGCAGTTTTTCAAGTGTAAATGAAACGGTGTAAAGAAAGTGTAAGATACTTAAAGTGGGCAGCCTGCCTGAACCACAGAGCGAGGGAAGCGGAAATCAGCCCTTTGATCTGGAGCAAGTACATGTGTCTTTTCAAGAGTTAAGGTGGCCGGGAAGGGGCGGGGAGACAGAGCTCAGCTTGGAACAGAAAAAATAATAATCCACACTTGCTGTTCTTTGCATCTACATCTATATGCAGCTGTAGTTACGGCTAACTTTTGCTGCTCTGAGTCTTTGATGTCCCAATTGTTTGGCTACTTGAGGTGAGGGAGAGAGTGGAGGAGGATTCCACACATCTTGTTTTCAGGGGGCTGCAGGCGCACAGGCAGGCACACCTTCAACTTACAAACTGCAGGCTAAGTGCGTCAATACCTTGAGCTAGCCAAACTTGTTGAGACAGTGCCAGGGTGACCATATGGAAAGGAGGACAGGGTTCCTGTATCTTTAACAGTTGCATAGAAAAAGGAATTTCAGCAGGTGTCATTCACATGCATGCAGCACCTGGTGAAATTCCCTCTTCATCACAACAGTTAAAGCTGCAGAAGCCCTGCCCTCTTTTGTATCTGGTCACTGTAGTATAGCTCCTGCTGCTTTAACTGTTGCGATATTTATTGGACTCCACAACGCCTTTTAAATAAGGGTTTGTCTAACTTGCATAATTGTTGGAGTTGTAATGCACCGAATGCTTCTTTAATTCAAATATTTTGGCAATGTCCAGTAGTTGCCCCCTTTTGGGAGGACGTTATAATAAGTATAAACTTTGTACTGAAACAATCTTTAATATGGAACGATGTGCAGGTCCTCCTAAACTACCCACCGGCTTCTTGGAAGTTAACACATGTATTTTCAGAGCCCTTATGACAGCTAAAAGACTTATACTATCACATTGGAAGGATAAATGCTCACCTCCCATAATTAGTGGACTGAGGACTTAACAACGCTATCAACATTTGGATGAGTGTTATATCAACGCCACTTGCGAGTGGATATATACATGGCTATATGGTCTGCTTTTCTTGAAACCAATGCATAACTCCCCCTCTTTTTTTGAATGGTATATCTGATGGGGGCAGTGATGATATCTCTATGTATGTAATGTTTCTTTGTTTTCCTTTTTCACAATTTATTTTTTGTTACGTTTTGTTAAATCCACAATAAAAAATTAAATTAAAAGAAAATCAACTTACTCTCTCCTCTTCCTCTCTTAAGCCAGGCATGGTGCTGATAGAGAGGTTGACTGCCGTGATGGTCACAAACAGCACAGATAAACAGGCAAACACCTTCCCAGGAATCCCAGACTGAGGCTTTTCCACCATATCTTGTAACTTCTTCATGCAAAGGCCGGCTTTTGTTTCCGCCACCGCTTCGCACTGGTTTTCACTGTCAACGAACTCATCCTCTGTGTCATTCAATTCTGCAAGTTCCTCCATCTTCTGCAGGTACCTCCTCTTGCAGCACCATTCCAAGTTGTCTTCCTCAATGCCCCAGTAAAGCAGCTCCTCTTGAAATGAAAGAGCACACATCTCTCTCAAGAGCCTGAGCTTCCCTGCCCGCAGGAAAGTCAAGATGGTCCTAAACGCCCCCGGGTTGCGATCAAAAAAGAACTCATTGCAGGTCACGTCGTAATCGTCGCAAATGTTGAGGATGTCATCGAAGTTGTTGCAAAATTTTAGCTGTCCCAAGCGGGTCATGGGGAACTCATCAAGAGTGGTCCATGGGAGTAAGTATTTAAAGCCACCCACATTTATGATGATGTGGCGCTTTCGGTCCTCTGGGTGAATGCTTTCATAGAGTTCTTCCCCAGGGCGAATGAGTTTGGCTCTTTGGTAAAAGACTCCTTTGAGAGTTTCTGTTTCAGCAAAGAAAGGGTGGTTGAAGGAGGCATCTGAAGCACAGCTCAGAGCACTGTAATCATAGTCCGAATTTTCTCCTGGTAGAAGAGTCATCTTGGTCACCAGGTTATTTCACATCACTTTGATGCTCCGGCTATTGATTTCTGCAGCAGGAACAAACAAACAAAAGTCTCAATTTGTGTTTTTCCTCATGCAACAGCAGGAACGAATGCTTATGCCACCGTAAATTTGTTACTATTGGATCCAGATTTATGCTGGATCAACTGTGCCGGTCGAAGTTCCTCGCCCCTCCTTCCCACCGCAGCCTTTCTAGCTAACATAGACAACATGGCTTAAATAAGCCACAGTGGTTTGTGGGATGTGCCAGGTGGCTTTTGAATTTTCAACAGGAGGTTGTTGTGTCATCTGAAATCAGCAGGTGGGCGGGGAGTTGTGAGAGGGTTAAACAACCCTCACATAACTCTTAAACAGATCATGGGTTATGCAAGGGTTGTTTAATGCTTGCACAAACCATCCCTGTCAACTTTGGATAACATGACAAGCTGCGGTTTGAATATTCAAAATGGCTGCCTGTCTGTGGTGCAGGCAGGAGGCCATTTTGAATAATCAAACTGCAGCTTGTCATGTCATCTGAACCCAGCAAGAGTGGGTCATCTTGGTCACAGTGGGCTGTTCGATCATGCGAACCAGCGCAGAGTCAGGAGACCATGAATGGGTATAGGGGCAGGGGGACCAAAGTGACAGAGCAGAGAGGGGTAAAAGCGCAACCCTTCTGCTGCCATTGGTAGTAATCCATGGGACCCTGATGTCTGCTGAGGAAGGCGGCACAGTGTCGGGAGCATGGGTCTGTACCATGCAGGCTCTGTGTTGGGAGAGAGGCTAGTAGCTCCTAGCAGAGGTATAGAAAGGGACGCCTGAGGATTTCACTGTGTCCACATTTCGATATGACCTGACCTCACTCACACCTCCTGACGGAATGTACGCATTATGATTTTGCACTTTTCTGAATTTCATACGATTTGTAAAAGGGCAAATTTTACAATAAAATGCAAACTTTCATTCAATTTTTTTTAAAAAAATCACATCTTAATCCAGAAGTGGAACATTAGATGAGCCCTGCTGGATCAGACCAACGGTTCATCTAGTCCAGCATTCTGTTCACACAGTGGCCAACCAGCTGGCCATGGGGAACCCTCAAACAGGACATGAGCGCAACACCACCTTCCTGTTCACATTTCCCAGCAACTGGTGTTGCCCCTGATCCTGGAGGTAGCATATGGCCATCATGACTAGAAACCATTGATCACCTTATCTTCCGTGAATTCATCTAATCCCATTTGAAAACCAGACAGAATAGACTTATGTCTGAATCAATGCCTTAAAGTGAAACACATGAACAACTAATGCAGACCATAAATAGGCAGGCACTATATTTCTACATGGCATGCTGCTGCTGCTACACTCCAGTTGAAGGGCCTCTGCTCAAACACAGACTGATGTCACTCACTATTCTGTGGGCCTCCGATAAAAAAGTAGATTCTGTAATCCTAAAGACTCACCACCCTTACACTGCAGAATAAAACTTTCCTGTACCTCTTACTGGCTTACAATTCCCACCAAGATGGTATAGAAGAATGTTTTCAAGCTCCTGCCATCATGGGAATCAAGGTGTTTATGTACTGACACCCCACAGCAGGGCTGTAGCTCATGATGGTAGAGAACATGCTTTGCATGTAGAAGGTCCCAGGTCCAATCCCTGGCATTGCCAGGAAGGACTCAGGAAGGTCTCTCTCTGAAAACATAGACTGCTGCTACCAATCAGTGTCAAGGTCATTGAGCCACATGGACCAATGGTCTGAATCGATGTAACGCAGCTTCCTGTGCCTACCTTCATACAAAGACCTTTGTCTACACAGGTGGGGAGCCTCCATCGTGGTGGCCCCATATTGTCCCAAAATACTCACATGGGGCTCTGCTAGGTCTGAATCTGCCCTGAGTAGTTCACTGATGATACAGGCAGACCGGCTGGCTCAAGAACTACTTTTCTTGTCAAATCTCACCTCAGCCATTAATATGCTTAGCGGGCTTAATGCGCTTACACCACATGCAATGTAGTGATAATACTTCCCTTAGATAATGAACCACTGAACAGAAAAGCAAGTTAATAGACAGAATGTGAAACAATTGGTTGTATTCAGCACAGCTGATGGCACCTCCAAATGATACAGTTCCCTGTTCTGCCAGCAGGGTGTGTGTGTTCGAAGATTGGCTGGAACTTCCCTTAAGAGCATATAGAGAAAGGGTTCTGATGATCCCTGTCCAGGTCCTATTATGAAATGTATCTGCTTATTTTGCATGATTCTGGCTTCCACAGGGTAGGAACAAAGAGCTATTTAGAGCACTGAAACTCTGTCCTTCTGACCTCTGGAATTCCTGCTCAAGCTGGTTGGGAGGAACTGACTATCAATCAGAGACAGCCAGTCCATTAAATCCCTTTTCAAACCCTTGCTCCCTTGTACAAGGTACTGTGGGCATCATCAATTCAATCCACGAGTGAGGGTATGACCACCTTTCCAAAGTTTACTTCGAATCTAGGGTAGGCAAAGGTGGAAAGGAAACGGCAATGATGATCCATTTCTGTAGATGCAGAAAGAGGTAGAATTCTTGGGCAGCTGCAAGAAAATAAGGATTGATGTCTTGATCTGTGTGTGTGTGGGGGGGAGGGGTTGCATGAAGGTGGAGTTATATCATTCTGTGTACTGAATTCTTGCAGGAAGAGAGACGTAAACCCATTCTTCATGTTTTGCCTTATGCTTTTGAACAGCATCTAGCACAACAAGATTTCTGTGTGATACAAACATGTAACACTTTCCCCAAACTGGTGCTCTCCAGATGTGTCAGACAACAACTCCCATCAACCTCAACCAGCATGGGCAATGTTGCAATCTAATGCACCATGTTAGTAAGGGGGCTGATGTATAGCAACTATTTGCTTAACCCAGAAAATTATCACTGAATGAGTTCCTTTTTCCACAATGCTGCAGTATTTTTCTGCTTGTTTGTACATGAGAAAGAACCAGAGACATACAGAGACCACATTAAGAACAGCTGAGTTGAGAAATAAAGGATACAGTCCTATCTACACTTACTTGGGAGTAAGCTCCACTGAATACAGTTAGACTTACTTCTGAGTAAACATGCAGAGGAATAGTCTGCACATATCCTAAGCAACTAATCTCACTCAGGGTGATGAAGGACTTTCTCTTTCTTTCCTTCTTCCTCTCCCCTCCCCCCCCGCCCACATTGAGTATATTCACCAAATCAAATTTAGGAAGCTGTATGATTGGTCCTCTATCAACAAGAATTCAATAAGTCTTTGCCAAATGGATCAGAGAAATCTGCTCTTCCCAGAACAGCAACTTCACTATTAAAATTCCACTTTGGATTCTTTCCTTCCCCCCCCCCTTCTAAACTTCCTCTGCAGCATTTTGATTTCTGCAATGCATCTGTGATGTAATCAGTGATCCTGTAAAAAAAGGGCTTTGCTACCATTTTGTGGTGCAGGCAATTTCAGAGCCATTCCCTGGATGAAAATGATAATGCAGTAGAAGTCGTGGTTTTCAGCAAAGTAAGCCGTAAAAGTCTGAACAGACTTGTGATGTCCTGGAACTTCTTAACTGCCATTTATTCTCCGTCCAATATGTTCCAGTTTAAGTACCAACATAATGAATGGCCTTTCCAAAAGAAGTCATTACCACAAGAACATTAAAGTGTTCTGCAGTTGCATCCTTCCTAGACTTTTCCGCATGGAAGAAAAGTCTATCGATGGCTGCTAGTCATGATAGTTAAATGCACCCTTTGGGTTTCAGAAGCAATATGCTTCAGAGTACCAGTCACTGGGGGATGACAGCAGGAGACGGCTATTGCCTTCAGGTCTTGCTTGTGCTTTTGTCAGGGACATCTTGTCTCCTACTGTGAAGAAGAGGATGCTGACTAGACAGACCTTTGCTCTGATCCAGCAGGGCTCTTTTTATGTAGATGTACTGACCTATGTACACTATACTCAGTAAAGCTCAGCAGATGTTAAAGGTTCAAAGGATTATTCTCCACTAGCTGAAACACACCTTAAATCTCACCAAAAAGAGCTCACCCGCACCTCACCTCCAGCCCAGGTGAGCTCTCAATTCTGATTTGGCAGGTTTAAAATCCATACATGACAAGGTCACCTCAAACTTTTGCTCCGCGCTCTAAAGCAGAAGCTGAAACAAAATGAGACGATCAGGCATCTCTGAGGTTTTACCAATAGATGAAAATAAACATTATGCTTAATTATCTCAACGCAGCTAGCTATTCACTGGTGCTGGACAATATTATACCAAATAACTTGTGGGCGGGAGGGGGAATCATTCACGCATTCAATCCTGGTTAAAGTTTTGGCTTTGTAGAAAGATTAATATGGACTCTATTAATAAACAGCAGTGATTTTGCAGGAAGTTAACTTTATTTCTTCCTAGAAGATTGTTTTGCAAATACAGTGAATCGGCTCAGCTCTTCATTCTTGCTACAGAGCTGATATTGCTGAGGGAAGGTGGGGATGGGGTGGGTAGCAATAAATACTTCCCCTGTAAATGGATTTCAAACACATTACATCCCACATAAGTTGTAGAAAGCCCCAAAGCAGTTTTTAACATAGACATCAAACAACAGCAGCTAACTCAACGACATTTGCAGTCTTTTGATAGTCTGTTGCAAAAGAAAACACTGCAAAGAGCAGAGACAACTGAAATGCATCAGCAACAAAGACAAATACTAAAGCCAGTTCTAGCTGAAAGCCCTGACAAGAATAAAGTATCAGTGTGAAAATATAAATTCATTGTTAAAACTAAACTTCTGTGCAACACAGTGCTCAAACTAAGAGAAAGCATTACTAACACAAGAGTGAGATACTGGAGGCAGAAAAACCGATATCAATAATATGCCAAGCCTGTCACAAGACTACACAGCAGTCACTCCATTGATTACAGATAAAGCAATCAAGGGGAAATATACAAAAGCCCCCAAAGGAGTCAATCAGCACAAAAGTTCAGTTGTTTGAAAACACACTTTGGCCGTTCGAGCAACGGAAAGCTTTTCTGTTTTAGCGTAAAGATTATCAAGGGGAATTTGGGATTCTACACACGGAATCCAATGCAGTTAAGGTAAATCTCAACATAGCCACCTGCTCTGTTCAAAGCACTCGTGTCCCATCGGAGCAACTCACCAAGTAATCGACCATATTCTACATCCTGTTGTTGTGGGATTCCTGTTCAGAGACTACCGTCTTGTGGCAAGCGAAGATGAGAATGGGCAAATGGAAGGAGTCATGCAAAATTAAAGCTACAATGCCAGAGAGTCCCGCTGATCGCGCGTGTGTGTTTCCTGTGAATAATCATACATAGGATCAGGCTACATACTCACAGACTTAGGATGGGCAGGAGAAGGGAGGGCACAGGCAGGTGGCTCTGCACCAAAGAGACCCTACTGGGACTGGTATAAGAGAGATGGGGCCATCAATAGGGCTATGTTGGGTGAAGGAAGACTCTTGCCTGAAACCCTGGAGATACCAAGCTAAATGGAACAATGGTCTGGCTCAGTATAAGGCAGTTTACTATGTTCCCTAATAACCGGTTAGTTTTATGGAGATAATAATAATAATGAAAACACCCCCGCATCATTCCTTCTATCGCTATTTGAAGCTTCCATCCCAGAATTAAGCTGAAATGGGGCTCACAGCAAAATAAATCCACCTAGCATACACTACCTGCGTCGATTGATCCGGATTAACTACAATCCCTGCTCCGTGTTTCAACATGGACGAGAAGCCCCACATTCCCCGAACTATAAACGTGTGTTGAAAAGGACGGTGAGAAAGAAACCACACTTGTTCTATCCCTTAAGCCTCCCCTTTGGGCTGGGAGGCACGGAAAAGGTCGTCGTGTAAATCTGGCGCGTTAACTCTTTCGGGCTGAAGATCCCGGGATGCGCCAAGATCCGTCCTGACTGCTTCTGATTCCTTGGCGGTTCCCACCCGGCTTCAGGTTGCTTCTGGAAGAAAGTTCGCCAGAAACTTGCCCAGAAGTTCGGCAGAGCTGATAGCAGCGGATCGGCTGTTGGAGAAAAGAGGGCCGAGAGGTGGCTGGAAAGGAAAAGAGAGGGGTGAAACGCACTTACTTGCAACGGCAGCGCCTTCGGTTCTCCAGGGAGGGCGGAGCAGGCGAAGAAATAGCCGGGGAGCGAGCGCGAACAGCAGCACTGAGCGAGGCGGAGGCACCGCGCCCCCAGATCGCAGGAGGCGGCGGCGGCGATGAGGCTGCGCCCACGGGACGCTCTCCGCTGCCGCTCCTTTGGAAGGGGAGGACATGGTAACGGCGGCTCAGGCGCCAAGGGCTGCCCGGGGCGGGGCGGGGGAGCTCGCGTTGGGGCTGCCCGGGGTACGGCTCCCGCGCAAAGGAGGCGAGGCGGACGTCTAGGAGGAAGACACACCCTGCAGACGCAACGGACGCTTGCACGACCCTCCCCGCACCACTTGCACATGCAACGATGGTCGCAGCTGCAAAGCGTGTCCTGCGTGCAACAGGCGCTTGGTTGCGCCGCCTGCAACAGGTTACACGCACTCCTCGCCACCCCTCTCCGCCGCTGCCGCTGCCGCCGCCTCAAGCAATAGGCACGTACGCTATCTATATCTTGGCCCAGGAGCCGGCACACGTCTCTCGCTTCTAGGCGTCTTCATGCGACAGGGGCGCGCAAGCGGGCCGTGCAAGAAGCGAGTGTCCAACAAGCACGCACAAACGAAAGGTGAACACGCATCGAGGGCCAAAGATTTATAAGCAAGCCTTTCGTGTGGGGTGGGTGGGTGTGAAGCTCCCGCGGAGAAGGCACACCATGGCATATCCCTTCAGGTCGAAAACCCCTTTGCACGGGAAACGTGGGAAGAGGCGTTTGCAAAGAGACAACGCGGTGCGGCGTGTTTGTCCGCTGCGTTTCCCCTCAAACGCGTGTTCCGTGGGCCGCATGCAGTTACACAAGTGCGTGCATCAATCCGTAGATCTACGCAGCGTAATCATAACATGTTTGGATTGCTGGGTTTGTTTTACTTTATACATCTTTAGATACGAATTTTAGTAGCTGCTCCACTAACGGAAACTGCCGTCTAACGAGGTTTGCGCCCTTAATGGGGAAAGGCGAGATATCGGTGGGATAAAGACCTCCTGCTAAAAAGGGCAGATTTTCAGACGACAAGGGCACACACGCATGCACAAGGGGGCAGTTGCGATAGCAAGCGCGTTGTTCCTTTCATGATGCAACAGGAACCAATGAGGAAAGTGTAGTTACCTGTGAAAGAGGCACGAATGCATTACAGACGGAGCTTGTGAGAGCGCAGACATATGGCGCCTCCTCTCGCCCCATCATCTGGCTGTGTCATACACAAAAAAAGGAATTTGTGTATAAACCCACATCATCGCTGCAGGGGTGATTTTGTTAGTGTTGAAGATCCGAAAGGGACTGTGAAAGAAGGAACACACCAGTAGATTGCTAGGGTTGCTCTCCTGTACACATTTGTAGTGGGATTATTATTATTATTATTATTATTATTATTATTATTATTATTAATTATTACCCCAGCTTTCCCCCCCTTTTGCAAGGAATCCAAGGCAGCTTTACATAGTCCTTTTCCTCTCCATTTTATCCTCAGCACAACCCTGTGAGGTAGGTTAGGCTGAGAGGCAGTGACTGGCCCAAAGTCACCCAGTGAGCTTCATGGCCCCAGGGGGGAATAGAACCTGAATCTCCCGAGTCCCAGTCCAATATTCTAACCACTTCACCACAGTGGGTCTCAAATAAGTACTGCTTACTTACTGACTGGAATAGCTCTTCAAGGGTGTCAGTCACTTTTCTCCAGCCCTACCTGGAAACGCCAGGGATAAAACCTTGGACTTTTTTGCCTGCAAAGCTTGTACTTTCATACGTGGTGGTAAGCTGCCATGGAACTTACATAGACTTGCACTGTCAGTAAATGTTTTCTTCATGCTGTTTCTTGAATGAAGGCAAAGTTCCGTGGCCACATTTCTTTGCAAAGATGGATTGCCTGTCTGTCTCTTGTACAAAGCTGCGTCGTCGTGATCTTGGACCGCTGGGGGTCGCTGCATTGCTGTGAGCTGGATCTGTTTTGTTTGTTGCTGATGTGCAGGCTTGCTCATACATTTTCATGAATTTGTCTGAACAACAGCAGGCTCGTAGCACACGTGTTGCTTACTGTACTCCTTGTACTATTAATAATCTGACCCTTTATTTTCAAAAAGCCCTTGTGCCGTACGTTTGTCTCATGTTGAGGCAAATTGGGGCTATATTAAAAACTAATTTTAACGAATGAGCACGGGTTAAGAAAAACACAAAACTTTCCCACAAAGCCTACTCAGAACATTAAAACCGAATGACAGTTTTCTTCTCTGGAAGCTCAAAAATAATATTCAGAATTCAGATTCCCGATTAAAACAGCATAAAATCTGTTAGGAAATTACATACCATACGGTGTTTCTTTTACTTTCCAGGAAACTGGTAAAATTTAGCAGTATACTGAGGACTGTGGCTATTTTTTTTAAAAAAAAACACTGCATGTGGAATTAATTGTTTAAAGGCCATTACAAGATGCTACATGTTTATTTTGTAGAAAACTTTGATTCAGTTCCCTGTTTTGGACATAGCCTGGTTTGCACATAACACTAACCCATAGTTTAATGAAGTCATGTTTGTTGCTCTACACAGGGTTTGTCTGGCAAATGACTGAACAAACCATGGTTTGTTTGCTCATTCTTTGTGTTGTTCGTTTCCCTCCTTCTACTCCTCCCCCTCTGTGTATCCCTGGGTTTTTGGCCCCTCTTGCTCACCCTCTCTGTAGTCTGGGGAAACAACTCATGAACAACCCGTCATTTGGGGTTTGCACATAACAACTCGTGGTTTAAACAATCTGGAGTTCACAACCAAACACTATGGCTGTGTTCAGACAACACAATAGTAATCAACTCAACATTTGTTTATCTAGGGGATACTTCCCACACAAAATGATAATAAACAACCGTGGTGTGGATTAGGACCAGCGTTGAGTTGGCTATTAGTCTATGCTGAGTTGACTCAGTCATCCCTCCTCTCCCTGCTCTGTTCTCTTGCTAGTATCCCATCAGCCATTGCTGCATAAAATCTATCCTGCCAGCTGGACTAGAGCGGCAGCCAACGCTTTGACTGCTGTTGCCTTGCAACTCTGTGGCTGATGAAATAACTAATTGTGGCCAAGGAAATAACCAACGGTGCCCTCCACACAACACAACCCATGGTGGGTTAAATAAAGAATTGTTGACTATTTAAACCACCATGGGTTATTGTGTTGTCTGGACCCTGCCAATAACTTTGAACTGTATGTGCACAGTTCACATGCCATTATCAAGGTTTGTGTTCCTTAGCCTTTTGGTAAATCTTCGCACATACTAATAGATGAAGAAAGTCTTCTCAAGATGAGTCCTGAAATATCACAAATATGAAAACTGACCCTCTTGTAAGGCATTTTCATCATATTGAAGGGTGCACTTGCAGGCTTTAGAAATGGTTCCTTTCTTTTCATATCTTCTGACCCATTTGACACTGCAGTGTAATTCTTCTATTATCAGCCTGCAAAATTGTTTGGCCATCACGTTCCGTACCACCATCAAGTTAAATGAAGCCAGATTCCAGCTGGACATCAGGAAAAACTTCCTGACTGTTAGAGCAGTACGACAATGGAATCAGTTACCTAGGGAGGTTGTGGGCTCTCCCACACTAGAGGCATTCAAGAGGAAGCTGGACAACCATCTGTCAGGGATGCTTTAGGGTGGATTCCTGCATTGAGCAGGGGGTTGGACTCGATGGCCTTGTAGGCCTCTTCCAACTCTGCTATTCTATGATTTTATGATTCTATGATTCTATGATCATCACTTAATTCAGGGAGAAAAATAGATGCCTTTGAAGATATTGAGCGGATATTTTTTTTTTAATTGTACCCCAACTCCAAAATAAGTTGACTGCATATTAAACTGGCAAGGGATTCCATGAGCCAATGAACCAATCTGTGTTTCTTAAAGCTTTTGCTCCAGAAGAAGATTTTAATCCCCTGTTCATTACTTTTTGTTGCTTGAGGGCTGCCTTACCTTCTGTTCCTTTGAATCCTCAAGCTGAAATGTTGTCTTACCTGCTTCCTGGTTCTTGGAGATAAATCCCCGGCCATTCTGCAGTCAGTAGCAATGCTGGAGGCGAAAAATGGTGATTTTGGCTTTCCCTCTATTACTCCACAGACAAAACAGGGAAATTGATTTGCTGTTTGCAAACACAGTGGGTTCTGCAAAGCCCAGTAGGGAATAATTCCAGATGTGGGATAGATGTACAGTTAGTCACAGGAATGAGCGGTGAGCAGGGCCACAAATTATGTTCCCTACAATGGATGCACAAATTTTAAAGCATAGTTTGTTTGTTTTACTTGTTTGTTGTTCTCATATACTACCTCAGATATCCAACGGTTATGTGCTATTAATTTAGAAATCAAGGTAAGAGCGAGTTCAAAGGTGTGATTTACAGAACCAAGAGAGGGCTTGGTTCTCAGAGGGTTCCCATTAATTTTTATGGGACAAAGTAAATTTATTTATTTATTACATTTCTATACCGCCCAATAGCCAGAGCTCTCTGGGCGGTTCACAAAAATTAAAAACATTCCAAGTATAAAACAACAGTATAAAACTATAATTTAAAATACAATATAAAAGCTCAACCAGATAAAAACAGCAGCAATGCAAAATTACAAATTTAAAACACCAAGTTAAAATTTATTTATAGACTGTTAAAATGCTGGGAGAATAAAAAGGTCTTCACCTGGTGTCTAAAAGCATATAATGTAGGTATATGTAAATGGACTACAGTCAGGGTCACAAATTGGATAATGGTACTTAGGTCACCAGTATGTGGAGCGGAGGCCTAGTTCGGCTTTCTTTTCGTAGATGACACCCAAATATATTTCTCTATGACTTTCACAACAGTGTCAGCTAAGGATAGTGTGTCTCCTCTGAATGAATGCTTTGAGGCAGTAATGGGCTGGATGAAGAAAAACAAACTGAAGCTGAATTCAGACAAGACGGAGGTGCTTGCTGTCAAAGACCAAAACCTGGATTTGGAGGTGCGTCAGCCAGTTCTGGATGGGGTTACACTCTCCCTGAAAGACTGTGTTTGCAGCTTGGAGGTGCTTCTAGATCCATCGCTCCAAATTACAGTCCAGATAGATGTGACGGCCAGGAGTGCCTACTATCAGCTTCGGCTGATACACCAGCTGTGCCCCTTCCTAGAGTTAGAAGACCTAAAGATGGTAGTGCACACCATGGTAACTTCGAGGCTTGACTTCTGCAATGCGCTCTACATAGGGCTACCTTTGTGCCTAGTCCGGAAACTTCAACTAGTTCAAAATATGGCAGCCAGGCTGGTTACCAGTACACCTAGGGGTGACCATATTACACCAATTTTAAAATCTCTTCACTGGCTGCCAATTAGTTTCCGAGCGAAGTATAAAGTGTTGGTTATTACCTTTAAAGCCATACATGGTTTGGGTCCAGGCTACCTGTGGGATCGCCTTCTCCGGTACAATCCGCCCCGCACACTCAGGTCCTTTGGGAAAAATCTACTTCAGCTAGCAAAAACTAGATTAAGAACTGTTACCCAGAGGACCTTCTCTTCTGCTGCTCCCAGACTGTGGAATGGCCTGCCGGAGGAGACTTGTCAACTTAACAGTCTACTAGCATTCAAGAAAGCTATAAAGACTGATCTCTTCCGGCAGGCCTATTCAGTGGAATTTTAAGATGTTTTTAGAATGTTTTTAGAATGTTTTAAACAGTGTATATTATGTTTTAATTCAGTTTTATGTATTTTACCGTTTACTGTTGTTCCCTGCCTCGATCAAAATGGAGGGGCAGTTAAGAAATAAATTTATTATTATTATTATTATTATTATTATTATTATTAGCACTTTTCTTGTTTTTATCCATGGTACCAAATCATTCTGAGTGATTTACACTTATGCACCAATTTAATGCAAAAAGCTGCCTTACATTGGGCCAGTTTACATGATCCAACAAGCCACCTTGGCTTATATTCCTGGCACTTGCTATCACATGCTGGGCACCATTTTCCTAATTACCTGCCCAGTTGCAGCTTGATTTGTCATCCGAAACCTGGTGGCATGGCTTATTTGAGGGGGGTACAACTCTCAAAGAACTCAACAACAGGCCATGGGTTATTTGAGGGTTGTTTCCTCCTCCTACAAGCCATGCCACCTGAATTAGGACGATATGACAAGCTGTGCCCGGTGGGTGATTAGGGAAATAGTGCCCTGGATGTGTTGGGGGTTAAAACAAAGCAACATGGCTTATTTATGCCACAGTGGCTTGTTTTCATTGTGCAAACTGGGCCAGTGACTGGGTTCACACAACACAATAACATACACTCAACCATGAGTTGTTGTATGGGTTGTGCTGTGTAAACCCAACCATATTAACAAATCATGGTTTGTAAGCTGGCAACAACCCACAGTTCACAATTCAACAACAACACCATTGGTTCTTTTCATGGGTTGTTTGTTAGTTAGTGGGCTGGGTTGAGACAACAACAACCTATAGTTCAACAACAACCTATGGTTCAAAGGTAACCCATGTTTCAATGACAAACCCACACTCAAGGTTGAGTGTTGTGTGTACTCAGTCACTGGATTCATCCATCAGCTTGATATTGGGCTGGTTTGCATGATCACCACAACCCTACAACAGATCGTGGGTTATTTGAGGGTTGTTCAAACAAGCCCTGCTGCTCAGGTTCAGAAGACATGACAAACCATCGAAACCCTCTGATGGGGGATAAATATTCAAAATGGCCACTGACACACGCTGCAACCCACCATGACATAAATAAGCCATAGTGGGCTGTAGTAATGCAAACCTGGTCTCTCTGCTCTGACTGGCAGTCACTATCCAAGGCAGAGGTTTTCCCTCATCCCTCCTGCCTGAGCCCTTATGCATGCAAACCATGTATTCCACTGCTGAGCTATAGCCCCTTCTCAGTTATGGATGTCTCTTTTTCCTGGAAGCACAAGCAACTTTCAGGAACATTGTAAGACCATTCTGTGTGTGCTGCTTTCAGGAACGACTGACAATTTAAAACATTTATGTTTTCGGCAACTCTAATTGAATTGTAATGGGATATAAAGCTTATAATTGCATTTTTAATCTTTTGTTGTTGCCTCGAGCCTTTGGGATAGGGTTGGCTGAAAATGCACATTAATAAAATACATATCCATTTGTGTCTTCACTGTATTGGTAATGTACACAATGATTGTAATTGCAAGAGCAAAGCAGGTGCATAGCACCAACAAGGATCTGCAAAGTAGACTCTATATAATGCTCAATGAAAACAAAGGTTTATTTGTTTTAAATATTAATAGGCCTTGTCTCCAGTAAAGACAAAGCAAGGAGAGAGTATTTAAAAGAACAACAGATTCCTGAGCCTTTAATGCATTTTAAGGAATTGTTTTGTGCAGGAGAAGAAAGGTTAGTATGTTATCTAGCAGGGAACTAGTGATGACCCAAAGTAGGTATGTGCAAAATCTCCTAGAGTGATTGTTTCCTGATGCATTTTCAGTTGATCCCCAGGAAAATGCTGAAAAGCTTGAGGTTTCTTTGATGTTTCCATTAAATGCTAAAGAACGAAATGGCCAAAGTGTGGCCATCTTGGATGACAGGTATATGTAACAAGGGACCACATATGCTGATCAATTATGTTTCAGGGAGATAATGAGAAATGTCTTATTAAGCACATTCTAACAAGAAACATTGGCTTCAACCGTGATAACCGAAGTGTATAAATTCTTTCCTAAAGGTTACACTGGTTGAAAATCTGCCCAAGGACGGAAAACATTCTGTCCAGCTGCTTCCCTTGCAATTGCAAGTAATATGTCTCTGACTTGTTTATTGGCTACCTAAACGCAGAAGTGAAGACTTTGGCCTAATCTACGGCAAGCAGGATATAGCACTATGAAAGTGGTATGAAAGTGGTATATAAGAAAGCAGGAGCCACACTACTGCTTTATAGCAGTATTGAAGTGCACTGACAACTGTTGGGGGCCATTGATACATACTACCCTGTTTCCCCGAAAATAAGACAGTGTCTTATATTAATTTTTGCTCCCAAAGATGCGCTAGGTCTTATTTTCAGGGGATGTCTTATTTTTCCATGAAGAAGAATACGGTACACATTTATTGTTGAACAAAAAAAAGGTCTTATTTTTTTGGGGATGCCTTATATTACAGCGAGAGGCAAAACTGGAAGTAGGCCTTATTTTCGGGGGATGTCTTACTTTCGGGGAAACAGGGTATATACTGCTTTCATACTGCTTTCATAGTGCTAAATCCTGCTTGGTGCAGCTCCTGCCTTTTATATACCACTTTCATAGTGCAATATCCTGCTTGGTGTAGATTAGGCCTTCATGTGTGTTTTTCTTCCACAAGAGCCAACACACTTTTCAGTTTCAGTTTTAAAATGTAAACTCAGCCAACAAAGGGTGCTTCGAGGCAAGGCTTTTCCAGCATCATCACCCTGCCTCATCCACATTGTCCACTCATAGCCCTTTTGTGTTTCCCCACTGAATACACAGAAAAAGACAGAATAGCTGTACAATGCCTTCTGATTGGTGTCGCTAGGAGCAATCCACCTAGAAGCACCTGAGGGGGAAAAAAGCATTCCAGAATAGCGGTCTTCAATATGACTAAATTTTAGGAACCATAGTATAGGAGGGATCCCATACTTCAAGTCTGTTTCCTGATGTTGAGCAGGTTTCTGTGTATAACCTGGCTGCTAATTTGATTTTGCACTGCTGTATCTTGAATAACTCAACATGTATATTGTTTTATACTTCACTGAGCGGTGAGAACTTCCAGAGGCAATGCTTTTGGACGAAAGAGCACTGAAGGCTTAAAGTGTCTTTGTGCTATTTGCTTTATTTATTTACAAATAAACAAGCAGAGCAACAGTGGCGCCACAGAGCCACTCTCACAAGGCAGAAGATCGTCTTGTAGAGAACAATCTTGACAATCCACCAAGCTGTACCCTTGAAATTTTCTACTTGAGAATTTCAGTTCTCAAGTTTCTCTTCTGTTTGTAATTAGCATTTCTATTGACTTTTTTTAGAGCAGGGGAAATGGGGTATTATTTCTGAGAGCAAAAGAAAATGTATTTCCACTTGTGTATTTGTGCTATTGTGCTATCTCACAGTGTCACCTAGAGGTTATGTAGCAGAAACTTTTCTTTTTCCTAAAGCTTTTAATACCTGATGTTGTTTGGACTCTATACTGTTAGTTTACCCTACCCTGTGCCTGTTTACCCTACCCAGTGCCTGTTTGCATTCTCTTCCCCTCCTTATTGCTTTACTATGATTTTATTAGAATGTAAGCCTATGCGGCAGGGTCTTGCTATTTACTGTTTTACTCTGTACAGCACCATGTACATTGATGGTGCTATATAAATAAATAAATAAATAAATAAATAAATAATAATAATAATAATAATAGAAAAGCACGAAAGGAAACACTCCTCATGCAGTGCTTGGGTCTCAAGATTCAGCAGATCAACAGATTTGTGTAGAAAAGAATTTGGATGGCTTTAAAAGGGGATTAGATAAATTCCTGGAGAAGGCTTTCAATGGCTACAGGTCCTGATCGCTATGTGCTATCTCCAGTATTTCAGGCAGTAAGGCTATATACAACAGTTGCTGGAAAACATGGGCAGGAGAGTGTTGGTGCACTGTGTCCCACTGTGCTTGTGGGTTCCTGGTCGACAGCTATTTGGCAACTGTGTGAACAGAGTTCTGGACTAGGTGGACCCTTGGTCTCATCCAGCATAGCTTTTCTTATATTCTTATGTTCAGAGCAATCAGAGAGCAAACCCACTGGGACAGTCTCCAGGGAAACCCATCGCACCATGAAACCCCGATGGGCGTTCTTCTAGAGGTTGCTTATGCACAACATAATTTGGATTAGCAGTAGTGTCAGAACCAGACTGAACTTTGGCTACTGTATTTAAAGGCCGTAGCTGTTGTTTCACATGTAGTGTTTGTTTGCCCTGCATGAAGGGTTTCATCAGCACCAGTTCCATCATTTGGGGGGATCCTTGGATAGTGATGCCATCAGGCAACCTGAAGAGCCAGGACATGTGAGCCACAAATTCTCTCACGCTGCTGAACTTCTTGAGTACTCCATGAAAAAGTGCAAATAGCAGTGTTAGAACATAGGAAGCCACCTTATGTGAGGTCATATGTTTATGTATCCCAGTATTGTCTACTTCAGTGGGCTGCAGTTTAACTGGAAGTGCAGGGATTGGAGCTATGACCTTCTGCATGTAAAGCTACTGAGCTGGTCCCTCCTCGAAAAGAACAGCCCTCTTCTTCCCACTCGCAAGGGCTTCTCTGGGGTTGGGACACTAAGCGCTTTGCCCATTTTGAGTCCCAGTAAGTGCTTAGCCTTGATACCCTCTGCAGCCAGACTTGAAATTTCATAGTCTACAAGCTACATTATCATGACATTATTATCGTGCATCCATATGTCTCTCTCCGTAGGATACCAATTTTAAATGAGTATTGGCAGGAAAGTTACTGTGGGTTTCTTCAAGACAGCAGGATATGGTTTGGTGTGAAAGATTTAAATATATAAGGAATAAAAGATATAATGAGGTGTCTTTATTCTCTACGTATTTAAATCTTTTCACACCAAACCATCTAATGAAAACACTGGAATGCTTCCTAAATGCAACAGACTGATAGAAGCAATGCAGAATTCAGGAAGAATCATAGAATCATAGAACAGCAGAGTTGGAAGGGGCCTACAAGGCCATCGAGTTCAACCCCCTGCTCAATGCAGGAATCCACCCTAAAGGCTGCATGATGTGTCAGAACACTTTTCATTTTTAACACACCCAAAGATTTGCAAGCAAATTTGGCTTTCAGAAGACAGTTGTAACAACATTATCAAAGTGATTTGGGTTTTGGGGTGCAGCCGCAACACTCCAGCAATTGTGCTGCTAAGACCTCAAAGCTATCAAAACAGGGACTCCAGTGATGGGGCTTTGGTATCGTATTCCCTGTGCCACAACAGCAAGTGGATGGAACTGCTGTTTTAAGAACAGAACAAGAGCCATGCTGGATCAGACCAAGGGTCCATCTAGTCCAGCACTCTGTTTACAAAGTGGCCAACCAGCTATCAACCAGGGACCAACAAAGCACAACATGGTGCAACAGCATTCTCCCACCCATGTTCCCCAGCAGCTGGTGTATATAGGCTTATTGTCTCTGATACATCTAGCCATAAGGATTAGTAGCCATTGATAGCCTCCTCCAGGAGAAGGTGGCTGTGCTGCAGCGCCACAAAGGTGGGTCACTGAAGGGTGGTATTGCAGCTTCTAGCACAACATGGATCAGGTGAAACTAGTAGCCAATGGGGTACCTATCAGGGTTATATACTTCTGCTGACCCTGGTCAACTCCTCAGTCTGGGCTGTTTATGGACCATATTTTCCTGTCTACTTCCAGCTTGCTAACACTATGAAATAGTCCCAACCAGTTCTTAATTAAAGGCTGTATGGGATCCTACAGTGATGTATTCTGATATTAGCAGAGTGCTTGGCCATAGAGCGGACCCTGCACCATCCTTGATATTGTCTACCATATGCATGGTGCCTTTAAGAGAGTTTCTATGAAAACGGCAGCAATGGAGGTTGCTCAGCTGCTTTGTTTGATAGGCACTTCACTTTCCCTGGCACGCACACACACATTTGTCCCATACCAGACCTGGAAATAGGTTGACCATATGTCCTGTTTTACAGTTCTCTATCTGAAGAGCTGCCAGAAGATATCCTCTCTTTTGAAGGTGTCCAGTCCAAGTCCAGTATATAGATAAAGAAACATCAGAAGGAAGAGCTGGGCTTAAAGTTGCCCATCAACAGCACCTGGACAGCAGACTGAGCAAGGCAGACGATATCTGGAAATAGCCTTCTATGGTGGGCTTGCTTGGGCCATTTTGGCAGAAGGAGAGCTGCGGAACTGCACTGTGGGGAGGGGTAGAAGAACCACAGGCTGCCCTCCCTCCACATGACCACCAAACCACACTGGGCAACATGGTTGACTTACTCCCCGGCTCCCATGCCCCTTTGATGTCCTCCCACTGCGGCAGCTGTGCATCGCAGCAAGTGCTGTGACAGAAATGGGCTAAGCGATCTTGGCCACGGAGATCTGCTGAGCAGCACAGAGTGTTGGCAGCATTTCGGGCTACTCTAGATGGCTATCTCCCTGGCAACACCATTAGTCCACAGGAGCTCCCCAAATGACACAGAAAGCCTGCCCAGGGTCCTTTACCCACACTGCAGAGTGTGGGTTCCGAGGGTGGATAACAGGCCCATCATGGGCTGGAAAAAACCCTACAACATGTTAAAATACTGAGAGAATAAAAAGGTCTTCACCTGGCATCTAAAAGAATATAGTGTAGGTGCCAGGCGAACCTCCTTAGGGAGCTCATTCCACAGCTGAGGTGCCACAGCAGAGAAGGCCCTCCTCCTGGTAGCCACCTGCCTCACTTCCTTTGGCAGGGGCTCAAGGAGAAGGACCCCTGAGGATGACCTTAGGCAGGTACCTATGGCATCTCCTGTTTAAAATGTTAGGTAGGCGGTGATGGCAAAATCCTCTGTTGATGGTCCAGAGGAGCTGCAGCTGTGCAAAGTAGGGCTAGATGGAGTAGTCTGAGCTAGCATAGGCATCTCCCTATGTTTTTGTCTTATCAGTGGAGACCGGTGGCTCTGATTTTGGTGTGGCTGTGAATCCATTCTGAGTTTTGGTCAGACCGAGCTGGAACTTTAATGGAACTATCCAAGGTGCTGAACCTAGTTTGGGGATAGGATTCAGCATCTTGGATAGCTGCTTCAGAGTTCTGTCCGGTTCTGACTGAAACCCAGAATGGATTCACAGCCTTACCAAAATCGGAGCCAACATCCTGCGCTGCTTCTTCTCTATGCTCTTTGCCCCCAAGTGCTTATGTACTTAGTTTTGACTTCATTCCTCCGTCCACTTTTCTCTGAGACACATACCAGTTTAGTACTCACCATATGCCCACCTCTGGCCAAACCTTGATGTCATCATATGCTTCTTTCGTATGTCCCTTTCCCTACTCCAAAGAGTACAGATTATTTCATCGTATTTGTTTTGAAAGTATTCCCACCTCCCTGATCACTTGCGATGCTTTCTTTTGTACCTCTCGCTTTTGTATCTGTAACATGCGGTTGCGACAACATGAACCTGCTCATTTCCCCTCTGTTCCCGAGGAAGTTTCTCGCTGTTTCTTTGTGTCTCACTCTGCTTGTTAACAGAGAGAGTGTGAATGAATGTTTCATTATGCCTTTCAAGTTGTGCTGCTCTGCAATTTTTAAAAATTGAAATATACCAGTTTGATTAGTTTGAACGCTGTGCGGGGAAATAAATTACCATCGTTTTCAGAGTGGCAAAGCTCTTTAGAAGGCTATTGTCGATGAAGAATGCTACTTCACATTCCTCCTTCCGGCCTTACTTGATCAGTAGGAAGTCCAGGGCAGCTTTTTACATTGCTTTTCTTTTGAAGAAAAAAGTACACGAGACCTTAAGCCTGGCTCAGATGTAGTGTAAGGCCATATTTCTGCTGGATGACCAAACCATTTCCTCCCTCACTTGTGTGACTTCCTTCTCCTTCCCTGTCCAGTGTAAACTCTGGCCCAACACTGGAGCTGTTCACATAACATGCTAACCCCCACTCAATGGTTGAGTGTGGGTTGTTTGTTGAACCATAGGTTGTTTGTTGAACTGTGCATTAGTGTACTGAACCCAGGACATTTTCCACAGGGTAGCTTGTTAACTATGCAGTGTGGGTTGTTAACCACCCTGAACACCCCAACAATAAACCGTGGGTTCTCAAGGTGGCTTTTTCAATAAAAATAAGCCACTCGGCATGGTTAACAAACAGCCCTGTGGAAAATGCCCTCGGTTCAGCAACAACCCATAGTTATGTGAACCCAGTCACTATGTCTGAATACATGTAATCACAGCAAAGGCTAAGCATGGGAATTTTTAAAATCAGAGATAGAGGGTGTAATCCTATTTATTAGGGAGTAAATCCCTTTGAATTTCTGGGAAATTTCTGCAAATTTCAGAACTTCACCTCATCCTGCACAGAAAAGTTCCCAGAGTTTAGGGGAAAGCCTGCAGCTCATTGTGCAGCAAATCAAGTTGCATGTGCCCCAGAACTCCATCAAGCCAAAAAAGAGAGCTGGATTTCACAGTAATAAAGATCTCTACTGAAAATAGGACAATAAAAGACAGGTGTGTCCTTTTACCTTTTGAGGATCCCCCCCCAAAGCCTGGGGGCCACTACTGATATCATTAGGTATTATTATTATTTGCATTTGCATTTGTATACCGTCCCATAGCCGAAGCTCTCTGGGCGGTTCACATAAGAAAAGATAAAGCCCTGCTCAGAATCCCTTGGCCTAAAGATGGTGTGGAAGCTCAACAATCCCTCTGGCCTGCAGCTCTAGGCCACAGTGTCACAGCATACATGTTGCTAAGATTGCTTGTTCCTGAAAGATAACATTTTGGTCCCTGTGCAGAGGTCAGTGGATCAAGGGGCAAAATTTGAATGGCAATATCTAGGCATTATAACAAATTTAAATAAAATATAAATATATTAAATTTGTAGTGCAAACTGGTTGGAGCAGTGAAAAGCAAAACTCTGGCATTCCCCTCTCTTTTAGGGAAATAGGGAAGGGGACAGCCCACAAAATCAGTTGGGTTGGATTCTTCCTCTCCCCCTTCCCAAACTTATCAACTGCTTATGGTGACCACTTTATCTTATTAACCATGTTTCTTTATACTAGTGGTCACCTGAAAACAATTGCAACAGCAGCAGCATTGTGCATAGGAACATAGGAAGCTGCTGTAGACTGGGTCAGACCATTGGTCTATCTAGTGCAGTGCTGGTGACACTGAGTGGCGGCAATGGCTATCCAGGGTTTTGGGCAGGAGATTTTCCTAGCCCTACCTGGAGAAGCTGGGTATCGAAGTGGGACCTTCTACATGTAAAGATGTGCTCTCCCACTGAGAAATGCTCCTTCCCTATATAGATCTACATATGGAGGCTCTAAGAGCATGAGCAACTGCTGGCTACCAGAACCCCTAACCAAAGGAATTTTAGATATAAGAATGAGAATGGAACGGTGGTGGAAGAGGAAAAGGGCTGACTTGCTGGCTTTTTTGAGAGACTAGATGGAACGGAAAGGCTGTTCTGTTGAGAGCCAGTGTGGTGTAGCGGTTAAAAAGGTGGAGGCCTGGATTCTAGTCTCTGCTCGCCACTGGATGACTTGAGGTCAGTCTCTGGCCATGTTCACATAATCATAGCAGGGTAAATAAATCATGGTGGCTTATCTCCTCCACTGCACGGGGGGGGGGGGGGAGTTAGCTTGATTACCCTCAGTAGCACAGCTTCCTGTGTCATGTGAATCCAGCCAGGATGGCTTGTTACCATGGTTAACAAGCCACCCCAGAACAGCCTGAAGGATCTGGGTGGCTTGTAAACCATGGTAATAAACTATCCTGGCTGGGTTTGCACTGCACAGGAAGCTGCGCTGCCTACAGTAATTATGCTAGTGTGATTGGCATGTGCAAGGAGGTTAACAAGCCACGGTGGCTTATTAACCATCCTGTGATCATGCGAACTGGGTCACTGACTCTCAGCCTAACCTATTGCATAGGGTTGTTGTGAGGATAAAATTGAGAGGAAGGGGATCATGTTGGAGGAAGGGCATGGTATAAATGTAACAAAAAATTAATAAATTACTGAAGAACATAAGGCATGCAATTATATTGACTTTAATTTAATTTAAAGGGTAAAAGATCAATAAGATAATGAATTCAGTTCCCTAAGAGCAGATTGGTATTTATAACAATGGGGTTGGGGTGATAACCTGAAGTTCAAAGAGTATATGTGCATCTTGTAATTCAGCAGTTTTTAAAACATACATAACAATATGAAGCATACATAATGCAATTATTATATGCATATGCCCTGCATAGGGCAAAATTACCATGAAATGCAGTCTGGATAATGATACTTGCCCTTACAAATTAAGTTTAGGAAACATTATTCTAAAATAAGTCCTTTATTAAGCAGACACAAGAATCTGATAATGGTATTTCATGGTAATTGTACCATAAATCTTCCCCATTTCCTGAACTTTCCTAGTCTTTATCTAAAAATAAACATCTTCTTTGATCTCTCTTTCTCTCCCCCCCCCATTATGTATGGCTTTTTTTCTGCTTAGAAACACATCATGAGCAACAGGCTTGCATACTTTCTGCAGTTCAACTTACATCGTTGTTTTTTTAAAAAGCTATTCAGTCCTCTTTTGGAAAAACTATGTAGAACAGGAATTTGTATCAGGCGCATAAAACAAATCAATATATTCAATGGGACCTCTCCTATGTGGATGAGCCCCTCCTAACATTCACAAGAGTAAAGAGTTCCCTCCTTACTAGGAGGGAAGAGTTGCAGACTTTTTTTTCTTTTTTCAACTGTGAAGAGTTGCAAAGCCTCTGTAAGTGCAGTCTTCTCTCATCTGCCATTTTGTTTTCCCTCAATGCCCCATATGTTGCCTTGGTTTTGGTTTTGGTTTGGTTTGTGGTGGCTGCCATTTTGTTTTGTCCACAATGCCCTGGACTGGCACCAAGTCTGGGCCAATGTGGAGAAAACAAAATGGTGGACTCCAGCCAAGTTGCAGTTGCAGTTGCTGGAGCTCAATGCTCTAGTGGGGAGAGGGTAGGCTGAGGGCAGGCAGGAATCAATGTAGTGGACCCTACTGAGACACAGTGTCCATGGTAGTTAATTCAGAAAGCTACACACTGATGCTAGCCCTGAGTAGGCTACCTTTAAAAACCAGAACAACCTTAAAAACATCTGTAGTGTGGGTGGCCTCATTCAAACAGGAATTACATTTCCAATGATTTCTCAAACAAAACAGGCGGATATAAGAATCTTTTCCTACACTATAGCCCAGTGTTTCCTAAACTGATCATAGCAACGGTATTTTTTTTTTTTGAAGCTTGATGCTTTGTTCTAATGCCCAAAATGGTTTTCTTTTAGGAAGAAAAATTCAACATTGATTTTAAGGAAATATCTTGTGGCACTTTAAAAACTAAGACATCTTTTGGTGACATAAGCTTTTGTAATCACTGTCCAGTCTACCAGGTCCCTGATTCTGAAGGAGAAGTGCCAGAAAGCCCTGGGGAAGTCCTGGTGGTCCAATACAGACCTAATAGCCCAGATCCCCCAAGCCAATAGAGGCTGTTGACTCCTTTTTCGGTGGGATTGTGAATCCATTCTGGATTTCAGTCAGAACCAGCCAGACCTCTAAATGAGCTATCCAAGGTGCTGACTCATTTGGAGATAGGGTTCAGCACCTTGGATAGTTCTTTTGAGTAGTGGCTGGTTCAGACTGAAACCCAGAATAGATTCACAGCCCCACTGAAATTGGAGCCAACAGCCTCCACTGCCCTGAGCCAAAGCCCTCCAAGAAGCTCTTATTCTTGCACTCCCCCCAAGGGCCTGTCTGTCTCCATTCTTTTCTAGTAAAGATGACAATGCAACTGGTTAAATTTAGATGAGCAGTAACAGAGTGCAAAGCTCCAGGCAAAAGAGGTGAAGAATATTGTTAACTGATCCAGGGGCAAGTACAAGAGATTGGCACCTGTACTTCTGTGAGATGAATCACTGGAATGGGAAGACTATCACACATGTTCTTCAGGGAAGACAAAACTGCTGTCAAACTCCAGCTGTAAAATGGACATAGTTTGTTTATCCTACATACAGTAAGCCCTAGACAACAAGGTTGTTATAATCATAAAGAACACCTCTTTATGTGTTTTGGTGCGTGCATTGAATATTTCCAATCTGGTGCCATGTATAACGGTGTGCAATTTCACTGCAGCCTTATTCTAAATGCATCATTTAGGGTGACAAATATATGTTAAGTTAATGGCAAATATCCTATCTGTTTCTGAGTAATGCACTTAATCAAATGAAATGGAGATACAGCCAAGCTTAATAGGAAAATTGGTGCTCAGACATTGCAGGGATGCATGCTGTAGACAAACACAGGAGGCATTTAACTGCAGTTCGCAGAGAAGGAAGGCCTTAATATGCAGGTTTCACAGGGCACGGGGATTTTGAGCAGTGGGTCCTCCTGCTCATTTTGCCAAGTCAGGGTCCCAGATGTACACCCCCAAATTCCTGCCCTGGCGGCACCACTGAGGGCCAAAAGACACATTACTTTAAATCCATGTCTAGCAGCTACATCTTCCCCACTGATTCTGATTGGGACCTTAGCATGGGAGATACGGTGTGTTTTTTAAGATCCTGGAGGTGTCTTCATGGTGCTAAGTTGGCACCACATTACCCCCAAACCTAGTGCTTTTGCTTCTGTGGGATTGCGCCAGATAATCTCCATGCCAAAGAGCAAGTGCAGGGTTTATTGCTGTCATCCTCTCCTCCCCTGTCCCTCTCTGGGAGTAGGGCGAGGAGGAGGTGGTGGCAGCGGTGGCAGCTTGGAAGGGGGAGAAAATAATTTAGGAGGAGGAGGAGGAGGAGGAGGCAGCAGCTTGGGGGAGACAATTTAGTTTAGGAGGATGTGGTGGCAGCAGCTCGGGGGAAGAAAATACTTTCCCTGGCAAGTCAGACGGTGATCAATTAGGGCTTGCCATCTGCCAAGAATGCCCCAGGAGCAGCTCCTGAGCAAGGACAGTTCACTGGAAGAGCCAGGCTGTGCTCATTCTGGCTGGAAGAGTCGGGGTAAATCCCTGATTTTTCAGCCACACATTTTTGGCCTTTTGTTCTGGGATGGCTTCAAATCTGCAGCTGCATCATCTAACCAACGCTGCACATATTCGGAGCCACCCTGGGGCAAAAAAGACGTCAAGACAACCCCCCTAGATTGGGTCCCTTTCCCCCTACTCTAGAATGAAGAAAAGACCTAGCTGTTTGACCCAGATTTAAATAATGTTTGTTTGGGCCCTGTTTTTTGGGGTTGCAGGCTGTATATGGCTTACACTGGACTAGTCTCACTGTAGTCTGTGTGAATACTCTGGGTTAATTCAAATAAATCGAACTGCAGACAGCAGCAAAGGACACGTCTGTGGTAGAAGGAACTTTACAGCCTTATGGTTTAGTGGTGTTTGGAGGATTCGGCTTGAATCCTCTGGTTACCATTGCATTTTTGAATGTGATTCAAAGTGCTGACTTTTTACCTTTAAAGCCTTCAACAATTTGGGACCAGGTTATACCTCCACTTAGATCAGCCTGCCTGCTCTTTAAGGTCTGAAAGAGAGGCCCTTCTCATTTGCCATCCGAGAGAGCAATTACATGGGTGATCACATGTGAGAGGGCTTTCTCTGTGGTGGCCCCACACCTTTGAAACAAGTTGCCATCAGATGTCCGCCATGCTCCCTTATTGCAGGCTTTTAAGAAGGCCTGGAACACATTATTTGACCTTGGCCTTGTCTTGATATGACTGCTGTTGCTGCTGTTATTGCTGTAGTTGTTGCTGCTGGTTTTATTGTTGGCTTTTATTGCTGTTTTATTGTATTGCTTTTAATATTTTAACTGTTTTATGTATTGTATTGTTGTGAGCCACTTTGAGAGGCCTTCTGCCCTGGAAGGTGGCCAGGAAATGCTAAAAATAAATAAATAAATAAATTGGAAGTTTAAAACCCCTCTCAGCTGCCCCCCTCTCTCCTACATACACACCTCACCCTCACTTTCACACACATCACATTGAAGCTGCTTTGTTGTGGTGCAATTTCAAGTGACTATGGCATACGGTATATAGGGGTAGGAATGTTGGAGATGACTGCAACAGATCAAATGAGTTTGGATTTCTATGAGTATGACCCACAGATTCTGCATTCTGCAACTTTTTCAGAGTTGCACGCATTCTACAGACTTATGGACTTTTTTTTCTTTTCACTTTCCAAAATTGATTGCAAATTTAATTGTAGAAAAATGCATAATATATATTTAAAAAGGTGAAAATGCATTTGGAAAATGGAAAAAATCAAATTTAGTCAATGAGCAGATGATGGAATGAAATATACCTGACAATCCGCAAAACACAGATGGAACAGATTTTATAAAATCCGTACATCCTTACATATGGGTACCACATTGGTGTTGATGAGGCCAATTATGTGGGTGCTTTCAACCCAGTCAACACCCCTGTTGGTGGGATGGGTGAAGGAAAAGGCCCACACCAGCAGCCCTCCCCACATGGTTGCAGTATCCTCATACACACACACCTTGGCTCTGGTGTGGTGAAGGGATGGGCAGACATCAGAATTCTAATTTGGTTCCTACTAGAACCTCCAGATCCACCAAGTGAAACCTGGTGCAAAAGTTGTACAATTAGAATCAAAGAATTCTGAGCTCAGGCATTAGTTTTGAGTACCAGAGCTGAAGAAACTCTTTGTCCTTCCACACAAAAATCTACTTCTGGTTATTCCACATTCTCTCCATTTTAGCAGTATAATTCAAGGTGGGAAGGGAGTAATTTTGTTGCTTCTGTTGTTCAACAATTGGGTGTCAGAGATCCTTGTCAATCTACTACAAAACACCTGAAGATCTAACTAGTAGTATATAAAGCTGGGACTGAAGAAAACTGCATTCAAATAATCACTCAGCTATAAAGCTCACTGGGTCTCTTTGGGTCAAGTCGCTAGTCTTCCCACCAGTGGTACAGCAAGGGTTGGACCTTGGGGTCAAGTCTCAGATCCTGCAGTCCAGGAGAAGTGACCACCTAGAAAGCAGCAGATGCTGAAGACATCAGGGCAGCAGAAGCAAACTCCATTTTATTGCTGTAGTCATGACAATGCTATGATTTAAGTGAGCTTAAAATACAAGATTTTTTTTTAAAAAAATCAGGATTGGCAAACAATGTCCTTGTTACTGTTCTTGTTCTAATGTAACAGGAATAGAGCAGCCCTTGTAAAACATGAAATGGCGGTGGGGACAGCATGGAGAAGAGAGACATATTTGTTGTGTTCGTTACAAATGAAGTAATCCACAGGGCCATCTAAAGTGGGGAGGCAGCAGACCATTAAGTTCAGGGTCTAAAATGACCTAGCTGCACTGCACCATTAGCTGACTTTGCAGGTTTGTTGTGAGAATTATATTAATCTTGCCAACAAATATCAAGCCCTTTAAAAGCTGCAGGGTCGTTACTTTGGGGTGTGTGGCTACAATCCTATTCACATTTACCTGGGAGTAAGCGTCCCTCCAAGAGTCAGTAATGACTCAGTGCTTGCACAAGAGGTTCCTTTCCTTTCCAAGCATAATTGAGCACAGCGGGTCTTCTGAGTAAACCTGAATACGATTGTACTGAACAGTTGGTTATTGTATTGGAAATAGGGTGCCTGAAAGAGCAGAGTATCACGCCCTTGCTTCCTTCATGGAGTACTGGGTTAGTACTAAAGTGGTCTGGAAATATGCCACCCATGAAGTCACTCAATACTTTCCTCAGATTTTACTTGGAAATCTCCCATCTTTACACTTACCAGAAGTTGATCTGCACTTAGTCTATTTGATGCCAGCACATATCAAACTGGAATGTTATTTTTCTTTCTTTTCTCAGTTATGTGTTTTGGGTGGGTACAACATCTGGCCTGAACTGTACAGTATCCAGTACCAGGCAATTTATGGGAAAAGGCAAGAGGAGTCTATAAGAAGGAAAGGCTGTATTTCCCACTCACGGTTAAGGTTACCAATTTCCCCCTTTAAAAGTTTGGAATCAGTTCAACATTTCTCAGTTGCGGCTTATAGAATCAGAATTGTAGAGCTGGAAGGGGCCTATAAGGCCATCGAGTCCAACCCACGGCTCAGTGCAGGAATCCACCTTAAAGCATACCTGACAGATGCTTGTCCAGCTGCCTCTTGAATGCCTCTAGCATGGGAGAGCCCATGACCTCCCTAGGTAATTGGTTCCATTGTCATACTGCTCTAACAGGAAGTTTTTCCTGATGTCCAACCGGAATCTGGCTTCCTGTAACTTGAGCCCATTATTCCGTGTCCTGCATTCTGGGATGATCAAGACGAGATCCTGGCCCTCCTCTGTGTGGCAACCTAAAGAGCTGAAAAAGCTGCCCCAGTAATCACTGTCCTTGGCTGAATTCACTTGCGTTTTTTGTTATGTGATTGTCTCTGGCCAAAGATTTTGTAGGTTTTGAAGCAGTGCCAAAAGTTTTAGAAGATGACCTTGGGCAGAAGAAACACACCACCAGCTACAATGGCCCTATTATACCACTTTAAGGCTACACTTATTTATTTATTTATTACATTTCTATACCGCCCGATAGCTGAAGCTCTCTGGGCGGTTCACTTCTAAGCATACTTACTAGAGAGTAGGTCCCACTGAACGGAATGAGATTTACTTATGTGTAATCATGTTTAGGATTACACTGAAGTAGTTTTATGAGCAATTGCATTAAGCCACCTTTAATTAAACTGGATTAATCACCTCAACGTATTTCCCCCAAGTAAATATCTTTCATTTCAGGGATAAATCTGGCCCATTATTTGATTGCGAATGTCAAGCAAGATAATCAGGAATGAAAGAGCAAATGCAATTTTTTCCGTACAAATAAATAAATAAAAAAAGCCAAGAGGAATAGAAAGCAGTTATTGGCAGCGGAGTTACTTTGTAATATGGAGACACGTGCAGATACCAACAACAAAAAGATAACTTGTGCTAAATTATCTGCACTTAGTTCTGTCATTGTTAAAGCTCTTCCTATCATCTCTTGCTCCGCTGGTTCAGCATGCGAAATGACATTTATTCAAATATTTCCACTTGCAAATAACCCACAATCTTTCCAGCCTGAAGATTTCATATTTTAAGTCTGACAATGAGGTTTTAGTCTTTGGCAAATGGGTTTTCTTCCTCTCGCCGGACTCTGAATTAAAAGGCCAATTTACTAGGAAGGAGGAAAGTCATAAAAAGAGGCTTCTAAAATAGTGTAGAGATATCCTTTGTGTATATTTTTCTTCTGAGGCTGTATAAAATACAGTTTATAAGAATCCTGCTGCATCAAACCAATGGCCCATGTAGTCTGGTCTTCCTCAGCTTTGTGTCCTTCAAATGTGTTGGACTGTCCCACACCAAATTTTGGAGTTCTTCCTCTGGCAGACAACTGGGCGGGGGGTGGGGAGAGAGAGAGAGAGAGAGAGAGAGAAGGGCTGCCACCCTTTCTGTCTTCTGCACCACCTGTAATATCTTCAAGGTTATAATGTGGACCACAGAGACTGAATTATAACAAATAAACTTTACTTAGTAGTGGGCTGCTACTCAACTATGCACAAAACTGAAAGTAGTCAGATAGTCCTTAGCAACCTTTCCCTTAGCAACCTTTCTCTGCTGGTGAAACCCAGAACTGTTTCCCCCCATACAACCATTTCATAGAATCATAGAATAGCAGAGTTAGAAGGGGCCTACAAGGCCATCGAGTCCAACCCCCTGCTCAATGCAGGAATCCACCCTAAAGCATCCCTGACAGATGGTTGTCCAGCTGCCTCTTGAATGCCTCTAGTGTGGGAGAGCCCACAACCTCCCTAGGTAACTGATTCCATTGTTGTACTGCTCTAACAGTCAGGAAGTTTTTTCTGATGTCCAGCTGGAATCTGGCTTCCTTTAACTTGAGCCCGTTATTCCGTGTCCTGCACTCTGGGAGGATCGTAATTTAGTTCCTTCTCACAGTACACGATCCACTACCAGTATGTAGCTGCTGGAAAGTTACTCCTCAAGAGAATGCATCCCTCAACTGAAAAAAAAAAAGGTTCTCACCTGTGCTGTAGAGAAACCAATCCCACCCCCCTATGTAGTCTGTAGAAGGAAAGGTAGTTTATGAATGTTCCATTGAGGGTGTCTTGCCCAAGGGCACTCAAAAACCTGGAGCCATCCCTGTATGCTCTATTTAGCTTTCCCTTCCTTTCAACGTACAAAGGGGCAACTCTCCCACATGGGCTGACAAAGCAGCTTGGGAGGAGAGAGAGACAGACCAAAATTTGCAGAGACACACGGCGTCCTTGCAAAAGACAGTTAATCCTCCCCAAAGCATAGCGTGTTACTGACGATTGCTTGTACACTTGATCTGTCTATTTTAGCCCTCCCTGACCTAGTGCCCGCTAGATGTGTTGGACTACAACTCCCATCATTCCCAGACAGCATGACCAATGTAGTCCAACACATATGGAGTGCACTGGTTTGGGGAAGACTGGCTCCAACATTTTGTCTCCAGCTGTGGATTGTTTTCAGGCTCTTTGTTTAAATACCAGTTCTAAACACTTTCCCCAAATTACAGCGATGATAAGCAGTTGTGCACAAAGACAGTAAAGGTTGATTAGTCTGCTAAGCAAGATGTGGAGATTACTTTCAGCTGCTGTTTTAAACAGCAAGATGATGGCTTATTAAAAGGAGGGGGAAATCCCAAGGAGGAAGGCACGTTTCGTCATAAACCTATAGAGATAGACACATACTTGAGAGGCAAGGATTTTTAGGACACAGATGGGCTATGAAGCCAAGGCAAGAGAAGGCAAGGGGATCTGATCGTTATTCGTTGGTTTAGACTAACTGGCCGCATAGTAATTGGTGACTATGTTATCATATTTTAGGGACATATTGTCGAATCCATAAAGGTTGCTCACAATGAGCCTAATGGCTTTGAATACCATCTAGATGGGGTCATCTTCAGTCTCACATTCTGTAGCATTGTGCAAAACTGCAAATCTCTTTTGATGGCATAAAATCACCAAGAGGGCTGTAGCTCAGTGCCAGAGCACACACTTTGCATATCTAAGGCCCTTGGTCTCCACTGCCACTAGTGGGATGAAGAAACTTTTTCTACTCATAAGTAAGCAGGACTGAATCACTCAGCAGCACTTTCAAATAACATCATACACATCAAGCCTCAGTATATCTATTCAGAAGTACAGAGTCTGTTGATCATGAACTCTTGTACTGTAGTCTGTATGGTGACTGCAGAGAGAAGTGGATTCTCCTCTTATTAAGGACTCTCCCAGGACGATCCTCTGCATGTCTACTCAGAGCAGGACAAGCCTCAAAAGTAAGCAGGACAAATCACTCAGCAGCTTCCTCCTCAGACCTTCGATAGCTCCTTTAGAGTTCTGATTGGTTCTGCGTGAAAGCCAGAACAGATTGCTTTTTCCACTGACATCAGAGTCACCAGCCTCCACTGCACACAAGTTTGGATCTTGACTTAGCCATACTTAGGGTAGACCCATAGAAATCAGTGGGACAAGTTCATCATGAGTTACTTTAGGTTCTGCAGCTGCCCCCCCCCTTCATTTGATCTAGCAGAGTGATGTGTGGGATAATTTTTTGCCTTCCAGCCAACATAATACAACTTTTGCAAAAACTTGATTTTTTTAAACTGCACAAATGTTCTTTTGGAACTGCACATTTCCTCCTGGAACTGCACATTTTGTGTCTGATTGGTTATTAAAAATAACCCTACCTGGTGCTAATCTAATTCAATGCTCATTTGCAAAGCAGAATGTATGAATGCAAAGCGGGGAAGAATCATAATAAGCTCCAGAGTCCAACAAGACTAGAACTGTTCAGCTTGATGCTATCCAACTTTTGCTTCCAAATACTGACATATAAGACAAATAAAGTCTCTTATGAATATGCTCAAGTCTGATCATGGCTGCCTTTAGTTAGAAACCATGTATGAGTAACTTAATCAGTTGTATTTATGTGAAGGGGTGGGATTTAATCAGTGGAATGAGAGGCTTGCTTGCTTGTTTGGCTGGCAAAAATAAGATCATTATTATCAAATTAATTAGGATTAATTTCTTGTTTACTGAATATATTTTGTAATTGTGGCTCTGTCTTTTGTGCCAGCCAAGTCATCTATCACTGTGCATTTAAGTGGGGTAATAAAAGATGCTAGCGGCTTGTAGAAGATGAAGCAGAAACATTTCTATCTTCTGAGATATAAAATGTAAGAGTTGGGTAACACAGGCCTTTCATAAGTGACTAATAACTTAACCCAAGTATGCCGTGATCTATGGAAAGGCATTGAAACCTGGCTGAGTTAGGGTCAAACTGTAGGTCATGTCCTGCACTAGTCCTTGATATTGTAATGAGTTTGGCTGTCTCAATTATTCTGGTTGGGCTATCTCGATGGTTTTGTCTGACAAATTTGTCTGACAAATATGATGGCTAATCAGGGACTTACCAAAAGGATCTGAAATAAACTGTAGTGAAATGTCACACCCATCGGAGCTGGGGGAAAGAACTGTTTGTGGAAAGGAAGAGAGAATACATTTTATTGAGCTGGAGGCCATCCTGGGTGACTGCTGGGACATGCTTTGGAAATCTGATGCAGGATTAGTGGTTGTGCTGCCTGCCTTAGAAATAGAGTGGAGTCAGCAAATTTCATAATTAGGTGGCTCGTTGGTCGAAACTTGTGTGTTTGTAACACTCACCTTTGTAGCTTGGATCACTGTTTTACGAATTCATTATTAGCACAATACCATGCACTGAGATTTTCTTTCTTGAGGAAATATGAAGATGTTGCTTGAACCCTTTTGTCACTTGAACTTTTCTTCTTGCTTGGTAAGTAAAATTCTACTTTAGTTGGGTGCTAGTGAGTGGCACTGGAGTCTGTTAGTGAGGATACTGGAAAGGGAATCCAAGGAGGAGTAGGACGTCTCTGTGGCATGGCACAGGCTGGGGTGGAGTGGGGTGGGTGGGTTGGAAGATGTAATTTGTTGTTCATTTGGCATTAACTAAACTTCCCCGAACACTTCCCAGAACACTATCACTATTATCATTGCCACCACCCTGGGAGGGTAGTGGTGGCAATGATAATAAACCCATGGAGGATGAGGCAACAATTAAAGTGGAGCTGGCAAATCCCCACTCATCTATTTTCCTTCCGATCAACAAAAGTGTTAGACTGATTACTAAGCTGGCCATGTGAAAACAAGCAATCAGGAAGAGGTATATAACGTGGTGTCACATGACCTCATGGCTTTACAGGATTCCAAACTACAACTCCCAAGATGCAGTCTGATGTTGCGCATGCACAAAAACTCGTAAACAGAAAATGAGATCTTGAATTAAAGGAAAACTCTTATCCGAGATCACACATATGAGTTTGTTACTTTCTAAAGAAATAGTGAATTAACTTGGGGTAAGTTTGTCCCTTACTACTTCGGAGTCTGCTCCCAATCTGCAGGCAAACAAATACTACAAAGACATCATATGTCTGCAGTGCTCTCTTTCATCCAGAGGAAACTAAACCCTGTAGCCAATGTCTCTGGATTTCTTGTGGATTACAGAAATGGGAAATGTTCAACAATATTCTAGGGGAGTCTTGTGCTAGTGAAGACATTGGGAGTGTTGAGACAATTGTGTTGGTAAAAGAAATCATTGTGGCTTCTCCCCCCACCCCTGCATGTGGTGTGTGCATAACTGCCATTTGATAATTCTTCATGATGCAGCATGGGTTGGTGCGAACCTGGCATGCGGCACAGAGGAGGTCACTTTTACCCACTCTACAACCCCTACTGCAAGTTGTGGGTTGTAGGGTACGAAGGCATGCACGGGGGGCAGTGGGAAAAGCCACAATGGCTTCTTTTACCAACACGATCGTCCAAGCCCAGTCACTTAGACAGTTGTGATAAACAATGTAAAGGGCACATTTAGATGTAACGACACTGATATGGAGAACTTGTAGACAAATGTGTTCAGAATTGTAGTCCAACACACATGGAGGGCACCACAGAATCATAGAATAGTAGAGTTGGAAGGGGCCTATAGGGCCATTGAGTCCAACCCCCTGCTCAATGCAGGAATCCCCCCTAAAACATACCTGACAAGTAGCTGTCCAGCTGTCCCTATGTTGGGGAAGGATGAGCTAAAGGATTCTAGCTTAGGTTACTCTCATGTGGCCTTGTATGTTTAGGAATGGAAAGGTCTAGGCCATTGCTAGATCAGGCTATATCCCGGGCTGATACCCGGGATCACCCCCGTGCGTCCAGATGATGCACAGGGGATCCCGGGCTCAAGGAGGGATCAACCCTCTCTGGCCCGGTATATAGCTTACCCCTTTCAGCCTGATTTTCCCCAGTCTCAGAGCCCGAGATCGTGAGCGTGTAGCCCGTTCCGTGGCTTTCCCCGGCTCCGTGCAATTACTCGCGTGTAGCCGGGAGAAGCTGCGCATGGAGTGCTGTGCCCATCGGGGGCAGGGTGGGGGAGCGAGGATTTTTTTTTTAAAAAAACCCTACCTTTTGTCGTTCGTGCGCTCCTGCGCAAACGGCCCTTTAAATCTTTTTTTAAAAAATGGCCGATGCGACAGGACTTTCCTTTAGCTCGTCGCGTCTGACGTCTAGACTAGGGTGACAGCCTGCGATAGTTGCATTGCAAAGGCCATAGACTTGTTATAAACAGGGATTATCTAACACTTATACCAATGCCCCCTTTTTCATGTGTATTAAATGGTTGATATGAAAATGTAGTGGGCTGTGAACAGGGCAGATGAAAATCTTTGCCATTTCAAATCACGTTCTTAATTTCCTGTCCTGGCAGAACTTTCGCATTTGGTGCCAGCTGAAAGTGCTTCTGATGGCTTTGAAATCGAGCCACTGGCCAAGTAAAAGCTTCTCATGCTGGTTTTACAACTGGGCTGGCAGAGAAACTGTGGACAGTAGCTAATCAGAAGACACTGATTTAATTGAATATTCCTGTTTGTGTATGTAAGGGAAGAAAGGAAATTGTTTCTTATCAACAGCAGCTGTTAAAGCATAACCTCCAACTTACATTTCACAAAACTGGGTCACTCTCATGTATGTATGCTTGTTTTGTCTACTCCACCATTATTAGCCATTGCTGAAGAAGGTTCTTCTGTGCTCGCTGTATATGATAATAACATATTTCCTTTTCCATCCTGTCCTGCACTGGCTTCTAAAGCTGGTATGTTAGTAAACTGACTGTAAACAGCTGCTCCCTTTTTTGGCAGGGGTGGGATGACGCTCCTTAAGAATATTGAATACAATGTTTAATCTTAAAATGGAACTGGTTGTACCTACTTTACACACTAGTTGCATGCAACTCAAACACATCCTCCAGCAACATTTAGGACTGTGTCGGTGGTTAGATGGAAGGGTGCAGCTGGTATTTTTGTTTTTAGACAGCCGGGAGATTTAATTATTTATTTAAAACATTTATATCCCACCCTATATCATTAAGATCTCAGAGCGGCGTACAGATGATTGATTTTACCATAGACTTGGTTGGCTAATATGTTTTAAAAGTGAAAAGGATGTTGAACTAGATAAGGGTTGGGGATGTGTAGCTTTCCAGATGTTGTATGGCTGAAACTCCCTTCAAGTCCTAGCAGCACAGCCAATAGGGAAGCTACAGTGCAACAGCATCTGGAGAGCCACACATTCCCCATCTCTACTAGGGAAACATGATTTTCTTACAATATGTTAGCATACTTTACAATTCCAAACAATCTTCATCAGCTGTGATTTGCATAAGGTCAGGTTCTACAGTAAAAACAATGTTTATGTAATTTCCACGCCCAAAATTGGAGCCATTTTTTTCTTTCAAGCCTCTTTTTTGCAGACACTTTTAGTTTCACTTTTGGGAGGCTGCTGGCTGGATTGTTTGTAAGTGGAAGATTCTCGGAGAGAAGAGGAAGTGGGAGGGGAAATTGGCAGATGGGGAAAAAGACCAAACAGATTTATTTCCTTATTGTGGCCAAAAGGAATGCATTCCCACTGAAAGACAAAAGTAAGTAAACGTTTTGAAAACTGCTACATTTTAAATCGTTCAAAAACAAAACGTTGAATGTAAAAACAATGTTTCATATACTAGTGTAGATCCCCTCATAGTGGCATACAACTGGCATGCACAGGGATGGTTAACAAGCCACCATAGCTTATTAACTAGGGTTGTGCACAGTCCCCCACCCCACTTATCTCGGAGGCTGTTTTGGAGCCTCCAGAACAGCCCTGATTCAATTCAGGATTCTTTGAGGCTGCACAGCCTCACTCTGGAATGGAAGCTGAAGTGAAGTTCTCCCCCCGTGAAGCAGGTCAGCCCTTGAGGGTTCCTGGGAGGGAAAGGAGGGGTTGGGAGGTGAGTCAAGCAGACTCTCAGTTGGCCTTGCACAGCTTTCCTACCATCACCCTGAATCAGCCCAAGGCACCCTGAGGCACCTCGGAAACAATCCGCTTCGCCTCAGGGTAGCTCACGCTGACCCAGTACCACCTTGTATTCAGGCTGAGACATGCCAAAACGGCCTGCCTCATCTCAGATTTGGGGGTTCAGCCTGAGGTGGTGCACAGCCCTATTATTAACTGCCCTCATGTCATGCAAACCTGGTCACTGAGGGAGGAGTTCCATTGAGGGTGCTTGCACATGGCCCCTCAAAAATCTAGATCTGGAATTGGTATTGGTGTACCTTCCATTCCATCGACATGGTGGAGCATCCTCCAAATCCTAGAGCCCTTCCTGTGTCAAAACTCAAGTAGAGGATTGCTCTCTGTGTCTTTTACTTGTGCATGTAAGACCACGTCATTCTATTTATGGAAAGCTTTGTATCCATAGCCAATTCCCAAATGAATTATGCAAATGGTGTTTTTTTTAATTAAAAAAAATGAAGTTAAATAGCTTCCTTTCAATGGATTGATCTGCAAGGATAAAAATATGAGACACTTGATATGATCAACAAATGCAGTATGCAGATTTAAAATGGAGATATTTAAAATCAGATTTTAATCAGAGTTGTCTTCCATGAAAGGGGAGTTGAGGGCTGATTAATAGCTGTAAATCTTTTGATTAAGGATAGGTAATTAACTTAAGTACATTCCTCCATGAGAGAATGTTCACACTCCTTTTCGGCCAATCTTTTGTTAGTGCAGAATTGTTTAGTTTACTATATGTATGGTTATTTATAATATTAAAAAAAATGATATGCATGTTTCAAGTAAAAATGTCTGTGATCTTAGCTGATAGAAACTCTTAGCATGCTCATAAACCCTCAAAAATATAACACTATATAAGCTAATAGGCTACTAAACAGGCCTTTTATTTACCCAAGCTTTTTAGCTCTTCAGTTTTAAAATGGCATCGGCGTGGTTTTTTGTTTGTTTTAGATATTTGCACTGCTGCTTCTTTTTATCTTGGTAAATACTTTGGTTTAATTCTGATGTAAACGTCCAGTTTTTTATATTATGTTTTACTAAGTTATTGTATTTTATGGTTTTTAGCTTTGTCTTGTAAACTGCCCAGAGAAATTTGACTAATGGGTGGTACAGAAATGTAATAAACACATAAATAAAATTATGACTGCCTATAAGAGTCTAAAGTCAATTAGCTTTTGATTAATCTGTTAACCAAGTGACTTTGTCTGCTTTTGAGGACCCAGGAGCCCGTGTCACACCGGCCACGGTCCTCAGGGTTGTCCTGGGACCGTGGAAAAACTGGGAAATCCATGGTTGCAGTTATCCTGGGGAGAGTCTTTGGTTGTCCCCAGCTGACTCCGGGATCCCCTGTGCATCATTTGGATGCATAAGGACGACCTAGAGACAACCCCAGGATATATGCACGGTGTAGACACGCCCTAGGTTTCAGCCAGAAACAGTCAGAACTCTAAAAGAGCGAGAGCACCTTAGATAGTTACTTTAGGGTTCTGATTGAAATCTGGAGTGGATTCACCACCCGACTGACATCAGAGCCACCAGCTCCCACTGGACACTGAAGGGGGTCTTTTTGTGGCTGTTCCCAGGCTCTGGAACTCATTGCTGAGGGTTAAATCATGGTAACTCTATATTATTATGTGCCAACACAGATACCCACATGTTAGCAGTGTAGATGGTGGTGTGTTACAGTAGAGTTGTGCACTGCAGAGACCTCAGATTGGGGGTAGTTTGCAGCAGCCTTTCCCAACTTGGTGCCCTCCAAATGTTTTGGACTTTGAACTGTCATGCCCTAGAAGAGTGCATCCCATAATTTTGACTGTTTCTTTAAGTTGGGGGTACTGGGAATCATTCTATCATTTGATTCTGTAGCACACCTACCATGGTTTCAGTCCCAAATCTGATGGGAACACAGCTGGTTAATTCCTTAACTTTAAAGAATGTATTTGCCGGTCTTGTAATGAGAATCTCTAGTCACTTTTCCTGCTAGGACTTCAAGGAGGCAGGCTCCATGCACCACCTGCTTGTATTCTTTTTAGTTGTTTTCTGATAATCTCACGGCTGCCAGGAACAAAAAATGCATCTTCTTTCTTATTAGCAACTCTGATTGATTTCCCAGGAAAAGATTTCCTTATTTAAAGCATGGTGCATCATCTCTCTCAAATTCTTCTGTTTCATTTTGTTCACTGCCCCATCTCCAGATTTGTGAATCTGAAAAATATATATATATATATTCCAGTAAGACACTACAAAGAACTTTTTGGGAGGAGGAGGAGATTATTTAACAGCAGGGTTTGCTTGGAGGTGCTTGAAATCAGCATATACATCTGAGGACAGGGCTGAAACAAAAGGAAAGGAGGATATATGGGACAAGGATAAGCAACGTGGTGCCCATGGACACCAATATGGCTAGGAGCACCTTTCTTAGCACCTGCCAAGGTGCACTATCCCTCCCACTTTTTTCCTTAGCAGCTGGAGTTGCTGTAAAACTGTGGGTTCAAAGGCCTCAATGCGTTGGGGCTCAAACCCCACCTCTGCCTTGTATGCTGTCTTTTGAACAGGTTACTTGACCTTTGCCATGCCCCCCTCCCCCCCAGGAGCCGTTCTGTGATCTGTTGTGATCAGGCCTGTTTCCCTTAGTGTGGGGGAAGGAGATTTAGGCAATAAATCGGAATCAGATTCTGAAGCAGGACTAGAAATGTACCAGCCTACACAGGAAGTGGGGGAGAAGATTTTCCCAGGCTCTTCACCAGCCAAGGATGAATCTTCACCGGACCTTATCAGTGAAAATGTTAACAACTCTGAGTCTGTGGAAACTCAGCAATCCTCAGAGGGGAAAGGTACTTCAGAGTTGGCCAATCCCAGAGTCTTCTGCAGGTTCAAATGGGCAGAGCTAAAAAAAGGTGAGAGGCAATCAGCTCGGCTAGCATAGGGTGACCATATAAAAAGGAGGACAGGGCTCCTGTATCTTTAACAGTTTCATAGAAAAGAGAATTTCAGCAGGTATCATTTGTATATATGGAGAACCTGGTGAAATACCCTCTTCATCACAGCAGTTAAAGCTGCAGCAGCTATACTAGAGTGACCAGATTTAAAAGAGGGCAGGGCACCTGCAACTTTAACTGTTGCGATGAAGAGGAAATTTCATCAGGTTCCCCATATATACAAATGACACCTGCTGAAATTTTCTTTTCAATACGACTGTTAAAGATACAGGAGCCCTGTCCTCCTTTTAATATGGTCATCCTAGCGGCTAGCGTCTCACCAAAAGCTTCTTCAGAGGAATCCTCCTTGAAGTCATACGGACTCAGGGAAAAGACCTTCCCTTTTGTTGAAAGGACAATCGTCTTGCTAGTTAGCCAAGTTTTAGCCTAGAGGAATGTTCCTAGTGTTGAACCTCTCTTTATTTGCTGAATAAAGCTTTGTGAATTACTTGGCAGACGTCTTTATTGTCTCGCACTGCAGCAGGAGGGCTTGGAAACACAACGTGATGGTGCCCAGGACATTTTCTCAAATTGCCAAATGTGCCCATTGCCCCCAAAGGTTGCCTAACGCCTCACTGCCATTCCCTGCCTGACACCATCAGCTGCCTGAGGCAAGTGCTTCACTCCTCCTAATGGTAGGGCCAGCCCTGACTGATTGGCAGTTAGTTAACACATTCCAGATTAATTCTCTTAACTGATCTTTCTCGTTGCCTCCTCCCCATTGAAGCACCTTGTACCCCTGTCCAACGGGATGGTAGAGAGGCTCTTGAATGTGTCATACACGGCTGTAATACAAGAGAGGAGTTGCCTTATGTTGGATGAGGTAATCATGCCTGGGAGTCCTCTGAATCTCTGGAGAGCTACTTGGTGGGTGGGTGGACGGACTAGGAGGCTGCAGAGGGGAGGAGGGGAACACAAAGATCACTTGCACAACTTGCTTTTCCTCTCACCTGATCGCTGGATACAACCCATCAAATGCACTGTGAGCCTAAAGAACAATACACATCACTGGCTGCTTGAGACTTTGTTAAGATTGATAATACAGTCATGAAGCTCATCATTTTTACTACACAATAAATAAAATGTTGGTGAGGTACATAAAAGTGGTGGAGCATGTGTATGAGCAGATCTACATACACAAAGGAGAGCTGCGTTTCCTACTTGTTTAAAGTTTATGCGGAAGTAAATATTTCACCCTTTTACTGTTCCAATGAACACGTCGGTTAGAGAGATGTATGGTCAATTCCTTCATTCAAAATTAGCAGGGCTGCAAACAGTGATTTATTGATTATTCAGTCTACTTATTACCCAGATTTATATACCGCTTTCCACGAAGTCAGAACCTACGAAGCCATTATCATAAAAACCCCCAACAATAAATCATTACAATAAAACTACATGATAATAAACTCTAATCAGCAGTAAAACTACACACTCTACTGTGCACTACGGCTGATAGCTGGCTGCATTGCAGTTCAGAGAAAGCCTATGTGAAGTGATGGGTCTTGAGAAGACCTCTAAATGCCAGAACTATGGGGACCTATCTAATTACAATTGGTATTACATTCCAGTTCTTTTAGGAAAGGGGTAACATGTTGTTAGAAAGAGGCCCAGTTAGCAACCTTGCCACTAAGGCCATTGGTAGCCCCTCATAGAGTGCATTACAATAATCTATTCTTGAGGTTAGCAGTGCCTGAACCACTGTGGCTAAGCTATCACAGGTCAGGAACGTCCATATATGGAGTACCAGCCAAAGCTGGTAAAAGGCATTCCTCGCCCTTACCAGGCTTTGTTCTTCTGGAGTCTCTCTGTGTTTACCACCATTCTTTTAGATAGCGACCAATGGTGATCATGCGATTTGTAATTGAAAACTTCTTTTCACCATAAAGTTCAATTAAACAGTGCCATCTAGTGGCTGTATTATAACACAAAACCAACTTTACACACTTGGGATATGCCGTGGAAATTTTAAATAGTGCATTATCTTTGATCTTTTTAAAAGTGACATTACCGAGGGAAGGCATGGGAAACATCCCGGAGGTTGGTGGCATCATGTAAAAGACCCTCAAACTTCTGTGAGTGGCCAATCATGAGTATGCATGAAATTGTTCATGTAGAGAAGCTCCTAGCCTCTGAGGCTACTTGAGCCTTTACGACAAATCTGGGAGTTCTGCCAAATTATGCATCTGTTCCTTAATGGGGAGAGCAACCCCTTCCAAAATAGGCAATTGACCAATTTCTGAGATCTTTGACCCACCATCTTCCATCTTGCCAGGATTCAACTCAGTTTATTGGTCCTCATCCAGCCCACCACTGCTGTCCATGCACCATCCAGAGCATGCATGGTCACACCTGACTCAGTTGCTATAGAGAAATAGAGGATGTCATCTGCATAGTAATGACACTTTGCTCCAAATCCCCAGATAACTGCCTACAGCAGCTTCATATAGATAAAATGGAGGATAAAATAGTGCCCTGTGACACCCCATAGGAATTGTGAGAATTCAAAACGTAGAACTTTATTAAACATTAAAAGAGAAACAAAAGTAGGCCAGTCTAATACACTGTTTCATGTTACCTACATCGTTGATAAGGCAGCCCACAAATTCATAGTATTTATTTTCCATCTAAAACGCAGCTCTGAATATATCCGCCCCCCCCCCGCCCTGAATTTCCAGAAGATAATTACTTTGAGCTATACCAATGAAGGGAATTGTATCTTTTGTAATGGGCTAATGTCTTTATCTGTGATTCAAATACTCTCTCTGTGTGTGCGTGTTTAATCTTTTTATTTGCAACACAATAACAACAACGAACAAACAAAAAAGCAAGAAAAAAGGGAGGAAAATCATATCACGAAACATATCAATATACACTAATCATTAACATCTTCCTTGATATAGGGAAAAGAAAGAAAGAGAGAAAAAGAAAAAAGGAAATCACGAGGATGGGGGTTTCGGAAGGATTAACTTTTCCATTTCAAAATATATAAGCAGTCCATATATCTAAATAAGCATCTATACAATTTTGTTGGTTGTAAGAAATACACTCAAATATATACCAAGAGCAGAAAGATCGTCAGTCCATTGAGTAATAGGTGGTGGGTATTTTTCCTTCCAAGCTTGAAATATATGTCTTTTTGCAACTGTAAAGCTCTCAGAAACCGCTTGTGTATTTAAGGTATTTTTTTAAAAAACTAACCACTATAGATGTTGGGATGGAATAATTTGGAGCCCAGGTTTAAACATTAGATGAGAAATCATGGCCTTGGGAAGTCTTCTATTATAGAAGGCAAGGGCTTGCGGTTCCTCCTTTTTATATTATATTTTTTTCCTTCTTGGAGTCCCATGACTGATGCCTTGTAAAGAAGATTTTTTATTGTCATCCTTTGATTTGTTATAATCATGCAGGAAATGGAGATAGCTGTCCTCAGAACATTTAAAAATATCTTTCAAAATGGATGCCATGGATCAGGTCTACCTTAATATTATTATATGAGAAGAGCAGATACACCCTAATAATGGTTAGGCATAATATTTAATTGTCTCTGTTGAGAATATCATCCTTTCATCATTACATGGTAAGTACAACAGATATAAATAGGTTTTGGATGGGCCTTTTTCTTCTGAGGCTCATTAGACATTCTCTTTCATATGTAGGCAAAAGAAACTCTTAGGGAGTTGTGTTTACCTCAGAGTAACCAAAGGTCACCACCCTCAAAGCACTTCTTCTGGAGGAGTTCCATGAAACTTAGTGAAACTGTTAGAAAATGGTTAGAAGACTGCAGCCTAAATTAAAAATGTAGGCAGTAGAATCCAGGGATGTGGCAATGATGGTAGAACTTTTGAGATGAAGAAAAAGGGAGGGGGAAAACGAAGATTTCAGAAATTATTTATTATTCATAATGCAGCAGCACTCATCAAAGCTAGGTCAATTCTTAATTTAATGATGTCAGGTGTAGTAGGAATTTGATTAGGCAAGAAATGCTTGGCTAAAACTTGCCTTTTTAAAAACACACACACAACACCTTAAACTTAATTCTGTTGGCCTGAAGCTATGATAAGGATTTGTGTTTATCAAATAGCTGTTTATCATGTCATGTGACCATCTTTTTTTTTTAGAAACAGGTGTGTCTCCCCCCCCCAACTGTTTCTCATATGGTATTGTCAGAAGGGGTGGTCTGTTGATCACAGCCATGGCCCAATTTATCTTGCCCCCTGCCTTCTCCCCATTCCTGGTTGCAGAACTCTTGTGGTGGCTCAGCCACATTGCAAGAGTTCAGGAGGGTCTGGCGAGAGTTTGCAGGGCCCAGCCATGGCGGCAGTAAGAGGAAGCAGGTGTCGTGTTTCCCAAAACCTCCCGCCTTATTGGGAGGCAATAAAGAGGTCTGCCACATAATCCACAAAGCTTCATTCAGGCAATAAACATCTCTTCCCACCTGAAGAGAGTCCAACCTCTAGGAACTTTCCTCTAGGCAAAATTATGCAAACTAAGAGAGACGATTGTCCTTTCAAGATGAACAGAAAGCCTTTCCCCAGAATGCTTTAACTTCAGGGAGGCTGATTCTGAAGAAACCTTTGGCAAGAAGCTAGCTGGGCCGACCTTCTCTCACCTTCCTTTAGCTCTGCCTGTTTTAGTCTGCGGTGTACTCTAGGATCAGCAAGCCTTGGAGTGCCCTCCCTCTTGGAAGAATCCTGATTTCCCACAGACTGTGTGTTGTTAACGTTTTCAGAGATAAGGTCTGGCAAAGATTAATTCCCAGCTGGTGAAGAGCCTGTGAGTCACGTCCCCAACTCCCCATGTAGGGTGGTACGTTTCTGGTGCTATCTCTTCTGCTTCAGAATCTGATTCTGATTGATCGCCTGAAACTCCTTCTCCCAGCCTAAGGGGAACAGGCCTAGTCATGACACCAAGAGGCAGGGGTTGGATGGAAGGGGGAGCAGCTATTCCAAAGAGCCCTGCTCTCCAGAGAACTCACTGGAAGTGGTGGGGTGGTTGGCCCTACTGGAAGGGAAGGGTGGGAGAGTGCTGCAATTCACTGCTTCTCCTGCTCCTCGGCCTGATGCAGGAACATCAGACTGCATCATGGTAGGGCTGGCCCTGGTTGATCAAAAATTGGGGTGGGAAGCCCTCAAAACCCTCACAAGGCCTAATAAGAATATAAGAAGAGCCATGCTGGATCAGACTGAGGATCCATCCAGTCCAGCACTCTGCTTGCACAGTGGCCAACCAGCTGTCAACCAGGGACCCACAAAGCAGGACACAGTGCAACAGCACCCTCCTACTCATGTTCCCCAGCAACTGGTGCACACAAGCTTACTGCCTCAGATCCTGGAGGTAGCGCATAACCATCAGGGCTAGTAGCCATTGATAGCCTTCTCCTCCAGGAATTTATCCAAAAGTAGTTCTTTGGATGTGTTGTGTTGCACATAGAAAACAACTATATTTTATTGCACATGCAATCTTCCAATGGTGAACTGAAAATGAAATAATGTGTCGGCCTGGATCTGCAGTCAATCATAGACTAATAGGCTTGGCAACATTTCCCTCACAGCAGGGAGTCCTGGCATTTAAAAATGCCCTCGCCAAAGTAACTCTGGTCTGTGTGGCTTTATTTATAATTATAAGTCTAATTGAGGAATGGCTGGTCCTCAATACATTATTTCCATCCCTGAGAGTACAGATGCTGCTGTTGCTGCCATGAATAATCTTCCTTCCTCTTGCCAATTCATCTCATCAGGAGGCATCATGGTAGAGTCCTCCATATGGCAGTACAACCACCTCAGTATGTTCGTGGGAGATTGCTTCTTTGCAATTTCCCTCTCAAGTCACATGGAATGGTAAGCTAGAATTATGGAGAATCTTGGCTTATTGTGAATGAGCTGTATACTAGTGCACACAGTCTGTTTGCTCCTGCTTGTCTCATCCTGGCAGTGCAAATTAGGGTCATTTGCACAGGAAACTGCAGTTTGCACTTGGAAATATTCTGATGCTCTAGAGTAGGGGTAGGCAACCTGTGGCCCTCCAAAAGTTTTGGCCTACAACTCCCATCATCGCTCACCATTGGCTATACTGGAGTTGTAGACTGAAACATCTGGAGGGCCACCATTTGCCCACCACTAGTTTAATCCATTGTCTGAATCCAGGATCTTGGATTGTTACTCTTTTTACAAGCCAGGATTGAAAACTAGGGTTTGTTCTTGGTTTAGGAATCCTGGCTTGTTTGGGAACAACAAACCAGGATCCTGCTAGTGGAAGGAGCCAAGCAGGAGTGAATAGGCTGCATGCAGCCAGGCAGGATCTACACTATTGCTTTATAATGGTTTATAACTGTATTGACAACTGTTGGGGCGCAGGACACATTCTATATATTGTTTTAAAACCATTTTCAAAGTGTTGTATCCTGCTTGGTGTAGATCTGGCCCACAAACAGCTTGTTCACAGTATGCCTGGATTCTCCCAAATTCTGGCTTATCATTCTTCATGAATGTGGTCAATCTCTTCCCGTGTATCATATTAATATTTCAGCCCGTGTTGCTTCCAACACATAGAAGAACACAATACTGTGAATCATTCTTAGAAATCAACCACTGCTATATTGTTATAGGCTGTTCTGTGAATGACTATGTACTCTACTCTGAACACACACATTTCACCCAATTCATGCTTGTTGCCTGAATGTAATGCATTAAATTGTTCAATCCATTTTGAGTGAGTCATTTCACTTGACTGAAGGAACACATGGAAGTGAACTGAAGCACTACCTGGTGAGAATTGCTTTTTAGAGTCTTCCAGTTCCAGGAAAGCATCTTGCATTCTTGAACATGATGGGAACGTGAGAGTCACTCAGTTAGAAAACGGAAGGAATACATAGAAAGGAGGAGGAAAGGGCTAGCGAGAACTTAATTTCTCTTCCATATTTCTATGATGCTCTTGAAATGTTGCTATAGCAACTCTAATGTGGAATGGGTTGCTAGAAAAGCATTAGTTTCTATAGAAACAGTTTGCTTTACATGTGGGGAAAAAGTTTACTTTGTAACATACAATGCCTAATATTAGATTATGTGTGTGCATACGCGCACATGTATAAAGAGTGAATCCCACCCACCAATCAATACAAATAACTTTGAATCCCTCAAGCCTAATTAGAAAGGATTAAAATGTCTCAATTTGAGTGGCATGTACAATTGAGGCAGGATGGAATTGCCAGGTCATTGATGCAATACGGATGAATGAGGAGGGCAGGACAGGGCAAGAGACCCTGGAAGAAGATGCTATGCCAGAACTGCTTCTAAGCCTAAATATATCTTGTCAGGATTATAGAAACTGCTCTGAAGTTTATTTGGGTCACTTAAAATACGGCTTTCTTTTTCTTCAATAACGTATGAGTTGTGACCTACATATCACTTTGGATTAGTGCAACCTGCCTCTGTGCAACATCTTTCTCAGGAATACAGTCGGTCAAGCAACTTGTTTTATAAAAGTGCACCCAATGAAACACAGCATGTGATGCATATTTAAAATGCCACTTAGTGTACTTAGCATTACTAGTCATATTATTATTGTGTTGGACAAACCATTGTAAAAACGTGAATGAACCTATCATTCGGATGGGAGATCATTTAAAACAACAAACACCACAGTGGATCATTGGTGTGGCAAAATGCACAAGGGGACAAGGCTCCTGTACCTTTAATAATAGTTGAGTACAAGATGAAATTTCAGCACCTACTGAAATTCCCTCTTCTATAGCACAGTTACAGGTACAGGAGCCCTGTTGTTTTGCATCTGGCCACGTGAATGATGACTGAATAGCAAGTGTTTCTTCGATTCCTATGTTAACCTGCTTAAGATGATGATGATGATGATTTACATGCCTATACCACCCCATAGCTGAAGCTTTCTGGGTGGTTTACAAAGATAAAAACATTAAAAATAATAAACAAAAATTTAAAACATCTAAAAACATTTTTTAACAATCAGCCAAAACGTGAAACAAATCTGGAATTCAAATTCATTACATGCTGCCAAATGCCTGGAAAAAGAGAAAAGTTTTGATCCGTTGCCGAAAAGATTGCAATGTTGGCACCAGGTGGGCCTCTTCATTCTGTAATTGGGGGGCCACCAATGAGAAGGCCCTCTCCCTTGTTGCTGTCTTCTGAGCCTCCCTTGAAGTAAGCACCCAGAGAAGGACCTTAGATGTTCAGTGTAGTGTATGGATAATTTCATGTCAGGAAAGGCAAACCATCAGGTATTGTGGTCCCAAACCATGTAACAGTGTTTTCACCAAGAAGTGAGCTATTAATAGATGAATCTGTCAATTTCATTTTCTCTCATTTCCTCATTTTTTGAATCTTCAGTTCAGGTCATCCCAAATGCTGAGAGTTTTAAATAGTTTGTATGAACATTGCTATGTAGTTTTGTGTGGGTTTCTCATATGTGCATTTGTATATGCGATTTTGCCTAATATACAATTTTTTTGCAAGCAATTTTTTAAATATATTTTTGAAGTTTTTTTTTACTAGTATACACATTTTTGTTTCTACTTTCCCTAATATACACATTTTTATATGCATTTTTCATTGGAGATCTCCATTGCAATCAGAAAAGAGCAAATTTCAAAGGATAGCTGAGTTTTTCTTTGTATATTGGTTCAAAAGTGTGAAATTAGGTCGAACTGAGCAAATTTCTCCCCCAACCCTAGATTGAGCATCTCTCATTTGTTCCATGCATGAATGTGTAAAACGCAAAGAAGCTGAAGCAACATCTGATTTAAACTGTCCCTGTGTGCTGGAACCAGTGCTGAAATTAATCTGAGATAGCACTCACACATTCTTCTCACCTTTTGTAACTCTTAACTAAGGGCTTCTCTACATCCAAAAATCCAGAAGACTTACTGGGGCTTTGTCTTCTGGAGTCTTTGCGGGTTTAACCAGCACAATACATGTGCTCTACCCTTTGTTTTTGCCAGTTCCTTCCCATATGTTTCAATTCTACTGCCAGCAGATGGTACTGTTTTATTGTGCGATTTTGATTTATTACAGCATTTTGGTTTTTTTTATAAAATGACGGACTCCCACTTGAAAATGGCAGGAGAGGTATTGGAGGATGACGACATCATGAAAAGGACCTGCAAACTTCCATGAGTGACCAATCATAAGCATGCATAAAACACTTGAGTGGAGAAGATCTAAGAGTCATGAAATGTCATCTAATGTGTCAAAAGGGATAATGAACACACTATAAATGTTCAGTGTCAAATATGTGAAGTATGCAAATCGGTGAACTTTCAGTCTGGGCTGCTCTTTCGGAGTTTTGGGGGTAATTTTGTTATTCTAGGCTTTTCTCTCTGAGATTACTTTGAGAAATACTGTTTAGTAGTGAATTCTGGCACTCAGTTCAGAGTTTAGCTGTACTTAGCTGTAGCATATGCCAGCTCTCTTTAACCACAATCTCTTGTCAGATAAGCACCTGAAAACAAATTCTAGCATTCTTTTTTTCTTTTTACTTTAAGGACTTGGAGAAGCATATCTTAAAACAGGAAAGATTCTGTAGGAAGAAACTTTCTATTCTTTTCTCTCTCTTTTTTCATACTAGCAAGCACATTGGTGGACCTCAAAGGGAGATGGAAAGTCAAAACATCAGACCGGTCTTGGATGGAGTCCTAGCTCATTGGTAGAACACATTCTTACAAAAGGTCCTAGGTTCAAACACTGGCATCTCCAGATAGGGCTGGGAATAATTGATGTCTGAAAACCTTGGAAAGCCACCATCAGTCATTGAACTAGATGGGCCTATGGTCTAACTTGATATAAAGCAAATTCCCCTTTTCTTCTGAAGACCAATCACAAATATTAATGTGAACGTCTTTATGAGTCTTTCTCTCCTATTACTGCCAGCAGGAATTTTGCTGCCAAGACATTTTTCTGCCTGAAGCAAAGGACAAGTTGATGTCCCTCTCCCATTCCATGTACAGAAACTGAGTGGACTGGCAGCTGAACCTTACTTTGACACTGGCGACGGAACAACATCCCCTACTGCAGGACAGCTTGTGGGATGGGGAGGCCAGGCCACATCACACACAGAGCTCTATCCTTGCCACAACACCCCAACTCCCATCATCTGCTACCTGAGACAACCATCTCACTCTGCTTAATGGTAGAGTCATCCTTGACTGCCAAAGCAACTCCTTAGAGAAGCACAAGGAAAATGATTTGTCTTGCACAGGGGTTCTTACGATGCCAAAGGTCTGTGTTTGCTTTGAGTGGTGCTTCCCACTATATACATACAAGGACACATGCGATGTGCTTCTTTCCAGTGATGCATGTGTAGCTTGCTCCTATGTATGTTGACAGAAGTAAATGTCAAGGCGTTTGATAGGCTCACTTCCACATAAATGTGCACGCTTACTGTAATGCACTGTAATGCATTGTAATGCACTGTAATGCACGCTTACTGGGGAGTGAGTCCCACTGATGACACTGAGGCCATAGCTAGACCTAAGGTTTATCCCTGGATCATCCAGGGGTAAAACCTGTTCATCTAGGTGACACACAGGGGATCCAGTGCTCAGGCAGGGGCGAACCCTGGATGATTCCAGGATAAACCTTAGGTCTAGCTGTGGCCAGAGATTAATTTCCAAATAAAAATTCACATGGCCAGATGGATGGAGCAACACCCTACTGGATATTAGGAAAACAACCCTGGCTGTTTCAGTTTGCCCACAGCAAATTTCAGGGCATTTCCTCAAGTAACATTGGCTTCTGAATTTTCTGGGTTTATAAAGGGAATGAATGCACTATATCGGGGGTAGGGAACCTTGTTCAGCCCAAAGGACAAATTCAGTTTTAGAAAACCTATCAGGGGCTGTATTCCAGTGGTCCATGGGGCCAAAGGGGGAAAGAGTGTGGCAAAAACACAAAAATTACAGAAAATACCAGCATATTTTAAACTCAAAGCTCTTAGAATGGGAAAAGGCTTGAACCTGAGAGCCAGTGTGGTGTCGTGACTAAAGTGATGGACTGGGAGTAGGGAGATCTGGGTTCTAGTCCCCACTCAGCCATGGAAGCTCACTGGGTGACTTTGGGCCGGTCACAGACTCTCAGCCCAACCTACCTCACAGGGTAGTTGTTGTGAGGATAAAATGGAGAGGATGGGCATGTCTAGATCTACCTGTGGAGGGGGGAGAATCTTGTGATATGGTGATTGTGAGATCCTCCCCCTCAGTCTACACATGGCGCGAGATGTCCTGGGAGAAAGGACATCACACCCGCCATTTTTTAAAATCGACACTGAGCATAGGAGCACTCCAGCGCAAAAGTGGTTTTTTTTTAAAAAAAATGCCAACCCTTCCCACTCCTCCACCCCACCCCTGATGGGCATGGAGCTGCATGCCCCATGCCCGGCTCCTCGCGGTTACTCACGAGAAGCCGGGACGAAAACGGGACACCCAGCCACACCTCTCGCTGTCTTGGGATCATCCCGGGTCCGTGGGAAGAACTGGGATTAAAGTGTAGGGCCATATCCCATGGAGAGGGAGGGATCATCCCTCCCTGCTCCCGGGATCCCCTGTGCGTCTGTTGTTGTTGTTGTTGCGACTGCTGTTATTATTATTATTGACCAGTAACTTACATTCCACTAAAGAAAACAGAGTTAGTGTTCTGAAGATCTTTTAAAACCCTAAATAAGGCCCAATTTTGAAAGCTGCTTCATAACTGGGGAAATTTGGTGAAATACCTGTGAAGTGGGACAGGTTAACGGTTCTTCATTTATTTATCAAGTGCTGTCACTAAACATCCTAAACAATTTTTAACACTATTTTCAAATTAAGAGTTAGAACGCTTAGAGGCATAAAGTGGTTGCATGTGCCATAGCTACCACATTACAATAAATCAGGAAAGGCAACTCGTGGCTCTCCAGGTGTTGCCGGACTGCAACTGTTATAATCACTCACCATTGGTTATGTTGCTAGGGATGATGGGAGATGCTCTTTAATATCTGGAGGACCACACGTTTCCCACCCCTGAAATGGATATTAGAAATACATTGTTCTTTATGCTATTTATGCACACATACATACTATAGTTGTATTGGATAGAACCAACAAAACACCCATCCTATTTTTTAACCTAAATATCACACATGCTTTTGACATCTTTGGTTCTCTAAACTTACTCTTTTCAAGGTACATGCATCAGTTGTCATAGGAACTGTCGTTCTTAAATCAAAGGCATGTTGACATTATACTGCTAGGTAGCTGGCAGGGAGGGGTTGCAATGAATTCTTAAATGCCACTAAGATAACTGTCTTTTTAAACAGTTATGTATATAAAAGGCTTTTTTTTCTTTTTAGCAATGTGAATTCATTTATTTTGGTTGAAAAATAAAACTGAGATTTAAGTAGCAGTTGATATAGCAGCATCTTTTTTGTGCAGGTTTCCATCTATTTAATTAAATTTACAGCTCTCTCCCTTCCCCCCGCCCCCCAAAAGACAACTATTAATGCTTAGGTCACATAAGAGTAAAGGAAGGAGGAAAGCACCAAAGAAAAGTGAGCAAAAAAGAGAGGCAGTATCACAAAATGATACTGATGATGATGATTTTTTGCAGAATTTAGTAACCTTTCTAACCTTTCATCAATGCCTAGTCAACAGGCCTGAGAACTTTCCCGCAAGGAGCAATAATGATTCAAAACCATTAAGATAAAACATGGGTTATTAGAAATGTATTTCTCCCTGCCTTTAAGAGTAAGCTTTATAGTGCAAGAAAGATTCTTAGCACGCATAATAGTGTCAGAAGGTTGTGGGTTTTGTTTGTTTGTTTTTTACATTAATGGGTAAAACTTTACAAAAAAATACTATCTTGGTTATTTGGTGAAGACTCATTACAATTCACAAAAGCAGCCACTTTTCATTTATTTATTTATTTAATTTATATACCTCCCCATAGCCAAAGCTCTCTGGGCGGTTTGCAAAAGCACTTTTGAATAATTTAAAAAAAGAAAAGAAAAAGAAAAGATGTGTGTGTGTGTGTGTGTGTGTGTGTGTGAGAGAGAGAGAGAGAGAGAGAGAGAGAGAGACCCTGTTCAGACAACATGCTAAGCCACTGTGGTTAAGCATTTTGAGCTAAACTTTATGGCTCAGTGTGTCAAGTGAACCATGACTTAACCATAGTGGCTACATAAGCACAGTTTAAACATGCTCACTAACCATTTGCTGCAAAAGAGTTAATGGCCTAACCATGGCTTAGCATGTCATCTGAACATGCCCAAAGAGAACGAGAGAGAGCGAAAGAGAGAGAGAGAGAGAGCGCACTAGGGTGACCATATGGAAAGGAGCCCTGCCCTCTTGACTGGATACAAAAGAGGGTAGAGCTCCTGCAGCTTTAACTGTTGTGATGAAGAGGGAGTTTCACTAGGTGCTGCATGCATACCAATGACACCTGCTGAAATTCCCTTTTCTATGCAACTGTTAAAGATACAGGAGCCCTGTTCCTCCTTTTTTTTATATGGTCACCCTAAAATGGGAATTCTTAAGTTTCAGCCTATTGGTCTGAAGAGCTCAATGTTTTCAAAGTTCAAAATGTGTCACTGAGCTGTGCTTTTCTTTTAGTTTTTGAAAGGCCATTGTGTACTTTTAATGTCATTATGTTTTTCTCATTCCCATGTTTTTCCATATAGAGGGAGGATGATGGCAGTTATGACAGAGCTCTTATTACAGGGCTGATTTTGCCTACGAGTTGGCAAAAGGAGAAGCAGGAAAAATTAGATGATTAGCTGAGACAACACCGTGAGTAAGGTGGCCATTTAAGAGTCACCGAAAGAGAGGAAATGCATGGCCAAAAAGGAGGACAGAAGGTTACAGCAATTTGCATAAAATTTGCATATGCTGATTTATACATATAGATGCAAATTTAGACATAATTATTATAATTTAAAGATCAATTCAGTGCATCTTACTGAAAGTCTGTGAAAAATTGTGATCCGGGGAACCTGTGTGTCTGCCTATTCAGTCTGGACAGCCCTTCAAATAGAGGACACCTTCAAACAGAGTGCAATCCTCTGGCAGCCCTTCAGACAAGAGACTGACCACCATAAAATGGGGCACATGGCCACCCTGGGAGGGAGAAAAGTGGCCAGTGACTGCTGCTTTTATGTGTGTGTGCTGATGAACCTATTTGGCTTTTGCTGGCTGTCCATGGGAGAGCCTTCAGAAATTCTCAGCAGATAAATCATTGTTGCATATGGCTCCTTTCATCAGATGCGTGCAACATGTCAGTAGGCTCTGAGGTATTGGATCCAACATTTCTGGTGTTCAAAGACTGCCTGTTACTTGAAAGCCATTCACAAGGCTTGCTGATTTCACTGGATTAGCTTAAACTTGAAGGTTGGACAGGATTCATTACTGGGTCACAGGTGCAGCCTGATTCAAGGTGGATCACATTAGCAGGACTTACACTATGCCCATGGTAAATAATAATAATAATAATAATAATAATAATAATAATGATGATGATGATGATGATGATGAAGAAGAAGAAGAAGAAGAAGAAGAAGAAGAAGAAGAAGAAGAAGGTCCCATAGTTTATGTTTGAACTACCAACTCTGCACCAGGAATTACATAGTCTTTGGGGCACATTCTGTTCAACTTTCCTGTGTTAGCATTGCAGTGGCCGGAGGATATCAAACTGCTCAGAACTACTCCCCTTATTCTCTCTCACCCTTTGTGATGTTCAAAAGCAGAGTACAAATATCAATCATTCAATCAACAGGTAAATTCTCCTCTAGAACAGAGCTGAGCTTTTAGGTCTCCAAGGTCTACCAACTGGAGCCAAGTGCAAAACAGTGGTGTTCGCGTGTGTAGAAATACACAGAATTAAGGAAAACAGTGCCTCTGAGTATTTGCTCAGCTCAGGAATCTCTTTTCATATCAGAACCGAGTTTACAATCCTTTTGGTCTCTCCCCCGCTCCCTCCCTAGTTTTCTTCAGCAGCCTAATTTTGGGAAAGGGTTTTTTTTTTAAATTACTGTTATTTAAAAAATTGGAAATCAGAAACTGAGGCCAATCTACTGCAAGTCACCCAGAGACTATACATCCCACTTTACTTTCTCTCCACTACAACATGTGACACTTATCACAATGATTGACTTGGGCCTCAGCTAGATGAGGGGGGGGGTCAGAGGGAGGCGATCTCATGATTTTTTGATCATGAGGTCGTAGCCCTGGTTCACACGTGGCGTGCGACATTGCACCCGCCATTTTGGGTTTTTTTTGTTAAAGGGGCGGAGCGCATGAGCATTCGTGCACAAATTGGAAGTATTTTTTTTTAAAAAACTAATTTTCCCTGTTCCCCCACCCCACCCCTATGGACATAGAGCTTATGAGGAGCCCTGTGCCCCATGCCCATCTCCCGGCTCCTCATGAGGACAAACGGTGACACTGGGCCACACATTCTTCTTCTTATTATTATTATAATTTCTTTATATAGCACCATCAATGCACATGGTGCTGTACAGAGTAAAACAGTAAATAGCAAGGCCCTGCCGCATAGGCTTACATTCTAATAAAATCATAGTAAAGCAATAAGGAGGGGATGAGAATGGAAACAGGCACTGGGTAGGGTAAACAGGCACAGGGTAGGGTAAAACTAACAGTATAACAGTATAACTAACAGTCTAAAGTCTGAGCAACATCAAGTTTTAAAAGCTTTAGGAAAAAGAAAAGTTTTTAGCTGAGCTTTAAAAGCTGTGATTGAAGTTGTAGATCTCAAATGTTCTGGGAGAGCATTCCAGGCGTAAGAGGCAGCAGAAGAGAATGGACGAAGCCGAGCAAGGGAAGTAGAGACCCTTGGGCAGGCGAGAAACATGGCATCAGAGGAGCGAAGAGCACAAGCGGGGCAATAGTTTGAGATGAGAGAGGAGAGATAGGGCGGAGCACTTTGAAGGTCAACAGGAGAAGTTTATATTGGATTCTGAAGTGAATTGGAAGCCAATGAAGAGATTTCAGAAGTGGAGTAACATGGTAAGAGCGGCGAGCCAAGAAGATGATCTTAGCGGCAGTGTGGTGGACAGAAACCAACGGACTGATGTGAGAAGAAGGAAGGCCAGAGAGAAGAAGGTTGCAGTAGTCCAACCGAGAAATAACCAGTGCATGAACAAGCGTCTTGGCAGAAGAGACATCCTGAGACCACGGGAAAAGTGGGCTACAACTGTAAGGCGATATCCCGGGCCAAGGGAGGGATCATCCCTCCCTGCTCTCAGAATACCCTGTGCATCATGTGAACGCACAGGGACAATCCCACGACTAACACCAGGATGTCACCCTGTCTAGCTATGGCCTTGGTCCTTGTACTTTGGTAACTTTCTACATTCTGTGTTGTTTCTAGGTCATGAAGCATGACATTCCTTGCTCACTGAAGTCATTGTTTGTGGCCATAAAGAGAGGCCTTTCATTTTAACTTGTTGCTGACATGTCAAACTTGAATAACAAAGGCTTAAGGTGTGATTTAGCATAGCTGTGGTCTTATTTTTCCAGTGATTGATGGAGTAAAAACAAACAAACCAAGTACAGTTTAAAAGAGAGAAAACTGAACATAGTATAATTAACTAGTATTCTATACCTATTAATTAGTAGCCTAGTCTGTCTAGCAGGCATACTTCTTTTTCTTCTTCTTCTTTTTACCACTAATTAAAAAATATTATGGAAGAAGGCATGAATTAATTATGTTTTCAGGCTCCTGTAATACAGAAACTAATTGTATAAAGCCTGCTTCCTCTTTGGATTGTCATAACAATTATAGCTTAAGCTTTGTTATGCAAAAAGAACAAACGTGTGAACCTGCCAATCATCAATATATTGCTTCCTGTTTTCTTCTGATATTGTAATACCTAAATAAACACATGCTGGGGGGTGGGGAACAGCATTGGAGCAACTGCCTCCACCCGAGCCCTATGTGCATTCATTAAAACATCATAGGCCCTTGCTAGACCTACTTGAGAATCCGTGTGGGAGGAGGGGCTAGCCTGCACTAGAAGTAGCGCTGGCTGTTGCTCCTTTCCACACGTCAGACGCAATGGGCTGCATGGAAGCCCCATCACGTCCGCCATTTTCTTTTAGGTTTAAAGGAGCCGGATGTGCAGGAGCGCACCACTGAGTCAGGTAAGGTGTTTTTTTTTTTAAAAAAAGGGTTCCCCACTCCCCGTGCTCTGATTCCCTCCTGGGCTCCATTTTCCATCCCCCTGTGCTCCGATTCCCCCCCATCCCCTGCAATCTCCGACTCCCCCCATCCCCCGTGATCGACTCTCCCCATCCCCCGTGATCTCCGATTCCCCCATCCCCCGCAATCTCCAATTCCCCCCATCCCCCACGATCTCCGATTCCCCCCATCCCCCCTGGCTCCGGTTTCCCCCATCTCCCCACCCTGCCCTGATGGCCGCAGTGCTCCTGTGGAGTGCTGTGTGCTGGCCGGTGCTTTTCCTGGCTACTATGCTAAATGCTATAGCTGGGAAAATTATCGGAACGGGTTACCAGGCCACAAACGGTGCCAGTTATCCCAGGCCAAAGGAGGGTTACCCCTGCCTGAGCCCGGGATCTGGACGCACAGGGGCTGGGCTGGGGCTCGCACCGGGCTAAACCCTGGTCTAGCAATGGCCATAGAGAGCCTTGCTGATACAGTTGCATGTGCTGCGTATGATATGTGGAGGGTTGTTATCTCTCTGCATGCGTTAATGTTGAACCTAGGTTAGGCAAGCAGTGTGCTGCAGTGCTGCTGCTCCTCCTACCCATTAACAACGTCTGAAAGGGGCTTATCTATCACTGGGTACAAATGGTTTTACAATTTCCTCTATGGACAGTTCAATTACTTAGGATTTTATCTGTTTGCATTGGTAATTGTCCAGGGAACACAATCTGTTTTTTAAGCAAGAAGTTAGTGGAGTAACCTGAACTGCCCAACACCAGTACTACAGTTAACATGTAATGGTAATTGTAACATGCTTCATCCCAGGGTTATTTAGTATGACATGTGAACCAGGAATTCTGACTTATTGGGGGAAGAAACAAGATAGAGTTGGAACAATTGTAGAACACCCCATCCCTGGGTTGTTTAGCTGCACCCACTGCATGTACCAGTGTGCTGTTGCATTCACAACAACTCAGGTTTTGTTTTGTTTTTTAAATTGGTTTATTGTGATGTGTGAACTGGGTCACCAAGAGAACCCTGTTAGGAGTCTTTAGGCTTGACTGCTATTCACCAACATACTAAGATGAGTGTGTTTATTAGCAAATAGCTGGGAAGTGAGTGGTAGATGAAAGGTTGGGATCACAATTTGCATGATCGGTAGATGCACTAGTTTAGGCTACCTAGAGGTAGGGATTGTCAGGCTTGAACATTTGCTCAAACATTTGTTAAAGACGACTCATAATCACTAAACCATGGCTGTATGATATGGCTTCTGCCATATCTTATTTTTAACATGTCTTCTTCTTAATCAATATTGGTAGGATATACTCCACTGCTTTATAACAGTTTATAATGGTATTGCCAACTGTTGGGGCCCAGGACACATTCCATATACCCTTTTCAAACTGCTTTCAAAGTGTTATATCCTGCTTAGTGTAGATCTGTCCATCATCTGGTTTATGGTAAAATAATTGTCTTGGGACTGAGGCAGCAGGATAGTGTACTGAACGCATTGTCTTTGAGATAATGGCCAAGTTCTCACTCAGGGTCATTGGGCCCTGATTGTATAATGAAGCCGCTGGTGAGATATGTTACTGAGAATTTCTTCTCCTTTCCAACACAATAATCCTACAATTAACAACTTGTTTACTGTGTGTGTGTGTGTGTGTGTTCTTTTATTCTTCATTTGATCATTGCTGCTGCTTGATTTTCAATTCAATCCAAGACATGTCTACTCAGAAGTAAATTCTATTGCATGCAATGTGTCTCACTTCCATGCAGTACCCTATTTCTTCAATTCTAAGACACACTTTCCCCCCCATATAAACATCTCTAAAAATGGGGTGTGTCTTAGAATCATGGGTGTGTCTTAGGTTTTTTTTTCCCCTGTTGGGGGTACTGAAATTAGTTTGCATCTTACAATCAATGGCGTCTTACAATCAAAGAAATACGGTAATTTGAAGGGGTGTGTGGATTTTGTTGTAGTTATCTCTTGAAGGGCTGTGTATAGGGACCATACCTTTTTGTGAGTGAAGAGTTTAAGCTTCTTCCCCCCCTCAATTCCTTTTGTTTTTTTTAAAAAAAATCCCATGTATTTGATTTTTAAAGAATTTTTATTACTTGAGTAATAAATCTGAATTCATCGACTTATGGAGTCTCTGAAAGTCCTGGCCCTGCCAACCTTCTTAAGGCCTCAATCAACTGCAGATTTTTGCTGGGACAACAGCTTTCCTCAAAAGAGAAAAATCTACTTGCTTTACCTGATGTGATACAGCACCATCTGTGAATGTATAATGTCTCAGGTTTCTTCATGAATTAGGATGAGAAAAGGCAGATTTGCAATATTTCCAGAGGCAAACCACCAAATAGGTTAGAGTATTTGCTTAAGTTGAGTGTTTAGCTAAATAATAACATGAATGAAATAACCAATAGAACTTATAGTATAATATAAACCAAATATGCACAACTTTAATTTTGGACCACAGTTCACTACAAAACTCAGCATTACTATTGATGCATCAGTGACTATTGTTTTCACAGTACCTTCAGTCTGTTGTTGCCAGGTTCTGTTGTGGAGGCTCACTCTTCCTCTGGCTGAGGGCTGCTCTATCTGTCTGTTCTTTTTTCTGCCTTCCTTGAACTTCCTTCTCAGCTGCCCTTCTTCACTCTTCTCTTCTTTCTCCTCTCCATCAGTAGTTTCAAACTTTTGTTCCATTCTCCAGTCTCTCCCCGTTACATGCCCCTCCCACTTTAAACAGTTCGCATCTCAGCAGAGGGACCCCAATGAGACACCATGGTCACCTTCAGTGGTGCCTGCACAACCCTTCCCTCTCTGACCCCATAAAAACATTTTAAATAAAATAAAAATTGTAGGGTGCAAGGTTCTCTTTCCTGTTCCTGAACCTCCTGCTGATCAGCTATTCAGTGGGCAGGAAGAGAAAGCAAGGCAATGGGGTATAGGGAGGGAAAAAGTGAGGCTAAGGATGTCTCTACATGGCTTTCTTCTTCCAGGGTCTTTCCAGATTTTATGATGGGTCCCTTTAGATGGCGACTAATGATTTGGAACTGAAAACTTCCCCTCCCGGCAATGCTATATATATATCCAATGAAACAACTCCTGTTAGAATGACCCCCCTCCCCAATCTCCCCTTTATAATGGTAGAATGCTTTATCTACTCTCAGACCTTAACTACAGGGACACGGTCGTGTCCCTGTAAATAACATGTATTTCCTACTTCATCAAAAACTTAAAGAAAACTAGTAGCAGAGTTGTCACTGAATTCTGTTTAAAGCAGCTCAGTGGTGGTGGGAGCATTGCTCAATGAAACTTCTACAGAAATTTTGAGAAAAGTTAAAAACTCTCTATGCAGTTAGCAAACTTTCCGAGGAAAAGATGTATGCATCTCTAATTCATTATCATGTGAAAGATAGTTCTTAGATCTGGGAGTCTAAAATCCTGTGAACCTTTCTACATGAAGCATTATTGTATGCTTGTCATTTCTTACTAATTGTCTCTAGGTTCCTTAGCCATAGTGACCCTTCAGTTTTACTTCCGTTTTTTAAAGAGTACTTATATGATGTGTGTTTTAAGAGTGGGGAGTATTATTTGACAAAGTGAAAAAAGCATATTTTCCTACTTGTGTAATTGCATCAGTGCAACCTAGAGGTTATGTAGAGGAAAAGCAGAAAGGAAAAATTCTTTGTGTGGAGCTTGGATCTCAGTTCTGTCACAAAATTGAAACCAGATACAACAGATTAAAAACACTGTGTAGGAAAGCTCAACACCACTTTTGGTGAGTTATTTTAGAGCAAGGAAAATGTATTATTTGTAAAAGTGAAAGAAAATGTTGTTTCCACTTGTGTAACTGTGCTATTCTGCTACATTACAGTGCCACCTAGAGCTTTTGTAGTAGAAAAGCAGGAAACAAAATACTCTCCATGTAGTACTCAGATCTCAATTCTGCGACAAAACTGAAAGAATATACAGTGGATTAACAGCCTCTCATAGAAAAGCTCTGTGTCACCCATGGACATTCTGGATTTCCTCAAGGAGGGAATTCTCCCAGGTTCAGTGTCAAATGTTAATTCTTATGTTTTAATTCATAACGTTGTGAAGACAAAAAAAAGTTACAGTTCACAACACAATTACCATAGTAAACATGCCAGAGGAATGATGAATAATTATTTTCTCAACAACTTTCAACAGCACATACTGCCAGCGAATGTTCCCAAACTAATGTTTAAGAATACGATGCTTTGGTTGATGCTTAGACTCCTTCACTGTTTACCTCATAACACTATATTTAAGATACCGTTGCTATTTTTAATAACATAAATTACCTGGAAAGTGACAGTGTTGTTGGCTGACTTTGAATGCCAAATAAATAAGAACTTGCTTTTCTCCCTTTGAAACAAGAAGGATGATTTAAAAATAGACCAACATGTTTGCAAGAATATCTAGGTTGTTTACAAGACTTCTTCTTTCGATGTGTTTAACAATGTTAATAAAAGATGTGAAGGAATGGAGGCATGAAAGAATAAAATGGGGGAAAATGGGGATAAATTGGGGATCTAAAGCCATGGAAAACGTTCTGTGGGTGAATAAGGATTCTTCTTCTAACCAGTTTTCTTAGGCAACAGGCTTCAAATTATTATACGTAAGTAAAAGTTTCACAGAGCAATCCTATATTTGAGTTTTGCTGGCTGAGAATCTTATTGGATTTGGCAAATGCCCTGCTAGGTTGACGGAATGCAAAACATGCTGCCGCCATGACAGATATGCCGGCAGGACACTTCAGACACACTTTGTTAGAATACTCCCCTGGAGACAATGGTGATAAGGTAGACTCACTCAGGGAGGGAACCCATTGAGGGTGTCTTGCCCAGGGATCCTCAAAAACCTGGATCTGGTACTGCTTCCATTCCTGTACCTTGCAATTTTCTTAGAGCCGCCTTCCACTTTCTGTTTGACAAGAGCTGATGTCCCCAACCGCCAGCTTTACAAACTGCATGATAATTTTAATTACTCCATTATTTCTGGTCTTTTTAAAAGCGAGATTATGAGGGTAGGGGCGGGAGATGTCCTGGGGGTTCACTACAACATGTAAAGTACCCACAAACTTCCATGAATGGCCAATCACAAGCAATAAATTACTAGGGATGTGCTCCGCTTCTAATCGGACCGGCGAATTAGAAGCGGAGCGGGGGGCTTCGCCTGCCCTTAAGGCGGAGGCGAAAAGGATTGGGGGACTGGCGGAGCGTGGCGAAGAGGATCGAGGTGAAGGCGGATCCTTCGCCTCGATCCGGAGCTCCACCGGAAAGGTAAGTGGGGTTTACCGGGCCCTGCTGCTTGCGGCCCAGACTTCCTGGTTGAACCGCGGGCTCAATTGAAGACGCCGACGGAACGCGGACGGAGGCAGGTAAGGCCCCCCTCCCCCTTGGTCCCTTACCGGGCTCTGCCGCCGTCGCCACACGGGCGGCGATGGCGGCAGGGCCCGGTAAACCTCCCGCCCTCCTCTCCCAGCCTTACTTGGCACCACTCCCCTCCATTGCGGAGCTCCGATTCGGAGCCAGAGCTCCGCGGCGGAGCAGTGCGGAGTGGAGCGGGCCGACCCGAAATTTTCGAATCGGCCCGCAGGGCGGAGCGGGGGGTCCGTGCACACCCCTATAAATTACCCATGTAGAGAGTTTTTGGAAGGGGGAACAGTGAGGTGAAAAGGCAGGGAGAGAGAAATAATGAGGCAAAAGGCTGGGAGTGGAGAGAAACAGCAAGATACAGGAGTGAGCAGGAGAGAAAGAGCAAGGCTAGGGGCCAGGTAGGGAGACACGAAAAGAGTGAGCAGCACCCAACCACATATAAACCAAACAGACAACAGTTATTATGTGTCAACAACTTTTTCATAAATTTATGAGGCGTATGCCGGGTGGCCGAAGTGACTGTTTTATCTGGAGGATATGACCCTGTTTATATATCCACGGCTTTAGCATGAAAAGAGCATTTTTTTCTGATGAAGCAGATGCGAAAGTAGGATTTATGAAACCTGTCACCTGTTAAAATTATATGCACTGGATAAATATCTATATAGATAATACGTATATATTCTGGATAAATATCTGTATAGTGAAGACATGACCTATGTTGAAGAAAATGTGTTAATAAGTTGTGGACACATTATAATTGTCTGTTTGGGATGGATATATATATATATATATATATATATATATATATATATATATATATACACACACACACACACACACACACACACACACACACACGCTGGATAAATATCCATACAGTGAAGAAATTATCTATGTTGAAGAAATATTTGAATGTGATCTTTATGAAATATGTGTGAATACGGTGAAAAATTCTTATGAAAAGTTGTAGACACGTTATAACTGTTGTCTGTTTGGTTTATATGTGGTTGTGTGCTGCGCACTCTTTTCGTGCCATGAATTTCTACGTGACACATATCAGAAGATATGTGGCTTGCTCCATCCATCGGTCCCATGTGGAGAGCTGATGGCAATGAACAGAACTCTGGAGACCAGAGAGCAAACACCAGATTGTAGGCTGTTTTGCTAAGCAAAATGTGATGCAGTCAGAGCTACAGAGAAAGAAAACCCAGCCTCACGAAGTGCTTCTTATTCATCTTCCCTAATAATGCTTTTCTTGAATTCTTGCCATCACGCCTTTCAGTGCATCATCAATGCCTGTGTGGTCTTCTGTGTTGGGAAAAAGAACTGTCCTTCCCCCTCTTTTCATTCTTTCTTCCTTACACAAATAGTTCCTGCTGCGAACAGGCGGTCTCAGACCACAGACTGGGGCTCTGGAGAAAACCAACAACACCCAACTGTCATTAAGCGAAAGGGCTGAAAGAAAAGAACACATTTTCTAAAGGTCAGCTGAACCCACAGAGCACTTACAAGGTGAAAATTATAGCTTTAGTTTGCCTTGGTTGTGCAGAGCTAAGAGACCCTGAAAAGAAAAAGATACAAAGCAAGAGACATAGCTTTGAAAAGAGCCTACTCCAACCTGGGCCATAGCTAGATGGGGCTTTATCCAGGGGCGATCCCTGGGATCGTCCCTGTGCATTCACATGACACACAGGGATCCCGGGATCAGGGAGGGATGATCCCTCCCTTGCCCTGGGATATGGCCCTACACTTTAGGCCCGCTTTTTCTGTGGTTTCGGGATGATCCTGAGACCGCGGAAAGTGTGGCCCACTGTCACAGTTTGTTCTGGCTCCTCGCGATTACTCATGAGGAGCCAGGACCCGCGCAGAGCTCCTCAGGAGCGCTGCGCCCGTCGGGAGAGGGGTGGGGGGAGTGCAGGACATGGAATAACGGGCTCAAGTTAAAGGAAGCCAGATTCCAGCTGGACATCAGGAAAAACTTCCTGACTGTTAGAGCAGTACGACAATGGAACCAATTACCTAGGGAGATTGTGGGCTCTCCCACACTAGAGGCAATCAAGAGGCAGCTGGACAGCCATCTGTCAGGGATGCTTTAAGGTGGATTCCTGCAATGAGCAGGGGGTTGGACCCAATGACCTTATAGGCCCCTTTCAACTCTACTATGCTATGATTCTTCGATGGAGATAAACTACGCTAGTGTTTTATCCAGGTACTCTAATGGCTGACCTCCGTGCGATACATTTGACACAAAACCTGAGTTGTTTTGCTGGTGCTATTTCTCTCTGAGTATTCTGTTGTTTCCCAAACTACTTTTATAATGGTTCCTTTTTTTTTTTTTTTGGTGCTTACAGCATGCTCCAAAGATACATGAATTCCAATCTAGCAGTATAACTCTTACTGGTTGGCATGGCTTTAATGCTATTGAACCTGTTTTGCAACATTCTTCTCCACCTTATTCCCTTTCTCATGTCTTTCTCCTCCTCCACCTCTCATTCCCTGCTTTTGCCTTGTACTGATTTTCTTGGTATGACCATGGTATTTGCAGGCAAAGAAACAACAACTACATCAGAAACAACACTACGACCTCTTTCCACACCACAACATGCCTTTCCCTTCCTTTGTGATTTTTGTTTTTGTTTTTCAGGCTATTTTTGACTGTGCACCTACAGAGTTATGCAGCTGTGAATAACTGTGCAATTTATTTTTAATCCTCCATTCTGTGCAGCACTGAAGGTTCAGATGCAGTTAGCAGACTAAAAAAAAAAGTGTGTGTGTGTGTGTGTGTGTGAGCAAACAGTAGTGGATACTGTGCTGTATTCATTAGAATGTGCTCTCACAGCAATGATTCCATTTTGGGGAAAAATTGGCACAGCTGTGACTCACACATAAAAGTGGCTCTAGTGTGGATCCAACCATAGATGGACACTGCCGTAGAAGCCTTGGCTGTGAAGCACTTGGTCTCCTCAAAAGAAAAGTACCTTCTAAAAATGAACATGCTGTGTGTGTGTGTGGGAATCAATTGGAACCTAAGAAGGATCCATTATTGATGAGATCAATACATCAGACAGCAGAATGGTGTTGCAGTTGTTGCTTTGCTGACTTTTCTTCTTCTTCTTTTCATTGCATCATGTTGAAGCCCATCCAAACCCACCTGAAACCAGCACGGCTTCCATTTAAAAACAGTTTCGAGTCTGTTGTGCTTAACCTTTGCTGCCCTCTGGCATGTCTTTTCTCATTCATGTTTATTTTATTTTCTTTCAGTGAGTGATGGGGATAAATAGCCTCACTGTTGGGCCATGTGGTACAAGGTGAAAAAATACAGAAAATGTTAAAAGAGTCTCAGCGTTTGGATCGCATTTTTACAATTCTTCACACTGGGCTGCTCAGAGAAGGCATATTCTCATTTTGCACTACTTTCAAGACTCTGCCCTGACATGCTGTTATGGTATAGGTTCTAAAAGTGCAGCCAGAGGAGAAATTCCCTGTGGGACACCTCTCTCTCTCTCTCTCTCTCTCTCTCTCTCTCTCTCTCTCTCTCTCTCTCTCTCCACACACACAAATACTTACACACACACACACACACACACACACACACACACACACACACACACACATTGAGCTTCTTTATATGAGCAATTCATTGCACACTCATGATTGGCAACTCACGGAAGTTTGTGGGTCGTTTATATGACGGCGTGGACAACCAGGACTAAATCTGTTAGAAATTCCGCCATGAAAAGAAGCACTTTTAAAGTGGCAACAGCTGGGGAAAAGCGGGATCTTTTGCCACTAGATTGCACTGTCTCCATGGAAGTGAACAAAGGGGAAGTATTCAATTCAAGCCACGTGGTCACCCCTCTCCATACATTTAATGCAGCCCATATCAATCACGCCAAAAAGAAGGAAGCACAAATGCCTAGGGTAAGCAGCAAAATTTCTCCTTAATGTAAAGATGCCTAATATCATCGCCTTCTGTTGCGTACACATAGGGATGGGTGAGATTTTCATTTCAGGTTGCTTTTGATAAGATTTTACCAAAATTTGCACATTTCTTCATATTTGGTATGGAAAGTTGGATTTTTATTTTTATTTTAAACCTGGATGTGGGAAGAGCCGAAACAGATAGATTTCAGCCCTTCCATCCAGGTCCAGGGCTTTGAGTGCTTAGCTCTTAAAATTCTGTCTTTGAAGCCCAGTATTTGTTCTGAATTTAGGTTGCCACTTTTCCCCCCTGATAGGCTCCTCATCTTTAACAGAGATGTGGCAGACATAGTCCTCCCAATGCTGGTGAGATTCCCCCCCCACAGTTCAATTTTAATAGGAATTTACCAATATCTGCAAATGTCTTCATATTCAGGATGGAAAGAACTTGAGATTTAAATGTTTGAATGCTTGAGAAAGCGAAGCTGACAGATCCACCACTGCTTGCACACCACTCAGTGTGTCTAACAACAGTTAAAACAAACTATAAAATACAATGTATTTTTAAAACACACACACACACACACTGTAATAAACATAGAGACAGGTGCAATGGATAAAACAGAGGCATTGGATAAAAACATCCAATAAAATAAACAGTTGCCTTAACGAGCAGGCTTTTTGCCATATGGTGAAATGTGGCACCAAGCAAGCCTTCTGATGCAAAGTGTTCCACAATTTAGATGTGGCCGCAGAGAAGGCGCCCCATTAGATGCACCGCTCCTACTGTCAGGACACAGAAAAGGGCCTCTCTACTACATCCTGGCGCCCATGAGAAGGCTGTGGACCTAAGGTCTCCTGGACCTAAGCCATTTAGAGCTTTAAAGGTCATCACCTACACTTTGCATTGTGTCTGGAAACAAATTGCTAACCACTTTAGCCCTGGCAGGATGGGTGTAATATGCTCTCATAAATGAGTGTCTTTTAGCATCCTCACTGTTGCTTTCTGGACCAATTGCAGTTTCCAAAGACCCTTCAAAGGTAGCCCCATGTTGTTCAGTAAACAAATCTAGATGTAACTAGGGCTAGATGTACACTAGTGCTTTTTATTGGTATTGAAGGGTGCTGATAATTGCTAGGGCACAGTATATATCCTTTCTAGTGCTATGTCTCACTTTTTATTCTGTATAATCCAAAATCCCAATACAGATGAAATTATGTTACAGGGTATAAATGCACAAGAAGGATATGCCATGATGGGATCATATCACTATGACACAAGGTGTAGATCTGGCCTAAGAGTTATGGTCCCAATGACTTTGTGTCATTTTTATTGTACTGATCAATTGTATTGGATTACCAGACACTGCCCCAACTGAGGACTGTCAGGCTTTGAGTTCAGCCTTCCCGCTATTATTATTGTTTTATTTAATGAAGCCTGTAATGTTACTCTTCCCATTCCAGCAACAAAGGACATGAAGACAAAATCTTGTGCACTGGGGAAACTCATAATATAGCAAGCAGGAACTGCAACAAGCCGGATTTTCTTCCTGTATTGAAGGAAATTTACGAAAAGTGGGTGAGGAGTCTGCATTTAGTATGGTTTTCCATCAAGCCTAAAAAGTCTGTCAAGAGGCTTCCCTCCTTGAGCAATTGCAGGAAACTGCAGAGTCTCTTTAATGTTGTATATGTTTTATTTCATAAAGGAATGTCTCTGTGGTGAAGAAGGCTTATTGGGAAAATATCTGTGGGTGGGAAGGGGTTAAAGCTTTTAAAATCTGGGGGCGAGGAGGAAGAGCTGTATATTAGGAAACGTGTTGTGCAGAGGAGGTGGCATTTAGGTCATCTCCCCCTCCAAGTTCCTTTGAAATGTGGCAGGTGATTTTAACTGCTGGATGGTTTGAAATTCTTGCACTTGGTATGTTCAATTTTGTTTGAAAATGGAGTAAAAGCTGTCCTGCTTGAAAGCTCAAGTAAATATTATGAACTTTGAAAGCTGATCTTGATTACTTTATAACTTCTTAACACTACTCACTTATTCATGGATTGCACAAAGTGCTGTAAAACACAATGCAATGTAGGAATAACCATTGTGCAATGGGCAGTATGAAGTGAAGTTTACTGCTCCCCACTGCAAAGTGGGAGGGGGGGTCATGGCTCAGTGACAGAACAGCTGCTTTACATGTCGAAGTACTTCAGAGTGTAGCTGCCCTTAGATGAGTTAGAGACCACTGAGGTCTTATGTAATATTGTCTTTATTCACATAAAGATAAACAGCGCATGTTAGAAGCAAGTATACTCCTATAGCAGACAGCACAGCTACTAACCCTGCATCAGAATCCCAGGGAGGCCCTTTCTGCATCTAAGGGTGTAGAGGGAGGGGGGACGATCCTGGACTTACCTGCTTCCAGGATCATCCCTGGGTGTCTAAACGGAAGCACGACATCCCGGAAGGGAAGAGGGACGTCACGCCCGTTGCGCCCACCATTTAAAAAAAAACACAAGACAGGACCCAGAGTGCACTTGCGCTCCAGCAAAAAAGTAAGTAAAAACAAACAAACAAAAGCCCCACTCCCACTCCCCCCACCCTCAATGTCCCTGGACTCCCCCCGGCCTGGCTCCTTCCCTCAACTGATTCCCGCTACTCACAGGGAGGAGCGAAGAAGCCAGGATGGGCACCGACACCGTCTGCGGTCCTCTGGATTGTCCTGGGACTGTGAGTAAAACTGGGATAACTGAGGTCTCGGTTATCACAGGGAAAATGGAGGGATCATCCCTGCCTGATCCCAGCCAGGATCCCCTGTGCTTCATTTGGATGTGCAGGGACCATTCAGGGACGATCGAAGGTGTAGAGGGAGAAAGAGGAAGAGCCAAGGCACGTCAACTTCAATCAACTCACAGCTCTTCCCAAAGTTTTCTCTCTACTTTGCCATTTAAAATGCAAAACTACTTTGGTTCTCTCAGTGCCCCACCCCTCAATGTGATGGGTATGGCCTCCTGAAGGCTGGACCCCAAGCTATTAGGGAGTGCACCCAGCAGTAATTAAGGGTGATTTTGTTAAATTCTCATGTCATACATTTCGAGTGATGTCAAGATAGCAAAACTCACAAAAGCAGATTTACATAAGACCTACTCAAGTGTTTTGCCTCAAAAGGAACCCTCAATGTGTACAGCAGGAGGTATGTGAACTGGCTCTGCCCTCAATGCCCTAGTCCTTCTCCCATTGAGCTGGAAAGCCTGCAGAGGGTTTCTATGGCTGGGTTCACACACCAAAAACTAAGCCATGATGGTTTATTCTCTGGTGAAACCAATGATGGGTTAGTGTGTCATTGGTGGGATGTTTCTGATACCCATGATGGGTTGTTTTGCCTAAACACCCCACTCTGGGAACCCACGCTCTGCAGAATGGGCATAGTGGGCTGTTTGCATAAGCTATGATGCATAATGGTTAGCAACCCATTATGGCTTAGCCTTATGTGTGAACCCAGCCTATATGTGTTTGCTTGAACATGGGCAGATACACCCCTGCAATCAGGAACCCTGATAAAAGGAGGAGAAGTGAGCAGGGCAGCCCCAGAGTTCTTGATTGCATGGAGGCTTCTACTTACTTCCAAGCAGATGCACATAGATAACCCCAGCAGACCAACTGCTCAGCATGGGAAGGTTGAGAATGTTGAAGAGAGTCAGGCAAGAGTAGCCCCAGATCTCCCAACATGCATTGCTGTTTACCCCTGAAGTTGTCTATAGGATGTATCTCTACCTTGAAAAGTAGTTTTTAAAAGTGTTTTTTTTAAAGATACTTTTGATTTGTGGGCCTTGTAATATATAGCACTGAAGTCATCCCAGCTGAAATAGGGCATGGAATTAGGCTCATAAAGCCTGGCACAGTAGTATGATAAAGGAAATACGTTGTCAGTTTGAAATGAGAATTGGTATCCTCGAGATCTGGAAAGGTGTTGGTGTCATGGTGGAGTGATTGAAGTCCTTGTATGGAGACACTGGGGATCATAATTCTTTAGGAGCGGGTGATGTATCCGTATTTTCTTTCCCTCTGCAAACAGTAAAACACCAGTGTTTCCCAATGTCCTTTGTGCAGTTGACAAGAAATGGATTTTGCAGACTAACAGCCAAGGTCTGCTGCTGCTCATTTCAAAATACAGAAGAGGGAAAATCTAATTCTGCTTTTCATAAGCAGGCTGTTTAGAGATACTGACCTTGAAAAGAAAATGAGATTTAGCAGAGTTCAAATGTAGTTTAAGCTTGCCCGAATCAAACAGATCACTTTTCGAAATGGAGGTACTGTCATGGCCCAGGACTGAGGGCTTCTCTACATGAAGCAAAAATCTTGCAGCCTTACTGGGGCTTTGTCTTCTAGAGCCTTTACGGGTTTATGATTGGCACAATACACATGCCTCCCCACCTCTTGTTTTTGCTGGTTCCTTCCCATATGTTTCATTCATACCACCAGCAGATGGCACTACTATACTGTGCGATTTAGATATATTACCACATTTTTGGAGACTTCTAAAATAGCAGGTTCCCACTTGAAAATGATGGGAGAAGCGTTGGAGGTTGACAACATTGAAAAAGACCTGTGAACTTCTGTGAGCGAACAATAACAAGTGCATAATAAATACCTCATGTAGAGACAGCCTGAGAGCCCTGAGAAACTTCTAGTGGCAGCAACTCTGAGGAGGAGTCAGAACCTGTTCTGGACCTTCACAAGTGGAGCCCTGAAACTTGGATCCTGCAATGTGGATCCTGCACCTTGTGCTCTCAATCCCCAGGAGGCGCTACTACCCTCTGACTCTTGAGAAGCAGACCTCAGGCTCCTCCGGTGAGCAGGGAGGCCCTACGGGACATTCCCTAAGCAACACCTCACTTTCCAGACCCTCACCACCTAGAAACAGCCAGGGACTGCAAGAAAGGACACTGGCCCTTTAAAAAAAAGCACAGAGACAACACTTGAGAAAGTGAATTCTCCTGGCCTGGCTATAAAACCCTTCCAGTTGTTCTCAGCCACTACTGGAATAAGTTGTTAGAAGTCTAGCTGCATTCCGTTGCTTGGAATGTGCTGTCCAAGTCCTGTGCTCGTACCTGCCATGCCAGCTGTGATACTGTTCCTGTTGCAGGGTCCCTCATGTCATGCCTCTTTGCCTGAGTTGTTGCCCAGAGCAGATGATGGAGCATGGCAGGTATAAATCCCTTCTCCCAGGTCAGAGCAATGGTTTTATGCCAACTCAGGGCAAAATGCATTATGTTAAACATGCTTTTATAAAGACATGATTAAACTGGCCACTTTTCTTAAGAAAGTGTTTAATTTTGACCTTGAAAAGATAGACTACATTCCTACCTCAGAAAGTCTGTCCCAAAAGCCTCTGGGTACTTGGAAATATTAACTAGAACAGTAAGCAAGCACTCTTATCTCTGATGCAATCACTTTAGTCAGCTTTCTCCAAGGTCTAGCTTGCTGTCATTGACCAGGAGTGAAGCTGAAGAATAGCCCAGAAAGAGATGTAGGCTCCTATTGGCTCTCTCAAGGTAGCAGGTCAGGAAGTTCATGAGACATCAGTTATGGGGTGGCTTCCTGTGTCTTTCTTCAGTTAATGTGGATGGATGCCTTCTTGTCTCCTCTTCTGCATCCTTTCATAGAATCATAGAATAGCAGAGTTGGAAGGGGCCTACAAGGCCATCGAGTCCAACCCCCTGCTCAATGCAGGAATCCACTCTAAAGCATCCCCGACAGATGCTTGTCCAGCTGCCTCTTGAACGCCTCTAGTGTGGGAGAGCCCACAACCTCCCTAGGTAACTAATTCCATTGTCGCACTGCTCTAACAGTCAGGAAGTTTTTCCTGATGACCAGCTGGAATCTGGCTTCCTTTAACTTGAGTCCATTATTCCATGTCCTGCACTCTGGGAAGATCGAGACGAGATCCTGGCCCTCCTCTGTGTGACAACCTTTTAAGTATTTGAAGAGTGCTATCATGTCTCCCCTCAATCTTCTCTTCTCCAGGCTAAACATGCCCAGTTCTTTCAGTCTCTCTTCATAGGGCTTTGTTTCCAGACCCCTGATCATCCTAGTTGCCCTCCTCTGAACACGCTCCAGCTTGTCTGCGTCCTTCTTGAATTGTGGAGCCCAGAACTGGACGTAATACTCTAGATGAGGCCTAACCAGGGCCGAATAGAGAGGAACCAGTACCTCACGTGATTTGGAAGCTATACTTCTATTAATGCAGCCCAAAATAGCATTTGCCTTTCTTGCAGCCATATCACACTGTTGGCTCATATTTAGCTTGCAATCTACAACAATTCCAAGATCCTTCTCGTTTGTAGTATTGCTGAGCCAAGTATCTCCCATCTTGTAACTGTGCCTTTGGTTTCTATTTCCTAAATGTAGAACTTGGCATTTATCCCTATTAAATTTCATCCTGTTGTTTTCAGCCCAGCACTCCAGCCTATCAAGATCACTTTGAAGTTTGTTTCTGTCTTCCAGGGTATTAGCTATCCCACCCAATTTTGTGTCATCTGCAAATTTGATCAGCGTTCCCTGCAGCTCCTCGTCCAAATCATTAATAAAAATGTTGAAGAGCGCTGGGTCCAGGACTGAGCCCTGCGGTACCCCACTCGTTGCCTCTCCCCAGTTTGAGAAGGTTCCATTGATAAGTACTCTTTGAGTCCGATTCTGTAGCTTTTTTTCTATGAAAGTGTGTGTGGAGGAGTCAGATGGTCAGCAGCTGCATAGCAACTTGCAACACTCTAAGCCATTGCTGCACAAAGGTATACTTTCACATGGCCATAATGCGCTCCACATTTAATGCACAGTGTAAATACTTTCTAGACTGTAGCCGTATTACTCTATTGCAGAAAACACAGCAAAGAGTCTTGTGGCGCTGCAAAGACTAACACATTTATTATGGCATAAGCTTTTGTGGACTATAGTCCATTTCATCAGATGCATTGAGTACTATGGATAGTACCGCCTAAAAAACACTAAACCCTCCATAATACTCCATGCATCTGATGAAGTAGATGAAGTCAGGGCCGGCCCTACTGTTAGACACAGATTGAGGCAATTGTTTCTGGTGCCAGGTACTGGGAGGCAGAGGGTGGTAGCCTCCCAGCTATTCCTCCTGAACTCTCCAGCTGTTGCCCTCTGTTGGTGGACAGAGCTGTGTATGCCACACAACCTGATCTAAATGCTTGAGGTGCAGTGGACCTGTATTGAAGTAAGGTTCAACTGCTAGTCTAGCCATCTTCTGGGTAGGGGAATGGAGATGAGATGCCATCTAGTCCTTTGTCTCAGGCAACAAAATATCTTGGGTCTGCCCTGACCTTAGTCCACATACCCTTATGCCAGGATATTAGTATTTGTTTACTTATTTATTGCATTTCTATACCACCCAATAGCCAAAGCTCTCTGGGCGGTTCACAAAAGTTAAAACCATCAAATATGAATCAAAGTATAAAACAACAACAGTATAAAACCACAATATAAAAGCACAACCAGGGTAAAACCAAGCAGCAATGCAGAGATTTATACAGATTTAAAACACAGATTTAAAACCGCAAAGTTAAAAGATTAAGATGGTAAACTGTTAAAATACTGGGAAAATAAGGTCTTCACCTGGCATCAAAAAGAGTATAACGTAGGTGCCAGGTGAACCTCTCTAGGGAGCTCATTCCACACCTGGGGTGCCACAGCAGAGAAGGCCCTCCTCTTTAAATACAGTATACTTTCCTGAAACCTTATGCAGTGTTCTTATCTGGTCGTTCTAGATTCAAGCTGTTTGTAACAGAATCAAAAAATTATGTCCCAAAGCATGATTCTCAAATCCCCAAACACAGAGAGCATCTTTATGTATGGTATTTCCATAGTACATTCAAAATGCAACATCCTAAACCTCTCTACATTAGTTGTTTAGGACACCCCCACACATAACTTTTTCCCTCCTGGAAGAATTGAGCCCTTTTTAGGGACTTGAAGAAAAAGATTTGACTCAACCGAGTGACGTTTAATTAAAGCTGTAAAGGGATAACTGCTCATATCAAACTGACTAGTTTGATGTACATTTAATTTACATCCCCCGAGAAGCATTACAGAGACTGCACTGGGCTTTCTCCATACTTTTGCCAGAAATTCTGTCATGGGACATAATAACTTTTTTTTCTTCATTTTTAATTAAAAATTGAAAATCTATATCACTACTAAACATCTGGTGCTGCCTGGTCCACCGAGTCCCCAAAGTAATATTGGCCTGGTATTTAATGTTATTTGTCATTCAGAAATAATGTTTCTCCCTGCCCTGTAATACTCTGAGCTCTAGTGGGTTTATTTGCTGAGTATGATCACTATTCATTTTAACAGAAACTTCAATAGAAACTTTAAATCACTCTGCATAGAATGCCAGGCTTTTCATCCAGTATGAATTTCCAGTTTTTATTATTCACACTGGTCTGATTTGGATAGAGAATTTTATGTATGTGTTGCCTCTCTTCCTTTCATGAAAAGTAAACAGCCTGGGGTTTCTTCTCAGCCATGGTGGCCAAGGCAATATATATATATATATATATATATATATATATATATATATATATATATTCTTTCCTCCATAACTCACATCCCAGTATGTCACAGTAGTTTAATCTCAGTAGTTTAATCCCAGAGCTGGTGAAGTATAGGGCCTGAAAGTCTGAGTTATCAATCAGAAAGTTTCTTCTTTGCATCTCACCTCTGACTCCTTAAGCAATCCATTCTCTCTCACCCTCCCCATCTGCAATATGGAAGATAATACTGACTTACCTTTTAGGGTTCTTATAACTACACTAGAGTGCTCTGAACACTTGGAAGTGCAATACAAATATTAAATATGAAGTATTTTATTTAAATGCTAGTATCAGATCGTTTGTGATGAGGGTGGGGGAAGTAGTTTAGGGCTCTGGTAATAAATGCAAAAAATAAAGGTATTGAGAACCATGAGTGTGTTCCTGGGCTTTATTGAGAGGCAGTGTGGTGTAGTGGCTAAAGTGTTGGACCGGGAGTCAGGAGATCCGGACCCTAGTCCCTATTCGATGGGGACCACTGGGTGACTTTGGGCCAGTCACAGGCTCTCAGCCCAACCTACCTCACAGGGTTGCTGTTGTGAGGATAAAATGGAGAGGAGGATGATTATGTACACTACCTTGGGTTCCTTGAAGGAAAAAAGGCAGGATATAAATGCAATAATAAATAAATATTACATTAGATATCCCTACTATTAATCATGTTTATGTTTATTTTATTTTTTTGTAATACCGGGCCTACTAGAGTCAGGCACTGGCTAACATTTTCACCTGCCATACTTGCTGCTTTGTTGTGTACTGTATAGATTCCACATCCATTCAGTTTTGCTCTGCAGAGGACACCTCACCCCTTAGAAAGGCTCTTAACTGAGCATCCATTTCTTCTTGCTTTCTCTTGGTGCTTCATTTCTATGCCCAACTTGAAACGACCATGAAAATAATTTCCCCTGCATTGAAAATGTTTTAGTTGCGAGATCAACCCTGAACCTCAACCAGGTCCTTTTTCATTCAACCTCCCACCCCACCCCCAGCCCTTGGGCTTTCTGTCTCTTGTCTCCAGAGTGTTGTTTTTTTTTGCACACCTGGGTGACCACAAACATGAGGGATGTGTCTTTGTAAATGAGAAGCACTTTGCATATTTGTAAGAGAAATCTGCACTGCAATATTCCAGCTTCTGCTCAGAAAGTCTTATGTCCGGTTCTCCACGATACTGCCGTGCCATGTACTTTGAAATTCCACTCTGTTTTTCTCATGGTGTGGAATTAGATATTTGTCTTAAATACATTATTCTCGACCTCCGACCCAGAAGTGCTTTATAAGAAGTCTGGGAGGGGCATTGCTCTTCCAGGTGTCCCAGTTGTTCAGTCCTCTGCAATTGACCACCCAGTGTCTACCACAAAAGGCAGCAGGTTGTACCCACTGCAACATCCCTATGCAAACCACTTTACCCATTCACTTAGGAATGAATAGTAGGAATTCACCTATTTGGAAAAAATGTAGGTGAATTGGGCTGGGGACTAATCCTGCCCTCCTCCTCCTGGTCATCCCTCTTGGAATTGTGTCCCAGATTGCATTTTGTAATCTTTGTCCCATAGATCTGAATGGAAGCCATGGTGAACTGAGGCAATCCCTATCTGCATTGACTCACCTGCGTAGCAGTACTCCCATAGGTTCCATTGTTTAGTCATGTGACAGCATCACAGAATGTTGGGAGAATGTAACGGAATGTTGAGAATAGAGTGTAACAAAAGAGGGAGAATTCTGGGAACTGCTAATTATATCCAAAGTCTGAATATTGGCACAGTAAATTGGTCCTGGAGCTAAAGCCTATAGAGCCTTGTTTGAATTTCTTGGCCATTGTTTAAACTTCTAACAAAGCAGGGAAAATGTTATATTTTAGTTTCATGCCCCATAAAAACCTGTTTATGACTGAGTACTTTAAGATGTAATAAAAGGAATGTGTGTGTTTGAAATGCAGAGAGAATGTCAGGCTGACACGACACATTTGTATCACATCTTAAAAAAATTCAGCAGGCAATGCTGGAAATAAAATTCATTAGAACGTTAAAAATATCAACAGCTTTGATAAGGATTTTGAAAGGCAGTCCAGCTTCCTATCTCAGATCAAGGAATTTGAAACGGAAATAAGAATTTATGTTTGTAAAATAAAGTAAACATTGTTCATCCTTTTGATAGTTATCACTGCTTTGTTTTATGCCTTGCTTTTCAGAGTGGATCTTTAAACACTGCAGGAACACTTATTTGCTCAGATTATATGCTATTGAATTACTGTGAGATAAGGCAGAACCTTTTAGTAGGCCATAGAATCTATTAATATATTGGAAGCAAGCTTCTTACATTGCAAAATTAGCCATGATGTGTAACAGTGATGTACCTGTAACATTTGTGAGATAAACTTGCTTTACGGATAACAGGTACATTCTAAGCTGAAAGGAAAGGGATATTGCTAAATTCCTGACTGGCACAAACCTGAAGAAGCATGAGTCATATTAGGATAAGATTGGTTCCTTTCTTATTTGTAGTCATTCAATCCAGAATTGCATGCAGAAGCCTGGCCTGGATGAAACATCAACCCATGGTTAAACTAGGATGACCATATGGAAAGGAGGACAGGGCTCCTGCATCTTTAACAGCTGAATAGAACAGAGAATTTCAGCAGGTGTCATTTGTACGCATGCAGCACCTGGTGAAATTCCCTGTTCATCATAACAGTTAAAGCTGCAGAAGCCCTGCCCTCTTTTTTATCTGGTCACTCTATTATAGCTCCTGCAGCTTTAACTGTTGTGATGAAGAGGGCATTTCACCATGCATACAAATGACCCCTGCTAAAATTCCCTTTTCTATACAACAGTTAAAGTTGCAGGAGCTATAATAGAGTGATCAGATAAAAAGAGGGCAGGGCTCCTGCAGCTTTAACTGTTGTGATGAACAGGGAATTTCACCAGGTGCTGCATGCGTACAAATGACACCTGCTGAAATTATCTGTTCTATTCAACTGTTAAAGATGCAGGAGCCCTGTCCTCCTTTCCATATGGTCACCAAACCATGGAGCAAGTGTGCTGGTTCCTGACCTCAAACATGCTGTCCACCTTGGTTTCACAGTCTGTAAGTGTTTACTAAATTTGCAAATCATGGGATCAGTCTAGCACAGATGTTACCAAGCTTGACTTCAGCCTAAATGTTGAATGGCAGGGGTAGAAATGTCCAAGTGATTAATAAATTGCTGTTGCTGGTGTCTACGAATTTAATATTTTTTTTCTTAGCTCCTGATAGACCCAGGCATATAGAAATCTGATATGAGCACCTGGGAATATACAAATCTTTTCCATCCCTGAAGTTTCCTTTAATGGTTAAGACCACTTTGATGTGCTTTATTACTATGGTGGCCAGGTGTCCTATTTTACAGAGGCCAGTCCTCTATTTGAGGGGCAGTCCAATCCAAGTCTGGTTTAAAGATAAAGAACCATCAGAAGGAAGAGCTGGGCCTTGAAGTTGCCCATCAATAGTTAGCACTTGGACAGCAGACTGAGCAGGTAAACACATCACCTTGGTCAATCTCCCCTAAATTGGTGTCCTCTTTTTTGGTGATGCATTTCCTCTTTTTTTTGGCAAAGTTTAAGTGGCCATCCTATGTACTACTGTGATATTCCTCCTCCTTCAATGACGCCATGTTATCATTAAAGTTTATTTCATTTCATGTATTACATTTCTCTACTGCCCAATAGCTGAAACCCTCTGGGCGGTTTACAAAGATAGAGGTAAATTATTTGATTGTTTCATGGGCACTGTTGAGTTTACCAGCTGTTCTTCTGATGGTGTCACCCAAGCAGATCCCTTGGTAATAGACAGAATAGGCCCATGTGAATAAAATTTAAAATTAAGAAAAAATGACAACGTGAGGAAATACAACAGCTGTTCTAGTAAAGTGGAGGGAAGCATGTTTGAAAGGTTCTTGAATGCCAATGAGAAATGTTTTTCAATAAAAGAGGACCAAATCAAAGGCATTGTCCTTGTCAGCAGGCACCTCACAATTCAGATGAAGGGACTTGACAATCAGAGGATATTTCAAAGGGGTAATTGGGTGGGAGATTTGAGGCTCTTTGGATGATGATGGTAATTGTAATGTCTCTGGCAATTGCGCTGACCTGCTTCACACTGCGCTTTATTCCTTTCGGGGTGCTGGCTATGCAGGAAGGACCCTGAAAGAATGGCTGATTAGCTTAATCTCATTGTGCATTCTCTAAAGGCCCTTTCTGGCATATTGCCTTTTCTCCCTACTTGTGCTTTGAAAGTGTACGATGGGAAATGACATTCACAAATCTGTGTTCGATGTAATATCCCAAATGTCAGGTGTTTTCTCTCGCTTGGCCTGTTGAACTTGCCTCTCTTTTGAGGCAAGTTTTAAATCTGTGTCTAGCAACCACATTTTTGCTCTTTTCATTTTTACTCTAGAGTAGGTGCAGGTGCCCTGATCCAGATTGCGATGTTAGCGTAAGAGGTAGCCTGGGGGGAGAGGGGCTTTTAAGGAACTGGATCAAGGGCCCTACATCTACTTCGAAGTAAAAATGAATGAAAGAAAAAAAGACATAGCTGCTAGACACATAGCTGCAGTATGGGCCTTGAAAGAGACTTGGGGCGTTACTAGACGAGGCTGTAGCGCGCGTTACCTTCCGCAGTCGTGTCGAGGCTTCCAGATGACGTTCACCAGGATCCGTCGTTATCCTGCGGTGAAGCCTCTTTATCCGTCTTTAAAAAAGTGAGTTCTAGTGCGCCTTTTCCTGCCGGCCCGCGCTAATTCGGAGTGGGAGGATGTGAGGTCACTGCGGTCCGCACTGGGCAGGAAAAGGCGTGCTAAGGGGAGTGGCCAGCGGCTTCGGTCAAGCCGCCTCCGCCATTTGCGCCCAGTCCGCAGCTGGGGCAGCGGAGCTGAGCGGCTTTTTTTTTTTATTCCCACAGTGACAGTTTGTGCAGGAACGGAGGACCGGAAAAGTGGCTGGTGTGCTGCTGGGGGTGGGTGGGGGATGGATGGGGGATGTGCACCTGTTTTTTCTATTTCAACCTCTGCGGGGGTCACTTTTCGGAAAGGTGGGCATCCCACAGTCATGGGAAGTTGGTGACTCCTCGCGGTGGGCACCCACAGCGGCCGCATAATGGCGGTGCTGTACGCTGCGCCGAAGATGTAAAGGCTAGCGGGGACTGAGGGGGTCGCTCCAGGCATGAAGGGCTGTGTGCCTGTTGGTGTGGGTACGCGGCTGGAAGAGGGCACAGCTGTTTCTGGGCTGCTGCCATGCCTATGCCCAGATGTGGGTTGGGTCCGTGTTATGGGGGGAGGGCACAGAGGTGGTCATTGCCACCGACACTTCAGAGGCATGATGGGAGATATAGGCACAGAGTGCCCATGCAGACGACTGACCTCGGGTCATATTACACCCGCCACGACCCCCATCAGGAAGCGACCGCATCAATGTTGACCCTCAGCACTGGCACTCACTGGCCGCGCCCCCTGTGAGCCATCCACCAATGGCAACTGGCTCCCCTCCACCCAGCCTGAGGGGGCTGGTACGCAGCAGCAGCAGCAGCAGCAGCACTTTAGCTGGCACTGCCACTGCCGGTGTCGCCGCCAGTGCTGCGGCGGCATCGCTGACGGCTGCGCAAGCGATCTGCACTGTTTGCGGTCTTTCGGACTTGCGCAAACCATGCGCCGAGCGAAAAAAAAAGCCGCGGCAATCAGGCCGGTGTGGCTGCGCAACCGTGCTCGCGGCGGCAGCAGCACAACCGGCGCAAATTTCCGCCACAAATCGAAGGCAGGTGTGGATCATGAGGCGTCACGGCTGAACGGGAAAATCCGCTTTCACCGCTCCTCAACGACGGAACACCCGGTAGGTCTAGCAAAGCCCCAAATCTCAGGACTGGCGCCAAGACCTGGTATCCCTGGGCAGCTGCCAGGGCCCCAACACTCTGGCAGGGCCCGCTGCTACATCCTTCCCTGGACTTCCCTTCTCTGAGCACTGGGTGCCTTGGAGCCACTGCCATTTAAATTTCCCATGAAGTCCCAGAATGGCAACTCCAAGCTGACTAGCATTCATCAAAGTGTGATTGCTGCTGCCTGCCACTAGATAAACCCGTGATGGCAGGGCTTGGAAGTGGGGAGGAAAGCAATGGCATACGATGGGACCCATCAGAGGGCATTGTGCCCCGAGCCCGTGAAGAGTGCTTGCTCATAACTACAGCCCTTCCCCTACAATCTGCAGCTTTAGAGGAATATCGGGTGTGTCCTAAATGATGCACAAGTCAACATAAAAATGTTCACTGGAAGCAGGAACATTGGAAACTACCGCTTGATAGAAATACTTGGGCCCCCCATCATAATTTGGGGGTCTTTCTCCTTTTCTCCCCACTCTTCTCAATAACCAGTATTCCATCTTTGTCAATAGTTTGGAAATGATCTCTCACCACTGCAATATCCTTGCAGTGGAAAGGAATATGTGTTTGTGTTTCTCTTTGTCTTTATGTTATCATTGCTACGCAAAGGAAGGACAATTTTTTGTTTTGTTTAGGACAGCATGTGCTGCATGCTAGGGATGGGAGCAGACAAGAATATAGCTGTAGAGGCACTAATTGCGATCTGGATACAGTATTAAGACTCGATTTAGGGGACACTATAATTGACAGTAATGGAAAGAAATAGCACTGCAGATGGCACGCTTTGGGCTGGCAGGAGGTGTAAAACGCAGACATGAAGCTTTGGCCTCTCAAGGGTTGGCAACTGCAGGCAAGCCTTCTGTCAGGCAGGTATTAAACACAGGCAAAAACTGTAACAACGACCAAGATGCTAAAACCCTGGACTGTGTGTTTTAAAAGCACCAGCTGTCTGTTCATGTAACTGAAGTCTCAAAATGAAACAATTGGTTTGCTGCTTTCACAAGGCAGGTGAATGGTGTAATTTGAGGGTGTTGGGCTCTCCTTTCTTTAACCATCGAGCCCCACAAATAAAAACTTGTCCCAAACTGTGGGTCCCAGTAAATAGTCTGCGAGTACCAGTTTACTACAGCATTGCTGAAGCTAAGCAGGTGTGGACTGACCTGGATGGGAGAATATTGCAGAGCCCCATGTTAAGAACCATATTATTTTTACAAATTGTAGAGGTAAATGTCATCTGACCAGGCTTCGTTTGGGTCAGAAATTTCTTTTCAATATTATGGGCCTGGAATATTTGAAGAAAAATGCCTCTGAGCTTATACAGAATGTACCTCTCTTTCTTCCATCTCTCCACTCTCTCTCCTCAGGCTTTCTGATGCCCCAGAAGCTGTGTTAATGGCCATCCTGGCCTTGGAGAACCCTCTCCCTCTCTGCATCATCCTGTACAATACCTGGATATAAAAAAGGTAAGCCAAACCATTACTTTCAATCTAGGCATTTAAATGTTTGAGGGTGCAATCCTATGGGCATGGCTGTGAGCCTCTGAACTCAGAGGCTTAAGGCCATCCAGTGGAGAGTGGGAGGCATGGCAGAGACAACCTTTGCCTCCATGCTCCTCCACTCTGCATTTCAGCTAGATGGGCTTTTTTGCCCGTCTAGCTGAGGCATCGGGGAAGGGGAGGGAAGGAGGCTGGAGAGGTTGGGGAATTCTTCATAAGTCGGCTTCTCTATCCCTGATCTGACCCATTGACTTAGAGCAGCGTAAAGCATCTTTTCCTGATCCCAAGAGGACAATCAAAGGATTTTATTGTTTATATATATAAACTTTTATCTCCGTCCCACACACCAATTTTTAGCAAATGCTTCCCTCTCCGCTCCTTTATTTCTGGTTACCATGAAATAAAGAGATTCTTCATGATATAATGGTGATCTATTGCTGGTTTAGCTTTACTCTCATTATTTTTACATTAAACAACTGATCACAACAGTTGAGTCTTTTGGAACCATATAATGTGGGTTTGTTCATTTGACTGCAACTAATTATCTACCCTGTGAGATATGTGCAGCTTTACGGCAAAAGTATTAAGATAATGTGGATGGTTTCCATTTGATTTCTAGACAGCAAGATGCATGGAGTAATAAAAGATAGAGGGTTGGCTCTACACTTAGTTGTGCTTAAAGCAGATCCATTAAAATTAATGGGACAATAACTTACTTAAGGGTGCAATCCTATTGTTTATGCCCTTGATGCTCATAAGCCTCTGAACTTGGAAGCTTATGAACATCCAGTACAGAGTGGGAGGAGCGGCAGAGGTGATAAGTCGCCTTCCTGTTCCTCCCACTCTGCATTTCTGTTTCGGAGGGGGAAGGAAGCATGTTGGAGTGACCTTGGGATAGCTTATATCCTGGCCTTTCCAGTTCCCTTCCCACCAACTGGAATGCCCCTTTCCTCCTCTCCGAAGTCGAATTCCCAACTCAGAAATGCAACCAGCATGGTTCTTTGTGCACTGGTAGGGAGTGGGAGAAGGCAGAGCATGGATTTTCCAACCTCGGGTCTGTGAATTGTAAGTATTTTGAGACCTCTCAGATACTGTCTAGGGACCACAGGGTTCCTTTCCATGTCCCTGGGTCTGCTTTAAGTCTGCCTATATCATCCATCCAAGAATGTAGGCATGGTCTGCAAATGTAATTCTGTAAATGAAATTCTCAATGAAGCATAATTGAGAGTTTGTACATAATGGTCTCTTTCATTATCAAACAGTATCAGAGAGAGAGAGAGAGAGAGAGAGAGAGAGAGAGAGAGAGAGAGAGAGAGAAATGAAAGTTTGATAAGCTCTAAGTCCTGATTACTAAGGCCTTAGCTAGACCTAAGGTTTATCCCGGGATCGTCCCAGGATCATCCCTGTTCATGTAAATGACACACAGGGGATCCCGGGAGCAGGCAGAGACGACCCCAGGATGATCCCAGGATAAATCTTAGGTCTAGCTAAGGCCTAAGTTTCAGCCAAAAACAAGATGGCAGCCCCTTCCATTACATGGGCAAAACCTGAATGGACTGGCAGTTGAATCTTACTTTAATACTGGGGGTAGGATATGATCCTCCATTGCACCTGAATGCAGCAGACTAGCCTAGGGGGCATAGGGTAGGCTGTATGACACACAGCTGTCTTCTCCAACACCTTGCCACCATCTCTCAGCATCTGTCAGCTGAAGTAACTGCCTCACACTGCCTAATAGTAGGGCCGGCCCTGTTAAGTCTGAACTCAAAACGAACAAAGAATGAAAGGTAATTATTAGAGAAGAAAGAAAGGTTTAGCTAAAGTGTGGATTAGCTTAATGTTATACAGTTTCAGAATTTTGGATTAAGCATTCAGACAGAGGAGTTTTCACACATGAAGTTTAAATTGCCTTTGAGCCTCTCTGTGATCTTTTTGTATGCTTGATGATTGTTCATGCAGAAGAGAAAGTGGGAGACAGGCATTTGTAATGCAAATGAATATTCATCCATGTAGGTTTTACATTTGCATTATACACCTGAGGAATATATCAATTCAAAGCCACTTTAAGCCTCAGGTGTGAAAACATCCTGAGAGTTAGGCCCAGTTCCTCGAAGTGAGATAGACATTGGCTATAACCAGTTTTACAAAAATTGTTCCTATGCAAACAACCACCACCACCATACATCTGGCTAAAAGGTCTATTTATTTAAGGTGAGTCGCAAAAAAAGATTCTACCATTATAAACCTCAAAATTCTACTGCTTATAAAAATGACACCTGAAGAGCTAATAACCTGAAGTTTGGCATTAATAATCCACCTGATGAGGTTTATGATTGTGCAAAATATCAAAGCTATCCAATACGTGTTGCCACAGATAGAGAAAGTTAAAAGTGTTGAACATTGACACATTTGTACTTTTTACTCAAGCTGCACCTTGGTTTATTGTATATTTCTTTCAAATTTGGTGGGGGCAGGGAGAACAGCTGATGTACTTTATTCAGGCTTGTGCCTTTCATTGGTTTGGTGAAATTCTGAGCAGCAGTTTGAATATTAGCAAGTTTTTTTCTGCCCCTTCCAAGCCTATGACAGCAATTGATGGCAAAGTTATGTTGGGCATGCTCCGTTTCACTCTGAAGCTAGAATGCTGCCAGTACTTCAGTGTTTTGAATTCCACTGTTCCTGTCTGGATTCTGACAGTGGGGGGAAGGGTAGCAGGGAACTGTCAGTTGAGATAATTTTGAAGGCTGAAGGAATCACTCTGATTGATGAAGAGAGGGAAGAAGAGGGAAAAGCTATGCTGGGATCCTGTGCAGGCTTACTCAGAAATAAGCTATTCTGAATGTACAAGGACATATTTATTCATTTGTAGACATCTACTCAGTTAATGGCTTCTTTGCATTTTGTTTTAGTTTTCATCCCTCGCCTCCCAGAACACTCAAATGATAACTTTCCTTTTTAACAAATCAGGGAAATTCATGTTGGCTCAAACTCCACAAAGCCAGAAAATTGGAAGCTTAGGCCCATAAGCAGTACTGATGTGCAATGTCACAAATTGTGCTTGCTTACAAGCAACCAACAGGCATGGTTCACCTCACAGGAGGATTCCTCTAGCAATACAGTAAGGTTCAGATGTTTCATAAAGCAATACAAGATCAGGACAACATGGGGAACCTTTACTGGTCCCAGGCACTCCATCTTCTCCATCTGGATTTGGGCCAGAAAGAACTAGAAAATGTGTGGGTACATGGAAGGTAAGTTGTAAGCAAGCAGTTTGTGACATTGCACAACATCATTACAGATTGCAGTGCATGCCTGTTAAGACAACAGCATAAGCTTCCATTTTCCTGGCTTTGTGGATCTTAAGCCAACATGAGATAATCTTAATTCTGCTTTTAAACTGGCAGGGTTTTTTTTATAACTGAATATTGTATTTAATCCAGGCAGAGTCCAGGCAGGGGAGGTAAATACGCCAAGTCTTTTTGGTAGCTGGATGAATGTCAAAAACTTAATCCTCCCAGGAGAGGCTAGTGGCTCTAAGTTTTGGTGGGGCTGTGAATCTATTCTGGGTTTTAGCCAGAACCAGCCAGAACTCTAAAAGAGCTATCTAAAATGCAGAGCCTATTTTGGGAATGAGGTCTGGCACTTTGGATAGCTCCATTAGACTTCTGGCTGAAACCCACAATGGATTCATAGCCACACCAAAATAAAAGCCACCAGCCTCCACTGAATCCTTCTCATTCATCATTTCTGACTGCACTTTATATTAATAGCGTGTTTTAAATAATGTGCACAGGTACAGACACATGTCTTTTTAAATGAAAAGCGGTCATAAGAAGCCCTATTCCAGATTGGGACCATCTAACAGTGGTGGTGGAAGCCATTGATCATTCTTCACTGTGCTGTTTTCCTGTTAACCCCACCTCCCCCAGCACTGGCATTTGTTCCTGAAGTTGCTATTTATTTGCTTTTTAAAATCTTTTTAGCAAATTGTATGTTCAAGGGCAAGGAGCAGTGTGTGTGTGTGTGTGTGTGTGTATTTTCAACCAGAAAATTGTGCGTGTGTGTGCACGTGTGCATGCGCTGGAGGGTGAGTAAAGCCCTTCCTTCATGGCCCCTATCTAGATTGGTTTCTCTCCATCACTATCTTTTGTAAGAACGAGATGTGTGTGTCTAGTCCTTCTAAATGCACTATTTTAAGCCTGGCAACTTTAGATGGAACCGCAAACTGACTTTTGCTGAGAAAAACAGCCTCTCTCTCTCTCTCTCTCTCTCTCTCTCTCTCTGCATTTTATTAGTACTCTGCTCATTTAAGTCCAGGGTTGAACTTGAGTTCACCTCACTAAATAACTGGTGGGAATGAAATACTATGTGAACTCAAAAGTGTTCTCACAGCAATTCCACGAACTGCAGAAACAGGTTGTCAGGTTCAATGTGGGTGGTAAAAAGGTATCATATTTTTAAATTCTGCAAAAATACTTCTTTCCCCCTCCCCCGCCCTGCTCTCTATGATGAATGAAAAATTGCTAACTATTTCTAAGCTAGGAATCTGATTGATGAACCTTTCCTGTCTTAAGGTGGCTTTGTTATTATAGGAAAGGAAAAGAACTTGCATACTTATTAAACGTTCTGCTTTTCTTACAGTGTAATCAAGAAGCAGCCTTCCCTAATCTGATGCCCTCCAAATGTTTTGGACTACAACTCCCATCAGCCCCAGCCAGCATAGGTGATGGACAGGGATGATGAGAGTTGTATTCCAAAACATATGCGGTAATCAGATTAATTCATTCTAATATTAAGCCAGAAGGGATAGACACCATTTTTTTCCTTTTCCTTTTTTACATTGCTTGAACAACAGTTTCATAATGTAGCAGTGACCAAAATGAATGAGTGAAATACTGCATTGAAATCTGGGATATATGAATTATCAAATAATTTCTAGAATGCTAACTTAAACATTTACACTTCCCTGGAAAAGAGGGTTTTTACATAAAATGATGGAATTAGATGTGACTTCTAGAGAAAACTTCTATAAAATAATATACATTTGGTGTTATACGGTGTCCAGGATATCTAGGGTATGTCCAGCAGTAACAGATATGTGCTGGAGGTGTAATGGTAGGGAGACTTTCACCCATTGTAATCTGGTTGAGGAATATTGGCAGAAGATAATAAACAGTGTTAGGGAAATTATAGGCTATGAGCTACAATTAACCCCAACACTTATACTCCTGCGTGATATTAAAGATCAGGTCCCTAGAGTTTTAGTGCTGAAGATGAGTTATATATTAACAGCTGTAAGGATCCTCTCAGAAAAAGCTTGGTGAACAACACACATATATATATTATCTCTGGTGCAGTGGGAAAAGAAGTTTTGAATAAAAAGTTATAATTTGCCTTAGGAGGAAAGAACAAAGTCTATCCACATTCTATTCTATGATACTGTTTATCAGTTATTGCAATATGCTTAGGCCAGATGATCTAACAGCCTTAGATATAAATATATGTGTTAAGTTGAAGAATTAAAGTTGGAATGATTGTGTTGGGAAATATATCTTGCTGGGTGACACAGTAGTTTTTAAAGGCTCCCCCCCGCCATATTTTCCTTTCTAAATTATCCTCGAGTGCATAGAGATTGCATAGCCTGAAGGGTTTTTATTTCATCATGTGACTATCCTCTGATAGATCATTCAAAGTAAAACCAATTACAATTATACTTACACGAAGAGCTTCTAAAACAATTTTTTTCTCTAAACAAAACAGCCACTCCAGCACTATAGTCTCTTCCATATGACCATATGGATGGGCTTGAAGTTCATAATTTCTCTGTGTAGCCACGTTGCTGATTATAACTAATAGGTGTTTCTTGTATGAATATAATAATGCAATCTAATTAAGAGTAAGGTTATCCTTTTTAGATGCAATTCGTGCATGTTTAGTGTTGAAATGCTGAATGAGGCCATAATTGGCATTAACAATTATTATTATAATATTGATCAAAATTTAAATGACCTAAATGTAATTTCTTAAAACTATTTATACTTTGATATATGGTATCTGGCCATTACTATCAATGCTGAACACTATAACGATTCCCACTGAGCCAGTGTGGTGTAGTGGCTAGAGTGTTGGACTGTGAGTCGGGAGATCCGGTTTCTAGTCCCCACTCAGCCCTGGAAACCCACTGGGTGTCTTTGGGCCAGTCACAGACTCTCAGCCCAACCCACCTCACAGGGTTGTTGTTGTGAGGATAAAGTGGAGAGGAGGATGAGGATTATGTATTCCACCTTGGGTTCCTTGCAGGAAAAAAGGTGGGATATAAATGCAATAATAATAAATTAGTTGGTACAATGCTCCCAGTCAAGTTAACTTTCCTGTTGTTCCCATTCCTGCCATGTAATGTATCCTGACATCTAATGTAATCTTACCATTTTGAAGGGTAGGAGAAGCTAAGTTGGGTGAGTCCAAGGATGAGGATAGTAAGATCTGGTAAAAAAGGGGAGCACCTGTGATAAAATCAAGGGAGGTGATGGTGGTAATGGGAGCTACAATGTCTTTAACCTCAGGTTGTTTTTGAACACCAGTTTCCTGTGTGACTAAATTTTCCATGCCTATAGGCACAGAAGCCTGCTCCTCTAGGCATGACCCTTTCTGTTTCTCCTCCCTTTCATTTTAGGTCACCTTTATTCTTTTACCATTGATTCCCCAGTCTCCCCCCGCCCCACTCTTTCCTGCCTGTTGTTGTTGCCTGCTCTCAGTTCCCTTTGACCATTCAACCGATTCTAAATCAGCCACTGATGCTCCCAGGCCTCTTTCAGATCCTCTCTTTTCAAGTTCCTCCAGTCCACTTTAAAATTCCATATCTGTGATCATTGTCCTTTGTTCTTCTGTCCTGTGTCCCTTCCTTCTATATTCTGTTCCTCTCTCAAGAGATGGAGCCTACTCTGTTTAGCTAGCAAGTCAAGGAATGAGTTTGACTCAGAGCATCATCAGACGAATGTTTTATAGCATACTCGTTATCAGCCACTCACAGATGTCCACAGGTTCTTTTAATGACGCCCGTCTGTCTCCTGCACGGCTCCTGCTCATTTTGTAAATTTTAGAGTCACAAAATAGACCTCTTCTGTTCCTGTATAGTTCTGAGTGGATCTGGCTGAAACCCAGAATGGATTCACAACCCCACCCAAACCAGAGTCACCTGCCTCCATTGCTTTTAATCTGCCCTATAGTTCCATCCATAAAAAGAGTTTGTTGGGCTTAGACATACTTCTGATTGCACATAGTAATGACCTTAAGATTTTTCCTAAGTAGGAGATTTCTGTATCTTGACAGTCAATCAACTAGATAAATTATATCCTACTTATACTTTCTTGCTCAGTTTTCTGATCCTTGTCAATTATTACAGTTTGCCATCTTTTTTTCTTTTTCTTTTTAAACCCCCCCAACTCTCACCTCTTTAGAAGCCATTTAACTGCCACTTCTTGCAATTTAAGAATGAAGCTGATTTCAGAATGATTATTACGCCTACCCATTTCCCAGGTTATCATGTCAGTGAATAAAAACCAGAGAAAGCCAGTGGAATTCAAATTTCTTCTGCTGTTTGCTAGAAATACATGACAAGTAAGATTAAGGGGCCATCAACCTACATTGCATCTTTGCTGAAGTGCTCACACCTTTCTACTGGTCTATATGAACAGTCTGATTAGCACTATGGGCCACTCTTGAAGAATATAACAAGTTAGAGATCATATTCTGATATACAGATACTAAATATAATTTGCACAATATCTATATGAACATATTGGGCAGGGGGAAATTAAAGCCTTTGAGCATTACTGCACAAGGCATTTATTGTGTGCTTGTCATTCCTTACTCATGGTTGTTTATGAGTTCTTTAGATGTTATTGTGACCTTCCAGTTTCACTTCTGAAACTTTCCTGTTTTTGTTTGTTTGTTTGTTTAGAGCAAGGAAAATGGAGTATTATTTGTGAGAGCAAACAAGAAGTATTTTCCTAAGGTGTCAGTGGGATGGGGAAAGAACTGGATTTGGAGAGAAAGACATGGGACAGAATGACAGTGAGGAGCAGATCAATCGGGAGGCCTGCAGCTAAAAGCGAGACAGAGAAAGATGAGATCAGCAGCTGTTTTGAAGGACAAGATGCAGATCTTCATTTACCAAGAAAGCCAGAAAGTGAACCGCTACAATAGCTAAAGGGTTATTAGAGATTACAGAGATATTAGAGCACTTTCAGTTTTGCAGTTAATGTTCATAAAAATTGTAGTGCTCTTAACATTTATAAATATTGCTAGCATCTGCTGGAATTTGTCCAATATCTATCTCAGATTCTCCTATTAAGAACTGTCACACATTTGAGTAGACATGTCTGGTATTGCACAGTGAATCAGGAAGGGGAGGTAAGTAACTAAAAAAATAAAAATGGTGCCAAAACTGCAGACATAGATCGTGTTCAGATGGGGTGAAGCACTTTGGGCTAAATATTATTGGGGGTGTGCACGGACCCCCCACTCCGCCCCGCGGGCCGATCCGAAAATTTCGGATCGGCCCGCTCCGCGCCGCTCCGCCCATACTCCGCTCCTCTTCGTCGCAGAGCTCCGGCTCTGAATCGGAGCTCCGCAGTGGAGGGGAGTGGTGCCAGGTAAGGCTGGGAGAGGAGGGCGGGAGGTTTACCGCCCATGCGGCGACGGCGGCAGAACCCGGTAAGGGACCAAGGGGGAGGGGGGCCTTATCTGCCTCCGTCCGCGTCTTCAATTGAGCCCGCGGTTCAACTGAAGATGCCGATGGACCGCTGACGGAGGCAGGTAAGGGAGAGGAGGGCGGGGGTGGTGGTTACCGGGTCCTGCCGCTGTCGCCGCATGGGCGACAGCAACAGCGGCAGGGCCCGGTAAACCCCACTTACCTTTCCGGCGGAGCTCCGGATCGAGGAGAAGGATCCGCCTTCACCTTGATCCTCTTCGCCATGCTCCGCTGGCCCCCCAATCCTCTTCGCCTCCGACTTAAGGGCACGCGAAGCCCCCCGCTCCGCTTCTAATTCGCCGGTCCGATTAGAAGCAGAGCACATCCCTAAATATTATGGCTTATTGTGTTATGTGAACCATGACTTAGCATGTTGTGTGAACCATTCCTAATCATGGTGGCTACACATAACCATAATTTAAACGCGTTCGCTAACCATTTGTTGCGAAAGGGTTAGTAGCCTAACCATGGCTTAGTGTGTTGTCTGAACAGGCCCATAGGAAACAATGGCTATGAAGACACTTTGGTATCAAAAGGGAGGAGATGAACATTCCCCAAAATTCATAATTTAAAAAGACTATTTCAGGGCAGTATTATATATTTAAACTCAACAGGTTTGAACTAGGATCTGAGGAAGGAAGATGGGGTGGATGGCTTCTAGAACTAACACATCAATGTGCTGATGCTTTCATCCTGTAGGGGAAGTGAGTTTTGGCAATTTCGTTGCAGAAAGCACACACGATCATAACATGAAGTTGTAAGGGATCCTTCAGAAAAAGGCAACCCCCCCTTTATGGCTTTTAAGTTGCTGTGATATGAGGATAGACAAAGCAGAAAAAGAACTGTGGGATGCAACACCATTTCTGTGGTGAGGGGGTGGGGAAAGAGTGATCGCTTTAAGTGCCAAATTTGGGGAACCAAAACAACCACACCAAAGGTGAGGGTGGTGCTCCAGGCCCTCCCCTATGCCATCCATCCATGCCACCCAGAGAACAAGCGCACGTATCTTATCTCTCACTCTGAAGACTCTCCCAAAGTGGGCTCCATGGAGAGCTGTCGAGCTTTGAGGGGTCCTTCCTTAAAGTGAGGCATTCTGGATGAGGTGGCTATGAAGATTGCCTGTACTGCTGCATGTGGTGTGGAGGGGGAGGCAGAGGTTAAGGAGAGTAAAGAAGAGGAGGAGCAGGGTGGCTGGAGAAGAAGAAGAGGTCATGTAAGAGTGGGGTGGCAGTGGCTATGGGGAGAAAAGAGAGGCATGTCCACCAGAATGCCAACATATCTAAATAGCTAGAGATAGGCCTGGTGAGATGTCACCCTAACATAAATGAAGTTAGCTTTCTTTGTGTGCAAGAATATGGCATTCTACTTTTTTAAAAATAAATAAATACCTGACTAGCAAAAGAACCCATCCATGAATATCCCCAACAAAGGTAATGAATGGTCATGCAAATGCAACCTTAAATCTTAGTTAGTCAAAAGCACTTCATGTCCACTCCTTCACTTGACTGGCAGAGGAGATATATACATGCTACGATCGGATGCTTACAATTCCAGTGCTGAATGTTAAAAATAGATTTGGCACTTACAATGATGAGATAGGAAATTTGAAAAGCAATTTTTCTCACTTCATTTTACTTCTATTATGCCTGATTCCACTCTAGAGGAAAGAATGAATTCTAATTCTGAACAAGTGCACCGTTTCTCCCTGCATGTTCTTCTATGTAGCTTGCTTGCTTTGAATTGGATTGGAAGCGCTGTGTTTTCATTGTGTTATTTTCAGTCATTAAGGGGACGGGGAGTAGGGGGAAATGGAACACTTCCAGATTTGCCATTCTAATACTTGATTACATAACTACATCCTTAAGGAAGCCAGTCATGTTTCCTGATAAAAGAGAAATACAAAATATTGCTTTATTAGCAACTCAACTGCAATGCAGCTAAAAAAAAAAGTGTTCTGGGTGGAGAGATCCTTACAGTTTCCACGTATTTGGCTTTTGGACATTTATCAGCCTTTCTAATGCTATGCTCTGGAGCAGGTTGCTTATAAAAGACGATATGTTGTCAGACTCCAGCGATCGAATTAAGGGGAGAGGGCTGCAGACAGGGTCTGTCCTCTCATTTTTTGTGATGGCTCTTAGGAGGTTATGATGGAATGTATGATATGGCTAAAATTGAAGGGCTCAAGGATGGGGCTTGTTTATTTAATTATGGCCTCTCCTGTCTTTTCTAATTCAAGCATTGAACTGATGAAAGTGCAAAAGGTCTCAAAACTGAACTGCACTTCTGAACTGTGTGGCCACTTTTGTGTTGTCAAACAAAAAGAAGACAAAAGTTGGCTCAGGACCTGCACACATCAAACATGCTAAATCAATTTCTGCTTAAAATGTAGTATATCACATTACAGGGAAAAATCCAAACCTTACAATGGCAAATCATGAATAAGAATCCTTTCACAACATACAAGTGAAGTATATAACAAAGTGATGTTAAGAATATACTGGTATGCCATAGTAATATAAAACATGCATCTTATTGAGTTGCAGTTTCATAGAATAGTGAGTTATGGCTATTTAGAAAGAAGATTGGAGTGTGAGTTATCTTGAGTTGGACGACTGATCCATCGAACTCAGTATTTTACACTGACTAGTAGCAGTTGTCCAGGGTTTCAGACAGGGATTTCCCCCCAGTGCTTCCTGGAGATGCCAGGTATTGGACCTAGGACCTTCTGCATGCAAATCATAGAATAGCAGAGTTGGAAGGGGCCTATAAGGCCATCGAGTCCAACCCCCTGCTCAATGCAGGAATCCACGTTAAAGCATTTCTGACAGATGGTTGTCCAACTGCATTTTGAATGCCTCTAGTGTGGGAGAGCCCACAACCTCCCTAGGTAATTGGTTTCATTGTTGTACTGCTCTAATAGTCAGGACGTTTTTCCTGATGTCCAGCCGGAATCTAGCTTCTTGTAACTTGAGCCCATTATTCTGTGTCCTGCACTCTGGAATGACCGAGAAGAGATCCTGGCCCTCTTCTGTGTGACAACCTTTCAAGTACTTGAAGAGTGCTATCATGTCTCCCCTCAGTTTTCTATTCTCCATCCTAAACATGCCCAGTTCTTTCAGTCTCTCCTCATAGGGCTTTGTTTCTAGACCCCAGATCATCCTCGTTGCTCTCCTCTGAAGCCCTTCCAGCTTGTCTGCATCCTTCTTAAGTCACACTTAAGTCCAATATAATAATTTCAAGCTTGTTCTTAAGAAATCCACTACATTTTTGGGTCAGAAATAAGATGCCATACAATTTTCTATTTATGTTTAGTTAGCTCTAAAACTATTGGCTCCAATATTTCTATAATTCTGCCATTTTTGCACCTAGAACCAACTCCTGATGTTTCCTTTTAAAAAGGAAACTTGACTCTCAGTGGTTACTAATCATTTAACTCTCAAGTCTTTTCAGACACATGACAAAATGTAGAAAGAAATACTGATTTCTTTACAAAAGAAGTCATATTATTGATAGACATCTCTTTGCAGAAGGAATCATCAGGGTATTTTGCCTGTCTCAGATGTTGAAGAATGTGTTCTATGGCTGTTGCGTGTGCTCTATGGGCTGTCATTGCTGTTCAAAGAAATAAAGAAAGGTCTCCACCTACCTCTCTCTTGTTTCATTCCTCCTTCTCCCCCACGCCCTGCTTTTCAGTTGCAAGATTTCACATCTGTGCCTTAATCATTGTTCCTAAAAATCCTTCTTTATTGAAGAAACCACAAATCATCTGGTCTTCTATAACTGCTAATTAAATTACAGCTGCCTGTGGCTGCCATGACTAAGACACTCAGAAACAAGATTTGCTTTTCAATTATCATTCTAAATTCAGCTTAAAAATCAGTGCTTGTGGAGAGACTTGAGGGCCAAGAAATTATACCCAAGAACTCTACTCCGCGCAGACTTTCTTTCAAGTTAGATCATACCTTAGGAAGGATGTGATCAAAGGATCGCTGAAAAGTTCCTTGAAATCCATGGAGTGCCAGCAGCATGCACGTATTAAAATAAAAGACTAATTAAGTATGTCTAATGAGGAGAGGTCTGCCCTGACTTGCATACTTCAGGCATACTCCTAGGGCGTTGCTAGACCTACCGGGTGTTCCGTCGTTGAGGAGCGGTGAAAGCGGCTTTTCCCGTTCAGCCGTGACGCCTCATGATCCACACCTGCCTTCGATTTGTGGCGGAAGTTTGCGCCGTTTGTGCTGCTGCCGCCGCGAGCACGGTTGCGCAGCCACACCGGCCTGATTGCCGCGGCTTTTTTTTCGCTCGCTGCACGGTTTGCGCACGTCCGAAAGACCGCAAACTTGCGCAGCCGTCAGCGATGCCGCCGCCGGCCCTGGCGGCGGCAGCGGCGGCAGTGCCAGTGCCAGCTGAAGTGCTGCTGGTGCTGTTGAGGGTCAACATTGATGCGCTCACTTCCTGATGGGGGTCGTGGCGGGTGTCATATGACCCGAGGTCAATCGTCTGCATGGCCACTCTGTGCCTACATCTCCCATCATGCCTCTGAGGTGTCGGCGGCGATGACCGCCTCTGTGCCCTGTGCCCCATCCCAAGGAGCCAACCCACATCTGGCCGTAGCCATGGCAGCAGCCCACAAACAGCTCTGCCCTCTGCCAGCCTGGTACCCACACTAACAGGCAGCGTACAGCACCGCCATTATGCGGCCACGGTAGCTGCCCACCGCAAGGAGTCACCAGCCACTTTTCCGGTCCTCCGGTCCTGCGCAAACTGTCACTGGGGAAATAAAAAAAAAAACCACTAGAACAGGCGCACATCCCCCACCCATCCCCCACACACCCCAGCAGCACACTAGCCACTTTTCCGTTCCTCCGTTTCTGCGCAAACTGTCACTGGGGGAATAATAAAAAAAAGCCGCTCCGCCGCGCTGCCCCAGCTGGCGGACTGCGCGCAAATGGCGGAGGCGGCTTGACCGAAGCCGCTGACCACTCCCCCTTAGCACGCCTTTTCCTGCCCAGTGCGGACCGCAGTGACCTCACATCCTCCCACACGTACTCCAAATTACCGCGGGACGGCAGGAAAAGGCGCCCTAAAACTCACTTTTTTAAAGTCAGGAGAAAGAGGCTTCACCGCAGGATAACGGCGGATCCTCGTGAACGTCATCTGGAAGCCTCGACGTGACTGCGGAAGGTAACGCGCGCTAGAGCCTCGTCTAGCAACGCCCCTACTTAATTTTCAAGAACACTGTAAGACCCATGGCACAGCTACTGGGGCTTTCAAAACTATCCATGTTCTCATTTGTTCCATGGCATAATCTACACCAAGCAGGATATTGCACTATGAAAGTGGTATGAAAGTTGTATATAAAAGGCAGGGACCACACCAAGGAGGATATAGCGGTATGAAAACAGTGTATGGTACGTGTCAATGGGCCCCAACAGTTGTCAGTGCACTTTAATACTGCTATAAAGCAGTAGTGTGGCTCCTGCCTTTTATATACCGCTTTCATGGTGCAATACCTGCTTGGTGTAGATTAGGCTATGTGTGTGTGACTACAGTATGTGGCTCAGTAACCTCAGTTGCCTTATCATACAAAAGCTGAAAATATTCCTATCCTTTAAGATGCAAGAAAACCCTGGAGTACAGGAAATTCCCCTGCATAGTACCGTTGAAATGAAGTGGGGTTGGTACTCACTTAAAAGCTGGATGATCTGTCTACCTGGAATTATTTTTATCTTTTAAGAACAGAATCTTCTCAAGTTAAACCCAGACAGCTGACCAGACAGCTATGGTTTGTAGCACACAGTAAAGTATGCGGTTTTATTGCTGATTAATTGTATTATATTGTGTTGTTTTTATTTTTATAGTTGTTTTATGCCATTATATTTTATGTTTACCACTTTGATTCTTTTGTGGAAAGCAGGATATAAATTTGAATAATAAAATAAAATAGTAATAAAGTGGATAATTTTTTTAAAAAAAATCCATATAAACCAAGATTAAAATGAATTAAACAAAACTTACTTGGAAAATCCAATGGCAGAGACTTTAGGGAAGGCCATTGAAAACAGGTAGTGATCAATCATTGCTCTACCAAATTGATAAGGAATGGAAGTACTTCACCCTCTCTCTGCTTGCCATTTCTCTGTTCTAAATTACTCACAGGCATCCACAATGGGAATCCAAATACGTGTTTGCTGATGGGAATTATACGGTATTGCTGCTTTTTATTAGAAAGGCAGTTAGCAGAGAAAAACAAAAGGCAGAACAGAATGAGCATTTACCAGTCCTGCATGCACACAAAAGGCTAAAAAAGAAGAAAAAAAGAGTGTGAGTGTGAGTGAGACAGCACACCTTTCTTTAGTGGAGAAAGAAAAACAGCTTTAATCACAAGTATTCTTGCACATACAAATGCAGGCACAGTATAGGGTTTCAAGAGAGTTTGTTCAGTTCATTTTGTATTCCATTACACAGGCAAGAGTGGGAGAGAGAGAGAGGAAGAGAAAGCCATGTGCTCCCAGGAATGGAGGAAGATAGGCGGGGTGAGGGGAGAAAGAAGGGGAGGTGCAGGAAACAGTAGGCTATAGGGATCCTAAGGGTAGCTATGCCCAAAATTCCCATACCTTAGCTAGCTAACTGCAACACTGCCCCGTTCCTTTAACTTACAGATGAGGTTGCAATGAATATTCCCAACATTTGCAACGACAAATATACATGCAGAAACCTACAGGGAAAAAAGCAAGTGGGGGTTGATTTGAGTTGTAGAAGGAGTGGGCAAGGAAAGAATTAAACACTCCCCCTTCCCGCACTTCACCATTTCCATGCTAAAAAAAATCATCCTCTCTCAAAGCTATTGTGCCCTAGCATGCTGTGTAACATAGTTTTCTGCCCTAATTGTTCCCCCCTTTCGTCACTTGGATATTTTATTAATGTAGAGCTGTCTATAAATTATATAAATAAATAAATAAAATGCTGCAGAAGCAGCTTCCAAAAAGGGTCAACTCAAGGAAGGGATTTATTCTTCCAAAAAGCAGAACTAATTCCAAAGTGCAGTAAAACTTAAATGCTTCCGTTTCGCAACCTCAGCATTAAGTTAGGGCTACATGGCGAAATACATTTTTTGGAAGTACATCCTTCCAGAAGGTAGAAGAACATCAGCAGAACAATTATCTTTCCTTTCTCCTAAGAACTTCCAGCTCAGCCCTTGAGATGCCTCCCAAGGAAACTGCTTACCACCACTCCTCTTTAACGGTTTGTAATCCCCACAGAAAACATTCGTTTTTAGGCAGATTAAAAATCAAATAAAAAAAATAAAAAAAATTGAAACATTTTTTGTGCTATGTTTTACGGAGATTGGATCCAGCTAGCCAAGGTTTTGCATTCATATTATTGGAATGATTTTCACATGATTCACAGCCACCGCTGTAAAGTGTGTTTGTACTAGTATCTGGAGGAAGCCACAATAAGTGAACATCTTATTCCTTTTGATAATCTCCTTGATAGTTCTGTTAGCTACTCTGAGAATTGTAGATGGCTGTATTACTGTGATTCGTGCTGTTTTTCAATGCCACTTAATCTGTTTCCAGCCATTTATGATTGAGCCTCTATCTGCAGGAGTACATAAATCAGTCATACACATTTCCAATCATTCAAAGGAGACAAAAGGCCTTCTCGCTCTTCACACTGAGCCTGGCCTCAGGTTGTCTAATAACTTGTTTCCTGGGCAGTTCTCTACTCTTTTTTTTTCATTGTCTAATGGGATACTATTTTTGGAATGCTCTGGCCAGGTCAGTATTTGGACTGATACAAAAGGTCAGCTCTTCTCAGACTTATCACCAAGCCATGGTTTGGTATCATACATGTGAATTTGAAATGAGCCTTGGACTTACATACCCCTTCCTCTCCATGTGCTCTATTCCTTCTTGGTTTGTGGAAATCCAAAGTTTCCTATTACATTATCATAGATTACCACAGAAGACAATTATTTTGCTACAAGGAATTCTACAGACATTACCTTCTAACAACCCCCCAAGGAAGGCTTAGAATAAAGAACAGGCCAAAATGCATCTGGCTTCTTGAAAATATATATATTTTGTATCCTGAGAACTTGTTCCTCCTAAACCATCAGGACTAGGAGCCATTGATAGCCTTCTCCTCCAGGAATTTGTTTAGCCCCTTTTTAAAGCCATCCAAAATGGTGGCCACCATCACTACATCTGCATAAGCTTATCCCTTGTAACAGGAACTGGGAACAAGTGGCCTTCCAGATGTTGGATTCCAAACTCTGATCAGTACTAGTCAGCATGGCCAACAACAGGGGAATTGTCCACCTCTGCTTTTTAACAACCCTTTGAATTTGATTAGACTGAGAGATTGCAGCCCACACTCAGCCAATGACCTTCTTGGCTGAACCAGAGCTTGAACCCAGGTCTCTCTGGTCTAGGCCCATAGCTTTAGCCACTGCACCACAGTTGTATTCTTCTGCTTAGCCAAATACTCCATACAACATGTGTTAGAATACCTCACCTTGCCTTTAAAACATGGTTTCAAATTGCCAAGATGGCCACAACACATTGCCAAAAAAGAGCATGAAAGAGGGCAGGGATTTGCATAACATTTCCTTAACATATACAATAGGGGTCCTTCTTTGTGAGCACCTGCCAAAGGAAGTGAGGTGGGTGGCTACCAGGAGGAGGGCCTTTTCTGCTGTGGCACCCTGTCTGTGGAATGAGTTCCCTAGAGAGGTACCTAGCACCTATGTTATACTCTTTCTGATGCCAGGTGAAGACCTTTTTATTTTCCCAGTATTTTAACATTTTTATCATCCTAGTCTTTTAACTTGCTATTTTAAATCTGTATTTTAAATTTGTTTTTTAAATCTCTGTGTTGCTGCTTGGTTTTATTCTAGTTGTAAGTTTATATGGTGGTTTTGTACTGTGGTTTGAGTTTTGTACTTAAGTTGTACTTTATGGTTTTAATTTTTATGAACCGCCCGGCGAGCTTTGGCTATTGGGTGGTAAAGAAATACAATAAATAAATACATAACTAAATATGCATATATTTTTTTAAAAAAAGCATTATAAGTCAAATAGAACTATAAGACATCCCTCCATAATGACCAAGACTGTGACCACGTGAGCTGTGTGCTTGCTCAGAGTTTGCTGTCCTGGTGCTAATTGGTGATGAGCAACTTCTAGGCTCCAGTTTGCCCTTCTTATGGTTCTTTAGCTTTAACCTGGCTTTGGACTGGACAGATCTTCAAATAGAGGGTGCCTTCAAATACTGTCTTCTGACAACACTTCAGATAGAGGTTTATCCTCTGTAAAGTAGGACACATGCTGTGCCCCCTCCCCCCACACATAAAGCTGGTGTTTAAAACACTTGCTAACCTAGCAGTGGATTGCATTATGGGTACCAAGAATTAAGTTAGAAACAAAGCACGCAGCAGTTAAATCTGTCTGCTTTGCTTTCAATATAATTTCCCCAATATTTGTTTGGCTAAGATGGATGTCAGTTCAGAGGTGGGAGAAATGCTACATCTGTTTGATTATGCTTATTCCATTTCTGCTGAGAGACTAAGAGCTTTTCAACATGAGACTATTAATTAGCTGTTAATCCACTATATCTACTTTTGATTTGAATTGAGTGTTTTGTTTTCTGCTTTTTCACTCCATAACCTCTAGGTGGCACTGTGAAATAGCAGAATAATGCAAAGACACAAGTGAAAATAGTGGTTTTTTCCACTTTCACAATTAAATGCTGCATTTTCCCTGCTCTAAAAACAACTCTCTGAAAGTGCTTGTTAGACACTGAAGTGAAACTGGAGCATCACAACATCATCTAAAGGACCAGTAAACAACCATGAATAGCGAATGATGAGCGCATGACAAATGCCTCATGTAGAAAAGTTTTGAAAGTGGTCATTATTTAGGATGCCTTGAGATGTCCATGAATAGACATATACAAACTGGCTGTCATATACTTATTTAGATGCATAAATCAAGCAAATAGCATTATGCTGATGTATAAGCTTGCAAAGCAATGGAATGATTTAAAATTACATAAAAAGCCTTCCAGCTAGAATGTCAACATTTACAACTAGAAGCCAAAGTGACTTAAGTAACTGATGCTCAGACTGTTTGCTGGAACTAAGGGCGAAGTGATTGTGTACAGTTATTTGTAACATTGCCCTGATGCTGCTGATATGATGAATTATTATTATTTTAAAATGAAAAGCAGCCATGGCAGGCTGCCACTTTGAGTAGAAGAAGCTGCTTAGCTTAACCCTTTCTCCACGCACCATTTTCCAACTCAAAACTTTTCCCAGCTGAGTTTCCCCTAGAGGGTAAATAAAGAAATAAACCCTAGTAATGGAAGCCCAACCTGACAAATGTTATTTGCTCCACAGATGAGTATTAGAGATTCTCATGCGCCTTAATGTGTAGACTTCTCCTCCTGCAGGGGAGGATCTAAAGACTGCGGGGCTGTCTGTATATTGCCTTTGTCACAGGGTGGCTCCGAATTCGCACTGTGTTGGTTCTATGATGCATCTATTGGTTTGGAGCCACCCCGGGGCAAAGAGCCGAAGATGTGGCGCAGAAAAGTCAGGGAACTTTTCCTGCCTGAGCGAGGTCAGTGCTGTTCTTCCCCATCTGTCCCCGTTTGGGCGCTGCTCTAGGGGGATGTTCCCAGGTGGAAGGCGACCTGCCATTGGTTGCCGGAAGCTGCAGGAGGGGGCGGGCCCGGCGAGCCTAATGGCTGCTGTAAACCTTCGCTGCCTCCTTCCTTTTGTATAACTTGCCACCACTCTGCACCAGCAAAACCACAGGGTTTGGCAATGGAGCAGTGCAAACTCAGTGCTGTGAAGACAGCCTCTGGAGCAACAGTGTAATGCTGGAATTAGAACAGGACAGCTCGGAACTCATTCTAAAGCCACACACAGGGAGCTTTCCTTAGGACAAAGCTTCTGATGCATTCAACTTCCCCAAGTGGATGGTATGGGTGGCAAGGACACAACTATCCCTACACAAGTAATGTGAATCAGAGAAGGCACTTTGCCATGGGACATTCAGCCCACCCAGGTCTTGGCTAGTGGTGTATGGTGACCACATGGAAAGACGGGCAGGTCTCCTGTCTCTTTAACAGTTGTATAGAAAAGGGAATTTCAGCAGGTGCCATATGTATGCATGCAGGACCAGGTGAAATTCCCTCTTCATCACAGCAGTTGAAGCTGCTGGAACCCTGCCTTCTTGATCAGATACAAAAGAGGGCAGGGCTCCTGTTGCTATGAAGAAGGAATTTCACCAGGTGCTACATGCATACAAATGACATCTGCTGAAATTCCCTTTTCTATGCAACTGTTAAAGATACAGGAGCCCTGTCCTCCTTTCCATATGGTCACCCTACTAGTAAGGGAGAAAGTCTCACCTGACTCAGGACTTATTCTTCCCTAGAATTTCAGGTGTCCTGGCTCCCATTCAGGTGCTCAGGGCTTACCACATGGTTGGAGAATCCCTGGAACATGATGATTGCCATTCCTTTCAAGTTGGCTAAATGAGAGAATATGTGAGTGATACCATGGCTGGTATCAAAGCCTGCTGCTGCCGATTGCTATTGTATCTGGCACATTGTAAGAAACTATGTTGTAAACTTGTTCTATTTATGGGTCACCATTTTGGTTGTTATAGCAACAAGAAGCCATTTACCAGCATCTTTTGTGGGCTTTTGCAAAGAACAGCATGTTTAAGTGCTCCACCTGGTGACTCCTAACACCACTGACAACCTTGAGCACTCAAGAATATGACAGCCACAGGGCTGGACACTTGAACATGATGTTCCAATGCACCACGGGGCACTGGGTGATAGTTGGGACTTGCAAGAGCTCCTTCTGAACACATGGCATCTTCCATATTGAATGGCAAGTCCTCCATTTGCACTTTTAAGGAAGATTTCAGTAACTGTGTTTGATTTCCTCCACCTGAAAAAAAAAGAAAAAGCTGTCCTGAAATCTGATTATATAGAACTATGGGATTGTCAGGGTTTGCCGGTCCGTCAGGCAAGTACACAGTTTGGCAAACTGACGTGGGACACACTGATCTGGGTGTCCCCATGTCAGTTTGCCAGAATATGTGCTTGACTGTACGACCAGAAACCTGATAGGGATATACTTTCTCCAGGATAGTCTGATCCCCATTCCAATTCTTCAAAGCTATTAATGTATGCCTAACAAAAAAAATCTTGTGGCACACTAAGAACTAACACATTATTATTATTATTATTATTATTATTATTATTATTATTATTATTAACATTTCTATAACACCCAATAATCAAAGCTCTCTGGGCAGTTCACAATTAAAACCATAGAATACAATATGATAAAATACAAGCTTAAAACTGCAATATAAACTAAAACTAAAACCTAGCAGCAGTGCAAAGATTTAAAATACGGTAATGGTTTTAAAACAAGAAAGACTAAAATGCCTGTGAAAATAAGGTCTTCATCTGGCACCAAAAAGAGCACAATGCAGGTGCTGGGTGAGCCTCTTGGAAAAGCTCATTTCACAACTGGGGTGCCACAACAGAAAAGGCCTTCTTCTTAGTAGCCACCCACCTCACTTCCTTTGGCTCCCGGAGAAGGACTGATGAAAATGGTGGCTGGCTGTGGGATGATGCTTTCCTCCCTCAACAAGGCTCTTGGACTGTTAAGACGGGTGCTTGGACTTCAAAATGTACCACTACACCTCTGTTTAACGATGCCTGCTTCCCAGTGGACCGGACACTGTTGGTGGAACAGCTTACACCCACCCACCCACCGACAGCCTCTTGCTCAATCCCAAAACCCGCTCCAGAGGGTTAGGGAGAGGTGTAGGAAGGGAAGGCCCCTTGTGTGATCAGAAGTCTACTCATGCAATGTTGGACGTCACCCGTAATATTTATGAGAGTTTAACAAAAACAACTTAATGAAATTATGAAATATTTTCTAAACCATGTAAAACAGGCACAGGACTTGCTGTCTATGATTTGTGTTTTCTGAAGGACCTTGAAAGGCTAGAAATAATATACTAATTCCCACTATTCCCTCAGGAGGGAACTTCTCTTTTTCTTTGGGGCTATGCACTTATTATAGCTATTTTCCAGTTCATTTTTCTTGCTAATAGCTAACACATTACGGCTAGTCAGAGAACCAGCTTACAGCAGACTAGGATTTTAATACTGGTGACTGCAGAGTTGAGCAGGGCCATTTTTCTTGCATGACTCCGAGAAAGGAAATGTTGATTCCTGTGATAATGAGAGCTCGGAAAGGAGGAAGGAAATCTCAAGGCTTCAGGGCGGTGCTCTAAATTAGTCTATTTCTAGTCTGTTTCAGCTTCGCATGTGCTCAGTGATAGGTCTGTTCCATCTAGTTTTGGATATACTGTTTGTAAATGTACAAAAATTTGCATTTAAATTGTATACATTTCCCCACAAAGTATGCAAGTTTCTAAACAATTTCTACTAAAATATGCATTTTTTTTGCATTTTCCCTTAATGTATGTATTGCTGTATGCATTTTTTGAGCCAAAAACTGAACTACAAAATTTGGAGAAGTACACACAGTCCAAAGGATAACTGCATTCTAATCTGTGTATTAGTCTGGGATGTGCAAATAGGGGGAATTCACTTTAAAATGCAGACCAAACAAAATTCTTCGCTATCCTTACTCCAAAGTCCCTTCTCTGAACTCATTCCTTTGGATTTTCTGTGTGATTCCAGGGGCTCATTTACACCTAAGGGTGTAGTGGGATGGAGGGGGAGGATTGCGGACTTACCTGCTTCCACGACCCTCCCCCAGCTTCTATACAGCTGTATGACGTCCCAGAAGGGAAGAGGGGCATTGTGGGTGCCATGTTTTATTTTGTTTTTTAAGAGGAGCCTGGTCACACAGCCCCGATCAGGGAAAAAAATGTTTTTTTAAAAAAACACCTCCATGGCCAACACCCCCACCCCCCGCCATCCCAAGGATGGCAAAATTTCTACCACCCTGAAGAGCACGGAGCCCCCCCCTGCCCCCGGAACAGCTCTGTGCCCATTTTGAAAGCTAAAGAAGTCAGGAAGAAGCTGGGATGGTCATCCACACCCCCACAGAGCTCAGGATCTTCCTGAGACTGCAGGAAAAATCAGGATAACCAAGGTCTTGGTTATCCTGGGGAAAGTCTCTGCCCATTCCTGGTTGCCCCCAGGATCCCCTGTGCATCCATATGGATGCACAGGGATGCTCCTAAGCTGATCCCGGGATAACTGCAAGGTGTAGACATGCCCCAGGAGTCAAATTTGTGCCTAAACCCTTTACAAGTCACACAGTCGGTTCTGAATTGCCTATTGCTTTCAGTCCCTAAAACAGATGTTGCATGTATAATGTTATTTATGATTTTGGTTGAGGCAGGTTTTTTTGTTTATCCTGCCAGAACAAGCAATGAATTATTATCAGTCCTCTGTAAATCCTTGTTTTGTTGGGCACTGGAAATAGCAAGTAGATTAAAGACCTCATGATAGGGTTGATCAATTTATTATGAAAAAGGATACATCTGAACCAATGTGGGAAAACCTCCGGGCTCACTTCCCTGTACAATATGGAATATCTTAATTCAAAGAATTTTGTCTTTTAGCATGACAAATGCTTTTACTTAAAATTCAAAAATAACACCAATGGATGCTTGAGAGATTTGATCTTCGTGAATTCCCATATTTTATTTATTTATTTAGTTATTATTGCATTTATATCCCACCTTTTTTCCTCTTAAGGAACCCAAGGTGATGTACATAACCCCCCTCTCCATTTTATCCTCACAGCAACAACCTTGTGAGGTAGAATGGGCTGAGAGTCTGTGACTGGCCCAAGTCACCTAGTTGGTTTCCATGGCCGAGTGGGTAATAGAACCTGGATTTCTGACTCCCAGTCCAACACTTTAGCCACTACACCACACTGGCTCCTGAAACGATCTACCTCTTACACTAACATGACCTTTTGACCAGACTGAGCTAGCTATTGGATTTTGCACTTAGCCGATATTGCAAACACAGTTTTCAGCATTTTAAACATATCAAAATACACATTTAAAAACATATTTTGAGAGAAAACAAACATTTCGGGGAGAAAATACGCATTTAAATGTGTATTTTGAGAGGATTTCAGGGGGGTAAACCAATGATTAATGCAGGAATGAACAAAAATATGTCAAAGTGACATGGACCAGAAATAGCATATTCAATCATCTGTACTAATTGTCCAGATTTATTATTATTACATTTATTTATTTAATTAATGGTTGTCCCAACTTTCAGCTTGAAAACCCTTCTAAGGCTGCTAACAAGGAAGATAAAGATATTTTAATAAAATAATTATAATATATTTTTTTAAACCCATAAGGATTTGTCTCACAGGGCAGTTGTCAAGTTATGCCAAGGGTGTGTGCCACAAGCTTGCATTCAACTAATATAGTCCAGGCTTTTTCTATGGGACTGAAGCTGGGAGAAGAGGAAAGGAAAGTTAGGTCACATGGGGTGACATCTGCTCACGTAGCTTTGTATGTAACCCCATACTTGCCCACGGCTTCTTTCCATGTTGATCCACTAGCAGTATCCTCCATAGACACTGAGGAACAGTAGAGCCCATTCAGTGGAGGCTGGTGGCTCCGATGACAGTGGGGTGGTGAATCTGGTCTGGGGTTCAATCAGAACCAGTCAGAACTCTGACACTTTGGATAGCTCCTTTAGATTTCTGACTGAAATACGGACTGGATTCACTGCCCCACTGTCATCAGAGCCACCAACCTCCACTGCTCCCATAGACAGTAGGGAAAGGGAAATCATAAATGAGAGGTACAAAACGGGGGGGGGGGGGGACCAGAGGGAGATATGGAGAAGTAGGCAGAGACAACCTTCCACAAAGGTTACATAAAGAAACTGACTTTAGATGAGCCTGCTAAATGAAATCCGGCCTCAAAATGGTACGGTCCTGCATTTTAATCTTCAAGTTTTATTTTGCTATGCCTCGCTCTCCTTCTTCCTACTTGGCTTCCTTATCTCTTCTCCTCTGAGCACCAGCATGCCAAAGAGAACACTTTTAAATGCTTGGATATTGGCACTAGCCGATTGCCAGCCCTGATATGCTGTTCAAAAGCAGCCTGGCCATATTATTTTTGTAAACCTGATTGTACCCAGGAGAGATTAGAAGTGGGATGTGCCATGTGTAGCTAAGCGTTCCACATAAGGGCCCCATTCCATGGTGATAGCTGATGCGGTGGGCCAGCAGTGTCAAGATCAGCCTTCCTCAACCTGGGGCGCTCCAGATGTGTTGGACTACAACTCCCAGAATGCCCCAGCTGGCTGGGGCATTCTAGGAGATGCAGTCCAACACATCTGGAGCGCCCCAGGTTGAGGAAGGCTAGTCAAGATAAAACATATACCCATTTGTCAAAGACCTGAAAGGGCGAAGAGGATGGCTCTATATTCAGGGTCAATTAACATTCTTCTGCATAGGCAACATATTGCTTTTGTCCACTTCTTCACTAACCTTCATATCTGTTTTAGTCATAAAACTGATACCTTCCAGCTATCCTCCTTCATATAATGGTGGTTCTGCCTTTGTCATCTGTCTCCCACTGACCTCTGACTTTATTTATCACTAACACTATAACTGGCAAAGAGAAATGATTAGTTATATGAAATGATCAGGAAAAAGCCAAAGTCTACTACTGCCAGTCCCATCATCCACACCTTTGATCAGCTACTAGGATCCTGGGGCCCCAGGACCCCAGGTGGGCCCATTGCTGACACTGACTCTGGTGGGTGGGTAGATCTTGAACCACCCACAATTTTAATGACTAGCATTAATTAAATGTTAGTTCTGTAACAAATAAGTGTTGCCTAAAGCACAGAGATGTCTCAGAGAGTTGGTTCCAAGATCTGCCTTCCTCAAGAGGAAGGGATGCGCTTGCTGAAGATCCCTCCATTCGATTTTTGGGGATTCCTCCTCTCCCCCACGCCCCACAACTCATCCCATTCAGCTGGTCTCCTGACTCTCTGTGGAGCATTTTCAGGGGTTTGGAGGAGCTGCTATGGGAAGGAGTGGGCAGGGGAAGTCCACTTCCTCCAACGCAATCGATCCATCTCACATCTTGATCCAAACAGCTGTGTTTCTCCTGTTCTCACAACACAATGGGTTGGACATGCTAAACTAAGAGGCGAGGTTCCTTTTTGCTTTGCATTACTATGAGATCCTTTCCACATGATAAAAGAACAATCACTATCAATTTTGTTGTTGGTGCTGTACCCATGGTAGGCATGGGTGAGAATTTTGTTTCAGTTCGGTTTCTATGTGAATTCACCAAAATTCGCAAAACTCTCCATATTCTGGACAAAAAGAAGTTGAAATTTTAAAAAGTCAAATGTGGGAGAAATGGAAACCGGGAGATTTATCCATCCATGCAGAAGGCTTTGAGTACTTAATTCTTGAAAGCCTGGATCTGAATTCCTGCACAGTCAACCATGTTGGTGCTTAATTAGGGGTGCCCCCTTGTTAAAGACAAGACTTTTTCAAGACAAGTCTTCTTGTCTTTGACAGCTATATGGCAGGCAAGTACAACATGGTCCTTTCAACGGTAGGAATAACTGTAGCTATTGAATTTGGCCAATGTAGTTAGGCGGGAATTTAGATTCAGTTCGTTTTTGGTAGGAATTTACCAAAATTTACAAACTTCTTCATATTTGGGAGATGTTAAAAATTCAAGTGAAGGAGAAAGTGAATCTGACAGTCACCCATCCCTCAGATCCATTTTTTAAGAGGAGCTTTTAAGATGGAAAGAACAATGTAGTCATTGCAGATCAGAAGCTCACCATGGGTAAAATTAAAAAGGTATACGCGTGCGCAGCTGCCAAAGCAGGCTGTACAAGGACAACAGTTAGGAACATTGAGAAACAAAACTAAGCAAAACTAAGGTCTGTCAGTACAGTTACAGCCTTGGGGTGTTTCCATACAATCATATTTGAATATTGTGCATTTGTGACTCATTGTTGTGCATGGTGTTTTCCCTCAAGGCTGCTCTTCTTTTCAGCATTTTTGAGCACTCAAGATTATTATATGTACAGGCAATATTATATATACAGGGAACAATGCGAAATGTATCTCCAGTCAAGGAATCCATTGATTATTATTTTGCTGGTAGACAATGGTGCAACTAGGTAATTTTAGACCCTGGACGTAATGGTCATACAGACTTTAGATTGTCATATGTATTACTTCAATTGCTTTGAATGTTTATTTGTTGTTTCAACCATCATGGTCATATCAACTTTACAGATGCAATACAGGTAAACACACAAAAACTCTACAATGCAAAGAAGTAAAATACAAAAGATACTAAAAAGGTTTTCATTAGAAGGTGTTCACAAATACGTAAAAGTTCATTTTAATATAAAGAATTATAATAAGAGACACTAAGAATTTACATTAGAAGGTCCATAAATGTATAAAAATACTACTGAAATGTTAAAACTTCATGTTAAATTTCATCATGACAGTTCACCATATTGACCTCTGTGAATCTTCTTCTCAACTTTTGGGCAGCCACTGTGAATCTTGCAACACTGGCCTTAGCTAGACCAGCCTTTATCCCGGGGTGAACCCTGGGATTGTCCCTGTGCATCCAGATGACACACAGGGGATCCCGGGATCAGGGAGGGATCATCCCTCCCTGGCCCCGGGATAAAGCCCTACACTTTGGGCCCGCTGAACCCGAGACCGTGGAAGGTGTGGCCCGTTGCCACTGCTTGAGCTGGCTCTGCGCGATTACTCACACGGAGCCTGTAGCTGCACACGCCCATTGGGAGTAGGGGGGGAGCGGGGGAAATATATATATTTTAAATAACTACTCACAGTTAGTCTCTCGAGCGCTCCTACGCTCCTGTCTCTTTAAAAATTAAAAAATGACGAGTGCAATGCCTCTCTTCCGGAGGTCGCTGTGCCTGACGTGTCAACGAGGGTGAGATTTCGCGTTAATCGCAATGCGAGATCACCCCTCCTCCATCCAGCATTATCTGGTAAGTCTAGCTAAGGCCTCTGTCTGTCACAAATTTGTCAGCATCAGAGAGCAAATATATAACTTTAACTTGATCATCACTGTCAGATATATCCCATAACAGATTCAAAATAAATTTTGTCCTGGGTTCAGAATACAGAGAACAATATAATAAATAGTGGTTGAGGTCTTATAACTTCAGTTGTAAAGCACACCACTGATATTTGTCTCCCCCCTCCCCAACCCATTATTCCATGTTTTATAACTTGTTCTACACTCCATGTTAGCTCATGAAACAAAACCAAAAACCTATTTACCAATGTTGTTTCAAAAATAAAATAAAATAAATACTTTGACCACATGCAGTTTTGGATTTCAAACTCACTTAAACCAGAGCACTGGCATGACTTTAGAAATAAAATGATCTTGGCTTCTGCTGCCCCGATGCTCGGCAAATTTGTTTGGGAGTGAGCGCCATTTTGCTATAGGAAAGGGTAATGTATTTTTGAAGTGAAAATAATGAAAAATAATTAAAATAATTAAATAAGTGAACAGGCATCTCTAACCATGTACATGAGGAAGAAAAGATGTTGCAGTGAGAGGCATCAGGCCCAGGATGCTGATGCCCAGAATGTTTTGCGGCTGCTTCCACCCACTACCTTCTCAAGGGAGCCTAGGCTGGAGGGTGCAGGACTTCAGCTCTGAAGACCAGCCTTCACTGCTGCACCATTCTTGGTGATTTTTGTTTATTGGCCGCTGTTTTTATTGCTATTTTGTATTTTTCTGATAAGCTTTTACATTTTTATGGCTTTTATGTTTTTAGGATATTGCACTTTTATTATGTTTTATTAGGTACTTTGGGCTCTTAGTACAGAAAAGCCAGAGGAAAATTTAAAGAATACATAATGGGGGGAAAATACTGTGCTTTCTATGCAGCGTGTGGTTGCATGAGTGTTGTGGGTACCTACTGGAAATTCACTGTGACATTATGAATATCAAGATAATGCTTCACTCCTCCACATACATCTTCACCATTCTCCACATACATCTTCTTTTACTTCCATTAAAACACACACAGAGTGGCTAAATGCTTCTTCACTGTGCAGTCTGAGTGCTGCAGTAATCACGTAGGATTTTATTTTTATTTTTTTAGTGCTGCGCCAAATCCTGCCATAAAGAAGAAGAAGAAGGAGGAGAAGGAGGAGGAGAAGAAGGAGGAGGAGGAGGAGGAGGAGGAGGAGGAGGAGAAGAAGAAGAAGAAGAAGAAGAAGAAGAAGAAGAAGAAGAAGAAGAAGAAGAAGAAGAAGAAGAAGAAGAAGAAGTTGTTATTATTATTATGGTCACAAGACCAGCAAAACAGAACAGCACTGTTTTGCCTCTTTTGCAGGGAGGGGGGGAAATTTGGAGAATTTTCTCCTTGGGGAGGGGGACAGGGTTTCCACGTATCTTTTTAAAGTGTAGCTGTTTGCCTAATTCTTCCTATTTTTTCATTTTTCAAAAACAAACCCCCCCACCCTTCTTCCCCCAACATTTGGAGGAGCCCAGCAGTTCTTAGTGAAAGCATTTTGGAGACCATATGACCTCTGAATAAACATTCAGGAGGAACTCCTGGGCTACTGAAAAAGTGGGGGTGTTTTAAAAAAATAAATAAAAAGAAAGAAAGAAGACCCCTCAACAATTGGCTATATTTAAAAAGGTATGTAGAAACCCTGTCACCCTCCCCAAGGAGAAAATTCTCCAAAATTTTCCCCTCTCCCAGCCTCTTTCACTGAGTTTTTATCCACCCCCCCAAAATGCCAAAAATTGAATGGTTGAAATTTTCAGCTCAGTACTACTACTACTACTACTAAAAAGAACAGCAGGAGTACCTGCTTCCTTATCCCTGTACCACCTATGACCACTGCATATGAGCAGGCTGTGAATATGTTTCACCATTGTGTAATGATGGAGAGAGAATGGTTCACACAGTTACCCTTGGTGTAACAAGAGGGATGTAACAATTGTGTAGCTTCTATCATCTGTGACATGCTAGAGCCTTCCTGGACCTGGTGCCTTCCAGATGTTTTGGACTTCAACTTCCATTAGCCTCAGACAGCATGGCCAATGGTCAGGAATGCTGGGGCTTGTAATCCAATACATCTGGAGGGTACCAGGTGGGAAAGGTTGTGCTAAAAAGTATGTTATTACTCCTCACTCTCGGTTGTTTGTTTGTGTGTTTGTTACACATTTGCTGCTTCTTTCCTCTTCTTCGTGTTTTCTGCAGTTGAATCTTAAATTGCAAGCTCTTTGGGGGAAAGGGACTTTGCTTGTTTTTATTTTTCTGCAAAGTGCCATATAAGCTGATGGCACCTTTTAGAGAAACAAATATATAAAATTATTTATTTGCCTCACTGAGGCCTTAGCTAGACCTACCTCTTGGTCCACAACGGAGGGGTGAAGATCTCACGATGGTTTTATTGCGAGATCCCCCCTCTGTTTACATGCGGCGTGTGACGACCTCAGATGGAGAGGCATTGCGCCCACCATTTTTTTTGCAGTTAAAGGGCCAGCAGCACATGAACGCTTATGTGCACTGCAAACAGTGTTATTTTTTAAAAAAATAATTACTTTCCCCACTCCCTCCACCCCAGCCCCGATGGGCGCAGTGCTCCTGAGGAACGCTGCCCCCCATGCGCGGGTCCCGGTTCCTTGCGAGGAATTGCGAGGAGCTGGGACAAACCGTGGCACCCGGCCACACGTTCTGCGGTCTTGGGCTCAGCCTGAGACCATGAAAAAAACGGGCCTAAAGGGGAGGGTGAGATCCCGGGGAAAGGGAGGAATCATCCCTCCCTGATCCCAGGATCCCCTGTGCATAATTTGAACCCACAAGGATGATCCTGGGGATCACCCCGGGATTTCGCCCCATCTAGCTATGGCCTGAGTTGCCCAAAATAAGAGTATTCCATTATGTAAGCAACCCGGATCCCATTGTCTTTTAACTGGTACTTTAGACTTCTAAAAAGTACATGTAGATGCTTTGGGGGTGGGGGAATACCATTTATCGGCATGAGATAATTGTCAATTATGATTCTCATTTGAAGCCATTTGTACACAAGGCAGCCATGATGTTGTGTTTTGCAGTCTTATCTTGTGCACGATGAAAACACTGCATATTGTTCAGCTTCTTAAAGGTTATTAGACTTCTTCAGGTCTTCAGGTCTGGGCTAAGACCAGTGAAGAGGGAGGAGAAATTATAGCAGCAGCAGCAGCAACAACAACATTATCCAGATGGAATTCTTCAAACAGTACCGTAGTGATACACACTCATTTTTATTCCTCTTTGAATTTATGGAGGCATTACTATTCCCTTTGTTTTTACGACAGAAGTGCAACAATTAGTATTTGAACGGACGTGTGTCAAAGACCTATGAAATATCATTTCTAGCATCACCCTCTGCCCTTTTCCTGTCCTAATCACTGCTGATTGTTAAAGCATCAAGATTGTTCAAATTCATCAGCACAGAAATAATTAAGAAACAAACAAACGTGGCATTTGCTTATCAATTTAAACCCCATGAACAAACAGGCAGCCTGTGTGGGTGTCAGTGTACCATGAACTGCAGTTGCAAACAATGCTTTCTGAGATGTGAGTTAAGCTTAGCTGTTCCTTCTGTTGCAGCGTGGTTGTGGAAAGCTAAGCTGTGAGCTGCATGGGGAAAGTGTGCCAGCTGTCCCATATGGAGTCTCTGATCCTGCTTCCAAAGCTATTAAGGCCCCTAGTACTCATGTTTTCAATGTCCTTAGCAACCTGGACATCGGATGAATAGACCTTCTCTAAAAGACTTCATAGCTTGATAGCTTGAATAATGAACAAAAGGAAGATGAAATTGTAGAATATATGGGAGTCAATGTCATGATTGTTTGCAGGGCCAGCCCATCCATGAAGCAGGTGGAATGCCTCAGGCGGTGGAATGAGAGGCGTGGCAAATTGCGTGTCTTCTCCTGCGAAAGCCACCCCACCCCCACTGCCGCTGCTGCACAACTGATCCCAAGGTGTGCTCTAGAGAGCTCTGCCAGTTGCTTTTGTACCATGACATTTGCTGCAGTGAGATGGCATCTGAGAGTGCTTTCTGGAGCAGCTGCCTGCCCTCTGCTTCCCTCATTGAGACCTACATGGCCAGAAGAATTGGATGTGGGCCTCTCGTAAGAGCTTGCCTGGGACTCATGAGACCTCTCACGAGGTCTTGCGAGACCCGGGCAGCTGCTTCTTCTGGTCATGTGATGTTCCATAGAGCTGGTGTGACAGCAAAGGTAGGGGGCATGCAGGAGGGAACTGGGGGGGCATGGTATGCAGGAAGGGGGTGGGGAGACAGGTTGGGGGGAAGGGGAAGTGTACAGCAGCAGGCAGAAGCTTCATTCTCCCCCAGTGTATGATCAAAATTGGTCAGAAATATTGGTCAGAAAGATTACTAATACTTGAAGTTATTACAGGATATTCACTGCTCGTTTGTCAGGATCAGTACTATTGCTGAGTGCTTACAGGACCCAGGTCTGCGCCCAAAGGGCTGCTCCGCTGCAGAGTGCTAGCAGAACTCAGGCCCTGGCCAGCAGCATTTCATGATGGGTTAATTCAGTGCAGCTGGGAGCAGCTAGAGCCAGGGCCAACATTATTGCCCCAGCAACACTGTTTCTGTGGTGCTCGGCTCCTGTTCCTGACCTTGGACTAGGTTACTGCTCTTGTCTCTACCCTGCCTTGTTTGTTCAGACCTTGGACTGTGCCATGGACCATGCCCTTGCTTCTGGCCCTGTCTGGACTCAGGTTGGATCTTGCTTTTGAACCTTTGTTTGACCTTGGACTTGCTACTACCGCTGGCCCTGTTGGACTCTGGTCTCTGCCCCTGGGTTGCCCCTGGAACCTTGCCCCTGCCTCTTGCTCCTGCCATGTTGTGGTTGTACAAGTAAACTGGTCTATCCCAGACAGCTTGTGTGCGTTAGTCTCTGTACACCTTTGCTCTCCCGGGTCCTGGCACCCAGTCTGTGCTCCCAGCTGCCCACGCCCCGGACTGTTACATAGTTGATCCTGAAGTGATGGTGTTGGGTACTATTCAAGAAATATGAAATATAAACATCATGAGTTAATCCAACTGACCTTGTTGTAGCAAAAACTTGTTTGGCCAAAATATGGAAGGAGGTTATATCTTAACTACAGATGTCTGAGAAATCTACCACAGAATCAAATGAGTTCAGATTTCTATGAATCCAATCAGTGGATTCTGTAGTGGAGCTGCTTTTTCTGAGTCATGCAGATTCTGTGGACATGTGAACAGTTTCACGTGTCCACAGAAGGGGGCGGGGAGGATTTGTGCAAATGAACATTTGTGAGAGTACAAATTAAGGCAAATGCACATTTGCAACTGAAAGAAATTTTCGTATGAAAAAATCTGATTCCATCAATGAGAGGATGATGGAAGTACACCTGACAATGTACAAAATGCAAATGGTACAGATTTAACAAAAACCATGCCTCCCTAATCCTGACAGGTGTACGAATTTTTTGAAGCAGCTATATAGCAGCTAAAAATAAAAATAAATTAATAAGTCCTTGGATAACACCTTGGAAAGATCCTTTAGAGTTCTGACTTGTTCTCAAGTTAGAGGAAGCCAGATTCTGACTAGACATCAGGAAAAACTTCCTGACTGTTAGAGCAGTACAACAATGGAATCAATTCCCTAGGGAGGCCATGGGCTCTTCCACTCTAAGGACATTCAAGAGGCAGCTGGACAGCCATCTGTCAGGGATACTTAAGATGGGTTCCTGCATTGAGCAGGGGGTTGGATTCGATGGCCTTATGGGCACCTTCCAACTCTACTATTCTATGGCCAGATCTACACTAAGCAGGATATAACACTTTGAAAACTGTATATGGAGTCTGTCCTGGGCCTAAACAGTTGTCACTACTGTTATAAACCATTATAAAGCAGTAGTGTAAATCCTGCCCATGATTCTGTGAAACCCAGAGCGGATTTACCAACCCACTGTCATCAGAGCCACCAGCTTCCACTGCAGTGCAGGGTTCCCTCAGAGGCAAATAGTTAACAGGACTGTTGAATCTCTGTCAGCCCAAGGACCAAATTTAATTTGGGGCAAAGCTCTCAGACGCCACATTCCAGTAATGGGTGTGCTGAAGGCAAAATGGGGTGTGACCATGATTCACATACACACCCCGTCCTGTTTTGGCTTGAAACTCTTTTAGAATAGGGAATGCAGAAAAGCTGGGAGACCACTTAATGATTGGTGGTCATGGGAAAGAAGGTGGCCCCACGGGAAGGGAGTGTGGTCAGCTAGGGGTCTGGATTTGGCCTATGTGTGCGGTGACCATATGGACAGGAGGACAGGGCTCCTGTTACTTTAACAGTTGTAGAGGAAAGGGAATTTCAGCAAGTGTCATTTGTATGCCTGTGGCACCTGGCGAAATTCCCTTTTCATCACAACAGTTCAAGCTCCAGGAGCCCTGCCCTCTTTTGTATCTGGTCAAGAGGGCAGGGCTCCTGCAGCTTTAACTGTTGCAATGAAGAGGGAGTTTCACCAGGTGCTGCAGGCATACACATGACACCTGCTGAAATTCCATTTTCTGTTCAACTGTGAAAGATACAGGAGCCCTGTTCCTCCTTTCAATATGGTACCCTACTTATGGGCCCGGGGCTTTTCATTCCTGAAATAGCAGCTTTGTGTGTGGTAGGGGTATTTACCAGGGCCACAATAGGGAGGATGTGTTGAACTCCCCCTGCCAATCCTGGGTGGTCCTGATGTACTTCCCTTCTTCCGGTGACTGTTCTTTACAAGACCAACGCCCCGCCCCACGTGTACATTAGTTGCATCACACAATCAATGTACCCATCTTGCTTGTCCCTGAAACAGCTTTTAGAGAGGGTCCTGCCTTAGTTTAAGAAAACAAGCAGATGGAGGTTTTAGGCAAGCCAAGACAAACTTTTCTTCTGGTTCTTGTGAGGTCAGGAATCCAATAAAGGAAAATAATGAAATCTGGTCGGCGCATGGTGTGCTTTTCCATTTTTCTTTTCAGATGCACCCTTCTTGCTTAGTCTGGCATATTTACAGCAAATTTCACCGCAAAGGCCTGATTGTGCCAAGCCATTCCTGTCCCCTCCATGCCCAAGACTGGAGCGTTTCATTTCAGACCTGACTTTTGACTTGCTGCAGCATGCTGGCAGCACAGTGACGGAGCAAACAGACCCAATCACGGCAGAGAGTCAAAAGCGAAAACTTTATATGTTTCAATTTTGGATGTTAGGTACATTGGACATGTGTCCTTGTTTTTCTCATAAAAGCTGTATCAGCCAAGTAATTTCCCTGTCTTTCCTTCCATCTTCACTGCAATCTGAAGTTTCACTTTGAGGTTACCTGACACCATTTTCAGTTTTCCATTTACTGTAGTTGAGTAGAACTGGTTCGAGCAGGGGCTCAAATAGTGCCTGGATTGCTGGCGCGCGGACAACGAGGGGTGAGTAGAAGGAGATTAACTCACACACACCTTCCGTGTTCCTGATGAATGCCCTTGCTCTATGCTGCTACTTGCATTGGGAGGGAAACCTGCATTGGTGTCAATGGAGACTTCTCTCCCAATGCAAATAGCAGTCCTTCCATGTGTGGCAGCCACTCCTTGAAAAGGACTTCTGAGCCCCTGGACATGGTCTGAAGGCACATGATGGAGGTACCTTACTGAAGCTAAGCAAGGTCTGGTCTGGTGAGTGCCTGGATTGAATGGGAGACCATCTCAAAACCCTATAAAGACTGATCTCTTCTGGCAGGCCTACCCAGATGTTTTTTAATATGTCCAATTGTTATTTTAATATTGTATCAGTTTTATATGTTTTTAATCAGTTTTATGCATTTTATGGTGGTTTTGTATTTAATGTTGTTCCCCACCTTGATCCAGAGGGAGAGGTGGGTAAGAAATAAATATCCTATCCAATCTACACTGCCTTCAGCTTCAACAAGGAAGAAAGGTGGACACACACACACACACACACACACACACACACACACACTTTTTATGTAGCAAGAGATAGGTCAGATGCTGTGTGTTCCAGGTAGGTTTGATCCTTGACATCCCTCAATAAAACACTGCCTGGAAAAATAGGTGGGGAGAGAATAGCTGTTCATCATCTGGAGCATAACATCCAGTTTTGAGTGCCATGTTTTAAAGAGGGCATTGACAAACTAGAACCTGTCCAGAGGAGACCAACCGGGATGTTGCAGGAACTGGAAACCAAGTCCTATGAGGAATGTTTGAAAGAGCTGGATATGTTCATCTTGGAGAAGGTTAAAAGGGAGATGTGATAGCTAGTCAAAAGGCTGAGGCAGCAATCTTACGGCTCCTTGCTAGCATCTGAGGAACTATCGGATAATTCAGATTCTCCGATCTGAGGTTGGAGTTCAGAGGCTGGGATTGGAGATCTGTCCCCCTCCCTCTTGCAGCTGGTGCAGTAAGAATCATGCCTGCTGGCCTCTGAGGTTGAGAACATGACCTCAGGGGGAGGAGGAGGGGGCATTTTGGTGGGCAGAGAGCGGAGGAGTTTAGAGAGGCCAGGATATGAGTGATCCTGATCATCTACCAGCCTCCATCCCTCCCCCTCTGAAAAAAGCCCAGTTAGCGAAAAATGCAGGGTTGGAGGATGGGCCGGTGAAGATCACCTTGGTGTTTCTCCTGCCCTGCATAGAATGTTCGTAAGCCTCCGAGTTCTGGGGCCTATGATCATCAGGGGTGCAACCCATAGGATTGCACTCTGTTACAATGTGACATGTTTTCACTTGGGAGTAAGCCCCACTGAACCCAGTGGGACTTCCTTTTGAGTAAAATATTCAGGTGTTCTGGATGCTTCACAGGGGTTATTTGTAATAACTATCTCAGTAACCTCAGAATAAGTGATGAAAATTGTTTCTGAACTCTAGGAGACATGCTTCATAAGTAGTGGAGCTTCATTATGTTTTAATGAAGCTCCTCCATAAAGCTGGGTTCTGACTCGTGATGCCCGATTACTTAAAAATAAATTCCGGAGCACTACTTCAATGTGCCAGTAAGCCTGAGAAGGCAGCTAGTGAGGCTGTAGGGTTTTTCAAAAGCTTTTGCATCAATGAGATAACCACTTTGCAAGAAGTGCCAAATCATGAGTAGCAATTTATGTCATAAGAAGCAGGTGCAGACTACCTTTAAGATTCTTATTCTTTTAATCTGTTGGCTAGGAATGTCAGAGCAATCCATTTTGGGGGTGGAACTTGGTGGGGTTTTGCCAGCTCAACCTCCTGGATGCCAGCTCATGGATCCCTGGGCTGGCTCAGCTAGGCATGTGGTAAATCAAGTAAACCTGCAGTTTTTCCCTTTCGTTGTTCTTATGCAAATTTGTGTTAGGAAAGATTTACAGAAATTGCAAATTGTTAAAAACACAGCTGTAAATAGCACAATTTGCGCAAAACTGCAGGCATAAGTTATATTTGTATGCCTGCATTTTTATGCAACTTGTGCTATTTATGGCTCCAGTTTTGCGCAAATTGCAATTTCTTTAAATATTCCCAAACACGAATTGGCATGAATCGCAGCTCACAGACACACAGAGACACAAAAAGATGTGAACTCTTGCCTGGTGCCTGTGGATCATCTGGCTTGCCCCACATGCATACCAGGGTCAAGCAACTGGCAGGAGTCCAATGAGCAGAACACAAACAGGACTTGGGAGGGTTTTCCCATCCCTACTGGTGGCATCTAAAAAATGTGATCTTATACTACATGTTGAGA